>NW_027202270.1:129052282-129652282 GCF_024711535.1 Dipodomys merriami | reverse complement strand
ACTCAAGAGACTGAGATCTGAGGATCTGTATTTGAAGGCAGTCCAGGCAGAAAATCCATGAATCTCTTATTTCCAATTAGCCAGCAAAAAGCTGGATGTGGAGCTGTGGCTTAAGACATACACATACACAGGCCCTTTTATGGGCTGTGGTATTTCTGCACACCTTCCCTGGGCTGGCCCTGTGTCCTGTGCGCAACTTGTATATGAGCTGTTTTGCTCATTGATATCTAACTCTTTCAGTGGATTGAAGTTTTCATGAATGTGGGACTGGGTGTGCTGATAATGTAGAGTGGCCCATCTGCACATCCGTGATTACTGAACAATTAATGGACATTGATCTAATGGACATCAATCTGTGATATTGGATCTGGAGACTAAATAATTGTTTCCTGGTGGTGTCTCCCCTCCATCTACTTGCAGAGTTCCTTCCCAACTTTTACAGTATTGGCAATTAGATTAGGTTGTTTCTCTATCTGTGTTATAGTTGTCACCAAGAGTAAGGAATAAGATTAAGAAGAGGTGAACTTGACATCCAGGAAGTTTATAGTAAGGCAAGAATACACTCCTGGATCTTCTGACCTTCTTCCCCGGCCTCTCCCTTCCTCACATGCTCTCTATTGGGAGAAGGAGAGGAGGAGATTCTCCTTTTCTTTCCCAAAAGAAGGCATAGGGGATCAGAAAATTTCCCCTAGCATTCATACTTTGCCAATTTCTAAACATCCTTCGCTCTTTCCTCCTCATTCTTCACTTAAAACATCCAATTAGCACCTCCTGTTCTTAAAGGCTGTGTGGCTTAAGCTCCACAATAAACAAAAGGCATGAAAAGAAATAAAAACAAAGACAATGAAAGGTGTTTTCTGTAGAACACAATTTTCTTTCTCTAGTTCACTCTCCTCACCATGAGGACTTAATTGGAACAGGCTCCTTTACAAGCCTGGCTCCCAGTATTGTCTCCTAGTAGATGTGTTCAGCTGGCAGACCTTCCCAAGAGCTTCATCAATATGACAGCCCCAGACAGTCAGCATAGTTCCATGTGGCCACTCTTGGCTCCTCTACCTGGCTCTGCTGTAGTAATTGGCCAGGCTTGGAAATAGTCCTTAGAAATGATTACTACCTTTAACGCAAAGCCACCTCCTTCCCCCACAACACATGCAGCTATGATTGAATACTATGGGGGGAATGGCCTGGTACTCAGCAAATGTAGTGAGCACTACTGGATGCCAGCACTCCTGAACCAAGGAAATAGAAGAGATTTGTGAAGAAAAGGAACATGATCTGGTTTATGTTTTACCATGACCAGATGGCTGCCACTGGCATAGGCAGTGAAGAGGACAAGACAGGGCATGGGGTAGGGAGACAGGATGGGAGGTTACTGGAATAATCCATGTGTCAGATAGAGGTGACTTGAATGGGGGAATCAGCAGAACCAATGGTGATAAGTGGTTTGATCCTTGAGTATTGTGAAGGTGAAGCTCATTCACAGTTGTCACTGGACTTGGTGTGGACTGCAAAAGAAAGAAGTAGGTCATACTTCACTCTGCAGTTCATTTATAAATATTTACTGACCATCAATGATGGATAAGCCATTGTTCTCAGGGTTTACTCAAGGCTTATCACTCTACCATTTGAGCCACAGCTCCACTTCCAGCTGTTTGTTTTAGTTGTTGTTGTGGTGGTGGTGGTAGTGGTGGTGGTGGTGGTGGTAGTAGTTCTTGGAAGATAAAAGTCTCATGGGCTTTCCTGCCCAGGTTGGCTTCAAACCACGATCCTCAGATCCCAGCCTCCTGAGTAGCTAGGATTACTGGAATGAGCTACTGGTGCCCAGCTCTAGAAGAACTTTTTTACAAGCTACGTCTTGATGTCAGGTTCTCCTATTATTAGCCATTTGGTTATAGCTTGTAGGTCCACAGGAAGGGGTCTGCTTACCATATCTCCCTTTGTGTTTGTCAGCATTGATGTGGTAAACTTAAGGCTACATATTATTCTGTAGGTTGTGTGGCACCAAGACCACACAACACGCCTGGATTCAGTTTTATGGGCAATGAGAATTTAAATAAGATTTTAAAGCAAGGGAGTGATAGACTTTGTTGTAGAATTTGCTGGCACAGGGGTGGGGGGGTGGGAGGAGGAGTAGATGGGAGAATGGTTGGTAGGTGGGAGACAGGGAAGAGGACTGTGTTAGTTGCTGAAATGTAATATGGAGGGGTCCTGAACAAAGACCCATGAGATACAAAGAGAAGGTGTGTCCATCTGCTCTCCGGGACTATAACAAAATACCTGAGGTAATCAGCTTATAGTAAGGAAAGATTTATTTTACCACGTCGTTTGGGAGACTCATGTCCATGAGTGTTTGCCTTTGTTTGCTTTGAGCCTTGGCTAGTTAGCACATCAGGATAGGCATGTGTGGTGAGGCAGAATTTCTTCTCATGGGTGAGAACAAAAAGAAACCCTGGACAGGCTGACATCTCAAAACCCCCTCAGGTTCCCATCCTAATGACCTAAAGCTCTCTCACAAGGCTCCACCCCTCAGAGGTTCTATCACTTCAAAAATGCCACCAGAGGCCATACATAAAGCATTTAAGGGACATTCAGGATCGAGAGACATTGAGAAGGCAGACTACAGAGTTTGATAGGTGCTTGCTAAGTTGGGAAAGAGAAAGAAAGAAGGAAGACACAATACTTGAGGCTTCTATCTTGTGTGACATGGTATCATTCACAGTGGGTTTTTTATTGGAGATGGACAGAAAGGGCTGTCAGATTAACCAGTTATGGATTAATTATTAAGAAACAGCAGGGACCTGGGATCTCCCCTCCCTGCTAATTAGTTAGCTAGTAATTAGGCAGCGGCTGATTAATGCTACTGCCTGCCCCCTGTGGGGTAGGAGGAGAGGAGCTGAGCCTTCTCTGGAGTTGCTTTAGTTCATACAAATGGGGTACCCAGCATCATCTACCATGGTGTGACAGTCTCCACCCATTCCAGGAACCCAGCTGTGAAGGGCTATCCCTTCCCTGCTTCAGATTATCTTTCCTTAACTCTTTAGCTGGTCATTCCCAATGAAGAAAAAGCAGAGAAGGCATGAGGGTTGCAGTTCGGGGGCCATGTTGACATGGAGTTGCAATTCTCAGTTATGGTAGTCTATAAAACTACCATGGCAACTTCCTAATCACATACTCAGCATTTGCTTTCCATTGCACATCAAAGCTGAGTTTCCCACTTTGGAACTCTGACATGAGCTCTGCTCCAAGCCTGGCCTTCTGTGTCCCCTACACAATGAAAGTTTCAAGAGGCTGATATTGTAGCTTAGTGCGAAGTATGGGGAGAAACCCAAAGCTGAATTTGACAGGGTGGAAATCTTTCCTGGAAACCTAAATTACTTTCATTTTGAGGCACATTCTGACCTTTTAGTGGAGAAAAGAGAGATTGTTTACTCAGAAGAAGCCTTCAGATTTTCCCTCTCCATTTCCTCCATTTCTAAACATTGTCTGTTTGTGGGTTCCATGCCCAGGTCAGAAGACCTGGGCCAATTCCCTATAAGCACTTGCTTGGGACAGTAGGGTTGGCTGCACACCTCCCCCTGTCTGGTGGTGATGTGTGGGCCTAGCCCTCTGCAGAGGCAGGTGGAAAGTCCAAATGTGAGAGTGGCTAAAGTAGAAGGGGTCTGAAGGGGGCAACCTATGGGTTACATGATGACTTTGTGTAATAGTGAAATATTAAATGCCACCATAGTGATTTGCGGGGGGGGAGGGGCATGCAATGGTCCAGCCAGTAAACCTAGCACTTACACACCAAGAACCGGACTCAAACAAAGCAAACACTAAAAACAAGCATAAAAATGAGTAATTATCATCATTTTTATTGAAAAATCTAGCTATACTGCCTGCTTCTCCTGAAAAAACAAAGTCGTAGATGTGACATGTCAGGGTCCAAATTTCCCTCTTGGCAGCTGTCTAAATAGAAGTAATATGTTGTCTCTAGGGGATGAGCTATCCCCACTCCCCTATGTCTACCATGGTGAAGTCCTTCAGGACTTGCTGGCAGTATTCCTCCCAAACTCTTTCCTGACCCAACATATATGTGTGTATATGTGCATATTTATAATATATAATATATGTAAATGCACTATATAAATTAAATGTATAATATTAATAATACATAATATAAATTACAATGTACAATCAGAATATATAATATAATATATAATTATTTAATATATAGTATACTGTTATAAATATATCATATATATTTATAATATATAAATGTATAATGTGTTATAATTTATATATAATTACGAAATACATTTTAACTGTTTGTTAATTGTTCATTGAGTCCCCTTCATTGTAATCTAATTTCTAGAAGAGTACATGCTAAGGTGGGTTCTGACTTGGCCTGTAATCTTAGCTATTCTGGAGGCTGAAATGTGAGCCAACCTAAACAAGAAGTCCCATGAGACTCTTATCTCCAATTAAATACCAAAAAAGCCAAAAGTAGAGCTGAGCATCAAATTGTAGAGGACTAGCCTTGAATGGAAAAAGCTAAGGCCCTGAGATCTTAGGCTAAGCAATAGTACCACCGAATGAGAAAGAGTGAGGGTTTTCTGTCTCCTGGGGTACCTTCCTCCAGCCCCTCCTCCCCAGTGCCCCTGTCTTCTGCTCACAACATGTAAGAGGTTGACAGGACTTCCGAGTTGAATGTCTTAATTTGCAAAGAGAGAAACTGACACTCAGAATAGAAATGACTTTCCGGAAGTCACACAGTTGACACTTGAGTTAGAATACACATCACCAGGGCAGTGTTGGCTGGCCTTGTTCTTGAGTTGTGAAAGAGCCAGTATTCCACATCATAAAAGACTAAAGTCTAGCCAGATGCCAGTGGCTCACATCTGTAATCCTAGTTACTCAGGAGGCTAACATCTGATGATCATGGTTTGAAGCCACCTCAGACAGGGAAGTCCATGAGTCTCTTTATCTCCGATTAACTACCTAAAAAGCTGAAGTAGAGCTGTGGCTCAAGTGGTAGAGCATAGTGACCAGGACTAGCACAAAAAGAAAGACCAAACTCCATTCAGAAAGAGACAGAAAGGGAGGAATTCTAGATGGAAAGATGGGTGTTACCTTAATAGTAAAACCAAGAAGAATCTCTAGAGGTTTATGGAAGGGACTTATGGTGAGAATTAAGTAATCCAGTGTATCGAGCAGTGGTTCTCAATGTAGGGTGGTCAGGTAAACTCCCCTGGGGGACTTGGGGTCCACACACATTCTGCAGCACTTGCTACTTGCTGTCAGAGTTTCTCTTGGGCTCTGCGAGTGAGTGACCTTATCCTGACCCATTAGTTTTTAATTAAGGGGAGAGAGGGGAGATTGCTAATAGTGTGTAGATGCCACTGGAGGCCCAGTGATGGCACTAGAATGTTTGTAGTCATGGGGACGGTGGCAGTTAGTGACACTTTCATGACAAGCAGTGCTATGAATCGCTAGCATAACTGTAATGCATTTCGAGCATTGCAGTGCAGTACATAATCCACTGCATTATCTGTAAATGCAAGCAACTGCAACTATTGCTGGTCTTATATTTAATTTTCATATTCATTTTGCTTTTAGAATTATATTAAGAGCTATAAAAGCAATAGCACTTTGCATCTAGCTGTGTTAGCCATATATGTGTATTTGTGTGTAATATATATATGATTATTTAAAAGGTGCCTATACATTATTCAGGGCCATGGTAAGCCCAGGCTTCTTAGAGCACTTGTATTTCAGTTAGGAGAAACTATTGGCCTGAGACATGGTTTAAGCAGCGTGAGTGCTTGGGCTTCCAGCAAGTGAATTACTCTGAAAGACTGGGAGAGGGAGATGGGATGCTCTCTTCCCTCAGTAGCTGGCTGCTCCCATAGGCAATTTGAAAATCAGAAGTAATCCATTGTCTTACTGTGTTTATAGCTCAGTCCTTTGTAAGGTGTTAAAATATACAAGGTCTGAGGAGTGTAGTATGTCTTCCTTTCACATGATGGAAGCCAGAGACTAGCAAAGTATGGCCAATGGGCCAAATTTGGCTCCCAGTCTGTTTTTATATAAATTCTTTTTTATTGAGGTTGGGCATAGTAAGCTACTTTTATAATCCCAGCTATTCGGGAGGAAGTAGAGATTGGCAGGATCTCAGTTTGAGGCCAGTTCAAGGAAACCCTATTTCAACCAACAAGCCAGGCTTGGTAGTGCATACTTGTAAATAAATTCCAGCCAGGCAGGGCATACACACACACACACACACACACACACACACACACACACACACACACACACACACACACACACACACACACACACACACACACACACACACACACACACACACACGACAATAGAAGGATCACAGTCTGAGGCCAGCTTCAGGCAAAAAAATGAGAGGTCTCCCTGCCATCTGGAAAAGTAATGAATGCAAAAGAAGCTTGGGGAATGGCTGAAGTTCAAGAGCACATGACCAGCCAGGGCAAATGCTGAGTTCAAACTCTAGTACCATGAACAACAACAATACAAACACACAATATTGGAACTTAGCTGAATCCACCTCACCCAAACAACCATTGTCCAATGACCCTGTGGCTCAGAAAGCCTAAAATCTCTGCTGCTGGACTGGCCTTTGGTATACACATCAAAGATTATTCTGTGCTCTGTTTACAACATGTGTTCATATTATTTGCTTATTCTCTAAAGTGACTTAATTAATCAATGCTGTTTGGGTAATTAGAAGATCATAGATGGTTGTTGCTTTGTGGAAGATTCTTTGATTTCTCTAATGAAGGAATCTAGCCTGTTCTCAACAGGAACATGGAGGCTGGTGAGAGGCTGTGTTCCTCAGGATGCCCACTAGCAGATTTAGCCTTAGGCTGCACTGTGAGCTGCCTTTGCTGCCCAGGTCTTTCCTTCATGCCCTCCTGTCTCATAGCCAATTCAGCAAAGGTTGATATATCACCTTGACCTTGACTATTTCAATTCATTTATCCACTTCTTACTTCTTTGGAGGGCATCACATCAGAGACTTCTTATCTATCTGTGAAAGAAACAACTTGGTCTTTCCTTAAAGATAAGCTAAAGGAAAGTGGGAGAAGGGAGGACAGGTATGCCCCCACATAGTCCCCCTTTGGTGTGACTGGACAGTCCCACATACCTGGCACTGAGAACAGATGGCTTTGAAGAGCAGTGTTCACCAGCCTCATCTCAGAAGCCCCAGGTCTTGAGGAGGTCCCAGGCTTTTAACAATAACAACAAAAATCTCTCCAGAGATGTGTTGACTCTTGTGTTGAGTCTTCAAGTCTAAAGGAAACTCTGGAAGGACTGGATGCTCTCTGAGCACTGCCTGGAGAAGCTTCCTGCACAGACATGCCTAGAGGGGAGGGGAGGTGTGATGTAGGCCCACTGACTCAAAGGAGGTACTCGCTCCTGAATGTACTTTGCTTTTTTGAAAAAACAAATGGTGGATATGATTAATGCAAATTTTGGGGGGTTTAACTAGAGGAATATAAGCCACTAGAGCAGTACATATAACCTGAGTAGTTGTGGCTCACTCTGTGGATGAGCCACAGTGAACTTTCACAGGGAGATGTCCCTTCAGGGGCTGACATGAAGCAGGGACATGGTCGCCATGGTGGCATTTACTCATCCTACTTTCTTAATATAGAGGGAAGACAATCTGGCACTCGTTCTGTGTTTAGTAGCGGTTGGTATCGGTTAAATGCTTGCTTTGGAAACTAATGATTTACCATGTGGGTTTTGTATTACTTCAATTAATTGTACTGAGCCTTTATAGCATAGTCAAAGACTGGACACAGTGCTCTGGGAAACTCACAATCTAAGAAGAACTAGTGATGAAAATAATCACATTCTAGGCTAGATGAATTGGAGAAATCCCGCTTTAATACTGTTGAGCTAAGCTATTGAAATTTTCAGATAATGGTTCTCTGAGGTTTGCATTAAAAGAATGAATTTAGTTTTGTTCATAAAATGACTTAGTTGAGAAGTAGCATATCTGTCCTGCGCCCCATTCACTATTCCCACCCATCAGATAACTTGGTGAGGTGAAACAAAAGGATCAGACCAGAAGGTGGCTGACCAGAGCCCACAGCTCCAATGCTATCTTGCCTGGTGGTGTAAATACAGTGTCATGGACTATTTTACTTCTTTATAGATTTTGTTTATTTGCATCTCTTTTTCTATTTTATTTCTTTGTATATGATCTTCTGGCACCTGCTTGCTATTATGGCAGAGTTGAAGACATGCAACATTTAAGTTAGTAAAGACAAAAATAGTTTCTGTCTTACCCTACAGACACACACACACACACACACACACACACACACACACACACACACACACACACACACACACACACACACATTCCTACACAGACTACTCTTACTCTGGACTCTATCAAACACCATACAAAATCAAAAGCAACTGTTCTTGGTATTCAACTGGTAAAACAAACTTAAGGACCAGAATATTGGAATGTTTTAATGCTGCTTAAAAATTTTTTTAATACTACCTATCTCTTCTATGGCGAAGGCTTAACAGCTGGCTAAGAAGCTTTTAGCACTCAGGTACTTCAAGTATCCTGTGGCATTCATATTTATACAAATTAAGGAATGCAGAAGCCACTCCATTTCTAATGGTGATATGTCCATGTAAAAACATTCTAAGTTGAAAATGCACCAACTATACTAACCTTCCAAGTGTTGTACTTACAACATGGCACACCAGAGCATGGGTTGTTCCTCAACATGATCCTAGGTTGAGTGGTAGCAGAGTTTACCCTGCTTCCCAGGATGGAGAAAGAAAGAATCCTGCCACATATTGCTAGCCTAGGAAAGGATCAAAATTTAAGATACCAAGTACAGTTTCTACTGCATGTGTATCAGTAGGAACCATCATAGAGCCAAAAGATTCATAAGTTGAGCCTTTGGAGGACCATCTATAATGAAGCTATTTATAAAGGAAGTCATTTTCACCAATAGGAGATCACAATACCCACACCATTGGGACCAGATAGATAGGTCAGTTTTATGTCACTATCACAAAATACCTGACACAGGCATCTTATGAGGTTAACAGAGGATAGATTTGGCTAATAGTTCTTGAGGTTTAAGTCTAAGATTAGGTGACCTATTCGTTTATACCTCTGGTGGTGGGTGCATCATGATATGAATGTATGTCCAAGCAAATGCTTGAATATTAAGTAAGACGATATTGAGAGGGGGAGGAAAGGAGCCAGGAGTAGAGCACGAGAAAAAGGGAGAGCAAAAGGGAGAGGACAGTCTAATAATCCTTTTTAAAGAAAATATCCTCAATGACCTACTGATCTCCCATTATGCTCCACCCCTTAAAGGTCTACAGCACCTCCCCATAGCACCTTCCTGTGGATTGAACTTTCACCATAGGCCTTCGGAGTCCATCCATCCAAATCATAGCACCAGGCTTCACCTTCAGTGCACAGCTAGAAGAGATGCAAAATATCTGGAGAAGAGGTGGTCATGGAGAATAAGCATGGTTATAGTATATTTCAGTGATATTTCCCTACCTTCCATGTTCCATTGTGTAGACTTGCCCTGAGTCCATCCTGAACAGGACCATCCCTCTGCATAGGTACGGCTCTATTCTTGTCTGTTCCTCAGCCTTTGGTATAAGAGGGCTTTAAGAACTGATACAGCTTTTCTAACCCTTTGCATCACAAAACATTTCACAATATCTGTCTCTCCTGATTCTATAGCCAAACTCAGAATCAGCCAGACCACTTCCTCTTTTGAGAAGAATCCAAAAGACTGCCTGGATGACGTTGCTTCTAGAGTCACTACAAGCTAGAAAGGCCATTTCTCTATGGGAACTAACGATGCAGCCCCTTCATGGGAAGGAGGTGGGAGGACAGGCACTAGCAGAACACCAAGTCTGCCTCATGATGTGATGGTCAGGAAAGATGAAGAAGAATGGATCCTGTTTGTTTAGAACAAAACAGACTGAAAACACATCACTATGCTTAGTGTTGCCAGCATTGTGTCCAATGTCTACAGGCCTCAATAAAGATTCAAGGACATGAGTGAGGTAATAAATGAGTTAAAACCCCAGACTTGGGAAGACGGGCAAAATCAACTTTAAATCCTAGCGTTGCCAATTGCTGTGGTTTTGGTATCATTTGAGTATGTGCCATGCATTGAAATTTAATTCCTATTGTGAAGATTTAAGAAGGGTGAAAATTTAATCTGACTATGATATTTACAGGTAGGGCCTTTGGCAAGTAATTAGACTGCAATGTCATGAGGATGAAGCCTGCAGGATTGAATTCTGGTGGCTTTATTCAAAGAGGAGAGAGAGAGAGACAGACAGACAGACAGAGATACAGAGAGACAGAGAGAGAGAAACAGAGAGACAGAGAGACAGAGACACAGACACAGAGAGAGAAAGAGAGAGCACATACTACCTATCGGTTATACCATGAGATGCCTTAACCCACCTTGGAATTCTGTCAGCACTAGGTCATCACCAGATACAACTCTTCACCCCTGGATAAGAAGCATGAACTAAAGCATCTTTTATTTATAAAGCTACCTGACCTTTTCAATATAGTAACCAAAAAGATTTATATACCACTTAATAGCTGTTAACTAGCTGCTGTATAATTTAGCAGTTTAAGTTATTACCTGAAGTCAAGAATCTGTATGTGGTTTCAGGGTCCCTCAAGGTCATCTTGAGGTCACCTCAGGGTCACCTCAAGGCTTGGCTGGGGAAGGACACACCTCCACACTCATTTATGTAGCTATTGGGAGTCTCAGATCCTCTATGGATTTTGGGTAGCGATATCAGTTCCTTGTCCTCTCAGATCTTTCTGAAACTTTACTCATAACATAGTACCTACATTTCTAATATGGGAGCTACAGTGTTTTTGATAAGGGGAATAGCTTTTTGGTGTGTGAGTAGCAGGGCTTGAACTCTGGGCCTGGGCGCTGTCTCTCAGCTCTTCAGCTCAAAGTAAGTGTTCTACCACTTGAGCCACAGCACCACTTCTGGTTTCCTGGTGGTTTATTGGAGATAAGAATCTCACGGACTTTCCTGCCTGGGCTGACTTTGAACCGAGATCCTCAGATCTCAGCCTTCTGAGTAGCTAGGATTACAGGCGTGAGCCACCGGCGCCCGGCTGGGAATAGCTTTTTGAAAAGCATTTTTGGTATATATGTAGAAACATATTTGAAGTTTAAGATTGATTTAAATTATCAATTTGATTAGATTAAGAGATGCCTAGGAGATTAGTAAAGCTTATCTGTGGGTGTATCTGTGAGAACTTTTCTAGAGACAGATCCTGAGGGCTCTTTGTCATGAATGGATTGGGGATAAGATGGAATTTTGGTTAAGGGTAGGAGCTGAGTCCTAGCTGGAGGAAGTAAACTACTGAACTCTGTCCTTGGGGCTGGATCTTACTGGCCCTTTCCTGTATTTTCCTTTGCTTCCAGCTGAAAACAGTCTGACCTTCCTATTTATGTTGCTCTCTCAGGGACTCTGCTCACAGTGATGAGGAGCTAACTGTAAGCACAGCATTTTTTACTTTAACCATTTTAAGTGTATATTCCAATGGCATTAAACATAGTCCCAATGCTGTACAACCACCACCAGTATTTCCCAAACTTTGTCATTATCTTAAACAGAAATTTGAAACTATGTTGTTTAAATAACCTAATCTTAGAAGTGTCCTATTTCTATTCTATTCTATTCCATTCCATTCCACTCTGTTCTATTCTATACCTTAGAAGCAAGTTATTAAATTCAGCCCACATACATTGGAAGGAGAAGGGCAAGAATCTCCAAAGATAGGCACGTTTGGGGGCTGCCTACCATAGGAGCTGTGTGATCTTAGGTATAGGTTACTTTACCTCACTAAGCCTCAATTTTAAGGCTCTCTCTGTAAAACAGATGTCTTAGTCTGTTGGGCTACTGTAAGAAAAGGCCAGACACTGAGTGGTTTATAGACAAGAGAAGTTTATTTCTCAAAGTCTTAGAGGCTGATAAGTCCAGAATCATGGCAGATGCTGTGTCAGGTGAGTGCCCAGCTCCTCCTAGACAACTCCTCCCTGTAGTGTCTTCACATGGAGGTAAGAGTGAGGGCATTTCTCTCTTCAAGACCTATCTTTAAGGACATCCCAATGCAAAGGGAGGTGTCCTTATCTAATTACCCCCAATGGCCACACCTCAGATGCTATCAGCTTGAGAATTAGGACTTGAATATATGAATTTCAGGAACACACACACACACACATTCAGATGGTAGCCAGTGACACTACTTATCTCATAGAGCTATGCTCATATCGAGGGATGTAAGCACCCCCCCCCCCAGTCTTTTTTTCTTTTTAAGTCAGTCATGGAGCTTGGACTCTGGGCCTGGGCACTATCCCTGAGCACTTCAGCTCAAGGAAAGCACACTATCACTTGAGCCACAGCACCACTTCTGGTTTTCTGGTGGTTAATTGGAGATAAGAGTCTCATGGACTTTCCTGCCAGGGCTGGCTTTGAACTGTGATCCTCAGATCTCAGCCTCCTGAGTAGCTAGGATTACAGGCGTGAGCCAACAGCGCCAGGCCTCCAGTCTTTTGTGAAACAGAATGGACCACCTGAGCTAGGAAGTTCAGCTTCTTTAATACTCCGGTGCCCTTGTGCTTGGCCTCTTACATTCTCAGTGATGGCTCAGCAGAACTGTGGAGACCCAGATTGCTAGACTTAAATCTTCCTATTCCTCTAAAAAGGGATGAGCCTGCACTGGCCAGTATTTGGTCCGTATGTTCTCATCATAGCTACCACTTCTGGGAATTGAGCCATCCTCCCTCACTCACTCACATCCACCATCAAGATGCTATTCATGTTCCCATCGGGATTTATTCTGTCTTCTCTGCAAATTGCAAACATCTCTTTAACACATCTCCCCTCTTTTCTACTGATGTGTCCTGTGTAGTGAATAAGAAACAGTTCTCTGGAGCTTTCATCTGCCTGGGATTATGCAAAGAGCAACCAGGCCACTTGAAAAACTATCCTTTAAAATTCTCAAGAACAGAAGAATGTATTTCTGTTGTCTCCCTCACAAATCAACCCTAAGCAGGAGAGGATTTCATTGCAGTGCCAGATCGGGGGTGAATTCTTCATCCCATATTTTCCAGCCCTAAAGGATGTTACTAAGTCAGATCCTTAATTAATCTGTTGAAAATTAATTCTGATGATTGTTTCTTTTGAGTCAAAGAAGTGAATTACTATTCTCTAGGTAAGGTTTCTAGTGATAAGTATTTTGGAAATCTTATTTAAATAACTGAAAAATAATGCCCAGAAAGCAACAATAATAACTGAATCATATTTTCCAGTGTGTACCCTCTAGAGCAAAACACTGTTTGTTTACCCAGTGACCAAAGTTAAAGTAATCATATCTCAGTTGTTGAGAATGTGAGGAAGAAATATGGACTGTTTGCAGCTGGACTGAATCTTGGGAACGCCTTTGGGAAAGCAGTTTGACAGTAACATCATCATTTAATATGTATACCTCCTTTGGCCCAGCAATTCTGCTCCCCAAAAAGAATCTCAAATCATCCTTGCACAAAGAGTACCTATTCCATCTATATCCTTTGTCCCAATGGGACTTCTAATAAGGAAAAAAAAACCTTGGGAACAATATTCATCAGTAATAAGCCAGGTGAATTGATTATAGTATACTCCTAGACCAGCGAGTTTACAGCAGTTAGAATAATGAGACAGCTCCATGAACTCAGATGGGAAGATAGACATAGTGTTGTTAAGAGTTTTGTTATCTGGAAGAAACATGAGTCCCACAACAATATTTCAGTTGTGTTCTTTTCTATAGAAAATCACACACACCATGAATTTGTATTTGTAGTATATTATATATACATCACATTTTCCCACATTGATTCACTTGTAACTGTATATGCTAGGTGTACTACCATTGCAGGGAAGATATGAGTGTGTGGGCCGCTTGGGGTACAGAAGCAAATAGGGCAGAACCAAGGCAGGGGGCACCAGGGGTAGGGTGAAAGAGGAGGACAGGCAGAAAGAAAGGGAGAGGGACAGGGACCATGTCCTTGTCATCTCTACCATGGGGCTCCACCATGAAATCACAGCTAACCAGATCTCCCTCAGTTTCTAGGTCATTGATTCAAATATCCTCTTTTAATTTAAATCACTTAGGTTTTCTCTTGCTTACAACCCAGAGGTCCAAGAGATATATGCCTACTCATATGGTATTTTCAACTTGTTTTCTTGCTATTTCACTCACTTTATTGGGAATAAAATGATAGACCTATCATAGGACAGCAGGAAGGGAGAAAGGTGAGTTGGGTTTCAGATTGACATAATGTAATGCAAAGTATCAGTGCATCACCTAGCACCACAAAGGATCAGAGGGTCACCTGTCCTGAAGGAGCTAAAATCAAATTGAATCACCTTAGAATCACTTTATTCTTTTACAGTCAGAATTTTGATGGATAGCAAAAATCATCTAAGAAAGCATGTGAGAAATTGGTTGGCCTTGTGCATAATTATGGTTCCATTAGTGAGAGCCAAAGGAAGATTAAGGGCACTGTTTTTAGTACTGAAGAGGCAAGTTATCCAGAGAGGAAATGGTAAAGTAACTCTAGCATCCTCTTGCTATCAAAGAGGGGACTTCCAGGGTCTCTTGGTACAGATTACTTGTACCTTACTCCCATACTTTCAGATTCCACATACTTTGACTGCATGCTAAGCTGTGTTCAAAGTTTATCACACTTAGTATCTATCTAATCACCAAAGGAAATTCCATATTATGAGTGCATTTACATGGGAATCTTTAAGGGAAATAATTTATGTCATTTGAGAGTGTTTTGCTTTTGAGTCATTTCGGTTCTAGGGAACTGAGGTGATTTTGTCCCTCTAGGTCTCTGTCCTGATAATAGACTGGATTTGTTTGAAACTCTGCCTCAAGGAGAATGTTCAGAAGGGACCAGGAAAGCATGTCCAAGTCACTAAAAGACCCCGAATAGCAAAAACAATACTTAACAGAACGAACAGTGCTGGAGGAATATTAATACCAAATTTCAAGCTCTACTACAAAGCCATAGTAATCAAAACAGCTTGGTACTAGCACAAGAACAGACCTCAGGACCAATGGAATAGACTTGAAAACCCAGAAATGAACCCACAGACCTATAGCCATCTAATCTTCATTATGGGAGCTAAAAAAATAGAATGGAAGAAAGACAGCCTCTTCAGTAAATGGTGCTGGCAAAATTGGTTAATCACTTGTAGAAAACTAAAGCTAGATCCTTATATATCACCCTGCACCAGAATCAACTCCAATGGATCAAAGACGTTGGAGTCAAAGCAGATACCCTGAAAACATTACTCGATGGAATAGGAGAAACCCTAGGTTTCCTTGGCACAGGCTGAAATTTTCTTAATAGAGACCCAGAAACACACAAATCAAAGAAAGGTTGGACAAATGGGATTGCATGAAGTTGCAGAGCTTCTACATGGCAAAGGACATAGCTAGCAAGATCAATAGAAAGCCCATGGATTAGGAGAAGATCTTCACTAGCCATACCACGGACAAGGGTCTCATATCTAAAATATACCTGGAACTCAAAAAATTAAATCCCCCAACAACAAATCCTCAAAGAAACAACTGCCCAATAAATAAGTGGGCTAAAGACTTAAAGAGAAACTTCTCTGAAGTGGATCCGATAATGAGGAAAATGAAGCCTGTTAGCTGTGGACCCTCCTTTTGAGGTCTACTATGCTTAGTCTGTTTTTTTTTCTTTCTCCATCCCATTTGGTCCTGAGTTCTGGGAGCTCTTCCAAAACTGTTGAGTATCATTCCCCTCAATCCTTCCTCTGCTGTCTCTTCCCCACCATCTTATAAAGGGGCATCTTTCAAAGAGTGCTCTTTAATCCAGGGATAAATAAATGTCTGAGTCACCAATCAAGATACTCAATATCAATTGGTGGAAATATCAACCCCAAATGGCCAAGTTCATGTTTTTCATCCTCTGTCAAAATCAGAACTCTCTGTTTCACCCTTTTCTTTGAAATGCTGGAGAACAAAAATTCCTAGGAAAATGCTGGCCCATAGCAAAAACATTCAGATAAATCTGTGTGAACAGAGGACGTTGTCACGGCTCTTAGCATCACCCTGAATTATTCAAGAAGGCCATCTAGAGATAGAACTTGGAAGGTTTGAAGGATGACAAAAACATGAGAAGAGCCTGGATCTACAGGTGTCACTGAAATGAAGGGAAGTGTTTTGAGGATGAAGAAGTAATGGAAATCATCAAGTACTGCTAAAATATCAGGCATATAAAGGGCTGGACATATATTCTTCATGCAGAGACTTGGAGGTTATGCATGTGAAGACAGCATTGTGATGGGACTAATATTCCAACAGGTAGATGATAAGAAGTACGTGGGAAGTAAGATCACTGAAACGTATGTACAGATGGATGCTTTCTTCGTTGTAGCTGTGAGAGAAGCAATAGAAGAGTAGCTAGAGGACCATAGGGGTGCGAGGACAGATACCTGGGCATGTTTTGAGCTGATGAGAAACATTACACTGGAAGGGTGAGACCGCCTAACCAAGAGAGAACTTACAACATATCAGATAACTTCTTGAGACCCATAAATGACTCCATAGCCAAGTATCATCTTAGAATAGACCGGAGATACAAGTTGCACCTGGAGGAGAAGGGGAACTCCTCTTTTCAAAGAACTTCTAAATTTAGGAAACTTCAAGTTTGCCAGCCTGGCTGCAATTTGAAAAGACGAGGGCTCACTTAGCATTCTGTTTATTTTTGATGTTATAGAATTCAGAGTTACATTATTGCATCAAACCTTAGAGAACTAAGGAAAGGTAAGGGAGTTGGAATATGTGAAATTAACATTAAAAGTAGGCACGCCCAATAAATCCATTGGGGAATCTAGCTTTCCCATGACCTGAGAGAGGTAATAGGACCAATCTCCAAATATTGAAAACCATCACCAAGGAAACAACCATGGAATCAATAGATTACCTAGGGAAGAGAGGACAGAGCCAAAGACTTCAGTGTGCCTGAGGAAGGCTAGAATTAGAAAGACCAGTGGCCTCCCCTGACCCATCAATTGCACACTACTTCCTCTGTGTCCATTTTGAGAACTCAGCACTGAGATTTCTAAGGCATGAATCACTGGGCAATGCTTTGGGGATGTGGCAATGCTGATTAGGCTAAATACTCATGATTGACCGTCTAGTCCTGTGTTTATATTGATAACTGTAACCTAATCAGACTCACTTCAGCCAGGCTGACCTCACCAAATTGCCTGTGTTAGCCGCCAACAATTTCAGCAGAGAAGAGGGGAATGAGAAAACCGGAGGCAGATTGTGTCATGATTTATGGGGTCCATGCAGGCTATGTTTTTGTCCGTAGGGAGCTGGGAATAGATGCTGTGGGTAGCTGAATATGGTTGAGATTTTTTTAACTGGCAGGCATGTTTTGTTATGGAAATCATCCAGTAAAACATCAGAGATTTAATAAATTATTACAGCATTGTGCTCTTACTTTCTGTGACATCTCTCTTCTGGAATGTTTAATTAATATTTGTTTTCCAGTTATGCATTTATGACTGTTCTTGGTTCTGCAAGATGCAAGGAAAGCCTTAAGTTATTTAACTGCTTCCTAGAAGTGATCCTTCCGTCCTTTGGTTGATGATAAAACCATCAAAACACCTTATTATTTCACATCAACATGGAGAAAGAATATATACGCAGAACTACACATAGGTATATGATCATTTGTCCTATTTACCTGTCAGAGCTACACACTAATGTGTCCAATGACCAAATATACGACTATCATATATCTAGTATGAAGCAGTGAGACCATCACTAGCTAGTATGAGAATCTAGCTTACATGACAACAGCCATCTTGGTCATGATCTCCATCTCTGATGCCAGCTAAGCCTGGCATATATCCCAAACACAAGAACATGAGCGAAGTTGAGATAGCTCAACATTTCATGCTGACCACTGATGCCTGGACTGTTTCCTAACCAATGTTTTCTATGTCTTTGAGAAAGCCCAGGCAAATTCTAGTTGTCTTCAGCACACCCTTATCCAGATAGCTTAGCATATAAATCTCTTCCTCCTGACTCCGGGTGCTGGAATTACCCTTCCTTGTTGCTACCCTGCAGTTAATATAATTTGTACCCTGCAGCAATCATTGGGCTTTTGACAAACCCATACTCCTGGATTTGTTTGCCTCTTTATTGGGTTTCTTGGTATCTTCTGCCCTTGGTGGTAGCTCTACTAGCCTAGGAAAGGTTTTTCTGTAACTTCCTGGATTGTTTAACATGTTTTTTCTTGTTGATCCCAAGGGCTTACCTGCAAGGTCTGTAGTTAAGTAGGTTTTATCATTGAGAAAAAAATAGTCTGTGGGCTACTTTACCAATTTTTTTTGTAGTGGTAGGACTTGAACTCAGGGCTTAGGCAATGTCCCTGAGTTCTTGTGCTCAAGGCTAGCACTGTACCACTTTGAACCATAGCTCCACTTCTGGTTTTCTTTAATTGGAGATAGGGATCTCACTGACTTTCCTTCCTGGGCTGGCTTTGAACCGTGATCCTCACATTTCAGCCTCCTGAGTAGCCAGGACTACAGGTGTGAGCCACCAGCACCTGGCTACTTTCCCAACTTTTACCACTGCTGTGCAGTATTTTGTATTCCCTACTGGACACTGTGAGGTGGGCAGGCTCTCAAGACTCTTTATCAACATAGTTTTGACATTACTCCTGAGAGCTTCTGAAATGGGTGGAGAAAAGCCCATAAACTATGTGACTGCACACTTAGCTAGGTCATACACTGACTTCTTTCCATGTCAACCATCCAGGCTGAGCAGGTTTCTATGACAGACCCCAGGTAACAACAGCATTACCTGACAGGAAACAGCCTCTTCCCAAAGACATTTGTCTCATGTCTGAATGCTCAATAGCAAATTGAGACAGTGTAGAAGGGCAGACTTTTAGGTTGTCTTCAAAGCAGCTGAGGTTGTCTGACCTTACATAGTCAGGTAGGTGAGGATATATTTGTAAGCGTCAGTAGTTTGGGGTATAGGTGGAACTTTTTTAAAACTCTGATGGTGTTGAACTGCAACTGAACCTCTTGCTTCTGGAAAACAGCTATCCTTGAAACCCTTCTAACACTTTCATGTTCTGAAAAAGAGCTTACTGCACAGAATTCTATCTCCATATGCTATATTATAAGACTTACAGATCAGCCTCTAGCTTACCTATAAATCTAGACACAGTCTCCAAATTCCCATTCTTCATTTCATGAACAACTAGCCAAATATTCAGCCCCACTGACCAATGTGGATAAAATGCCTGACATGACTTGACGATCCTTTAGTTAAGCTTTTCTTCTCCCTAATAGGCTTCCGAACTGTGACTCAACTCTGAAGCTAAACTAGTGCGGGATACTAAACCTCCTCCCTCTCCCTTGTCCTCAGCCACTTCCTGCTCCTCCTACCACATTCTCTTCTAGCTCCTCCTCCTCCTCCTCCTCCTCTTCCTCTCTTTTCCCCTTGTTCTTCTTTATAGTACTGGGGTTTAACTCAGGGCTTTACATTTGCTATGCAAGTATACTACCACTTGAGCCATGCTCCCAGTACTTTAGCTGTTAGGGTTTATTTTTAGATGAGGTCTTGCCCTTTGTCTCAGGGGTAAGGTGTCTCAGATTATGATCATTCCATCTCCCCAGCAGTTGAGATTCTAGGCATGTACACCCATCACACCCAACCAAAGATCAACACCCTGCTTAATATCCCTTCCTGAGAATCTCCACTGGCTACAGAGAAAAAACCTTTCTCAAGCAACTGCCAGATCATACTTTTCTCTTACCGGAACAAAATACCTGAGATCAACAATCAAGAGAAAAGTATTTATTTTGGCTCACAGCTCTGGAGTTTCCAGCATAGAATTGGTTGTCCCCACTGCTCCAAACCTGTGGTGAGTCAGCACATCATGGTGGGAGCACTTGATAGAACACAACATTTCCTCTCACGGCCAGGAAGCAAAAGAGAGGGAAAATGAACTTAAAGAATCCCCATTTAAGTGCACCTTTAAGTGCACCCCTACCCTGGGAATCAAATCTTTTAACATGTGGACTTAAGGAATCATTCAATATCTGAACCAGAGCATGCCATAACCTTGCTTCCTCCTTATTGAAAAGAAACCCCCTCTACCTGACCTTTGGCATCGTTAACTGGCTTATGCGAAGAGCAGTCTCCTTATTTAAAAAAACAACAACAAACTTTACCTTTTAAAATAGTTTTTAAAAGTTATATATTTACCTGCCTTACTCTTTGAATTTGTTTTTATTTGACCCTGTTTTCTACATTTCATTAATTTAAAATTGAATATATTGAACACACAGTCTTTTCTTGATGACCTGGGCTAATCCTTAAGTCTGCAAGTTAGCCCTTGTATTTGAAGGGATAATGGTCAATTGTGAAGCCAATGTCCAGGTGGGAAATTAGCTGATCTGTAACTAGCACAGGAACCAGTTTATTGCTGGGAGTGAGCACCTATTTTTGTTTAATTCATTGTTTAGTTATATTCATGGGAAAGAATATGATAAGGACCTTTCATTTGACAAAAATAATTTTAGAAAAATTGTGTTAAAATTAATGCTAGAGTTGGATGTGATAGCTCATGCCTGTAATCTGAGCACTCGGGAGGCAGATACAGAAGGAGAGTGAATCTGATGTCAGCCTGGGCTACCTAGACCCTGTCTCAAAAAATAAAGACAAAAAAATGAATTCTAAAATTCACACTCTCTAGTACATATAAAAATATGCTTATACTTAAAAATCTGCCACAAGAATCAGATAGCTAATTTTCTGAAAAAGAATTGACCTGTAAGTCATGCATCTGATCACCATTAAAAGTTTTACCCCTGGGGCAAGGGAAAAGGCAAGTAAGGATAGAAGAAAACCATCCTGTCATGAGGTATCCCAGAGTAATGTATATGGAATTGATATGAAGGAGAAAAGTAAGATTTAGGAGATGGTGGTTTGCATGAACTCACCTGACTTATCCATGTCAGAGCCAGGATTAGAACCCTATCATTCTATTTTCTGGTCCAGAGCTCTTATTACACAATGGACTATTCCATTTAGTGAGTTCCGTGCAATGTACAGCAGGGGTCAGTTCAATTTTATTCTTTGTCCTTCACTGTCAGAACTCTGCTGTTTGCTTCCTCTATTGCTGTTTCCAGCACCAGATCAGGCTGCAGTCCACCCAGCTTTCCTCTATAGTCAGTCTTCATATGCAAATAAGTATGAGTTTATTTCTAACACCTGACCAGTCAGCCAATCTGAGTCAGGCTCTTCAGGCAACCCTTGCTCTCTTGAGGCCATGTCTATTTCTGAATATCCCAGGCTGCTGCTTTGTTAAAGGGGTAGAGCTAAAAAGAGAAGGAATGTATCCTTCCTCTCTCACCTTCCCAGATCTTCTAGAGACCCAAGGTTCTGGAAATAGAAAGTGCCCTGGGTACTTCCCACCCAGGTATTATCCATTCCATCATCAAACGACTTCACGACAGCTCATGGAGTAATGTTTAGTTTATCCAGCAGGGCCATGTTTTTGTGAGTCTAGCTTGTCTCATGGAGGTGACCTTTTCATCTCAGGCAGCCTGAGTGATATGCTTAAAGTCTCACTTGGGAAGGCAGAGGCCTGACTCAGGGCGAAGAACAAGTTTGGGTCTGGCCAACCTCTCTGGATGTTGTCCAATGTCTGACTTGTTAGATTATGCCTTCAATAAATGCAAATGTGTCATGGGACCCTAGACATATTCATCCAGCTATGCCATTTATCCTAACTCCTATTACTGACAATACTGACAACCAAACAAATGTAAGGCTTAGCCCCAACACCAAGAGTTATCAATCTTGTCGTTAAAAGAAGAATTCTACCATATAAGGGAAACTTCTTTCCAATTTCTTTAAATGTGAAATGCTGGAAGATATTTAAAGATCATCTCACTAACATGTGGAGGAAAATACAAATGTACGCACATGAAATTTCAGGTCTTAACAATTTTGGTACTAAGGAAACAATAATTACCGTAAGTTTAAAATGATACTTGCTGACTGGCAATAATTCTGGTGAAATAATGAGCTTGTAGGAACACTGGTGAGGAGTTAATCAGCCTTGAAAAGCACTCAGGCATATCTCTCTGTCTCTCTCTGTCTCTCTCTGTCTCTGTCTCTCTCTCTTTCTCTCTTTCTCCCTTTATCTGCTTTCCTGTTTCTGTGCCTGTGATAAGACACATCATTTTTACTTTCACCAACAAGATCTCAATTCTCTTTGATAAAGGCAAACTGAAGAAGGGAAGGGTAAAGTAAAGGGTTTCATTTTACAAGAATGATCTCTCCTAACAAGAATCCTTATAAGGAAACTAAGTCTTTGGTTCATGGGGCCGGCAGCAAATCCCTTCCATTACTAGCTTGAAGATGCACAAAAGCAAAGTGCTTGCCCAAGATTACATAAGGCAAAAGCTACATACAGCAGATAAGGGGAAGAAACAGATTATCAACCAAGGTCGAGTTGAAGAGTTTGAGAACTCTTGAGCCTTTAATCAAGGTGGAAGGGAACAGTGTCATGAAGTAAGAGGACATGGAGTATGCAGTCCCCCATGCAAATAGGCTGAGGGTGATTCAGCTAGCCCACAGTTGAATCTCTCATAGGGCTGTGAGGAGACCACCTGCCTGAGTCTCTCTTGGGCTGTAGAATGCAGTCTGTGGCCTCACCACACAAACACTGAAAACAGTTGTGGTAGGCCTGAATATTCTACATTTTGTTTCTGTTCAAATGAACTTACTTTTGTTGTATAGGTTCTCTCAAAATGAAAATAACAGAGGTGTATTACCATTAAGAACATAAGTATGATTGAAAGAAAAGTAAATTTTACCCAACTCCCTTCTACCCTGAGGAGCATAATGGTTCTGGCTACCTGGAAGCATCATCTTTCCCATACTATTCTCCACACTTTTGTGGACATGGATAGAATTGGTGTTGGGAGTCCTGGGCCAGGTAAGTCCGCATTTCAGGGAGTTTCAACACCAGGCCCAGTCCCCACCCCATCCCCCATCAACCAAATGGAAAGGGTAATAATGATGAAAATAATGGTGAAAAGGGTAATAATGGAAGGAATTCTATTCAATGCATCTATACTAAGAAGACAGGGAGGATTACACATAGTCATGTCTTGATATGAGCTTTAGGTTTAAATAGAACAAGAATTGGGACAGGAGCATGTATAGTAGTATGTATTGTTAGGCTATCTTGGCCAAACTGTGGTGTTCATGATCTCAAGTCTAGTCCTGGAGAAGTTGTAATGGCCTGAGAATGACAATTCTAGTTCCATCATGAGATGATTACTCTTGTTTGTCATTGTCCCCACTTACAGGGGGCAGTCCCAACATGGTGCCTCTGTCTACCAGGTTTGCTGTTCCTAGAACCCAAATGACTGAGGGAGGGACTGACTTAGACAAAGGCAAGATGGCATGAGTTCCTTCAGATTTGGGGTGGTGACTGGATGCTTCAGTGGTCCAGAACTGCATGTTGTAAGAGCTGTGGCTGGGTCTTAACAGTCTAGTGATTCTGTTCCTACAGATCTTGGAAATACTTCATTACTCTTAGCTAAGCTGTAAGAGGAAGGATTCCTAGTATTAGGTGAGCATTCCTTCAACAATTTACATGTCCATGCACATCTGTGAGTGAGCTGGAATCTGACCCAAAGTTTTAAGATCATAAAGATAACTAAATGAAGTAATTGATGTGAAGCTTTTGCCTTGCATTTAATTACCCATTGGCCATCTTCAGGCTCAAAAGTCAGTGCCTTGTAGCAAAATTCCTGTCACAAGTTCTCTTTATAAGGCTAAATATTAGCACGTCAACAAGTAACATTAGGGAACATTGAAATTAAAATTATACACAATCATATATATTTTTAATTGCAGTAGTTTTCTATGATGTTAAATCAGGGATGTGAAGTGGTCAAGGAAAGGAAAATGAAAAAACAATCAAAATAGGAAAATAAGCCTTTCTGTATCATGTTATGTTCATTTCTGCACATAAGGCTCTGACCTCACAGGGAGACCCCACAGAGAACCATAAGATCTGTCTTCCTATACTCTGTCTTGCTACACCCTAATGTAGCACCCATCCCTACAGCCAACGTCTATTGGGGTCTGTCTGGATTTGGGACACCCTACTAGTGTTACCTTTAATCCTTTCAACCTGTCCTTCAACAGTCTCTATAACCTCCACATCTAGGTCTTTCCCAGTCTCCAGAAGCTTCTAATTAATTTAGTCTTGCAGAGATAAGGTCTCAAGCAAGCAATTCAAGTGAAGTAACTAAAGAATAGGACCCGGGCAGCTTGGGTATTCAGTATTCTTAAATGGCTTCTTTTTCATACTGTGAGCTAAGTACTTGCATACTTACAGTATCTCAGAGCCGAAATGTCTGGACCCCTCCAGACAGGGTAAGTCTTTCTCTGCAGAAATGGAAGGATGTAGCTGAAGGTCATAGTGGAAAAACACGCACGTCTCCCAGAGGCCCCTAGGTGAGTACAAGGTGGGGGTTATGGTGGCTCAGGCACTGGAAGGAAATGAACAGAACTTTGAAACCTGGAGTGGAAACATTTAGGAGCATCAAGTGACTCATCTGTCCATGGCCCATCACCACTTTGTCTTCTTTTCAGCATGAACAGCGCCTCTGCCTGGATGGACCCACACCTATCTAAAGACCCTATAAAGACTTTGCCTCGGCCCTTGGGAGATTTCAGTTCCATGTTACCCACTCCTACAAACATTTAATCGCTTTTATTCATCTATTGGAAGTTAGATCCCATTCATACCTTGGGAAAAAATTCATATGCGAATCATCTTATATTACTAATATTGTAAGAGTTTATGTACAAGAGAGATGCAATTCATATTTACAGAATTTTACATGTGTTATCCATAATCCATCTTATATATCTTTTCTAAAAATAATTTTTATTGAGACTAAGTGATTGCATAAATTTCACAGTATTGTGGGATAGTGATACTTAGTTAAGGTCACAAACACATTTTAATCTTCACAAGGCAAATTGTCATTATTATTATTATTATTATTGTGAATTCTATAAGCTTTGTCCATACAGCTATTTCTTCCAAATCAGGTGATATGTACATTTCTTTCCTTTTGCTTACTGTAAGCTGTTACCTCTTTCCCTCTTCATCTTATATTTTTTCCTGATAGGAACACTTGTTTTCACAATAATGAATTTCACTACATTAAAATACTACTTAAAATTACTAAGACTTACAATTAAATTACTACACTAAAATATGACTTCATAGTGGATAGAAGTAGACAGATGACTTAGTCAATGTAATGTAATTGAAAGTTTGTTGATTATTTCTTTAAAAAAAAGTTTTGGTATGGTAAATATTGTTCTTTTTGCCTGTACTTTCCTCCATTCTGCCTGGGCATGGCCAGGATTTCGGGAACTAGAGAAACCATCATATGTTCATGAAGGAATGGCCAAGGGAATTGCTTCAATCTGATACTATTAGCCTCTGAACAAATAATAGCAATCACTAGTTTTCCTGTTATTACTTAATGCATAGGGGAAAAGGGAACCTAATTTATTTAAACTATTGTTAAGTTAAATTACTTCCCCATTCAGCCAAACACAATCATGAACAGGTAATAGGGCAAAAGTGTAGCACAGATGTAGCAAGTATCTATTTCTTAGGAAAAAATAAAACCCTCCAAGCTTCACTGCTGGTCCAGTTTAGACTCCATATCAACCATTTATCCAATTAGTTTGACCAGAGCCATCCTGAGTGCTAATTGACATAGGCCAGAAGAGTTATTCTGTACTTGATTGTACTTCCATGGGGAACATGTGCTGACAGAAATAATAATGTTAATATTTGAATATGAAGTAGCAAAATAACAAGTCCATTTTATCCCTATTGTAGATTTGCCATCTACATTTATTACTTGTCTTAATCTGTTTTCATGGTCACTAAGCAATCTGCTGGTTAGATAGGATTTCCTATATAATTTATGACAATGTTATAGGAACTAATCTTATCACTTTGGGCCTCTAGTCTGATTGGCAGTTAATGAATTGTCAGCATCTTTGAGTTTAGTCAGTATGACTCCTTCACTTCCAGGATCTCTGTGCCTGTAATAACAAACCAGATCTTGAGTCTATAAGGATTAGGGCCCAGGTCAGGGAATTCTCCAGGTAAATGGCACCTTCTGAGCCATCCTGACAACTTACTAGTCTTCTAGTGATCTCTCTCTGTTGCACTGCTTTGCATCTACTTGTACTATCACGAATGTCACAGAGACTCTGAAGATTCTATTTTCATTATGGAAGATTGCAGCAGTAATGTTGGCCCCATTTAGGAGTGTCCAAGATAGAGTGCCAGAGTGGGATAGAGCCAATTCCTGAACCCATGCAGTCATTATGATACTAGAACTTTCACCACTATAAAACTAGTCCTTTTAATAAGCTGTAATTAAGGTCAGGTTAAGGGGCCTGTGGCAGTCATAACTGAAATGACAGCAACTGAATTAATGAAGGGTGAGTTCATGAAACAAAAAGTCATGTGGATGTTGTAAACTTGACTCTTCCAAGTGTTCTTGTTGAATGTTTGGGGTATAGTTAAGACATGAATATTTATTAAGTACTGTAAGTATTTTATTAGTATTTCCTACTAATAGAGATCTTGTCAGTAATAATCAGTAGAATGAAATTGCCTGGGCTGGAAGACAGAGCTTTAAGTGCTCATTTTGTTTACTATGGGACAGTAGTAACTGATTGCTGTTATTTGTTCAGAGTGATGTTCTGCTCCAAAATGTAGTATTCTAAGGAGTGTTAAATATATCTTGAACAGTTTTATTTATCACATTAATTTACATTAAAATGTCTAGCTTTATATCACGAAGTTTAACTTTATTGCAGTTCCTGAACAAATTATAATGAATTTTATGTTTGTAGAATTCAAATTAATGAGGTTTAAGTGCATGCTAATTACAACTCCTTCAAATTCTATAAAGATTTCCCTTCAAGAGTTCAGATTTGTTGATGAAAGCTTTACATTAGACTTCACAATGAGCTTTTAAAAAAATGATCAGCCTATCAGCCAGAGAAGGAAAACCTCTGAGCTATTCCTGCCAGAGGTTTCCACTCCAGACACAGCAAAGTAACAGCCTCATGATGCTGGCCTTGGCTTTGTCTGGCAAGTAACTCACCCTCTTCAAGATATTCTTGCAATGATTTCAAACAAAATTGTAATGTAGCACTGATGTTCAATTAGCAGGTTTATTTGATGGGTATCGATCATATCTCTGATCGTTAACCTTTGATGGATTATATTAAATGTCTTTGTAAATCATCATTCATCCTGGTCAGTGATCATGGAGTGAAGAAATCTGTTTCTGTTCAGCTTCTAGTCTGCATGTGAAGTAGTGGCTCTGCTTATAACACACATTGGTAGTGATTGGGGTGCATGTGACCCATTTCAAAGCCATGCACAAGAATATAATCTGCAAAGTCAGATTGAAATAGCTAAAGTGGGATGACACCACCCCACCTAGTGATTTACAAGTGTCACTCTATTCATATGAAGTAAACCAGCTGACTCCAGAGAACAGAGATGATTGCTTCTGCCTGTCCAGAATTCCAGAGGGTTGTTGTTTTTTAATGGGATTTGAGGTAATTTCACTCTACAAGTGGTGGGAAGGACAACTGCATCAGAAATATGTGGGAAGCATGTATGAAAAAAAGAATACAAGCACTTAGAGCTGTGGGGATAATGCCCAGGAATCTACCTAGTTCCCAAATACTCCCATTTGTCCTGGGCTGACACAAGACACCTACCTGTAAGAAGGGGCAGAAGAACACATTAGGGGAAGACAGACATCCACTCCAGTTCCCAGAGTCCCAATTGTTTTCTCCCAGTGCCCATGAAGAGTCTAACAGATCTGTGAATTCAGCTGCTATTACAATTCAACAAACCACAGGACTAGAGTATGTATTAAAGGTTTAGCTTCCTCCCAACCTTGTGGCTATGAAGGAAGTCAGAAATTTCCTGGTGTTGTCAATCTGCATTGAGACAAGAAGACATTTTTTTTTTGTAGTTAGCTCAAAGCCAGGACCTAGCACATGCCTAAGCAAATGCTCTACTTCTGGGCTACATTGTCTTAATTTTCTTTCTTTAAACTTTCTAATATAAATATATGTCGCCAGAATGACACACTTTTTTTTTTTTGCCTGTCCTGAGGCTTGAACTCTGAGCCTGGGCACTATCCTTAAGCTCCTTTTGCTCAAAGCTAGCACTCTTGTCACTTGAGCCAAAGTGCCACTTCCAGCTTTTTCTGGGATTAATTGGAGATAAGAATCTCATGGACTTTGCTGCCCAGGCTGGCTTCAAACTGTAGTCCTCAGATCTCAGCCTCCTGAGTAGCTACAAGCATGAGCCACTGGCACCAGCCCAACTTTTTTTTAAGCAGTATTGGGTATATGCAGTCACTTGAGCTCATCAAAATGTTGCCTTTGGTAAGAATTTGATAGCTAATATGCCTTCAAACCCAACTGAACAAATTACTCACCTCAGTCTCCCATTGCCTTAATAGCTTCTTACATCAGGATTATGACAAATGAAATTGCTACCATGTCTGTGTCCCACAAAAGTATTAGATGTCACCTGGCTTGGATGGCAAGTCCTAGGTTCCCTGGATTCACTCCTTAAGGTCTGGTACTTATTTAGTAAAAAGAACTCCAGTGAAAGCCATGTTTAATGGATCTAATAGAATTCCACCAATGAATGGCCTGAGATTCTGGATCAGGCTGGACATGTACATTTATATTTTGCCACAGAAAATGAAGATGGCATGGTCTATTATTTGGTTCTGCAATGTCAGCATTAGTCTGAGGATAGCTGAGAGTAATCCTGGGCCTGTTATGCATTGGGTTTTTTTGAAAACCTCTCCCCTTTAGATAAAAGAAAAGACTCCTATAATAGCACTAGAAAAGGCATGTAATATTGATGCTGTAGTAAACATTCTATACTTATTGCTTCAAAATATCACATTGTACTTATGTCAAATCTGATTTCTTTATTTAATACATTTTAAATATCTAGTGCAATAAGATATATCTATATTACCATGTATACTGGCCTCTAATATTCTAAATATTTATGTATGCATTTTATTCATGAGAATGCTCATTAGTAGATATTTATGTTCGTTTCTTTGCCTTTAGTCATTCACATTTTTTTTTTTGCTGCTATTTTGGCTTATCTCAAATTCTCTAAAGAAACAGGTACCTTTAGAATGAAGTTTTCTTGCCTAAAATCAAATTACTCAGTATCAAGGGTATTTAGATGTAATTTTCAGTTTGTTCTGGAAACCTAAGAATAAATAAAAATCCAAATCTATAGCCAATGCCCACCCCTTCCCCAAAGGTAATCGGCCTCAGTGTCTGAATTTTCAAAGGGAAAAAAAACTACAAACACCATTAAAATCATTTTAATTAGACATTTGGTGGCTCCCAAAGAAAGTTATAATTTGTCCTCCCCAAGGAAAATTTTTAAAGAAGGGAACATTTTAATTGGTATATTCCAGATAAGCACATTTATCAGATGTTAAAACTTTAGAGCTTTATGTATGAATGTATGTATGTATGTCTGAAGCTGTGAATATGATTTCTTTTGTCTTCCTAGTGGCTAACTTAGGACATGAGTGAATGTGTCTGCATGAATAGATCTCTGAGAGAAAAGAGGAAATTCTCTATTAGCTATAGGTTCATATCATGGGATAGAAAGCTATCACCTTTAAAATATATATTTTTATCATCTTTAAGTAGTTGTACAAAAGAATTCAACAAAACAGGGGCTGGGAAGGTGGCTCAATGATAGAGAGCTTGCCTTGCATGAGGCCCAGGGTTCGATTCCCCAGCACCACATAAGCAGAAAAAGCCTGAACTGGGCACTGTGGCTCAAGTGGTAGAGCACTAGCCTTGAGCTGAAGAGCTCAGGGACAGCACCCAGGCCCAGAGTTCAGGCCCCACGACTAACAAAAAAAAAAAAGAATTCAACAATACAACAAAACAGTTTATGAATACAATGTGTATTTCAACATTCTCACTCATCTCTCCCAACCCACCCCTTCCCTCAAACTTCCTAGTTTGATAGGATATGCATTGCATTTTTTTGGGGGGTCCGGTTGTGGGGCCTGAACTCTGGGCATGGGCACTGTCCCTCAGCTCTTCAGCTCAAGGCTAGCGCTCTACCACTTGAGCCACAGCGCCACTTCCGGCTTTTTCTTTTTGCTTATGTGGTGCTGAGGAATCGAACCCAGGGCCTCAGGCATGCAAGGCAAGCGCTCTACTGCTGAGCCACCTTCCCAACCCTGCATTGCATTTTTGACTGATGCATTCTCCCACTTTCTTCTCTTCATCTACTCCCCTCCTTTTGAGCCCACCTCCGCCTTTTAAAAAAATGATCTTTAAGTAGTTGTATAAAGCCATTGCCGTTTAATAAGGCAGTTTATGAGTATATCTTGATCAGTGTCACCCCTTTCAGTATTCTTACCCATCTCTCCCCGCCCCACCCCTTCCCTCACTCTTCTTAAATTTGTAGGTTATACACTGGATTCTTGACTGCATTCTTCCCCTCTTCTTCATTTGACAACTTCTTTCCTCTTTTTTTAAATTTTATTTTATTGTAAAGATGCTGTACAGGGGTTACAGTTACATGAGTGAGGCAATGAGTACATTACTTGTCAATTCCTTGTTGTTGTCTGTGTCCCACTATCCCTTCCCTCCCCCAACTCCCACACTCCTCCCCACGGCCCCCACCCCCACTGCCCACCCTTTACCCCTCTCAAGTTTTATTTTGCTGAACTTTGAATTTGTCTGTCTAAGGAATTACACTATTTGAGATCACCCTTGAATCTACCCATATTTCAGTTAATACATTTGTATACACTTGCATACCATCCAGTGCATTTACTTATGAGTTTATAAGCCAATGCTAGCTTCCACATGTAAGGGGAAACAGATCCTGTGTCTCTATGGGCCTAACTTATTTCACTTAATGTAATTTTTCCAGGTCTTTGTATTTCTTTACAAATGATGCAATATGATTCTTTCTAATGGATGAATAAAATTCCCATTGTATATATATATATATATATATATATATATATATATATATATATATATATATATATATATATATATATATGCGCGCCACATTTTCTTGATCCCTTCATCCATTGTGGCACACATGGCCTGATTCCATACACTGGCTATGGTGACCAGGAGAGATACTGTTTTTATCATGTGTAAATCCTGTGGTTCATGGACTCATGGCATCAGTGTATCCGGAGCTTAGTGAACAGGTCTAAGTTTAGGATCCCATCCTACACCTTTGATCCTGAATCTTTAATCCATTGTGGAGTACACCAACTAAATCAGTCCATCTAAATATGCAGTCTCCATCCACCTCTACTCACTTAGACAAGGAACTCCAATTTCAAAGGACATGATACTTGCAGTAGTGTTTGCAAAAATGATTTAAAACATATAGACACCATATATGCCTTAATATTGCAATGCATGTGTTCCATCAAAGTAACATAGAGTGGATCTTATTTCTCCCTTTATTTTCATAGTGAAGGGTTTGGAGAGTACCTCTTTCATTTCCTCATTTCAATATCCTGAGTTGTTTTGAGTGATAGTGATCTTAAAGGCTTTGGCATCCCTTCCCAGCACCAATCACCCAACAAACTCCAGGTGCTTTCAAAGTATGATGGATTGGGTAATGTCCAGCTAAACAGAACCTAAATTGAGTATACCATGCATTGAAAAATGCATTTTCTATACTTAACCTGCTGGTTATTCTAGCATCACAACACGGCACTGTTTGTTTTCCTAATCATTGGCTGCTTGCTACCAAGCCCTGTCTCACAAAACAGTGTAGTGTTGCACATCACTTGTCCTTGGGAAGGTCAACGCTCAAAATTTGAAGTAGGACTTTTACTGCAGTCTATCACTTGTGCACCATCTTAAAGTGGAAAATAGTCAGTTTGATGCCACAAGCTGAGAACATCTGTATTCATAAGCATACATCAGGAACCTCAGGGAAAGAGAGAAAGGTCACCTACAAATGATCAAAAAGACACCTAAGTCCTAGAATGAGAGAGGGCACCTATTTTGTATCAGAGTACCAGGGAAAAAGGGTTGGGGCTGAACCTGAGTGGATAAACAGGATTCCCCAAAACAACCAACCAGAACAGCAAGAACAAGTGTAAAACACCACAGTAGGTTTGATGGCTATACGTTTGCTCTGTCTTATTAGTAGGGAGCCATCAGATGATTTCAATCAGAGGAATGACAGAAGGTCTGTATTTGAGAAAGATGACTATGGTAGTTCTTGGAAATGTAGGCAAGTGATGCCAGAGCAGGGAGATTTACTGGGAACTGACTATGTGGTTGTTGTAACAGTTTGAGTGACCAAAGACCTTATACTGAGGTGGTAAGTGTGGCAGTAGTAGGATTTTGGAGAAGGAGCAGAATGAGAGACTGAGGCAAAGCAGACACTCTGAAAACATTACAGGATGGAATAGGAGAAACCCTAGGTCTTGTTGGCACAGGCCGAAATTTTCTTCATAGAGACCCAGAAACACAACAAATCAAAGAAAGGTTGGACAAATGGGATTGCATGAAATTGCAGAGCTTCTGCATGGCAAAGGACATAGCTAGCAAGATCTATAGAAAGCCCACGGACTGGGAGAAGATCTTCACTAGCCATACATCGGACAAGGGTCTCATATCTAAAATATACCTGGAATTCAAAAAATTAAATCCCCCAACAACAATCTTCAAAAAACAACTGCCCAATAAATAAGTGGGCTAAAGACTTAAAGAGAAACTTCTCTGAAGAAGAAAGAAGGATGGCCAATAGACACATGAAGAAATGCTCAACCTCCCTAGCCATAAAAGAAATGCAAATCAAAACAACATTGAGATACCACCTCACCCCAGTTAGAATGGCTAGAATCAAGAACTCTAACAACAACAGATGCTGGAGGGGATGTGGACAGAAGGAAACCTTACTGCATTGTTGGTGGAAGTGTAAACTTGTTCAACCACTTTGGAAAGCAGTATGGAGGTTCCTCAAAAGACTCCACATAGAGCTCCCCTATGACCCAGCAGTCCCACTTTGGGGCATTTACCCAAATGTTCACAAACAAGACCACACTAAAGCTACCAGCACGACTATGTTTATTGCAGCATTATTTACTATAGGCCCAGATGTTCCTCAGTTGATGAATGGATCAAGAAAATGTGGTATATATACACAATGGAATTCTATGCCTTCATCAGAAAGAATGACATTGCCCATTTGTTAGGAAATGGAAAGGCTTGGAAAAAAATATATTAAGTGAAGTAAGCCAGGCCCAAAGAAACATAGGCCCCATGGTTTCCCTTATTTGCAATATCTAGTATATGTCTGAGTCAAGCAGAAAAGGTCAGATAAGGTAATGTTAGGGAAATGAAGCCTAAGATATGTATTCAAATGTTTTTTTTCTTTCTTGTGTTTTTTTCTAACACATTTATAAGATTATTTCTTTGTTGCTTTGTATGTCCCTCCTTCACGCTATAACCCCTGCTTTCACTGTATTTGATGTCAGTATAATTTGTGGAGGGGTAGGGGAAAAACAAATCATTTAAATAGGGATACAGGTGGACCCATTGCAACAATGAGATATACAAGTTGTTATGTTGAAAATGAACTTTACAACTTTGGTGTGGGGCTCGGGTGGGGGGAGGATGGGAAGAGATGGGAAGGGGAAACAAAGGAGGAGGCTACAATGCTTATAAGAAATGTACTCATTATCTGGCCTATGTAATTGTAACCCCTCTGTACAGTATTTTCACAATAAAAAAAAAGTGAGAGACTGAGGAAGAGGGAGACTAGGGAAAGACAAAAGACAAGAAAGACTTGGAATATTCTACTTAGGATCATTTGCTGTTTGTGAATGCTATTAAAATAAAATGAAAAATAGGGTGTTTTCCTACATTTTACACTTTACTTCTCCTACAGTCACTCCTCATTTATGTCTCCCCTGCCATATGAACTCATGATAGATATATTTGTTGAAAACAATACTGTCCATACACTTTTTTTGCCCATCCTAGGGCTTGAACTCTGGGTCTAGGTTCTACCATTTGAGGCATAGCTCCACTTCCAGCTATTTTTTTGTAGTTTAGTACAGATAAGAGTTTCACAGGCTGACTTTGAACTGTGGTCCTTAGATCTCAGCCTCTTGTGTCACTAAGATTACAGGCCTGAGCCACCAAGGCCTGGCTCTATCCATGTAGTTTTAATCCAATTTTCCCCAATGGAAATATCTCATAAAATAGAGTTAAGTTAGTTCTTCTAAAACATGTATAATCTATGAGCACTTTTTTAATATAGTGGTGATGTACAGAGGAGCTACAGTTACATAAGACAGGTAATGAGTACATTTCTTTTTGAATAGTGTTACCCCCTTCCTCATTTTCTCCCAGTTTTTCCCTCCCACCACCAAGTTATATAGTTTATTTCCAACATAGAGTCTAGGGAGTATCACTGCTGAATTAGTTCAAGGTCCTACCATTTCTGGGCTTCCCCTTCCCTCCCAAAATCATATAAACTTACATATAAGACAAAGGGTACAACAAAAACAATGACAAAAGGGGAAAAGAAATAGAAGAAAAAAGAACCACAAATAGTACACTTGGACATGATTTAACAGGACACTAAACATTCACACAGTGACAACAAAGGAGGATATTCTTAGGAGAGGAGCATAAGGGCTCAGTAGATGAGTATATATGATCATATAAAATAATGCTTATCAAAATGAACTCCAAGGAATGGAAATAAGAAGTTTTTTTGTACTATGAGCACTTTTGAGTTAAAAATCTGTCTCCTTCTATTCTAGGTTCTAAAATCACTTTTCTGCCTCATCCCCTATCAGACAATACCTACCCTAATGTTCAATGACCAGCCCCTGTTCCCTCATTCCTTGATCCAGCAGGCCTTGACAATAGAGTGGAAAACTGTGTTCCTGACAATCAGCGAGATACCTGCTTTCCATCTGGCTCTGCTAGGCTTGAGCTGTCCACTGTGGGCTGCTATCTCCTTTGGGTGTCTTACAGAGCCTGTGGCAATAGCAGTACTCTTTCCATGCTGTTAAATATACGGCATGTCAGGGGTTGATTCTGGCTCCTCATCTCTCCAGATGCCTGGTAGAGCCACTTAGGGTTCTGTTTACACATTTCTCAGAAGTGTGTTCCTAATAGTATTTAAGACTTTGTTATGAAAGTAGGAAAGGCACAGCCCAAATTAACTGCATAAATGTCCTGGTTCAATGGACTGGGAACTCTGGGGACAAAACTCCCTTTAGAGATTCCTGGAACTCAAGCAGTATTTTTGTTCCCTCCTTATTTTTGACTGTTTGTTGACCTCCAGCTCTGCATGGTGGTGTCTGTGACCCTGGCAGATCTCAAGTCATATCCTTACAGCTGTTGTGCTGCATGAGGAATAAGACTCATTCCTTCATCATCAGTGCAAAACCCTACTGTGAAAGGACCATGTCTGGCCTAAGATATGTCTTAGGTCCCTAAGTCTCAGGGACCAGCTGTTTGTTCAGAGCATATAGTGTGTGACAGATGACTTTCCCTGAGCAACTATCATCTGGTGGCATCCAGTTGGTAGTCTTAAGAGAACCAAAAAGAAATGGAAGGGAGATGCTCCCAAAGAAAGGGATAAGGACAGGATGGACTAGGCTAAACAGCTAGTGTCCATTTTGCTTTTCTGGTTTGGCCCTGGTATCTTCTCCTTTGGGGAAAAGAGGGATTTTCCTGTGATATCTATTGCTGTCCTTTCTGGGACTATTGGTCAGCATTGAGAAAAGACAAGAGTGGCTACATACAGAGTCATTTATGTATTTAAGATTAGAATTTGAAGGAGGTAGATCTAATAACCTTGTGTCATTGAAAACAAAGTCACTTGCCCAAAGAGAAAAGGACAGAGCAGGAGCTTGAAGATCTAACTGAGGGTATGAGCAATAAGGGCTGCAGATGACCAGTGACAATGAGAAGAACAGTGGGCTATTGAGGACCCCTTGAAGATTAGAAAGCAGATTGGTCAACATTGTCTGGAGAAAGTGAGTCAGGTATAGATGTGTGTACACATGTGTGAAAACACATGTTATGTTCATATACCCAGATATATAGTTCAAAGAAATGGCTTCCTGATTATGAGGGCTGGCAGGTCTGAAATCTGTAGAACAGGCTTCCAGGCAAGAGTTGATGCTGTGGCCTTGGGACAGAATTTCTTCCTTGGGAAACCTCAGTTTTGCTTGTAAGGCCTTCCAACATATTGTGTTATCAAGAATGTCCCATTTAAAGACAGTCATTTGACTGTCACTCAACAAAATACCTTTGCAGTAGCATCTTCACAACTATTCAGTTGAGTTTCTTGTACTGCAGCCTATCTGCACATTAAACTGTCATAGAGACCATGCCTTCAGAACTAATGTGCATGAGTGGTACTTGAAGATCTCTCCTCTTCATTCAGCAGAGCTATGTAGCAGATAAAAACAGAGAAGGTAGATGGTTAAGCAGACGATTGCAGGAGTTTGTGGGTGGGACAATGGAGTCTAAAAAGGAGAAATTGATGCTGATGTTAGGAAGATTGAATGGTATCTACTGGGGTTGCTGGTGGACTGAGAAGTTAGTTCCCCAAGAGAGTAGTGGCCATAGGCTAAAATAAATAATGCATGTACAATACTCGGTTAATATATGCACAGTACTTGGGCCCAGAACTAAGGACCACTTTAATTCAAAACTATTGTCATTGTGGTTTCACTTGAGGGATTGACAGTTTCCATGCAATCAAAGAATAAATTTAGTAGGAATAAGAGATAGTCAAGTATGATGGATATATTGGAGTCAGTTTATTATCTCATCCACAAACATATAATAAACACTATTTGAGGAACAGAAGATAGAGCCGTGACTGAAATAGACAAAGGCCCTATCCTCATAGAGAAGAGATATCAGATGATAAACAATGTCCACAAACCAAACAAAGTCCACTGGGGAGGATGGTATGAAAAAAAAAGGAAAGCTGAGTCAACACCATAGAGAGTTGTAGGGTAAGGCTGGCGTAGGATAATAGACTCATAAGGGAAAACCTTTCTGATGAAATGATATTTTAGTGGAAATCTGATGGAATGAAGAGAATGAGCCCTGAAGATATTAGGAAGAGAATATTCCAAAGAATGAAGAAAATGTGTTCAAAAGCCCTGAGACTGGAGTCTGTAAGAGACCAGGATTGAAGCTGGTGACTTGTACAGCCTACATGCTGTGCAGAACATAGGGTCTCCAGAGATATAAGTGGGCATTGTCTGGGTGCAGCACTGAAAAACTACCTGCTTTGGACCTTGTTAGATACTTGGAGTTTTTTCTTTGTTAGTTTTTTATCTGCTATGGCCTGCAATGGCTTGAAGGCCTGGACCTAAACTAAGTAGAACTGATAGAGAGGGAGTAAATCCCAAAGGGTTTTCATTTCTAACAGGCAGGTTCTTTAGACTGTCATTCTTCAGGTTGCTTTGTTTGCAATACTGGCCTCTTTGCCCTTGTGTTTGGAGGGAAATGGGTCCCCAACATTGGTGTCTAAGCCATGGAGTATTCAGCTGCTTAGAAGGAAGGTAGAAGATAGAGACTTGTGTGTGTCTTCATGAGGACTTAGATGACCTTTGTTTTCCACTTGACTTTGAGCATCATACTGCCTGGCAAAACTTGCCTCAGTGCTTACCTCCTTAAGGAGAAAAATGTGAGCCTGTGAGGTAAGGAAGTTGTTTACAGAATACAAAGCTTGTTGGAATTTAATAACAGTTTAAGATGAGGAAATTGCATTAAAAATGAACTGAGAGAACAATTTCCACAGGCTTTGAAAATGAAATATCACTTAAATTTAAATCCTCATCGAAGGATCTAGCTTGATTCTTCTCATTCTTGTAAATAGTGCAACCATGTCAAACGCCATTTTTGTGAACATTCTGTGTTTGGCAGGGCTGGTTATAAAATAATGCTTATGAAAAGAAGAGGGACTGCACCATGGCTATCTGGGCTGGTTCTCAGGTAGCAGGAAGGGAAGGGAGAGAATGACAGAATGACAGACTGTGTGAGGCTGACAAATTGTAGCTCCTGGACAGAGCTGGTTGTGGAGAAAATCTGAGTAGCAGAGGTGTTTTGTTTCCCCCCAACCCAGTGTTCATGATGCAAGAGTTCCAATCCCAGCATCCAGGTGCAGATGTGCTTAACTGAGAAACACAGGGACAGATCTATAATACTTGATGGTGTGGCCACCACCCAGAGGGATGAGCACTGCATCCACACTGTGTCATGCATCCCACTCCGTGTCTCAGTTAAAAACAAAAACAAACCATCAAAAAAACCTTCACATGCATTGCCCTTGCTTTTGTCAGTCGTTCAGTTTCACTCTTTGAGGAAGGCAAGAAGCAATTATGACAGGCTAGTCCCTTGACAAGACACCACACGGTGACTGTACTTCAGAGAAGTCACCATCATCTGAGGTTAAAATTCATCTGTGTTCAGTCAAACTTCTGATTTGTGTAGCCTGAAATGAATGAGTAAGTACCTAGGAGAACTAACCTGACTCAGAAGGGACCAATGTATAAAATAGGAATGCCAGCTGGTTATGTTGCAATGAGAAAGAAAAGAAGTGATTCTGTAAAACCAGATGCGAATGTTCTCTGAACAGTGAATTTTATCTGATAGCAGGCTTACATGAGAATATAAATTAAGACCAGGTTGCTTTCAAGCATGAAATTGTACAGATGATTTGAGATAGGGGATCTTATTCACAGGGTAAGAGACATGTGAGGGCCGTGGCTTAACACTAGCCTGCTCACTGTGAGGTTGGATGCCCTTGTTAGTATCACATGGATGGGGGAGGGAGGCAAGGGAGGCAGGGAAGGCAACTACCAGTCCAGTTTATCTCCATCTCTTCTTAGAGGGCATTTACCACTGATTATGTTAGATTTCTTTTTGTTGCTACTGTAACAGATTATCTAAGACAATCTATTTTAAAAGAGGACAGATTTGTCTCAACTTTGTTTCAGAGGTCTGTCATGATCATTGGCCCTATTGCTTTGGGGCCTGTAGAGTGGTGGCTAACTGTGGTTGGAGCATGGGGTTGAGCAAAGATATACAAGTCATGGTGGCTAAGAATCAAATGAGAGAAGAAGAGGCTGAGATTCCAATATCTCCTTTAAAAGACCAACCCTCAGGACCCTACACCTTCCCACTAGACACACTTATGCACACACACATCTACCATGTACTTCCTAAAGGTTACAGAACCTTTAGTGCCAGAGTTTGAGGACCAAGCCTTCAACCTATGGGCCTTTGGGTGACATTCTGATACCACTGACCATTGCCCAATTGGGATGATGTGTCCTGTCTTTGGATGTATTCATCCTGGGCCCTCAATAAACTGTAACCTTGCTTTGAGAGCAAGTTCCCTCTTGCAATCTTTGTATATTATCATTTGTATCCACTACTTTTGGTTTATGCCTATAAGCTCTACAGAGTTTTATTTCTCCATTTCCAAATTTCTGGGGTAGGGTAGCAAGCCAGGGGAGGTACCACATTGCCAGCCCCATCTTCTGCCCAAGAGAACATGCCATTTTATATTTTATAGCTGGGCAAGCTGTTACACTGTCTTGTTCCATTTTGCCTTGATCTAGCTATGTTCATTTCTTGTCAGATCCCCTTTGTTGCTTTTTATGGTCTTCTTCTCCCAGCAGAATGTCACTTTGTAAGCAAGTTGTTGCCAAATCTGGGCCAATATCCCCAGCTCCTGGAATGGTCTTTGGTACAAGACTGATGCAGGTAGGTAGACCAGATGTGTATTGGATCAAGCAGCCCCTTTACTTGGGTGTATCTAATTCTGAGGACTGTACTACCCCAGCCTCTGCTCAGTGAGGCAAAGGACAGGAAAGAAATCGGAGCTGATCACAGCCAAAGTAAAAGTCATGTGAAAACTCAGGGGTGTGTTGGGAACCAATGTCTTAACTCTTCTTAAACGGGGACAGTGAAGCTGGTGACCAACAGAGAGACAAGAAGGCCTTTCTCTAGCAAAATTGAAATAAACGATTATGAACAATTTATCCCATTTTTAACATCTCTGAGGGTAATATCTGGAGGGGAACTGATGAATCATGTGCAATTTCTACTTTCTTTATAATTTTTACTGCATTTATTTCATCTATAGTGTCACATCCAAAGTTTACACCAATTAATAGCCACCTTTATTTTAAGCCTGTGATCTAAGAGAAAATGTATTGGTTCAGTAGCTGCTTTTTGCAATCCTAAACAATTCCATGGCTCTGCTGTAGTCTTACAATTTACTAGTTTTATTTAGTTCATTAAAGGATTAAAGGACATATATATGTATATATGTGTGTGTGTGAATATATATATATACTCTGCATATTTTATTGTGTGAATAACCCACAAAATTCTAATTCAGATGTCTTGTATTGTTTATCTGATGTACCTTCCTTTTTTATTGTAAAGATGATGTACAGAGGGGTTACAGTTACATGAGTAAGGTAATGAGTACATTTATTTCTGAACAGTGTTAGCCCCCTATCTTCCCTCCCCCACAACTCCCCTCCCCCCAAGTTGTAAAGTTCATTTCCAACATAGTATCTAGTGAGTATCACTGTTACATTGGTTCACCCTTTGTCCTACCTTTTCTGTGATTCCCCTTCCCTTCCCCAAATCAGATAAACTTATATACAAAACAAAGTACCTTTCTTATAGGGATACATAAATTCTAGAAATTACTATATTTGTTATAGAAAATGGGGTTTTTTCTAAACCTTTTTATTTTTCTGGAGATACTAGGGATTGAACCTAGGTCCTCTTCTCTTGCTAATCAGACACTCTACCATTTAAGCTGTGTCTCCATTTCTTTATACATTGGCCATTTTCAGGTAATCTTTCATGTTATGCCTAGGCCATAATTTTCCTACTTACACTTCCCCAGACTTTTATCAAGATGGAGTATGTGAGCTTTCCTGCCTGAGTTGGCCTTGAACCTTGGTCCCCTGTCTCTGTCTCCCAAGTAGCTAGTATTACTAAAGTAATGTCTTGTTGCAAATCAAATGGAGATTCTTAAAACGCAAGAGTTTTAGTATACATCTAGGATAATCTTACCAGACAAGCAGAAAAGGTAAAAAGTTATGTGCATATGACCACATAAGATGATGCTAAGTGAAATGAACCCCTAGATAGGGACACAAGAGTTTTTTCTTTGTTGCTGTTGTTTTTAATGTACCATGTGATTTTTTTGTTTGTTTCTTTTGTATGCTCTGCCCCCATGGTATAATCCCTATTGTCACCATATTTGAATGCAGTGCCCTGCACCTTGTATATACATTTTTCTAATTTGGGGAGGGGAAGCGAAATAACAAAATGCTGAAACAAAGATACAGGTTGGCCCATTGTAAAAATGAGACAAGTCACTATGTTGAAAATGAACTTTACAACTTGGCGGGGAAGGCAGGACAGAGGAGTTGGGGAGACAGGAGGGGGCGCTGTGGAGAATAGTAGGGGAAAAACAAAGGAGGGGGTAATAATGCTTGATAGGAAATGTATCATTACCTTACTCATGTAACTGTAACCCCTCTGTACAGTACCTTTGTTTTGTTTTGTTTTGTTTTTGGTTGTGGGTCTTGAACTCCAGGCCTGGATGCTGTCCCTCAGCTCTTCAGCTCAAGGCAAGCGCTCTGCCACTTGAGCCACAGCACCACTTCTGGTTTTCTGGTGGTTACTTGGAGATAAGAGTCTCACAGACTTTCTTGCCCAGGCTGGCTTTGAACCATGATCCTCAGATCTCCGCCTCCTGAATAGGTAGGATTATAGGCTTGGGCCACCGGTGCTTGGCTCTGTACAGTATCTTTACAATAAAAAATATATTAAAAAATTCAAAAAACACCTCTGAGAGTTCTGTGCTTCTTCAATAATTAAAGAAAGCAAGCAAGATTTGTAGACAGTACAATCTTTATGATGTATTGAAAAATGTGATCTTCTGGCAGCCGGGAAGCTGTGTTTATTACCACTTTCATTTTCTTAATATCTTTAAATTGCTTGGCAGAATGAAAGAGAGAACCGTTATGGACCTTCTCAACACATTGTTAAGATCATTTTCAAACAAAAAAAAATCTAACATAATCATACAGCCTAGATACCTACCACCTACATTTTCAGCTAATATTTTCCTATATTTACTTCAGTACTATCCACAGATCCATCTCTCTCTCCATCTTTTTAATGTATTTTGAATTACAGAAATCAGTTCATTTCTTCTTCAGCATGCATATCATTAAATAGTGATCAATTTATTTTAAGATAAGTGACATAGTGAGGTAGCAAATTTTAAATTATCCATTCAAGTTTTTAGAGATGTGTACAGCTGTGAGATGTTACTGCCTAGTGACCCTCCAATATTTAATAATTGGCCTTCTAAGTAATTATGGCATATTATTATAACTTAGTCTTTCCTATTTGTTTGTTTATATGTTTGTTATTTATTTATGGCTCTTATTATAAGAAAAAAAGCCTGTCATTCTCTAGGTCAGAAGAAAGAACTATTTGCATTTTAAGTTTTATTTCCGTCTAGCTTCCTTTCCAAGCATACATAATCAAACATGATGTGATCACAACTCTATGACTTGATTTTATCCCTAGACATTTTAGCTGTTCTATATTATTAGTCATTTATAATTTTTGTTCTTGTAAATAATAAATATACAGTGTGTTGGATAGCTCTTAAAATAAACATTTGAAAGCATCTCTAATTATCACATATGATGGCTAGAAATGAAATGCTTGTGCCTAAAGACACGAACATTGTTAAAGTTCTTGACACGTATTGAAAATTGCTTTCCAGGAAATACTGCCAATTTCCAGTCCACTAAAAGCGTTTCTGAGTGCCTGCCTCTTTGCAGCCATGTCGTTTAATATATCTAATGAGATAAGAATATTCACTTGCCAAGTTTATATAGCTTCTGAATTCAGAAACAACAGATGAATAAACATTCAGGATGTCAAATTATGACAACTTCCTTTCAAAGTTTTGTGTTTCTTTTGTTGGAAGAAAACTTGTTCTTGCTAAGTAGCAGTGGTTCACACCTATAATCCTAGCTGCTCAGGAAGCTGAGATCTGAGAATCAAGGTTTGAAATTAGCCAGGGCAAGAAAGTCTGTGATACTCTTATTTTCAATTAACCACCAAAAAGCCCGAAGTGGAGCTGTGGCTCAAATGATAGAGCACTAGCCTTGAGCAAAACAGCTAAGGGACAGTGCCTAGGCCCTGAGTTCAATGCCCAGAATGGAGACAAAAACAAACAAAACATATGTCCTCCCAATTTGGATCCAGAGTGGTGGAGAGGGCTATGAATTCATTTACGATAGGCAGACACAAGGGAAAAGCAGGACAAGTGAGAAAATGGCTTACACATCTCAAAACAAGGGCTCATTATACCCAACAATGGGATTCATTTGGGACTCTGGGCCACATTCTTGTCCCACACATTCCCTCCCTTCCAGCCCTTCACAGAGCCTTTTTGCTAGTTGTAGGCATGAATCATTTGGCTGAGTGGATATTTCCATTTAACCAGATAAACTCTCCCTTCCATTCACATTCAATAGGAAAGCTAAATGCATTGTACTGTTCTCAGAAAAAAAACACCTTGTTCCTTTCCATTGATGTGGGGAAGTAGGTATTAAACATGTTCCTCATTCTTTGAGAAAAGTGCCTTCTTTCTCCACCTTCATAACCCTGGTGTCACGGCTTCAGTGACTCGCATCTGGGACAAAGTGACTTTTAAGTTCTAGTTCTATGAGAAAGCTATACAGGGAACATTCTCTTGTCATAGAAAAAACAGCCTTTTGGTGGCTCAGAGACCAGAAGTGTAGCTCTCCAAAGGCTTGTGAGAGCTTTCCTTTGACTTGTATTTTTGTTGGCCTGAATTAGTGACTCTAATTATATATAGAAGGTAGAACAACAGATATATTTAGCAAGTTGGAAGAGTCTCCACAGTCTACCCTAGGAACCATTGAACATATAGGACCCACTGAGTCCTTGAACACTGTTGATTCTGTGAGAGTTTTGACACTGGTCCTCTGTGACATGGGGTCCCCACAGAGATAGAATTTGAGGCAAGGATGGTCATCAATTGGATGTGAGCATTCCCAGTCCTGTCCCATGTTTTTGTTTTCTTTTTTCTTTATTTGAGGATATTCTGTTTCCAACTTTTGTTATTTTCCTACCTGCTTCTCCCTGAGCAACACTTCTGATTCCCCAGAATTTCCTGTTGCCATGGGGATGATATCACATCCCCTCTGCTGAGGTTATCTGTTCCTTGGCCTGCACTTCCCACCTTCTCCCATCTCCAAAGGTAAAAAGGAACTGGCTACACTCCATCTCTTTATATCCTCCCTCTGCTTCTCAGAGGAGACTGTGAAGTTGCTCCAAGGATAAAAATCACCTACCATGGTCACTGGCTCCTCCCCCACACCAGAAACCATTTGTTACTAAGTAACAGAGAACAGAAAAGTGGTGGAGGGCCAGTGCCAGGCCTAGCACAAACTCCCCTCACCCCTGACCCCCCAGCCTGCCCTCACATTCACCACTTCAAGGAATGTCCTTGCTCATCTCCAAACCTTTGGCAATAAACCAAGGTGAGACATGGACACCACTGATCCCAAGGGCACACAATAAGGGAGAATTTTTAAACAACACAAACTACAAGTTGGTCTTTTGTTTTGTTTATTTTATCACCATGTTCGGGCAATTCTAAATGAAACCTGATTAGGAGAGGAAATAGACCATTATTTTCTACTCACATAAGGTTGGCTGGGCCCTGTAAAGACAAATTTATTAAGTAAGAATTTCATGTGACATACAAACCTTCATAAAGAAATGGCAGAAGTGTAACAAGGACTTTTAATCTAAAAGCAGTGGCTCTTCACTTGGGCCTACAGATGTTCAACCGGTCAGGATTAAGAATTTGGGATTTCTGCCTCCATTTTGCATCTCTTTCCCTTCCTCAGAGTCATTCCTTTTTGCATTCTGCTTGGATTCCAGGGGGGGAAAGGCCTGATGTTAAACATCTTGTGAAAAGAGTAAGTCCCTGTCCCTCCCAGCAAGAAATTTCTTATCTCACCGAGGCCCAGCCTCACCAACCTGGAATAATAATCAATTAGACCATAGTTTTAACCAAACTAACTAAACATGCCCTTCCATTTGTAATCTTTTCCCATGTAATCTAAGAGCTCATGTCAATACCTCAAAGATGGATTAAGATCCTTGATTTCTTCCATCTTCCCTCAATGTCCTTCTTGCCTTTTCGCCGTTACTTTTATTTGTATTCCATGGGACCAGTGTGGGGGACCTGAATCAGGTCTGTGGCTGAAGACCCCAGTACTAGAAGAAGTTAATCCTGAGTATTGTCTGCTTGATCTGAGGAAGAAGGAAAAGAAGGGAGAAATGAGGCCGATTGAAGAAAAGGACGAGTAACTAGGGAACCGTGCTCTAGTTCCTCTTCAATTCTGTGTCTTCTGGGCTGGAATGAGCTTTTCCTCATGGGCGTAGGGCCTGCCTTTCACATGAGGACCTTATCAGCTCTTATAGGGGAAGGTCAGGAAACCTGTACCATATCTGATCTTCTCCAGACCATACATGCTCATCTTTCAGATGCCACTGTTGTTTTGGGGGTCATGTCTGAGTCTTTTCTTCAGTGGTGTGGAAGACACTGATGATCAGTAGTACTGAAGCACCTTCCCAGATAACTTTTTTGATTGAGAGTTCTGCTGCAATGATGGTTAACTCTTAATAATAACCAAAGTAGTATGTTCAAAACTTACCCTTTAAGAAACATTGTATTCTACATGGAAATCAGTTCATAGAACTCCAGTAATGCCAGGCTCCAGTGGCTCATGCCTGTAATCCTTAGCTGCTCCAGAGGCTGAGATCTGAAGATCATGGTTCAAAGCCAGTGTGGGCAGGAAAATCCATGAGACTCTTATCTTCAATTAACCACCAGAAAACCAGAAGTGGAGCTGTGCCTCAAAGTGGTAGAACACTAGCCGTTAGCAAAAAGAGTTCAGGGACAACATCCAGGCCCTGAGTTCAAGCCCCACAACCAACCCCCCCCCAAAAAAAGAAAGAAACAAAGGAAAAGACTCTAGTTATGTCCATTGAATCCCTACAGGTGACTCAGTTATACAATGATCGTGAACTCATGAGCGCTGGTAGCATTTGAGTTTGCATTTGGCATGAGGTTCATGTTTCTTAAGACCTATCATACTGCCTACTCATGGAGTTAGTTTGTTAGTCTGTGCCAGAACTGGGGCTTGAACTCAGGGCCTGGGCACTGCCTGGCTTATTTGCTCATGGCTGGCATTCTACCAATTGAGCCAAAGCTTTACTTCCAGCTTTTTATTGGGTAATTAGAGATTTGAATTCACAAACTTTGTTGCCTGGGCTGATTTCAAACTATGATCCTCAGCTCTCAGCCTCCTGAGTAGCTAGGCTTGTAGGCCTGGCTCACTCAACACTGGCTAGTCCTGGATTTAAAGAGTAGATGCAAGATCTACAATGGTTGTGATCATGAACCAACAGAGCATAATACCACATTGCAGTTGTGTTTGTAAATCGTTATCTAACTTTGGAACGTTTTCTTTTGACTGCTTGGTTTAAAGTACTTAATGTCATAAAAGAACTACTTCAATCTAATTTAAAGGCTACATTTTGTTACTTTCCCCTTTTTGTACTATAATAATTAATTTTTAACTGAACCAAATGTATGTACAAAATCTAACTAATGACCTTAACACTTGCTATTTTTCTGTTCTTTATTATTATTATTTTAAGATCATTACTGAAGATAATGTTGTGGAAGAGAAGAGGGGGAGTCTTAAGTGCCCTCTCTGGGTGTCCAGTAGATGAGGTACCTCCTCTACTCCTGATCTTTCTCGTCTTCCCACCCCGCTCGCTGCTCCTGGCTCAGAACCTAGAGTAACTTCTTCCATAAAGACTTACCCCTATAAATGTCAGCAGCTTTCTGTCTTCTATGAATTTATCTAACATGTTATATTTCTCCACACAATGTAGCATGTAGCTTCTGCCAGCCAGTGCTTCTTTCTAATACTTGTCTTCAAAACAAAATTTGAGCTCCCTGCAAGTCTGAGTGACAACCTTGTTTTTCCTCCTTGTGTTCCTGAAAGAATTCTTATAGGAGTAATTGATGATGACACGTGCTCTGTAGTAAACAACTCAAGTCTTCCCAAAGAAAAACTCTTTAATGAACTCTTGCCCCAGATTTAAATGTGCCCTCCTATCTTTATGAGATCTTTCTTTTAATCAGGTTTTTTTTCTCTCTGAAATCTTGATATGAGTGACCAAAGGCCATCATTGGTCTTCAAGAAAATTGAGCTGTCTTCCTATGCCCATTCCAAATGCATGAGAGAAGAGAGAAAGAGGTCAACAGTAGAAGTTAACCTCTAATTTGACCTCGAAAGTAGTGCTTGTACAACACAGAGGAGGTACTCATGGAAGACAGAGTATGCATGCCACCATCTATGTCTATGGAAGCCACCTGAATTATCCCTGAAGCCAGAAATTTTCAGAATAAGATCCTTAAGTCCCCCGAAGTCCCACTTTGCCCAAGGTCACATGAGGTCCAAAGTTTCTCCTAACGATTACCCAGGCATCACTTCCCTTTTCACCATCTTCTCACAAGTAGAAGGTGGGCTTTCCCCACATACCGCATGGCATGTGATTTCATAATACATGGAGTGTGGAAGCAGAGATGAGAATCCAGCGGGGCCCAGGCAGCCATCTAGCAAAGGTATTTTCAAAGACTATAAAGTAGTGCCAGTCTCCTCATGGATTTTTTTCTGCTTGGGAAAATATTTATAATTCATTAAAATATTCTATTCCTGTTAATATGTGATGCATTCACTGCTAATTTCACAAGAGTTAAGAAATGGACATTTAAATTTCTTTACTTCAAGGCTGGAAGCATGGCTCAGCCCTGGAGTGCCTGGATAGCAAGCACAAGGCCATGAGTTCAAACTCCAGTAATGGGAAAAGAAACACACTCACACACACACACACACACACACACACACACACACACACACACACACACACACACACGTTACTTTTAGATTATATACAGCAAGTAGCACTAAACATAGCCAAACAAAATGTCTTGCATGCCTCCAATAAGAATATTAAACCCTTCCCCCAAAAAGAGAATATTAAAAACCCAAAAGCTTGAGAATTACAATCTTAGGCCAGGGCAGATATTTCAAGAAATATTTTCCTACTGTACTTTCTTTCATTGCTTATCCTCAAATCAAAGGAAAGTGTTACAATTGAATCTGATGAAAAAAATAAGTGTGCTCTTCTGTTCATTCTTGGGCTTTGCTATGCAAAGCCCAGTCTTTTGATCACTGGCAATTGTTAGAAATACTGCCCTCCCCTGACCTGCTGAATCAAAATTCTCATTTTGGAAGATCCTTGGGTGACTCTGAAACCCAGTTTGAGAGTTAGGAACATTGCTCAGCTAGGCTTTCCTGCAACTTGGTTCTGTGTCCAACTTCTGCCATACAGATCAATTTTTTTTGTTTTCTTTCTCTTCTCATCAGATTTTCAGTTATTAATCAGTACTTTATCCTGGTGAAACTTACTTTTGGAAGGGGGGGAGGGGAATGGGTATTCTTTACCACTCATGAGTTCTTAGTTGAGACACAAGAAGCAAGGACAGACTGACAAGAGAAAAATGAACAAAAACTTCCTTATAGATATAGCCTCTATGTACATGAGAAATAACCCAGAGAAAATGGCTGTATCTCTGGTGCAGATCTCAAAATTTGTCTTAAATTTCAGGCTTCAATGCTTTGCTTTCCCAGAACAAAGAAAAGAGGTATATGAGGAAAGGCTTACTTAGGAAAAAAGGCTAAAAGTCTCTACAACCAAGGCAAGCTGTTATTTTCCATAGTTAAAACTCTCTGGTGACTTACCCTTCCTACTCTTCTAAGGGAGAGAAGGAGATGCCTTTACAAATGAGATTTCCTTTAAATGTGGTATTTTGTTGCTTGCAGGACTTTTTCTGTGTATTTGACTGCCTGGATGGGCAATGTCAGTGGATTTAAGACTGTACTAAACTAAAAGAAATGTGTTGTATTATTTTTTTTGGACCAGATGATGAATTTATCCTATTTTCTTAGCCCAGGGATTGGAATTAATGGACCAGAATTCTTTGGAGGGTTAAGAAAGTATTAAAAAAAAAGGACTGCAAATCCAAACCCAAGTAAGCATTATCTATAAACTATACATGCAGTATGACTCATTCATACATATGCCCACCATTCACTGTCAAGCATATATTTGAGTTTGATTGACAGAAAAGATAAAATATCACTTAATAACATTACAAAGCTCAGCAATAGAGTGCTTGCCAAAACCATGTAAGGCCCCAAGTTCAATCTCCACCCCCGAAAAATTAATTAACAATAGAAGCATTGCAGAATGCATGATTCCTTTTATTGGTGGGTTTAGAAATGCCTAATGGCATTAACTATTAAGTCCCTGGGAAACAGTGAACAAGACAACCTTAATACATGCAGACACACAGATACTAGGTGATTACCATCTAGTGAAGTTAGCACCCATCCCATTGTAGCTATATGTGGTACGCATTTAGGAGTCCGCCATTCTTGAACATTGCCTTGAAGCTAGCATATAGCTCCACCTGCCTGTTAGCCTTGCACAAATCTACCCAAGTGTTAATTGGTGAGCCCAGGAGAGAAGCGCTGTCATTCACACTTCTCTTAAAATTACCTCTAGATATCGTAAAAACAGTGGCTCACAGTTGATGAATATGATGTTTTTAGCTGAATACACATTCCCAGTCTGAAGTTGACTAATGCAGAGCAACAGCTATGATGGAAGAAGGGCGGGATGATCAAGATTCATTAACGTCAAAGGTTAAAAAGAGTGATGCAATCCTATCACCTCATTTTAGAGAGGATACTTCTACAGGATGTTCAGGAGGATGCAATGGCCTGTTCTAGACCCACGGTTTTCTAACTTTTAATCCCCCTCCCCCTCTCCCCCTATACTGAGCCCTTTTCTCCAACACATGAGGGTTCTATTTTAAGATGTTGTGGCAGCCATCAAAGCTGACATAGTGCTCAGTAAATGGGGTGCGTATGATCGATGGCATCACGATTCCCATGTACTTTTCCTCAGTATTGTAGACCCTGTACCTAGTTACGTGACTGATGGTACCTCCTTATGGGGAGTATACTTCTCTAGTTAATGCCAGGTGTGACTCTGTGGTTTGCTTTAGAGAGTAATATGTGAGGAGAAGTGATGTATGTAGTTCTCTGGACCATGATTGGACTTGAAGAGCTCTCATGTCATTTGGCCATACTCTGCTCTGAGAAGGCCACATTGCCACAAGGAACACTGAAGAATTCAGACCCAAAGCAGAGCCCAGCCTGCCTATCACCAACATGGAAAGTGAATGGGACATAAGCTTTTTTATATTTTATGTTTGTAAGCCTCTGGGAGTGGCAAGTGGCTTGGTGCTCCAACGAAGCCTGGGGAAACAACATAACCTAGAGTAAGCCAGCTTTTTCTCTTTCATTTTTAATTTTGCTAATATTTCTTAAAAATGTTTTATTGTTAAGTAGTTGTACAAAGAGGTTACAATCCTATAAGTCAAGTGATGGGTAACAACGCAACTTGATCAATGTCACTAAAGACTCAGATAATAAATATTTCAAGCTTGTGGACCCCAGATTGCCTCTGTCATGACAACACAACCATAGATGAGATGTGGACAAAAAGCACGGCTCTGTTCCAATAAAATTTTATTTACAAACACAGAAAACTGTTCTATGGGCTTTGATTGCTTATTCCTCCCATAGGGTTTTATTTTCCACTTCCTAGAAGCTGGATGTGGCCAGTGTAGTTGCACGTGACACTTATTTATCTGGTAGAATGGCAACTATTTTAAGAACTGATTTGTACCTGGTTGCTGGCCCATCAGTCAAACTTTTAAGAGAACATTTCAAAGCTGAGCATTGGTCAACCCATGGCAGACAAGTAGCATAATCAAGAAACAGACTTTATTGCTTTAAACTATTAAATTGTGGGAAGTGTTTATTAACCCTAAATGTTGCCTCGCTAGTGTTTACTGATGTAGATCTACCTGGCATCCCATTTTCAAGAACCCTGCTTCCTGCCATCCCAGTACACCCTATGTGTTCTTCTGTTTGTGACTTCTCTGGCATAGTTGGTTTGTGGATGATGTTTCCATGTCATATCAGTGTGAGCAAGACCTATCCTATCAACTCAGCATGGCTACAAATACTTTACAAACACACCATCCAACTTCTCAAGCTCTCGGGGATTTTCAAAAGACAGACATCACTTGAAATAATTTTTTAAAGCACATTCGGATGGGTAAAATCTGTTAGTGGCTAGACTCACAGCTCTTGTCTTTGAGAAAGTGTAAGTGGGAGAATGATGTGTGAGTCTATTCTTCCTGATGAATGCAAGTTAATTGTGGGACTTTTGTTTAATGATGAAAGCATACATTTATGGAAGTCATCATATTGAGCAATCAGTCAGCATGTCTTTTTTTTTTGTCAGCAGTGGGGCTTGAACTCTGGGCCTGAGCGCTGTCCCTGCACTCTTCAGCTCAAGGCAAGTGCTCTACCACTTGAGCTACAGCACCACTTCCATTCAGCATGTCTTCTTACTGTCAAGTCTAAGGTGTTTTATTTTTTCCCCCCTTGAGATGAGGTCTCACTATATAGTCCAGGCTGACCTTGAATTCGCTGAATTTGCAGTCCTTTAGTCTTCCTGCTGGGATTGCAGGTGTATACCATCACACACAAGTAAGCCTTGGACCTGCTTCTTAGCAGTTCATGTGTGAGAGTTTCCAGTCCCTGTTCTGACCACAGGTCTCATTAATTTCTTTTCTATGTAATGTCAGTCAGCAGCCTTAAATTACTGTCCAATGTGAGCTTTTCTCCCTTCTTTACTCTCAAAGGAGAACAAATCAGAGAGAAGGTAGTCATCCCTCCATATCTCAAATTACAATCTTAGGTGGAGCCAAAAGACATAAGGCAGAATGCCTTTAATGCCCAGAGAACAATCAGCCTTGGTATTTCTATGTCTCAGAGGACTCTAGGAGTGAAGAGAAACTCCCCTGCCCCCTCTGAAGTTTCACTGGGATGAACTGACAACAGATAAGTGACCAGGAGAAAAGAAACACAAATGTATTAATATGCCCAGAAGAGAATTACCCAATAGTCCACTGAAGCTCAGAGGCTCATAAACCTGTCTTCATGGGAGAAAGGCGGGGGGAGGTTAAGAAATATAAGCAGTTTTGCCGGATAGTACATGGATATTCAGGAGAAAGAATAAACTGGGAGACAGAAATGAACTGGTAAAATTATTTCTTTGCAGCTTGAATGAGCCCAAAGGACATATATTATCTTGTGACAAGAGTCCATCCAGGTGTGGCTACATTTCTGTCTGCTTTCTTATTCTATATATAATGAGATCTCAGGAAGGTGCAAGAAGGTAATTATATTTTTTATGTGAGACCAGTTTTATGGAGATAAAGAAATATGAAAAGTAAATCCTTCTCTGTACCTGGTGGAGAGAAACAGAGAAAAAGAGGATCCAGAAAAGAAAAGGAACAAGAAGTAGGGGCTATGACAGAGATCTTGATGGAACATTATTTTTCCAGCTTGACATATCGAAGTGTCATATTTTAGGATATCAGATTCTGAGCCCCAGAAGGATCTTGGCTTCTTGACACCTTAGCAGTGGCTCATGTCTTGCACATATTCTGTCTAGTATCACCTAAGTTAGCCTTAAGAGTCCCTCATTGTTAACAGTGATTCAGTGGTTTAGTCCTCTCTCTTTGGGTGAGGTATGGTGAAGCCACATGCTGATCAACAAGAGAAACTTGAGTTTTATACTTTTGTTTCTCACTGTTGATATTAGTAAGTTTCCCATTACTACCACAGACAACTGTGATAATCAGCTTGTAAGAAAGAAAGGTCTGTTTTGGGCTCATATTTTTGGATGTTTGACCAACCCACAATTAGCCACATTGCTCCAGAGACTGATGGCAGCAGCACATGACAAAACTCTTGACCTCTTGGCTGGGATGTGAAGGAAGGAAGAGGAAGGGGCTGAAGTCCCCAGATCCCCTTCAAGGTCATGTCCGGAGGCCTCCCACTAGGCAAACCTCTTAAAGGTTCCACCACTTCCTGGCTAAAGACCAAGTCTTTAAATCAGGCCTTTTGGGGACACAAAGCCAAATTTTTATCCAGCTCTCTAGAGAGAACTCAGGCGGCTGTACAGGGTCATTTGGGGGAGCACTGGGTGGGTCGTGAGGCGGAGGGAGAAGAGATTGGGGCAATCACCTTTATCAGAAGGGAAAGGTGAGGCAGGAAGTGAAATTTAGGATTGGTGAATTTTAATAATTTCTTTTACCTCATAATAATTTCTTTTGGCTGTCACTGTCTGGCTGGTACTCTATTCTAGGGTGATTAGGGTGGGTGGTCTGGTGTAGTAATTGAGAGTGTGAATGTAATTGACTACTCAAGAAGAGAACTGGCTTCTGAAAACAATATACAATGCACACACACACACACACACACACACACACACACACACACACACACACACACACACACACACACACACACACACACACACACACACACACACACACACACACACACACACACACACACACACACACCTAGGAAAAACACCAAAATTCTAAGGGTCTTGTACCTTCTACAGTCATTTTATTACCAAAGCTCTGCTATGGCTAGTAAGAGTGATTTGGGAAACATGCCGTTTCTTTTGATGCATATTAAATGCTTTGAAATTTAAATAATAAAACTCAAATAATAAGGTTCAAATAATAAAATTTAAAATAAGCAAATAAAACTAAAGTATAGTAATAATTCAATAATAAGGTTAACCAAAAATTGCTGCATTTTGAACTCATTTATTCACTTTTAGAATTCCATTTGATAACTGCAGGCAATTGTCAGCTTATTGGAATTGGGACTAGAGCAATGACTTATAGCAGTCCTGTAAAACATACATGTACATTCTAAAACATGCCATCAGCCCACCTCAGCACCTGCCAGAGTGGTTCACACTAAGATACTTTCAACTTTAGTGAGAGTTTTAGTGAAGTTTCTTTGGAATCCAGAATTAGCTCCTACTGTATTTTTCATTTGTTCTAGTAATGTAGTAACATCCCTGGTAGATGATCATGTGGACAATTACTAGATTGCCTATATATACCAAAAGTGACTCATCTCTGAAGCATCTTCTAGGGACCCCCTAAGATTCTTCAAGGTAACATTAGAGTGCTCCCTGAACATTTGGACTTCACGAAATCACAATCACAAGACAATAGCTGGGCAACTCTGGTGGTTGGCCACTGTCCAAGAAGAGAAGGAAGGGTCCTTCCAGCTCTGGTGGAAGTTCAGCCTGCCCAGGGCAGCTCACAGCTCTACACATCCCCTAGCCACAGAGCCTTGCAATTCTGTGAAGTGCTCTGGGGGAAAAAAAAAAAAGAGTTCTCCTTCAACAGCCTTATGGTAGCATATTTATGAGGAAAGAAACGAAGAGAAAGAACAATACTGAATCTGAACAACAAACTCCTGAAGAACTGGGAACATCCCGTGCTCTTACACAGTTATAATTTAATCCAGATCAATTGGAACTACACTGTAATTCAATTTGAGGCACTGAACAGTTTAGTACACAGGAGATTCATTTTGGAGCTTTCTCCAGGGATTTTTGATTACAGGGGGGAAAGAAAATCAAAGTGTTTCTTGATGCTCTCTTACTCACAGAGCTGACCCAAGGCTGGGAATTTAGAGACTGTGTTCTGGGTGAAGTAACACAATCCATGGCATCCTACAGATATCCTGCGTCACTCTCCTAAGACTTATTTGAATCTTATGATCTCCGCTTATTTATTCATTTATTTGGCATCCACATAGATGCCAAAATGCTGGAGGCACTGTTTCCATTGCAATTATGCCATTTCTGCAGATCTGCTCTGGCTGCTAAGAGTGTTTAGAAGCCTAACTTCTTTGGGTACAGGCTAAGTGTTTTTAAATTTAAATAATAAAATTAACCCTGTTGTCAAACCGTAGTGCCAATTACAAGTCTAGGCCATTACATCATTGCTTTCTTTGCTATTGTGGATACGGTAGATTTTAATGCCTTCAGAAGGGGCATGCTTCCCTGTACAATTAATTTCAAGGGGGCATCATTTGGCCAGAGATCCTACTGTCTTCCTCTCCCCATACCACAATTTTGAATAATACCCTCCCCGGTGTCTGCACTAGCCAAGTCTGTGTTCTACTGACTTTGAAATTTCTGCTGCAGAACTGCATTGCATCATTGCTGTGGTGATTGTTGCCATAGGTGGTTTATGGACATTGACTCCAGGTCCTTCCTTGTGCATTCCAAGTACACACTTTACTATTGAACTATAACCCCAACTTCATGTAGCTTTTATTAGTAGTCAATGGGAGCACATGACTTGAAGCCAGAAGAAGTAGGTTAGATCTTTACATGTGTTGACTGATTATTAAGTCAGTTCACCCTGTAAGGCCTTGCTTTATTCATTTGTCAAATAAGACTAATAATGTCTGTTTTATAGAGATTGTTATGAATGTCATTGATTCTCTGTTCCAAAGTAGGCCCATGAGTTTGTATACAATACAGAAAGATAACAATGATTTAAGAGTAGACAAGAAAGGAAAGATGGGGGAAGGGTGTAAAATGGAGGGAAGTTTAAGAGGTTGTACCCCTGGGCAGATCTGTAGGCTTAATTTTTTTCTGTGTTTCTAGTAGTCAAGGAGAAAAATGAAACTTGCCATTGTCTTTTTCATTAGTATCCATAGACCAACAACAAACTAGGAACTCAGGAAAAATTCCTCTTCTTAGTACATTAACGGAAGGGAACTGTTCTGAAGGTCTGAATAGAGAGGACTCTGAATCACGCAACCAACAAGGTATGCACATAGAGAGATTATAAAGTGACAGCCCACCAATGTCAGCATTTATGGGGCTTTGGTTTTATTTTAATTTGATGTCTAAAATATTAGGTTCAACACTTTTTTAAAAAATCAGCATATTTATTATAGTTGAATTCTTAAATGTTCTTTAAAGATGGAATGACTAGTTAACATTGCAACTGCATGTCAAAGTTAATTGGCCCTGAATAGCAGTTTTTATTTTTATTACTTTTCAGTGCAACATGATTTCATTTCCTACTGTCCATTTCCTTACTGCCTTACTTTCTGCATTGTACTTCCTCCCTGACAACTTAGGCATCCAGGTTAGTGACTCCCATTCAACATCCTTGGGTTATGTTCAGCAAAATGTTTTCTAAGGCTGATGTTTTGTTAAGAGGTTGATTGAGGAAATATATAGAACAAAGCGGCTCACTCTACAATCATCTGATACAATAGAAGTATAGAATATGGTTGTTACTGTTGGTACACTGAAATCAGGTCACAGAGGAAAACTACTTTCTGAGCAAGAGTCTTGAAAGGCAAAGTAACACATCAAAAGCCATGAATCTTCTAACAAGTCACTTACCAAGAGTCTCTCTTTCTTTCTCTGTCTGTCTGTCTCTGTCTGTCTGTCTGTCTCTGTTTCTGTCTCTGTCTCTGTCTTTCTCTCTCTGTCTCTGTCTCTGTCTCTGTCTCTGTCTCTGTCTCTCTCTCTCTCTCTCTCTCTCTCTCTCTCTCTCTCTCTCTCTCTCTCTCTCTCTCTCTCTCTCTCTCTCTCTCTCTCTCTCTCTCTCTCTCCCTCTCTCAATCACTCTTCAGTCAGGTTAAAAAAATTATGGCTCTTTCATTTAAGTGTTCACAGAGCTGTCCATCATGACCAGTAAACCATATTATAATAAAAGTGTGTCTTAAGTATCCCTTTAGTTTGACTGCTGGGCTCCATTTCATGGTTGTAATACTCATTTCTTTTAGAGTATAGTCTCCATATACTTGATATTGTTCTCAAGTTCCACTTCTGACTTTTCAACTTGCTGAGTTTGGTAAGATGTCTTCAGCACCAAGTTCCTCATTTACCAGAAACATAATTTGAAGTGGAGTTGTTGAATGGGGCTTTCCTAATTACAAGAAGAAATCATCAGTACTCCAAAGTTACAAACTAGTGGTCATTAGCTGATGCTGGAATGGGTATGGGGTGTTCAATAGACGGTATCAGGGTTGGTCTTGACTACCGCCCCCACTACAGCTCTAGCCTATCTTAAAGATGACTTGTGACTCAGAGATTGTGGACAGTTATCTGTGCATAGAACCTCAGAAGGAAGACTGGGGCATTTCCTTGCCATTGTCTCAGGAAGGACAAAGAGAGGAGTGTTTGTACCCTCCTCATCCAAAATCGAGAGTGAAGGGCTATCATCTAGGTAATGAGTTCACAGCAACCAGGGAGGGCATCTCACTTCCTGTGGATGCTTGCTGTCTGTCTCACAGACTCATCGGAGTGGAACACATGGCTGAGTTTGGAGTTTGTAGATAGGGAGACAGGTGTCTACATCTGACACAGAGAATTTGATGGATGCAACATTACTAAATCATCTCATGAAAGAGGCAAGAAAGAAGCTTTTCATCAGTGAGCAAGTTCATTTGCTTAGGAATGGTAAAGTTTCAGCGATTCTTGCTGCTTCCTTGCCCAGAAGTCGGGCCTTAGGGGAGGAGGTGAGCTAGGCAGAGAGGAGTGAGAGGGGTAAGCATGGAAAGTGGGTATAGGGTGGGGATGGAGGTCACAAAAGCCACTCAAACACCTAAATTTTATTCCATGAGCATAGGAGGACGGGACCATTTGCCTGGCACAGATAGATTTGGTAGTCAATGGAGAATTGAAAACAGCACCAACTGATTTTTTTTTTTTTTTTTTTTTTTTTTTTGTCGGCCGTGGGGCTTGAACTCTGGGCCTGGGCACTGTCCCTCAGCTCTTCAGCTCAAGGCGAGCGCTCTACCACTTGAGCTACAGCGCCACTTCCGGTTTTCTGGTGGTTTATTGGAGATAGGAGTCTCACGGTCTCTCTTGCCCGGGCTGGCTTTGAACCGCAATCCTCAGATCTCAGCCTCCTGAGTAGCTAGGATTACAGGCGTGAGCCACCAGCGCCCGACCAACTGATTTTTTTTTTTTTAAGATATTCAGCTCCCTCTCGTGCCCCCCCTCCCCCATTCCCCCTGCCAAAAGATTTCAGGCCCCACAACCCTGAGAGAGCGATGGCAGCAGGAAGATGAGAAAATGCAATGGAAGAAGTGGGGAGGTACAAGCCAGGTCATGGGCCCCTTTCCCATTATCGCTCATGCAAGGTGGAGAAAAGAAGCTTTGAGTTGGATATGAGACAGAAGTCATTTTAGACATGATTGAGCCCTGGATTCCACAAATAAGTCTGTTCTTATACGTGAACATGATTAAAAAACTCTAGACTCTTCCTGAGATGTTGTCCAGCTGCAGGAATGGAGATCTAACAGAACATGTCAACGTTATTGATGGAAGCAAAATGACCCTTCATTCAATAAACCAGTTAACAACCACCTCCCCCCCCGCATTACCCCCCCATTCCCCCCCTCCCCTTCCCCCCTCCCCCGTGTGACACTGGGATAGTAGCTGATGAAATCCCAGTGTGAATAAGAAGCTTCTCCCACCATCTTTGTTGCTGGCAGAGGCTTATGGTTCAAGATTGAAATCAAAATCAAAACTACATCCTTCTGAGTTTCCATGGAAAATATTTTCTCTTAAAAGTTGAAATAGAGCAAATTTTCTTGGTTGATTAGTGTCAAAGGTGAATCCATTCTAGAAGACCACTTTGAGTCATGATCTCTCATTGTTGCAAGCAAGGCTTTGATTTTGATCTTCAAATGCAGTTACTAAATCAGTCAGCTCATGTTTCATAGGAACTAAGAAGGAATTAAGCGAAACCATCTAGTATTACTTCTTTTATTGTGTTAGACTTGCTAGTGCCTTCTGGCAGTTCTGGTTTTTTGAAAGGCAGACTCCTGTTTCCTGCTCATCCTTATCACAGATTTTTCTTTTGCCATGTGGTAGAGAAGTTGGACACAAAGTAGAGCTTAAAATATGACAAAGTATCAAGTCCAATCCCTCAGAAAGTTCACAGAAAATGTAAACTATGGTGGTGGATGACAGAGTAACACAACACAGACTAGACTGTTTGCACAACAGAAGCAAGTTTTCTCACAATTCTAAATCTGGATGCCCAATCAACATGTCTCCAAGGTTGAGTTTTCGGTGCCCATTTTCCTGGATGATAGACTTCTGCCCTCTTCCTGTTTGTGTGACCTCTTTTCTGTGGGACTAGGGGAAAGTGAGATAAATTGTGTCTCTTCCTCTTTTTATGATACCAGTCCTATTGAATTAGAACCATCACTTAGGATTTCCTGAAGTCTCAATTACTACCCTGAAGGTCCTGTCTCTAAATATACCACTTTTAGGGGCTAAGGCTTCCACATAACTTGGTCCATACAAGGAGACAATCTTTAAAATATTTCTCTTCTTAAGGTTGACACTTGTGAAAAATGATACATATGGTCTAGCCTTCTAGAACCAGTTGCCTATGAAATTTCTCTTATAATGATTAAGACTAGGCTAATTAAAAGTGGGTGTGAATTATTTTTTTAAACTCAATTATTTGGCTCTCATAGCAGATGGCTAAGGGTCAACTGTGTTAGTCACAGCTGAATGCAGGGCTCTGTATCATCAGATGTCTATCTTCTTTACTGAGCTCATTCTGACATTGAACTGGGTTGACTCTAGTCTGAACTGGCTGTTCGGATTTGCAACTTTAAAAGGGGAGACATTGTCTCCTGAGAGCAACTCTTAGGCCTGGGATGGAACTAAAGATATTACAGCCTGGACCCAGAGCCCACCCTGACAGTTGGTAGTCCTAGCCTCTGGGATGTTACCTGCTCTCAAACACAGAAGACTTCAAGTAAATTTAACATACGCCGTATCCATAATCTTCATCTTCTTGAGGTTTGAGCCAACTTAGTTGTACTTTGCCCTAGAAGATCCAAATTCATTTAGTTTTATTAGCTTTAAGAGAGTCTACTTAAATGCCACTCAAACTTTAAAAAATATCTTGAAGTAATTGTACAAAGGAGTTGCCATTCAACAAAGCAGTTTATGACTATAAAGCATCTTGATCATGTCAGCCTTTTTATCATTCGCTGCGATCCCTCTCAACCCCACTCCTCCCCTTCATTTTCTTCATTTTTAGGGATGTGCATTGAATTTGATGACTGCATTCTATCCCCTTCCTCTCTTCACTTGTCTACCCCTCCCCCTTGATCCCACGCCTCACTTTTGAGTATCCTTTTCTTGGTGTTCATTTTGTCGGACTATGAATTAGTCTTCCTAAGGAATTACACCACTTGAGTTCTCCCCTGAATCTACCATATTATTGCTTTGCAAGACCCTTCATATTACATAGATTTATCATGGTCTGGAGATTAGGCTCCAACCTTGTTAACTATGGGTTCTGATGGCCTTGGCCTCAGGACTCCTCATCCAGGCTCTCTGGTCTCTGCTTATCGGCAGACCCATTGCCAGATTTGAGTGTCTGTGTTCTCCTCAAAACACACTTGTTGAACTCTTCAACACTGATGTGATGGGAATGGGAGCTTTAGAAAGTGGTTAGGTCATGGGACAGAACCTTCACAAGTGAAATCGGTGCCCTCTCCACCATGTGAGGACACAGATTCCCAATCAACTGACACCTGGATCTCAGACTTTCCAATCTCCAAAACTGCAAGGAAAATCTGTTGCGTATCAGCCACTCTGGCTTCGGTATTTTGTTATAGCAGCCTGAATGTCTCAAAATACCAAGTGTAATCTTTCTGATGTGAGTGTAGATATCTGATCTGTAAATGCTATTCTTGGTGTTAGGTATGTTCTAGACTAAGCTTCTAAGGTCATAATATGCAAATACTATATAACCTCTATGGCTGCAGAGTCTCTGATGGCACCCTGAAGTCTATCTCATTAATATTTCTACAGCAAAATGTGTAAATGTTCACAAGCATGGGGTAAAGAAGGTCATTGGTGACCTTAGCTCCATTGAGCTTAGGTTTTGCCACCACATGTGCTATGAGGAAGTTTTCTCTCCAGGGCTCTATGTGTCTCAGAGACCCTATCTGTATGTGCATGCATGGAAAAGGAAGGCTAAGTGCTCATGAATACTCGTTTCAATCTCAGTAGCTCTGACTGGTCTCCAAAAAGTGTAAAACCTAAGAAACACTTTAACTTCAAGCACTTAATGGCGCTCTGGGTGTTAAGTGCGTATGCATGTCTGTAGTACTCTCAATCTGCAGAGATAACTGTAAAGGATAGCGTTTGTGCCCTTGTCTTCACTCTGGCAGATTATTGGTGTGCAAGGAGTTTGAAAGCCACTGTATCTGAAACTTAAAAGTTTTTATTTCATTACTTTTAAGTACAGCTTACAATCCAGAAAATAGGAAAGTACACACACACACACACACACACACACACACACACACACACACACACACACACAGAGTATTACTGAGTGAAATTAGGTCAACCTGAATCTTGTTCCTGAATCTCTCTTTCCAACAGCTCTTATGGGGTTTGTACAAAAGGATTTTCCAAATCTTCTATCTTAATGCCCAGAAGTTAAAGCGCACTTATGAAGCATGAAATAATTCAAGCATTCAAAAATAAGTTCATTTACCATTTGGAATCCTGAAATTCGCAAGGATTTTCCTGTGTGCCAGGCTTGGTCTCGCAGACAGATTCAGAGGGCAAAATCAATTCTAGTTTTGTCAATGTTCCTGCCAGCCTGGGTTTCCCATTTACCATCACAACATCTCAATCTGTCAGCTCAAAGTTTCTTTTATGTATGTCAGCATTGTCATGTTGTAAGGAATTTAGGGAGGATGACTTTGACGTACTTGTCCATAATGCCAGCCAGGAGGGAGTTGGAGGAGGGGCTTAAAAGATCTTCTCATAAATCCAGATGATCACATTTAAGCTATCAGCCTGGGAGAATGGAATTAAGAGAAACTTTCTTACTAGAATTGTGAAATTTTACTTTGCAGATACTCAATATGAATACTTTATGGCCAGCTAAGTATAGAATTGGTCCTAATTCAGTTTTGTTCCTTCCAGCTCTCTTCTGCCTTTTCCTGCTCTGAATTTCAGGCATACTGCTTCTTTGAAGGACTGGGGAAAATACACATCTCTTCCTCCATCTACGCTATAAAACAAGCTAGCTCTCCCTGCCCCCAAAAAAGTAGTGACTTCACAAAGCCTTTAATATTCTCTTGTCAGCAGAGATGAGCAGTGGGCTCTTAGTCCTGCTGAAGAAAGAATTTATGAGCATATTCATAGAGAGTTTTAACAGAATGCAGTTTATGGAAGCAAAGACAAGAGCCAAAACGAAAGGAGAAGATAATGATCCTTCAGAGAGGACGATAGTGGGTAATGCAACCATGCACCTGAGGGTCCTGAACTCTTGAACTTCTGCCACTTTTATTGGCTGCAGGAGGTTTGCTATGGTAATTTCATATGCATAAGCAGGAGGTCAGATACAGTAATTTTTTTTGAGGGGGGATCCGGTCGTGGGGCCTGAACTCTGGGCCTGGGCGCTGTCCCTCAGCTCTTCAGCTCAAGGCTAACGCTCTACCAGTTGAGCCACAGCGCCACTTCTGGCTTTTTTTTCTTTTTGCTTATGTGGTGCTGAGGAATCGAACCCAGGGCCTCAGGCATGCAAGGCAAGTGCTCTACCACTGAGCCACCTTCCCAGCCCTAGATACAATAATTTTATGTACATAGTTGTGACGTATTCTTTTTAAGAAAGGGGAAGACTTTTCAAGGAACTAGGAGATGGGGTGTGGTTTTACCTAGTAAAGTATCTTCAGAGTAAAGAGGGTGACTGGAGGGAGACAGTGGGTGCATGTCAAACCACAATGATAATGAGATGTAGATGTAGGCTTCTAGATAACTCTTTGGCTTGGCAGAGCCCCTACCGATGACCATTACTTACTGTACTAAGGGGGTGTTCCCCATGACCCCAGGATTGTTTGTGAGGCAGGGTGTTTGATAAACATGCACTTGGGTGTGGTCTGACACCTGTTCTTCAGCTCAATTTTCTTTCTTTGTTGTTCCTTTCATGCCTGCCTGCTCCAACTCAATAGGTCAGTTTTGTAGATCAGGAATTTCCATGAGACTTGGCAGGAAACTTTCTTTGCTCCTGGTGGCATGATTTGAAGTTGCTGAGGGTTTTCTGTTACCATCAGGGTTGGTTGGAAGCTTCCAGATGACTTGGCTCACATCTCCACACCTTGGTGGAGACGCTGAGAGGCATGGGGGTGGGGCCTAGCACTGTTCACTGGAGCTCCCACACAGGGTGGTCTCGGGACAGTCAGACCTTGTTTTGGTAAGTGGCTTTCCTGAGACAGTAGTAGAACCAGGACTGTGTCACTTCTGCCATATGCTAATGGTCAGACAACTCCCTTTCTAGTTTAAGAGAAGGTCCCTAGACTTTACCTTTCTATGTATGGCATAGCAGATTTTACTTCTGCCAGTAATCTAGTACATTGTCTTACTTGTTACCTGCTACGGTTTGAATTTCAGCTCAAAAGTTCATGTTGAGGCTGGATGCTGGTGTCTCATGCCTGTAATCCTAACAACTCAGTTTGAACCCAGCCTGGGCAGAAATGTTCCCATGAACTTTTATCTCCAATTAACCACTCAGAATAAAAAAAAAAAAACACAGATGCAGAGCTGGGGTTCAAGATGATAGAGCACTAGCCTTGAGCAAAAAGAGCTCAGGGACAGCTCTCAGGCCCTGAGTTCAAGCCCCAGGACTGACAAACAGAAAAAAAAAGACCTCATGCTGAAATTGCATTGCCATTTTAGCAGTATGAAGAGGTGAGGCCTTTAAGAAGTGATTCGGCCGAACTATATCCACCCTTATGAGTGGATTGCCATTATGGATGGAGTAGCTTTGTTATAACAGTGAGTTCAGTGTCTCCCTGTGCCAGGCAAGGTCTTCAGCCTCATTATGGTGCAGCAAGAAATCACTTGACAGATTCTAGTGCCATCTTGGACTTTCCAACCTCCAAAGCTATACAAACTATGTCTCTGTTCTTAATATATTTCCCAGTCTCAGGCATTCTGTTGTGGCAGAAAGCAGACAGAGATGTTGTTTATGTTAGGGATAGTATCACTTTCTTCAAAATAAAAATGTCTCAGGTATTTGAGATACTTAGGGCGTGTGTCAGGAAATATGAACTGAGTTGGAAAGTGCTGGAGGGAGGATGTTTTCCCCCTCTGTTCATTTTCTTCAAGGGGAATCATGGCTTTGGGAGCTAAACTCATAATTAAGAGCTCAGAGCTAAGCCAACTGCCATTTCTGGATTTCTTCCCAGGTATGGCAGGTTGGGAGATGTGAGGACCAGTCCGGGTGAGCCATGACTCTGTTAGGCCAGACACAACATCTTAGACCAGGGACCAAGGCTCAGTCCATAAAGATCCAGGCTGTCTCCTGTGTTTACACTGCCCAGGAGCTAAACATAATTTTTACTGCTTTAAATAGTGACAAAATATCAAAAGAAGATCATTTCATGGAACACAAAAAAAAATTATATGAAATTCAAATTTCAGTGTCCCTAAGTAAAGGTAAGTTGGAACACAGTCATGCTCGCTCATTTATAGATTATCAGCACTGCAAGAGCAGTGACAGAGATTTTATGGCCCACAACGCCCAAATATTTGCTGCCTTGCTCTTTATAGATAAGTAACTTCTTTATTGATCTTGCCTAAGAACAGTTGCATTTTTCAAACCTGGACTCCAGACTCAAGGTGATGGCAAGGAGAACAGAAAGCACAGCGTGTGATTGGGATCACTGGAATATTCTTTTAAAGGCCCCTATGCTAAAAGCTTGGTCCCCAGGTTGTCGCTATTGGGCGGTGGTGGAAGTTGTAAGAGGTGGAATCTAGAATGGAGTCTGTAGGCCACAGGGCAAGACCCTCCCTCCCCCAGCCCCCAGGAGGACTGTGGAACCCAATCTCTGTTATTTTCTTGGCTTCATGGCAGTGAAGTGAGAAATTTTGCACCACTATATCATCCCTGCTCTTGTCATCCAATACCCTACCAGGAACCAGGCAATGGGTCTAATTAATCATGGGGTCTAAAATTATGAGCCAATATAGACCTTTTGTTCTCAATAAGTTGATTAGCCCAGGTATTTGTTACAATACTGGAAATCTGAGTAACATGAGTGCGGATGTGACCGGGAGGCGAATGTAAACCATATGAGCACTAGCAGTAAATGTGTTTTGGATCATTCCAAGAATATGTGATTTACTGAGAGCTGAAGAAGAAACTAATTGTCTGACCTGGGAGAAGAATGAAGGGCGTCTACCACAGATGGATTTCCAGTACTTTGCAGATGGATTCCTTCTTTTAGCCACTGTCTGCGACTCTTACTGGAGGAGTAAAGAAGTATTTTTGTCCCCATAGCAAATTAATTTCTGCCCCAAAACATAGAATATGATTGTTTCCATCATTACTACACATATCCCTAGGTGTGGTGCCTTAGAAATGTGTCAGAAGAGTTGAGTATGGTAGCACCTATGTGTAATCCCAGCAGCCTGAGGTAGAGAAGGAGACCTTCTCTGACAAAAAAATAAAAGATAAAAAGAATGAATGCATAAGTCCTTCCTACTCTCCTCCCTCCAATTATTCTATAAACCATTTCTAAAGAATTCCTATTTCACTTACTGAAACCTGATAGTAAGTAGGCTTGTCTGTGGACTGTTATTCTCACATCTGGCATGGTGTAAGAAGCATCCATTCAAAATCGCCAGCTCCTGTTACAGGTGAGCTCATCTTCCCAAATGGAACACCGCTACTCCCCGGCCAGGACCTCTCTTGTTGGCCTAAGAGTGACAGGCTGTCATGTGAATGTGTATACTATAGAGGATTTTCTGCTTCTGTTTTCTTCTTCTGTGCTGTTTTTAAATTTGCTCTTAAATTCCATAGCAATTTCGTTAAACCTCCTGGCTGGGTTAGAGCAGTGATGAACTTCCTCTCCGGGATGGTGTCTTCACCAGAAGGGCATGAAGCCTGTCCCACAGTGATGTCCTACTTCCTGACACTCTTCATTCCCAATATCAGAGAGAGAGGTTTCTGCTCAGACATGGTGAGCACTATCTTGGGAGCAACAGGTGGTCCCCAGTCTTTGTCCCCTGAACTAGAGTTTCACTCACCAGTAGTGATTCACAGGCCACTATGAAGGAGAAAGATACTTGGAAGAGAGGATAAAACAAGAAAGGATGGAGGAGGGGAGGGGAGGGGGAAGGAGTGGGAGAGAGGGAAGAGGGGAGGGGAGAGGAAAAGAGAAGAGATAGAGGAGGGGAGGGAGGAGAGGAGGGAAGGGGAGGGGAGAAGAGGGAAGGGAGGGGAGAGAAGGGGAGGAGATGGGAGAGGAGAGGAAAGGAAAGTTAGAATGGCTGGAATAGAATCCCATCCTACACACTCTACCAACTGCTGCCATTTTGAATGTGTCCCCCACAAGGTTCTTGTGTTGGAAACCGATGCTACAGCATTGGGTGGTATGGAAGGTAGGGGGAGTGGATCCATAGTGTGACTGTGTGAATGGGTTCCTAAAGAGATGAATTTGGCCCCCTCCCTCTGACCTGGTACCCTTGTCCTCTTTCATCTGGCCTTCTACCACGGTGATGCATCCAGGATGCATATTGACTTCCTAGCCTCCAGGATGATGTAAAAGCGCTTTCCTCCTGTACTGATTACCCAGTATGTGGTATTCTCTTACAGCTGCACAAAACAGACTGCGACAACAACACTGAGTGTTACACAGGTTAATAATAGCAAACACCTTGCCCTTACTCTAACAAGAATTGTAGAACAAGTGTATGAAGCCAATAGACATTACCAAATGCAGAGGAAGAAAGTGGGATTCAGAGAGATTAAGTGGCCAGCCTAATGATACCAGCTGGCAATTGGACCTATCCTATCCCCTTCTTCAGCCTTCTGACTTTCATAATTGGCAGTGCCATGCCCCACAGGCTCTGGTGAAACATGTTAGTGTGATTCTATTTCTCTTACACCCTTCTTTTAAACCAGCAGTAAAAACCTACTGTACTCGCTTTTCAAATACACCCATAAGTTATTGCCTCTGCCATTCCCACACCATCCTGAGCCACCAGCATCTCTGTCCTGGATCATTGTGATCTTCTGCCAGCTTGTACCCTTCTCTCCTGAAAGTTGATTTGCAATACACAGAAAGTGAAGCCAGATCAAATTGGTGCCTGGATTCCCATGTGCTGGGTAATCTCATTTCATTCCAAATAGAAATGTGAGTCCCTACTGGGACTACAATCTGCCCCCTAACCTGCATCTTTTCTCTGTCCTTGTACCCATCCTGTACTCTCTATTTTTTGCCCATATCAGCTTCCTTACGTAAGTCTCTTGAATAACCTGGATCTTTGCACTTGCCTTTTGCTCTACTTGAACACTCCTGTCCCAGGAAACTCATGATTTGTTCCTCCCCTATGTCTTTGTAGTGAAATACTTTGCCCACTCTAGAAAGAAAACTTTCTCTTCTCTCTCTGTTACTCACTTAGGTATTTCTTTTTTTGTCAGTTATGAGGCTTAAACTCTGGGCCTGGGCTCTGTCCCTGAGCTTTTTTCACTCAAGGCTAGCACACTACCACTTTGAGCCACAGCACCACTTCCAGTTTTCCGGTGGTTAATTAGAGATAAGAGTCTCACAGACTTTCCTGCCCAGGTTGGCTTCAAACCACAGTCCTCAGATCTCAGCCTCCTGAGTACCTAGGATTATAGGTGTGAGTTTAATATTTCTTATTCTCTGTACTTGCTTAATTTTCTCCACAGCACTACTCGTCATCTGATAAGCTGACTGTCATATTTATTTGTTTATTATCTGCCTTTTCAGAGAATGTAAGCCCCATGAGGGCATGAGGGTATGACTTTGTGTATTTAGTGCTTCAGTATCTTTCACAGAGCCTGGCACATAGCAAACACTCAATGAAATTTAATGGGTCAATGAATGAATTATTGAGTCTTAGGGCTGGAAATGCAAGTCTCTCTACTCTTTTCATATGTCCTCCATATTGCTGGTTAATTTCCCCTTGACTGCACAGACAGAAGAGAACTCATTTCAGGAAATAGCTGAAGAATGCATATCTGCAAATGAAGTTGCCTCTGGTTTCTGAGATGCATTTGGATATTAATAATTATATGATTACCAAGGCTGATTTTATAATCCAAAATCGCAGAGGATGAGCTGTGGGATCCTATCTCTTTGCACCTAAGTTTTTATGTGTGTAGAATATGTAAGTTGGTAGACAATCATTCTTCTTTCCACATCACAAATTCTAGCATTTGGTCCCCTGAGCTACAGAAAAGTCACCTGCTGTTTAGTTTGTGTTGTCACCTTCTAACTGTATATCAAAGGCTCAAGCTGTCTGCAGACCAGAACAAAGTTTCCCTTTTCTGAGTTTGTTGTCTCAAGGTACTGGATGCAATGCTCTGGCCTCAGCTATCTGTCAATATGCTTTGCTGTCTCCACTAAAGACAACTGAACTCTGAGCTCTCCCTTGGCTTGAAGTCTGTCACTCAATAAAGTGATCGTAAGAGAAGAGTCATGAGGCTGTTCCACTTCTGTACTGTTGTCCATTGGCACCCTAGCCAATTGATACTCTGTTTTGCAAAGTAAGTACCAAGGACAACATTATATGTACCAAGAAATAATAGAAACAGGTGGGTAGTCTTAGGATTCTGCAGACTGGAATGAGGTACAATAGCCATCTTAATGAAGGGATACATAAATATTAAGATTCATGCATAAGGTTGGGGCCAGCATAGCTTGGTTGATGCAGAGGGGCTGTTATGGATTATGTAAGATTAGAGAGAAGTAGACAATTGGACAGGAAACATCATTCATAGTCTCAAACTATAGCCCCATACAGGTAGAAGCATTGGAGAGATTGAATATGTTTTTCATTTTGAGGGAGTCTCAATGACTGGGCTCCTGAACATTTTCAATAATAAGAAACTCGGAACTGATGTGTTTTTTTAAGTTATTCTTTTTGTTTGTTTTTGTATCCTGGGACTTGAACTTAAGGCCCAGACACTGTCTCTGAGCTTTTTTTACTCAATGCTAGTACTCTACCACTTGAGCCACAGCTCACAGTTCCACTTCTTTTTTCTTTCTTCCTTCCTCTTCCTTCCTTTCTTCCTTCACCTTCTTTCCTTCCTTCCTTTTCTTTTTCTTTCTTTCTCTTTCTTTTTCTTTCTTTCTCTCTTTCTTTCCTTCTTTCTTTCTTTCTTTCCTTCTTTCTTTCTCTCTTTCTCTCTTCCTTTCTTCCTTCCTTCCTTCTTTCTTTCTCTCTCTCTCTCTCTCTCTCTCTCTCTCTCTCTCTCTCTCTCTCTCTCTCTCTCTCTCTCTCTCTCTCTCTCTCTCTCTCTCTCTCTCTCTCTCTCTCTCTCTCTTTCTTCTTGTTAATTGGAGATACGAGTCTCACAGATGTTCCTATCCAGGGTGGCTTTGAACCACATTTCTCAGGTCTCTGCTTCCTGAGTAGCTGGGATTATAGGCATGAGCTGGCACCTGGCCTCTTAGGTTATTTTTTGTTGTTTTTATCTTCAAATGGTTTGTGAAGGGTTACAGTTTAACGTGTGCACACTGCACCTTGATTAGAGTCATTTCTTCTGTCATTCTCTTCCCCTCACCCTTCCCCTTCCCCTTCCCCATTAGTCACATCTCTTCCTAATGTGTTGGTCCACCATTTCTTTTTCTGTTTGTCTGCACCCCTTCTACCACTGTCCCGTTCAAGATGTTTCAGCTTCCTGATACACACTTTGTTAAGTAGTCAGTTAATTAGAACCAATTTATCGTAATATTACAATCATTACATGTTAGCAAGAATTAGTTGATTTTCCTTTAAGTATGAAATTTTGAAAAGGTATGTTTGTGTATGTATGTGTGTGTATGTGTCTATGTGCCGATACTAGGGCTTGAACTCAGGGCCTGAGCACTGTCCCTAAGCTTCTTTGCTCAAGGTTACTGCTATTCCAGTTGAATCAGATCTCTATTTCTGTCTTTTTGGTGGTTAATTGGAGATAAGAGCCTCATGGATTTTCCTTCCAGGCCTAGTCTCATACTGCAATCCTCAGAGCTCAGCCTCCTGAGTAGCTAGGATTACAGGCATGAGCCACTGCACCAGATGAAAATGTATGCTATTTTAATATGTGATTTAATGGATGGTGTTACACAATAAAATAGATATTTTATCCCTTCAGAGACACACTTTCCTAATTTTATAGAGACAATATATAATAGCTAATGTTCACTTTGTTTTTTCCTCCACATGCACGCACATACTCCCATACACACTTTTCTGATGAGGAGCTTTGCAGTTTTAATATAATGCATCAGCTTGATCCTTACAATGTAAATGCTTCAGAAGGAAATCAGAGGATGAAAAGACACAAAAGTGCATATGTCCTGTCCTAAAGAAGCTTACATTCTGGAGGAGGAAAAAACAAAAAGCTAGAATTCATAGCAGTGGATGACACAGGCCAAAAAAAAAAGTTACAAGTTAAAGTGTTGGACAAGGGCAACCACTGGGCAGAAATCCAAAGAGGGTTCCCAGGGGAGCGATTCATAGAGGACATTTTGACAAATGGGAACAATTTTGATCAGGTTCCCTCTTGCCACTGGCTCCTCTTTGCATTCAGAATGCTCCTGATGCAAGGTTTCAGAGCCTGTGCAACTTTCCTAGCATTCCACCATCACCTCCCATGAGGCTTATGCCCACAGTGTTGGTCCACAGAAAGAAATGAGACTGGGTGACAGCCAGAACAAATGAAATCCTCTAGGGCAGCAAGAAAAATAAAGAGAGAGGAAATGAAATGGCACCATCCCAGGAACTGCCAGTGGAAAGGGTGGGGACAGGAGAGCGGGCAGAGACTGGGATGTATTTCACACTGTCAGCTGTCCAGCCTTTGGGATGTCACCTGAGGACACTGCCACAATTAGCCACAATTAGCATGCACACACAGTGACTACACATTTTGGCTTGGTTGGTGGCATTAGCTGAGTCTTACACAAAAGCAGTTTTGGTGGCAGATCTTGTGCCAGGCTTTCAGAGAAAGAGAATAAATTAGGCTGCTGTGACAAGCTGTTCACTGTGACAACAATAGTATGGATTTCCAGCACTGTCTGTCGACCAGGCCTTAAAATACATCTTCATTTGTGGCTGGGCAGTTGGATAAGAAGAGTCATTAAAGACGCTACGATACTTCAAAAGATCTAAATTTCTACCTTACCCCAAGCTCTTTCCTTCTGGAAAAAACACACACACACACACACAAAAAGCAAAAAATTTGGTTTGACAAAGTCTTTTTATGTAACCCAGCTGGCCTTAAATTCATAAACCATCTGTCTCTGCTTCCCAAGAGCTGGGATTATAGACATGTACTACCACACCTGCCTCACAAAAAAAAAGAACCTCTTGAATCCACCAAAAGATAGGAGGAAGCCAGGCTTTCATGTGTGTCCTGGTTCATATTTCTGTGGGAAACTCAGGAGAGAGGGCATTCCCTTCAAGCATTTCAGTTCCCTGAAGATGAAGTGGCTACCTACTGAATGCCAAGTATTGTGCTAGTAGGTGGGGCTTAAAACATAGAGGAAACATCAAGCTTGGAAAAATCCATCTTCCATCCAGGCTGCTGAGATGCTAGAGCGGCAGCATCCATAGTATGGCTGTCTGTCTGGGAGGTAAGGGGCAGGAGAGAGGGTTACTGCTGTTGCTGTGTTTCACATAATATAGACATGACCAGCTCACACTTGGTCAGTAGGCAGATAACGACAGGACTAGAGCTTAGTAAAACATGTGCTTAGCATGCACAAAGACCTGGATTTTATCCCCAGCATTGAAAACTAAAACTTAGTGGCTTAGTATAGAAAATGATACAGGTCTCAATAGGCTAAAATCAAGATGCTAGTGGGCTGTAATTCCCTCTTGGAGACCCTAGGGAAAATCTTTTTCCCACCTCTTCTGGAGTCCAAGGCTGCCACCAACCTTTAGCTCTTTCTCCCTTCTCATCTTAAAAACTGGTGAGTTGATTCCTTCTCCAACAGCATCACCCTGACCTTTATCCTCCTCCTTCCTCTTTTAATGACTCCTCTGGTGGCTTAGAGACCAAACAGATGATGCAGGACCACCTTCTAGTCTAAGAGCAGCCGATTAGCAACCTACCTTAATTCTGTGCAACCTGGATTTCTTTCTGCCATGCACTTGTAGGTTCAGGGACTAGGATGTGGCTACGTGTGGGGGTGGCATTATTCTATCGACCACAAACTCTCACCCAGTCTCTAAGCACCCTGTAGGTGAAGAATCAGGTAAATGCTAGGGATAAAGAGAGAAGCAGGCCATCTGACTATGGCCAAGAGTGACTTATCACCAAGCACGGGGCAGCTGAGGATTGAGACACGGCAGAAAGGATGGCTAGCATGATGTATTGAAGCAGCTTGGTTCTAGAGATCCAGGTTTGATTTTCTCTCCTGAAAACAAGTTGCTGAGTGTTTGTAGGCAATTGGTGAATGGCTTACCAGCCCTGCTACCTCCTCTTCCTCTTTCAAATACCATTGTGAATGAGATAGTCCCAAAGCCACTGTCAGTTTCTAGTTCTCAGTGGTCCTCTAATTCTACAGGGAATGGGATGGACATGGAAATGGAGTGATCTGTAAGAAGGCACTGTGGTCCTCATGCACTGAAATGATGGAATGCCATACAAAGCATTGTCTAGTGTACAGCCCAGTCTCCTCCCACCTTTTAGCTCTCTCCTGGGACCAACTCCATTGCCCTGACCTCAGTGACAGTGACCCTGGTGGGGGTTCCCCCCCAAAATTGGAGATTATACCCAAAGAGAGTGCCAGGGAATTGGTGAAGAAGAGATAAAACTGTGGTTCTACAGATGAAATACGGCTGTGAGAAAATTGACTCGGAGATGCCTGAAGTCAGCTTTAATTGAAAGGGAGCCTTCCATAGAGACTGGAGAAGGTGTCTCAGGTTTTCAAAGCCAGCATGGAGTGTGGGTCAGAAGCTCGGGTCTACATGAAATCCTAAGTATGTGGATCATTACCCAGCCTACCCCCTTACTAGCTCCCTTCCTTTCATCAAAGAATTGTACATAGGCAAGAAACTGAATCATTCCTTCTGCTGTCCCCTCTTCCTTTTAATCACATTGGAGAGGAAAGTTTCCAGCTAGGCATTAAATTGGGTCAACAGCTAACACAGCATGAATGAAGACAGCAGGGACAGCAGGTGGTTCGTACACAGGAAATAAACGACCCCGTGCCGCCTGCATTGATAAGCTGTTGAATAGAGCAAGGGCCCTATTAAGATTGAAAATAATAAGAGATGAGAGGAAATACGGTGAGCTGCAACTGATAAACATTCCTACCTTAGGAGGGCATTAGTTTCACTTAACAGCTTCTAACGCCTGGAGTCTAATCCCTCATGGCAACCTTCATTCCCCAGAGAAGGCCTAAGGAGCACCTAAGAGCTATCACCTTAGTGGTTGCTCAAAGGATAGCTCTGTGGGGCTGCAAGCAGACCTGAAATTGCTAAGTATAGTAGGTACATGGCGGGGGGGCAGGGGAAGAGGGGGGCGTGCAGGGGGATGGTGGTGGTGGTGGTAGTGGTATTCATTTACAAAGGCTGTATATTAAAAAAATGTCCTTGACCCTGGGGTGCACAGATGGAAGTGGAATTCCAACAGGAGTGGATACAGAACTGTGCTTGCCACCAAAGGCCAGATGTAAAATGATGAAGGGTTGGATGAATTGGAGCCATTACCGCAACTGAACAGCTGGGTTTTCTCACCATGGAGCAGAGCTAATACAGAGCCACACAGCTGGCAGAAATTCTGAGGCAGTGGTCCTTCCTTCCCATGCCATGCCTAGTGAGGGTTATACAAAATAGTCACTCTCTCCAGGCAAATCTATACCAACCAGGATAGTGCATTAGGAGAAGTCTATCATCTGTTTTCTCTGACCCAGAAACACCTCTCCACTCTGACCTGACAGGTAGGATCATGTTCTGCCAAAGTGGGGTTGGGTGCATAAACTTGGACCCACAAACCTTATAACTGCGACATCTGAGCCTTGGGCTTCTGCTCTTGCCATAGTGATTAGGGAAATTCAATACCACCTGGCTCAAGTCCCTTCCAACTCTAGATCATCTGGGAGTGACTCATAGACCACAGGAGTTGGATATTTCCCTCCAGCCCAAGACTTGTACAATAGACAAAACATTACCCATTACCATCATCACTCTGATGTCCAGACCTGAATGCCCAGAACCTGTGTCCATGGTACCTTACCTGGAAAAAGAGACTTTATTATGTGAATTAATTTATTCACTATCTTGGATTACCTGGGTGGGCCTGATGTAATTAAGAAAGAGGTGATAGGAAGGTTAGAATGATGGGAACAGAGTGATATGGGGCACCTCAAGAGATGGAAAAAAGCAAGAAATTAATTCTCTCCTAGAAACTCCAGAAGAAATTCAGCCCTGACAGACACTTGGGACTTCTCTAGGATGATAAAAATGTATTATTCTAATTTACTATTTGTGATCATTTGTCAGAGCAGCAGTAGGTTAACTACTGTAGCTTACTTTGGCTCTTTCCTCAGGATTAACCACTTTATGGCTTAACACAAGATCACACTGACTTTCTTCAACAGAAAGTTTATCTTTACTTATCAGAGTAAAATTGTCCCACCCTGATGCATCACCTTTAGACAGGTCAGATTGTCTGCTATAGAATTTGCTTTAATATTACAATTAAATGACTTATTTGTCAATTGTAATGGTTGTATTTGGAAGATAGAATTACTATTTTATATTGTTCTAATTTTCTAAAAATATATTTTATAATTTTATAATTAAGTGACAGTAATTTAAAAATTTACTGGAATAAAGAAACTTACCACTGCTGTGGTGCCCTAGTTTGCATTATCCAACCATTAATGAGAACATGAATAGTTTGCCCAAATAGAAAGTAGAAGAAGAAATATTAAAACAAAAATCAGTCATCTAGTGAGAGCAATTAATCACCTCATAAAGCAGGCAAAATGCACAAGAATGAGTGTTACCTATACATTCTAAACTGTCCTAAGTTTAACAGGGGTACCACAGTAAGCAGATTTCTAAGATGGTCTCCAAGAATATAAGAGCTCTGCAAAATCCCTAGGTCTGTTAGATTTGCTTCTGTGGTTGGGTAGGTTAAAATTCATGGGCTTTATGACAGGAAGATTGTTTGGTGGGCCTGTCCTAATCACAGAACCCTTCAAAAGAGAGAGTCTTCTCAGGCTAGTATAAACTGTGGATATCACTAAGAGAATTTGACCTTGTACAATTAACGTAGTTACAGTTGCTGTGGGCCTGTTGTCTTTGTGTCTGAAGTCTGTAGGATAGAAATCCAGGAAGGGGAAATGGATGCTAAATTAGTCTGTGCAGGCTGCATAATGAAATACTATTGACCGGGTACTTAAACAACATGAATTCATTTTCTCACAGATGTATGAACTGAAAAAGAAAATTAAGACAGTGGGTTCAGTTTCTGATGAGACCTCTTTCCCTGACTTGTAGGCAATGAGTGGCCTTCTCACCCTACGCTCATATCCTCTCTTCTCTGTCCACGTGTGGAAAGAGCAAGTTCTCTGATGTCTCTTCTAATAATACACTAATTCTATTGGATTGGGGCCCAACCTTATGGCCTCATTTAACCTTGGTTACCATTGATAAAGTCTCTGTCTCTAAACACAATCATTTCAGATGTTAGGGCTTCAGTATATGCATTTTTGTGGGGACACACTATTTTACTCCATAACAGGTATAAAATGAAGACACAGGGACAAGCTAGAAACTTCTAGCAGAAGCTAAAACCCATGTCAGTGACTCTGACCTTAATGAGGAGGATCCTCATTTCTGTCATCGGGTAGCTAAATGCATAACTGACCTAGAAGTTAGAGAAACTGAAGGAGGGTCTAAGCCTGCTGACCCCTCCCCCCAAGATGGTGAGCCAGCAAATAAGAGACACTCTGTTTAGGCTATAAATGTTTACAATGTCAATTCTTCCCTCCAGGTTTCCCCTGTGAAAGTCTTCCATGAACCACTCAAGGCAGAAATACATAGAGCAGAGAATTCTGGGCAGTGCAGTCCATCCACGTTGACACATTACAAAGAGGGATTTTGTCTAAGGTTGGAAATGATGGGAGCTATTGGCCAAATTCAAATGGACAGTTAATGGTGCAGAAATAGATCTATAAAGCGCCAAAGATACTTTGATTATAGAAAAGGATATTGGTAAAAAATAAAGGAGGGGGTAGTGTGGTTAGCTGTGTGGATTCATAGTTGAAGATATGATCACCAGAGAGGAAAAGCAAGGGTGGCAGCTATGGTCATTTTACTTCTAGCTTGCTGAATCAAATGCCTTTTATTTCTTTTTCTTGCCTAATTGCTCTGGCTAGGACTTCTAGTACTAGGCTGAACAGAAGCAGCAAGAGTAGACAGGCCTGTCTTGTTCTCAATCATAGACCAAGAGCTTCCAACTTTTGATTTTGATGTTGGCTGTGGATTTGTCATATGGGGCTTTTTTTTTTGTATAAAAAAATACCAACTTGCTTTATTAGATAAAAACAGTGGTAAAATGAACACAAAGCCAAAAAGTAGAACAGGACATTTTTACAGGACATTTCCCCCTACTTGAAATTATACTTTTAATCACCAGGAGTTAAGGTGTTAGGAGTCAAGGTCCCCCAAAACCTTCACTCTAGGTGTTTTCAAAGCAAGGCCTGCAGTAAGATTACCCAAGAGAAGATGTCAGAGGCAATCTCAGTCTTGTCTACTTTTTCATCTCCAAGTCTCAGGGTTGGAGGTAAACAGAAAAAATAAGGGGCCAGAGATCTGGGAAATGTCCTCTAGTGCTCACTGCCCATAATTCCCCAGAGACAGCTATCCAAGTCCCATCCCACTCATAAAAGGTACCATGGTCAGGCTATGATAGAGGAAAGGGGTGTAGATGGTTCTAGAAACACATGAGGTCTCCAAACCCTTCTCCCAAATTAGTAAAAGTTCTGGAGGTAACCAGTCCAGGAGGGAAGGACCCATATCCTTCTCTCCCACCCAATCCAGACATGAAAAGGAATTCCTTGGACCAAAGCATCCCAAGCTGCTCTTAAATGTCCACATGGCTTTCCTTGTCGTTGTCATGATCATCATAGAATTCACTGGGTGCCTCGGGCCTGCTCTAGTTCTCTTCTGGACCCTGTCCTCTGCGTCAGCCTCATCCGTCCTTTCATAAGTCAGGAGGTCTGCAGGCACATCATGAATCTGGACACTAGGTGCATGGTTTAGCACCTTCAGGTTTTCAAAGATTGCCTGGCGGATTTGATCCGGGTACTGACGTGAGTTCTGATTCTCAATACGGGTACTGACGTCCGGATGAGGCGTGAAGTCTGGGGCAAAGTACTTGAAATATTCACTGTAGGGAAGATCCTCACTAATGGCCTCTTCTACCAGCAATGATGTCTCATAGGTCCAGCAGCGAGCAACATTTCAGACAGTATAGCCACCATCATCCAGCACCAGTAGAGGAATATTAAAGCTCTTGACATATTGAACGCATTCCCCGTGTCCCCGTATGCTGAGATTAAAGCAGCCCAATCGATCACAGCCCAGAGAGTCAGCTCCACACTGGAGCACAATACATGTGGGTTGATAGAAGTCCACCACCTGGTTGATGACTGGTTGGAAAAGGTGCTTGTAACCTGGGAGAGGGCCAAAGATAGGCACTCTGGTCATCAATGGCATCCTGTAAGGGCACATTGAGACAGTAGTAGCGGCCACTCTCTGCTCCAACTTCATACATGTCACCAGTGCCAGGGAAGAAGTAATTTCTATATTTGTGGAAGGACACAGTCATCACTCGGTCAGTGAGGTAGAAGGCTTCCTGAACACCATCACCACAGTGTATGTCGATATCAATGTAGAGTACTCGAGGGTAGTACTTGAGCAGCTCCAGGATGCCGATTGCAATGTCATTGACGTAGCAGAAACCCGAGGCCTCAAACTTCTTGGCGTGGTGCAGACCACCAGCCCAGTTAATTGCAACGTCACATATCTTGTTGTTCAGTTGGGTTGCTCCTTGCAGGGATGCACCTGTGTTATAACTACAGAACTCAAAGAGCCCGGGAAACACTGGGCAGTCATGGCCCACGTTGAAGGCATTAAGGCTCTTGGTAAAGCCTTGCATATTGGTAGGGCTGACTCTCTGCAGGAAGTCAATGTAGTCCTCAGAGTGGAAGCGGCACATGGCATGCTGGGAGGCCTGGTACGGCTTGAAGACCTCCAGTTCAGCTTCTCCTACATCCTCAGCCTTGAGCCCTGATCCATCAGCCCTGTTCACTAAATCTCCTTGTCCTAGTTTTCTCTATACTCATCTCCTCTTTTAGGCTCTGGCTCTGCCCTCTCTCCCCTAGTTTCTTTCTCCCCCCCTCCCCCCCGGTTCTTCATGATTGTCTGGGGCTTTTTTTCACATTGGGGCAAATGCCATCTGGACCTTGTTGGTTAGTTTATTTTTTATCTTAACGCAGTACTGAATTTTGTCTAACAGTTTTTCTATATCTATTGAGATGATCGTGTGATTTTTGTCCTTAATTTTGTTAATGTAGTGTATCACATTAATTGATTTGCATACATCAAATCTTTATTGTATCTCAGAGATAAATCCCACTTGATCATAGTGTATGATCTCTTTAATGTGCTCCTAAATTTGGCTTGCAAGGTAGTTTTTTTTTTTTTTTGTCAGTCATGGGGCTTGAACTCTGGGCCTGGGTGCTATCCCTCAGCTCTTCAGCTCAAGGCTATCATTCTACCACTTGGTTTTCTGAGTGGTTTATTGGAGATAAGAGTCTCACAGACTTACCTGCCCAGGCTGGCTTTGAACCATCTGATCTCAGCCTCTTGAGTAGCTAGGATCATAGGCGGGAGCCACCAGTGCCCGGCTAAGAATTTTTTTTTTTTTTTGTCGTTTGTGGGGCTTGAACTTTGGGCCTGGATGCTGTCCCTCAGCTCTTCAGCTCAAGGCTAGCACGCTACCACTTGAGCCACAGCACCACTTCCTTTTTCTAGTGATTTATTGGAGATAAGATTCTCATGGACTTTCCTGCCTGGGCTGGCTTTGAACCACAATCCTCAGATCTCAGCCTCCTGTGTAGCTAGAATTACAAGTGTGAGCAACCCGGTTCCGGGTAAGAATTATTTTAGAACTTTTTTTCACCCATCTTCTTCAGCAACATTGCTCTGCCATTTTCTTCGCTTGTACTTTCTTTGTCATTTGTGTCAGTGACTTATAAAATGAGTTTAGAAGTGCTGCAATTTTTTGGAAGAGTTTGAAAATGATTGGCATTAATTCTTCAAATGTTTAGTACAGTTCCCTGATAAAGCCATCATAGAAATTACACATGTATAATTTTATGTCAAGAAGTGTCCCTCCAGAGGTATGAGAAAACTCAATTTTCACTTTTAAGCCTCTTATAATTCTTTTGTATCTCAGCTTCTTAAGTAATGTGGAAAGCCTGCTCTACTTTATTATTGATTGAAAAAGATCCAGTACTAGAAATATACTTTACCTTTCACCAGGTATAGCCTTCAGTAAAAGGTCAGGTGCTAGAGAGTTACCTCAAGGGGAAGCAGAGATTATGTTGCTCCTTTTAGGGTGAAGTAGTGTGCTAGAGTCTTCCACATCAAGGTGGAAAGATGCTGGGAAGTAGTCAAGGCCATAATATGAAGAACCCAGATGTATGCTGAGCTGAAGGGGCAGGCCTAGTCCACATCATTGGTTCACAGTGAGGATTTGTGGCTAAAGTAAAAGGCCAGGCTGAGAGGAGGTTGGGCCCATTGGAAGGCTGGAAGTTCTTCTGTAGACCAAGAGTGTCAGACAGAGGCTTAGTACTTGGGGGTGGGCTTGGCTTTAGATTAGGGATTTCTCACTGGGCCAGAAATGTCTTACTAAGACAGAAGTTTTAAACTAAGCATTTTCCTTGGTAACTCTTTTCTACCCACTTGATCTCCAAGACTAAGGCCAGATGCAAGATTTCTTTTTTTTGTCGATAGTGGGGCTTGAATTCTGGGCCTGGGCGCTGTCCCTCAGCTCTTCAGCTCAAGGCTAGCTCTCTACCACTTGAGCTACAGCAACACTTCCAGTTTTCAGTTAATTAATTGGAGGTAAGAGTCTCACGGACTTTCCTGCCCAGGCTGGCTTTGAACTGTGACACTCAGATCTCAGCCTTCCAAGTAGCTAGGATTACAGGCGTGAACCACTGTGCCCGGCTTAGAAGGTATTGTGTTTTGGGTTTTCTTTTTCTTTTTCTTTTTTTGGTCAGTTGTGGGCCTTAAACTCAGGGACTAGGCACTATCCCTGAGCTTTTCTGCTCAAGGCCAGCACTCTACCACTGAGCCACAGTGCCACTTCCCAGATTTCTTCATATACATGCTCTCACTGCATGGCTTCTGTGTTCTTGCTATTAGGGTAGTAGTATGTGTTCTCCCCCTTCTCCTGTTCTCTTTTCTCTCTCTCTCTCCCTCCCTCCCTCTCTCTTTCCTTTTTCCCTTCCTCCCTCCCTTCTTCCTTCCCATTTTCCCTCCTTCCTCTCTCCCTCACTCTCTTCTTCCCTTGTGGTATTGAAAGCATATTGTCAGGATGAGATCATTACTGTCTGTTGATGGATTGCCATTTCAAAAAAGCATGAAGGCCAGGCTGCGTGCTACAAAATAGAGGTAAATAGTCTTCCATACCTTCACTGTTCACAAAAACTCCATCAGCCATTATTGCTTAACCATCCTGGGTCGCATATTGTAGAGGTTACTTCTCCAATGCATCCTGAGGGTAGTTACTATTTTTCTTCCACAAATACTGAAACAGAGGTGACTCTCCCAAGACCTCTGCTACCAAGGTTCAAAGGTGAGACTCAGCCATAAACCATCTTCTAACCGAAAAGAGAAAGTATGGTTCCCATGCCCCCTTCCCATAAAAAACCATAAGCTTGCATACTTAAAAGGCAGAAGTAGAGCACATTACCTCATGAGGACAGATGGCTATGACTTTCTCTACCCAGAAAACCTCTTTAGGCAGATGTTTCATTGACAACAAGATGGGTAAACATGGCCTTAATGAACGCCTTTGCTGAAAGTTACTGGCTGCACTTTGTCAGAACTGTTGTTTTTCCTGTCACTCCTCAGACTAGATTTTTTTTAAATAGTAGGCATGAGGAGAATTTAAAATGTATCCTCTTCCCCATCATTATACATAGAACCTTTCGCTCAGAAAAGAATAAGAAGTTCATTTCGGTCTTGGAAGTCTCAAGTAAGGAATAGGGAATTGAGAAATCCTAGGAAGATAATCTCATAAAGCAAAAAGAAGAAATTAAAATTGGCCTTGCCACGAATTCTGCAGTCACAGAGTCTGGGACTGCCCTGATCTTGGCGCTAGACCCTCATGATATGCCGCAGAAATCTCATCCGTCAGCTCCTTCCTACCTCCCTACCTTCTCCCTGTCCATCCATCCCTTAACGGGCACTTCCCCCATTCCCAATGACCCATCCTCCTTCCCAATTGGCTTCACACCTAGCAGGTAGCAACTTTTCCTGTCCCTCTAATGCCCATGGCCCCTTCCCTACTGCAGCTTCAGCTTAAGGTATTTCACAAGTCTCTTTGAGCTGATCCTTGGTGAGAAAAGTGCTCCTTTGGGTCTCAGCTTTAATTCTTGCTCTCCCAGATCTCTGCTTCTGCTTCTGCTTCAACCTTTGGGGGTTGATTTGAAGCGTTCTCCTGTTGATGATCAATGGGTATAGCCTCTTGTGTAGAAGCAAGGGGGACTAGGCATGTCGGGGAAGACAATATGCTTAATTAGAAATGGGCCCCATCAGGAGATCTTCAAGGAGACATTCAATTTGCACCTATCTCAGTGAGCCTCACAGTAGTTAATTAAAAGCTACTTCACTCACTATCGAAATCTTCATGGCGAGTTGGATCGCTTGTAGCTGCCAAACATGGGGCCAAGCAAGGGAAAAGTTCTGAATCTGGGTTTTGTCGTTCACTCTTTAGAATCTGGAGAGCCCCAAGGAAGAAGGATACGGAGAGCAGTTGGAGTAAATAAATGTTCTTTAATTCTTGCCACGAAACCACTGTGCCTCCACCTCTGCCTCTCTTCTCTCCCGCGTGAGTTCTAGCTCACCCCCTCCCTCCCTTGGCCAGGCGACAGCTGATGCCTCGCACTGCTCTCCCACACTCCAACTGGATCAATGCTGCATTCCTTAAGCTCAGGCTCTCAGATGTATCCAACTTTGTGTCCTCAGCCTCTACCCCCATGTCCTGCTGTGAAAGCCAAGCCGCCGTCGCAGCCATTTGTCCCCTCCCGTACTTGTCATTTCAGCAAACTGTCTGGTGTCTCTTTCCACTTAAGGATATAAGTCTAAGTCTTCATGTCTGCCTTTCAATCTGCCTCCCTCACTGTCTGGTAGGACTTAGTGGTTCTTTTCCTAGTGCTTCTAGAGTACTCCTCTCATACCTCTTTATTGTGAATATGTCATTCTACTTTGAATTACAAGTGGTCTGAAGGGCTTTTTCTCCCCCCCACTAAACTTAAAATGTTCCAGGCTTGCTCTGTATCCTGTTCATCTCAGCAACTTCACAGAACCCAAGAGAGTCCTCTGTTCAAAACCAATGTTGGAAAATACGTGTTGATCTGAGAGCAAGCTGAGCTTTCTGATGAACTGCCCGGACACCCTTGAGGAGGAGGAGCAGATTGGGTTTTCTAATAGTAAGAAGAGCAGGGCCGGCTACAATCTTGCTCCAAAAAGGGTTTCTAGTAAGATCCTCATCACTTCACCATAGCAGGTTGTTAAAAGAAAGGCAAGAGGAAGTGTCATATTTGAGTCCATCCATAGTATGTATGTATGTATTGAGGACTCAAGGTGAAGTCCAATACCCAGTGGAAACCTATAAAAGAAGAAAGTTGCTTTTCTTCTTTACAGCTGACTAGTTTTCACAACTCTGGCCCCAAAGTAGGTCCTATAATTAATCCTCAGATACTAGAAAAGACTGGATATATACATTTATACTTACATGCATGTACATACATGTGTGTGTATATAGACCCATACCAATGAGTTTAAAAATCTGGTATTATATAGCTAACTCCTCAAACTCAAGCCTAAGAGACCTGAGCACAGACACTCTGGCAGCTTACTGACTGAGCAGCATAATTCATATTGGTCTCCACACAGAGGCCATGGGCACACAAGAGTTGTGTCTCCTGCCTGCCTTTGTTTATTTCTGTGTGTGTGTGTGTGTGTGTGCGCACGCGAGCGCGCACGCGCACACACTCACTGGTGATTGAAATCTGGGCCTTGAACCAGATTTTCTCATATAAGGCTGGCACTCTAACACATGAGTCCTACCTCTGCTTCTAGCTTTTTGGTGGGTAATTGAAGACAAAAATCTGCCTAGAGTTGTCTATCCGAGAGGGCTTTGAACTTTAATCCTCAGATCTCAGCCTTCTGAGTCGCTTGGATTACAGGCCTGAGCCCTGTAATCAACTGAGCATAGCACCAGTTTATTGATCATCTACAACAGCATAAAATAAAGTTAGATCCTACCTTGGCATCAAACCTTAGAAAGTTTGTATCTGAGTCACAGACTTAGCTTTGGAACTTCTCTGTGGCCACCTCAGGCTGTCATCTGCTCTGTTTTCTTCTCTTCTGGCACAATGGCAGGAGTCTGTATCTAGGATGTCACAACACTTCACAGTCCTTGACCGCACACAGAGAGGAGTGACAGCCCCATCCTCCACCGCCAAGGAAAGAGGACACCAAATGGACAAGAGGAATGAAAGCTGAGCAAGCCAAGTGGAATGATGGCATTAAAAATGGCTGAGAAATCCCAAACCCTTAGAATCACCCAGATCTGCCCGCTAGAGGGCAAGGAGTTGATCCTGCCAGGAAAACAGTCTTTTTTCCCCCTTGCTGTGTTCAGCTGAGTCACATTTTCCCCAGCAACCTGTTTTAACAGTGCCCTCTACAGGCCATTTTCAAGACTGCAACAAGCAACACTCCATCCACTTCTGCTTGGGAAATTTTTTTGCAGGGTGGGTGAACCCAAGGTTTCTGTATATAAACAAGATCTTGCTGGGGTGTTAGCTTCTTGGAAGCAGTATTAAAACCCATTCTGCTCGAAGGAGAAGCTCTTCTTTTTGAGAAATTTCAGGTCCAGAAGAAGTTGAAAATCTCTCTACCTCCTGAACTAGCCAAGATCAGTGCTGCCCAGCTGCCTGGCTGGGTTAAGATCAATGGAGGCCTACCTGGACTCATGACTTTGATGACAGCTCTTAGCCTCAGATGAGATGCCCTCTCCCCCCCCCCACTCTGAGTGTCTCTGTCTCTGTCTTTCTCCTTCCCTCCCTTCCTCCCTCCCTCCCATTTTTCCCTCCTTCAAGGTTACTGGTTTGTTTTGTTTTGTTTTTTCCTGTAGTGATATTTCTAACTGGGATTGTTCTGCATCTATCACAGTTTCATTGCTATTAACTTCTCTTTTGCAAAACATAATTATAATCTGTAAACAAAAAAGGAGGAAAGGCTAGAGAAAGAAAGGAAAGGAGGAAGGAAGCAAAGAAGGAAGGAGAAGGAGGGAGGCAGGCAGGGAGGGAATTACCACGTGGAGCTTTTACCCTTCTTAAAGAACCACTAAACAAATTCTGTATAAATTGTTAAAAAAAAAAAAAGGATATTTTCTTACTGGATATTCCCAGGAGAATCCTGATCCATCCATTGAGTTCATTCTAAGCCAACACCATGTAACAAGTTCAAGAATATCACGTTTTCATCCCTAATTATTACTCATGATCCCTCTGCATGCTGGAAATTACTGAGGAGGCCTTTGTCAAACACTGTAGGACTATCTGAGGTATTCCTCTAACTGGGTTGTGGTATCTCAGGCTTTGGTCAGCCAGTGACTAAGAGGTTCCTTTCATTTTCTTTCTCCTTCTCTCTCCCCTCGCCCTTCTCCTTTCCCTCTCTTCCTTTTGTGCTCTCTCTCTCTCTCTCTCTCTCTCTCTCTCTCTCTCTCTCTCTTCTCTCTTTCTCCCTGTTTCTCCCTCTCTCTCCTCTCTTGCTCACCTGCTCCATCTCCCCTCTTGCACTTGAACTTTGGGTCTTATACTCTTGCTCAAGGCTAGTATCACTTGAGCCACACCTCCACTTCTAGATTTTGGTAGTTGATTGAAGAGTCTTAGTCTTTCCTGCCTGAGCTGGTTTTGACCTGGGAATCCTTAGATTCTTAGCCTCTTGAGTGGCTAGAATTACAGGCATGAGCCATCAAAGCCCAACCCATCGCCTCTCTCTTAAAAACAAATGGAATCCATGACACACTACACTGCATTTATAGCCAATTCTGACTGCATAGCTTAGAGCATCCTTTCCTTTCCAACACCTAAGTTGTCTATTCTGTCTCTAGGGTTAGGCTCATTTCATTATTTTGAAGTATGGAGCTAAATAAAATACATCCCAGATGCTGCAAGGCAAGGTCAGTCAATATTTTCTGCAAGGTGTGGGTAAAAGTTTTGCCATTATGAATCATCCCATCTCTGGTGCTCATTTACCTCTGTTCTTGTAGTACCACAGGCCCTGGGAAACCAGTGGACCTGGCTGCATCCCTTACGCTGGTCAGGAGAAACAGGTGACACCCTGAACTAATCCCATAGGCTATCATTTGCCAGCTACTGGACTAAGCTGCTGCAGGGCCACCACTGACAGATATGTGGGCTATGAACGCAGGACAGTGCCCAGCAAAGGGGCCAAGTGGGACCTGGAGTCCAACTCACATCTCCTACCACAAGGAGCACTTTGTACAATGCACAAAAATGTCCTATTTGCTCTCGGGCTGCAACCAACCCAGGCTAGACACCTTTCCTAAGGCATTGGGATTAAACATCCACATAGTTACCAAGCAACTCCCTCCCTCCCTCCCCTTGGAGAGAGATCCAGAGACCTTACTGGAATTACAAGTAATGCTGTCTATGTTTTGGTTCGTTTCCTCTTACATACATCTGAAAAAGGTATATTTATAAATTAAGCATGGTAAGAGAGTGGCAATAACTAACGATGAAATAGAATGGTTATATCTGTTATAATAAAATATATAGGAATGTGCTCCCTCCCAGAACATCCTATTGTACCACATTGGCCCCTGTGAGGATGTAGGGCATGTGATGAGATGAAGTGAGTGCATAGCTAAGCACTTACCACGCACCATGCCTCTCATTCTGCAATTTGAACTATGACAGCAGAGCTGACATGCATTTATCTCTTTCCTGCCTCACAATTTCACAGGTTGAAGATTCCCTATTACCACAGATCTATCTGGAAAAGTCCACGCATTATTTTTTTTCCTTCCTTATTAAGTCAAGAACTTTTCTCCCTTTTCACTTAAAAGGAGCAATTTAGAGCTTCTGTTTGCCATATCTGAAGGGTCAACATCAAGTCTTGAACATGGGGGCCATTGTTAAGTAAAACAACGGTTACTGGACCACAAGTACTGCTATGTCATGACATCAGTTTCAGGCTACTATGTGACTAGGGGGCAGGTAGTGTGTGTTCAGCATGGATCAGCTGCATAAAAGATGTTTTCTATCCCAGGAGGGCAGAGAAGGATGGTTAAAAAAATATATATCATCATACTTCTCAAGCAGCATGCAACTTAAAACCTAGAAATTGCTTATTTTTGGAATGTTCCATCAAGTAGCTTTAGACCATGGTAACTAAAACCATGGAAATGAAATGGAGAAAGAAAATAGAAATAAGCGGGGGTTTCTGTGTGGGTATGTGGATGAAAGTATATACATAATATACTTTCCATTATATATGTGATAATTATATCCTATTATCTAATCATGTGTGATATATACACACATCATATATGGAATATATACACGTATATATCACAAATGTCATATCATATGGGGAAAAGAGAGAAAGACTTACTATAAGGCATTGGCTCATGCAGTTACAGAGGCTGCCAAACCCCAGTTCCTGCAATGTGGGTCTATAAGCTGGAGAGCTGGTGGTGTAGCTAGAGTTAAGTCCAAAGGCCTGAGAACAGTTCAAAGGTCATCAGACTCAAGACCCAGAAGAAACTGGTGTTTCAGTTGAGTCTGAAGGCAGGAAAGTGTCTCCTTTTCTCTTGAAAGGGTTTTTGTTTTTATTCTATGGGAGTCTTATTGCTGCCTTACTGAATTTACCCATACATATGTTAAGATCATCCAAAGAGTACAGACATACCCAGAATAAGGTTTGACTAAGTGGTATTATACTTGATTTGTATCTGTTCACTTGTGATCCAATAAAGTTGATGCAGAGAGTCAACTACTTCACCTCATTTACAACAGGTGCTGAATATACCAACAGTAGTATTGACTACTTTGCTTTGCTTTCTTTACTTTTGTTTTCAAAAGTACATTCCCCTACATCTGTTTTAGTGTCTCTTTACTTACTCTTGGTAATCACACAGTACTGTCCACACAGTAAATGAGAGCACCCCCTTGTTAGACCCTTGGCTCACAAGGAATGGAAACCCATCCATTCTCTCAAGCCTAGGGCTGGGAGTGAGTAGTGGGAGCCATTCCAACAGAAAAGACCAGGAAAGGTGAACCCCAAAAAAGAGTTCATTTGCTGAGGGTCTTTGTTAATAGTTATTGCCCAAACCAGCGTCCCTTTACAAAGTACCCTGGCCAAAAATTGTGACTTCGTAAGAGTGGGTAGAATACCTGGCTTTTCAAAATCTAACATCCCCAAAATGTGCTATGAAAAGAGGGCAACTAGAGAAAGGAAAGAACAAGAGTGCCAGCCACTCTTGATACTGAGCATCCTGCCTACCCCAGAGATAGATGCTTCTACTCATACAGGGTCCTGTTTCAAAACCATTGAGGTTGTGGGTCTTCAAGTGAGACAACTTAAACAGAAAGAGACATGATTTGGACAATAACCTTTTCGACCTTTCGTTTATATAAAATTCCCCTTTCCAGTTACCCCTCTCTATACACATTTAGAAGCTTTTACAGAGAGTAATATAGAACTGCAAGGCTTAATGTAACATTAGTATCTGACATTCTAACACTAAAAACAGCCAATGGGGAAGAAAGTAAGTAAAATAATTACACAAAGAAAACTGTTATTAGTGTCTGTTCCCACGTGAAGGAAATAAAGCCAGGTGTGCATTTAAACATCTTGATAGAAAGTTTCAGCTCTCTGTTTATGTTGTAGTACATTTACAGACCATGAAGTTCTAGCCTTTAAGCACATAGTTCAATTTGTATGGATGAATATTTATACCCATGTAGCCCCTAGCTCTTTCAAAAGCTACATCTCTATTGTTCCAGAAAGTTCTCTCAGTGCCCATCCAAATAAATCAGCCCCCACAGAAAGCAATGATAAATATGATGTTTGTCACCATAATTAGCTTTTGTCTTCTAGAATTTTATATATATTAAATCATACTGTTTGTTGTTGTTTGGTTTGGTTTGTTTGGCTTTTTGAGACAAGGTCTTGTTTTGTAGTCAGGCTGGCCTTGACCTTGCAATCTTTCCTATGGTGTACCTCTCAAAGTAGTATTTTATAATTTTCAGAATATAAGTCTTACATATCTTTATGAAATTTATTGCTAGGTAGTAAATGTTTGGCATACCACTATAAATAGCATTCTACATGTTATATTGGTCATTTATTTATTTTAAAGATTTCTTGAAGATTATCTTCAAGAAAGTTCATATTTCTGCTAGATTCACTAGTTTCTTGACATGATTGGGGGTTTTTGTTTGTTGTTTTGTACTGGTCCTAGGGCTTGAAGTTAGGTCCTAGGTACTGTTCCTGAGCTTTTTTGCTCAAATCTAGCACTCTAACACTTGAGCCATAGCTCCATTTCTGGTTTTTGATGGTAAATTGAAGTCAAGAGTACCAAAGATGTTCCTGCCCAGGCTGGATTCAAACAGAGATCTGGAAGATTTCAGTTTGAAGCCAGCAAGGACATTGTAATACATCCTTAAGACTCCATCTCCAAAACAAGCAGCAAAAAAACTTGGTTGGAGGCATGGATCAAGTTGTAGACCACCAGCCAAGAGAGCAAGCATATGGAGCAAAGACAAGGCCTTGAGTTAAAACTCCAGTTTGGTAAGGAGGGGAAGATGTTACTATGGGCACCCAATGTATGAAGTTCTTAGAAACAGATGTGTTTTTCATTTCTCTTAAATATATACCTAAGAGTAGACTTGTTGGGTCATAAGATAACTCAATACTATAGCTTTTGAGAAACTGTCAGGTTGTTTTCCAAAATGACTGCACAGTTTTCAGTCCCACCCCAAATGCATGAAGGTTTCAATTTCTCTGCAGCATCACCAACACTATATGAAGCAGAACCTCACTATGGTTTTGGGATGCATTTTCTCTGCCTGATGGTATGGGCCTTTGTGGTCATCTGTGCTTCTCCTATTTGGAGCAATATCCATTCAGCCTGTTATTCCTTTAGTGACTACAGATTCTATAGCAATGGCCCTTCTCACTGCCCTGCTATTGGATGTCTTCTCTGCTTTTCTTTCTTAGTCAGAATCATGGATTATCCATTTTATTGATCTTTATGAATTACCAGACTTTGGGTTTAAATAAATTTCCCTACTTGTCAATTCGCTATTTCATTCATTCCTCCTCTTTACACTGTCTTCTCTTCTATTTATTCTGAGCATAATTTGCTCATTGGGTCATTAGATCAATGATATAAATTTCTACCAGAAGTAGTATGTGTATGTGTATCTGTAGTATGTGTTCCATCCTGGCCACTGTGTCCTACAAACTCAAAAAGGGTGTTTGATGTGTTAATAATGTTTTCCAGACTTTTAAAATATCTTTATGGATTTTTTTCAGATACTATCAATGGATTAGAGAAATTGATGTATTTCATTTTATTCCCACAATACTTGAAAATATACTCCATCCAATTTAGTATATACTGAAGCCCAGAAATATTATGTTGATTTGGAGTCTGAAAGGATCCTAGAGGTGAGAGTTATATGGACTCCGTGTTTGGGAAGAAGAATGTGCAGGTGGAAAGGAGGAAAGAGCAACTGGCCTGATATGTTTATTCTAACAGGCCAAAAGCATTCCTCTTAGTTTGCCATAGTTTGATTTTAAAAAAAACCCATCTGGGGGAAAATGGTGAGTTTGAGGTTTATTTGGGAAGCACTGGTTATTTTTGTGGTCTAACTGCAGTCACTTAATGTGACAGAGAGGTGAGGTATTTCTAGACCAACACTGAAAACTGCTCTCAGTGAATAAGCCAAAATGCTCAGCATATTGTTTTTACTTAGCCATTTCCTGACTGTTTAGACTGCCATCGGCAGCCAGGAAAAGCAGCAGGATTTGAGGCTAAGAAGAAAGGTGCCAGTGCCATCTCTTTCAAGAAATAAATTGGGGACAAGGGGGCAAGACAACTGTAAAAAGCTTATGTATAAGGGAAAAGTTAGAAATGAGTAGAAAGAGAACTGGGGACAAAGTCCTGTCCTTCCTGCCACACTAACTTGTGGTCTTCTCTACCCTAGTATTTATTGAACTTCTAAAGCCCATTCCCTTTGGAAAGACACCAAAAACATAATCCTCAAGTGATCTTGAAACACATACACACAGACACACACAGACACACAGACACAGACACACAGACACACACACAGACACAGACACCACACACACACACACACACACACACACACACACACACACACACACACACACACACACACACACACACGTATCCCAGACCTTCTGCCCTCACTTTCTATGCATAGCCATTTAAGGCCAACATAATCTTTCCTTTTCCTCTTTTTTTTGCCTGTCATTTGCTCTTTTGCTATTCAGCACAAGGTATACAAACTAAATATACCATTTTCCTTTTCATTTCCCCCATGATTTTTTAAAAAGCAGACAGAGCCAGTTTATTTGATGCTAAAAGGAAAGCCATGAGAAAGGAAAGGACACTTCCCTATCTGAAGAGAAAGGCCCTAAGAAACAGTCCCAGGGAGCCCTCTTACAGGGTGGTTTTTATTCTACAGGGCTCCAATCCTACCTCCTCCCTGGGGCTTTGCACTGATTGCTTGATGCTTATGTATGGGCCATCCCAGCTCTTTTCATGATTGATTGCTGCCAGGGCATTATGGGAAGAAGAAGCATTTGCACAGGAACCCAAGGCACCATGGGAACAAGAAGCACCATGATGGGCCACATGTTTTCTTCCACATGTTATGTCTAACACTTCTTATTCCTAACAGTTCCCCTTTCTTTGTCTCCTTTTCCCATTGTCAGTTGACAACTCAACTGCCATAGGGAACAGGGGGAAAGACTGCAGGCTATTTCCTGCCAAGAGAGGCTGAATTCCCCATGATCTTTTACTCTACCAGCTAATTCAAAAGGACAATAAATATACATTTAGTCATGGGTCTTCATGATGTAACATTTTGCAGCAACAACACCCCTTTTCCATCCCACTAACAGTTCTACTGGTTTCCAACTGGTTTCCATTGGTATTTTGTATATCACACAAGTGTAGTGGTATAAATACACTCTTTCTTCTAATGAAGTAGATCTAATTACTCCTCCTTAGTAACTATGTTCCTGGCAAAGGATTTTCCAGCAGCCATTTTGCCAGACTGTGGCTAGGATAGGCCGTCCACTGGAATGTAAGTTTCAGGCAGACCAGGTGGGACTATCTGGATCAATGACTGAAATTGTATACCTGGCCTGAGTTTATGTACAGGTCTGGCAGGTCAGGGAATCTATTGTCCAAGTCCTTGCCCTATCTGCTTCTAGACAGTTAGGCACCTATTACCTGGGGTGGGGGTGGAGAAGTGAATTTCACCTCTGAGAGTTTTTGGAAAGTCCCTATCATCCACCAAGATGCCAAGATGGCACCAGTTAGACCCAGTATCCATATTTCACCCCCAACGTTTGCCTTTCTGATTAATGACCAGATTTTTATGTATATAATCAGCTTGTATAAAACCCAGAGTCTCTCCTCCCTGGCCATCTGAACCCTTTCTGGTGCTAGCCTGGTTCAGGTCACCAGCAATAATTTCCCTTATCCTCTCAGAAAAGTGGCCTTGATCTTTACTGGTCTGCGTTGCTTCAACGTTAAAAGTGGCATACAATAGACAGCCTTCTGTAGCTCTTCTTTCACTTACTAAGACATCATCCTGTACGGTAAGACCTGTGCTCTCTTCTGCTACCTTGACATTCTTTGAAGCCCAAAAGGCCTAACCATGAACTGTTTTACTTTTGTCAGACATATGCCCCCATCCCAAAGAGAAAGGCTCTTCAGTTGGAGAATTTCTGTATTAGCAGGACCAGCTGGACCCCCCCACACCCAGTTCTCACCCTAGCAGATTTCACATTCCTGCCAGCCCAAGAAGTTATTCAAACAAGCCAAGAGCATCCTCCCGCAGGAAGCAGGAGACTGTTCACACTCCTGTCAGTTCACTCTGCTCAGGTGGGTGTCCCCTGTATGACCCTGAATCCCAGGCTGTAAGTAGAAGCAACTTCTAAACCACCGTCCCCTTTGTCTAGTGTCATATGTTCAAGTTGTACTCTTACACAGGAATTCAATCACAAGAAACAGGGAAGCCACATTTTAAGAGATCCAATTGGGAGTTTTTAGTAGGGAGTCAGTGACTGCAGGTGGACTCCTGTCCCAACGACCTGCAGCCTTCAATAGACTTAACATGGTTAGAAAACTGAGCCGTGATGGTAGTAAAGCAAAGACAACAGAAAAAGAAACCCAACAAACCTGATTAACTAGAATGGAGAGCTGAAGAGTCAGCAGACACAAGGCATGGTGCAAAATGGCACCTGAGCTGGTTGGGACCTAAATAGGGTCCTGGTCAGGGGGCAGGGTCACAGGGAACTTGAGAGTTTCAGGAGTTGTGGCACAGGATTGGCCGGTCCAGTAACCTGTTGTCCAAGTCCCCGCCCCTTCCTCTAGGAATTCAGACATACCCATCACCTGGGGATGGGACTTCCTCCATCTTGAGGACAAGATGGCACCAGTTAAACCCAATTCCCTATCATCTACCACATGGCCTAGATGGCACTGGTTAGATCCAGTATCCTTATTTCAATACTCCACTGTTGGGAGCAAAGGGTCTTTGCTTCCTTCTTCTCTCTTACCCTCCTTTCTTCTTGCCTTCTTTTCCTTTTTCCTTCCCTCTTGCTCTTCCTCCTGTCCCTCTCTCCCTCCTCCCTCCCTCCCTCCCTTTTTTCTCCCTCCTCCCATCTTAACCTCCTTTCTTCTGTCCTTCCCTCCCTCCCTCTACCCACCTCCTTCTTTCCCTTCCCCCACTGTAAATAGGAAGCAACTAGTGCATCCCTGCATTAGTGCATGGAGCAATACCTTATTCTTTGTAACAGCTGCACAGAGGTCTACAGAACAAATGCAAATTAATCTATGTATCTTCCTCCCTGTGAAGGGACATTTGCTCTCCATTCTTTGCTCCATGCTTTAGTGGATTTTATTCATCAAGAGTCATCTCATCTCTGAAGAAGTCAATACTTACAAGTTAGAAGTATGAGTTCAAGGGTACATACATTTAGATTTTGATAAACATTGCAAATTTGTCCCAATTGGAACTCCCTGGGACAAAGTGATAGCCTCTCCACACCCTCATCAGTCAATCCAGGTATGACAAACCTTCAGATCCTGGACAAGATAGCAGGTAAAATGGTCACTACAGTGGCTTCAGTTACATTTGTCTTAGAAGCCAGGACCAGTCTTTCCCCATCCCCCTGTCCTTTGTATTTGACCATCTTTTACTGAGTTTAAGAAGCCTTTTCTGTATTAGGTAATTTAGCCCTTTTTCTATGATTACACTTTTCATTTGTCATTTGTTAGTTGAATTTAGCATTGGTTTTGCTGTCAAGAAATTTATTTTCTTTTATGCATTTGTCTTCTTTCTCAGATTCCAAATTTTGAGATAGATGCAGAGAGATCTCTTCCTCCTCCTCCTCCTCCTCCTCCTCCTCCTCTTCCTCCTCCTCCTCCTCCTCCTCCTCCTCCTCCCACTGAAGCTTAGCTTTCACTCAAGGCTAGCACTGTATCACTTGAGCCACAGCTCCACTTCCAGCTTTTTGCTGATTAATGGTGATAAAAGTCTGGCAGAGTTTTTCTGCCTGGGATGGCTTTGCACCTCTGGCTTCAGATTTCGGCCTCCTGAGTAGCTGCGATTACAGACATGAGCCACCTTACCCTCAGAGGGATCTTCTGAACTTTGGAATTGTGCAAAGACGTTCTCTTGATGGTTTTGTCTAGATTTTAATGGTTTTATATTTCCACTTAAGTCTTTAATTCACCTGGAACCTATGCTGATGTAAGCTATGAAATTAAAAATCCATAGCTTTGGGGTTTTTTTTAGTTGATTACCTACTTGAGAATAATTCATCTTTTCCCTGCTAATGTGCAATGGCATCTTTATCAAATATTTACAGGCACTATTTCTGCCTGTGTTCTGTTTCATGACTCTGTCTCTTTGTGCACGAGCAGAAGGATCATTTAACTATTACACATTTCAAAGATATTTTAACGTTTGATATTATCTCTATATGTTTCCATATTCTTGCTTATTTTATTTTCCAAATGAATTTTAGAACCATCTCGTCTATAACTCCATGAAACAAATTCTCTTGGGGATTTGGGCTTTTGAAAATGTATTAACTAAATTAGAGACAATTGAATCTATACAATGCTGAGCTTTCAAATCAGGACTTAATATTCACATTATTTCTTTAAAGATTTCCATGATCCTCAACAGTATTTTAAAGTTGGGGTTGACCAGGTGTCAGCGGCTCATACCTGTAATTTTAGTTGTTTAAGGAGGCTGAGACCTAAAGGATTGTGGTTTGAAATCTGCCAGGGCAGAAAAGTCCTTGAGACTCTGTTTCCAATTAGTCAGCAAAAAGCTGTGCTGGAGATGTTGCTCAAATTGTAGTAGTCCAGCCTAGCAAGAAGCTACAGGAGAGTGGGAGACTTCAGTTCAAGGTTGCATATGTTTTGGTTACATTTATTCCTACATATTTAAGTAACATTATTTTCTTTTCTGAGATTTCTTAACACCTTATAATTTACAAATATTAAGACTGACAGTTTCCAGACAGGAACTTCCCTTAGCTTTCTAATTTTTTTTATTTATAGTAGTTTTCTAGGTATGTCATCATATCTTGATTACAATAGATCGCTTTCTGCTCTTTTTCTCAGTATTTGTAGTCCTGGTACATCTTTCCCCTGACTGTTTTGGGTGGACTTCAGAATGACATTGGAAAACAGCATAAGGATGTCTTTATCTTATCTTTGACTTTGACAAGGATAAGAATGCTGCTGTGGTTTCTCATCATCACATAGTAAGCAAGAATTTGCTATGTCCCAGACACCAGGATACAGCAAATTCAGATATCATTCAGGCTCAACTCAAATCCACCTTGTTCCAAAGCTCTTTTTGGTCATCTCAGACCCAAGTTATCTCTCTTTTCTGAATTTCTGAGTTCTTCCCCTATGTCCTTTCACTTTATGTCCTGTTTTAGAGTTATTTGCCTGCTATAGTCCCTAAAAATTCTCTAAGCTTAGAAAAGGCAAGTGTTTAACTGATCAGCCCATGGGACTCAAAATTCTGCCATGCACATGGCAAATGTTCCACACAAGGCTGGCTGATTATTAATTATTAATTAATTAATTAGTATGAAGATCTGTTCAAAGCTATTCAAACTCCAAGTGAACATCTGTTCAAAGAAAATGCAGATTCTCATACAGAGTTCTTTAGCCATGAATAATACATACAAATCAACTTGATAAAATTTCCACATACACATGTCCACATTTGGCACTGGCCAAAAATGAGCACGCAGGGTGGGGGATGTCACATTTACCTTTGATTTACCTTTGTTACAGAGGGAGGGAAATGGAGAGGAAAAAACTACCTGCAGCCAAAAAAAAAAAAACGTGGAGCCTGTGAACCTCTATCAGTCCTCTAAATCTAGATGAAACCAAAATAAATCATCAAGTCTTTGAAACTTCCCTTGAGAACCCTTTTCTGTAAAATATCTGTCTCTCTGGACAAGGATAACAGAGTGAGCAAGGTTGGTGTCAGGGTTGGGTTTCCTTAAAAGGTACCATTGGTTTTTATCAAGTGTGTCCCGGCCTCTTGACCTTTGATTCCTATTCTTCTTGTCTATGGCCATACCAGCCTGACCATGCCTTCCTCCATCTAGTCCATTCTATTCTCAGCTTCTCAGTACACTGTGCGTCATCCATTGTAGGTCCCTCCACCCTCCGCCCTGGCCAGGCCCAGCCACCTCACTTCCCCTGAGAGCTGCAGGTCTATATTAGAGTAACTGAAGCATCACTTTACACTGGGGATGGTGTCACCACCCTGACACCATCTCTCTATCAACATTCTCAGAAGTGAGGGTGAAGCTGGGGTACACAGACATGGAGGTAGGGAGCTAAATGCCTTATCTCCTTTGTCTATAAGCCAGAAAAGAGTGTATGCAAATGAGGAACCAGGCTTTGTAACCATGATTCAAAACCCATGAGCTAAAACCCAGCAGCCTGATGGGCATGTCCTTGGCTCCTAATGAATGCCCACTCACATGAATTACGAACAGATAAGTGGTTGAATGGATATTCTTGTGTCTGATCAGGAGATTTTTTTCACTATCAGCTTTTCTACATGTTCAGTATGATTTAAATTGGTAGTTTTGTGTCTTTTGCTCTTGGTTCAGGAAAGATCCTCTAACTGGGTCCTCAGGCAGTCTGGTGAACTTGAGCTTGCTCCTGGTTAAATATGGCTTTATTATTAATTCATGCATTTGAAAGAACACATGTATGGGAAAGCAGCAAGCAAATCCTTTAAAACCAGATGCCCATTATTTCTTTCATGTTCAGGAAACACTCATTCCTCAAGATGGCAACAGACTCAAATCTCTGGTGAGAGCTGGGACAGAGAGATTTAGAGGCCCCCTGTACTGCATTTCCATGATTGGCCACAGTTTATTACCAGTATCAGAGACCTATGTGGGGAAGGCTGGCTGTTCATTTCTTCTAGTCTTTCTTCTAAAGCACTTTCCACGTGTTTTCCTCTTTGCTTGTGTCCCCCAAGTCAGTACTCCGTCACTCTGCCAGCCTGAGGACAAACCTTCTCCTCCTGGCTTTCAATCTTCTTCTCGGCATGTTAGGCATCCATGATTGAGGTTCCTTTGCACCTCCTTCACCCCAGTGTCTCCAAGCTCTTATGCACCGCTGAGCAGAACCAGGTGTAGGGTCTAGTGGGGGGTCCAGGCCTAGTTTTCCTTCCTGGCTGGACACCAGCAGAAACCCAGTCTTAGGGACAGTGTGTAGTTTCTCTTTGGCATTCTAGGAAGCAAAAGGTTAAGAGCTGTTCATTTGAAGAGCATTTCCCTTCCCTTCCCCGTCCCGGTAGCTTTCTGGAATATGCTGATTCCTAGGTCCTTGACCTTTACATCACCATGTAAGCCAGATTTCTTTCTTTTTCTGTTTAGTGGAGAGGAATGATGTTATTGTGTGTTGTTAGCTTAGTTACTGGGGACAAGCAATGGAAAAAGAAAAAAGTGATTGTCTCTGCTCCCTGATTTCTTATTCAAGCAAGAATTGAGTTGGCAAGATAACTCTGGGAGAGTGATTTGCATGGGCTGCCCTTTCTGAAGGCAAGACTGTTTGCTTGCAGGTTCTTCAGGGAAGGCTGGAGTGACACCATGGGGACACTACTGTCTACCTCCACATTTTGTAAATTACACACACATAGTCTATCTCTGCCAACTTCCTCTGAGTTCTTGCAAGACACACACTCCTGCTTGAGGTAATGTCAGAAATCCAGACCTGTCCAAGGGCTGGTCTCACTCTGGCTTTTCCTACAGTGGTCAGAACTCCTATTTGAGGATGAGCATTCTAAAGTACCAGGATAATGTTGGAGGAAACCAATCAGATGCCTCCATTGTAGTTCTAGAGGTTACAGTGGACATCTCTGTGGACAGAATAGGGCAATGGGATCCTGCTATGTTTCAGCCACCTAGCAGCCTTGTTCTTAGCAGGTAAAGAAGTGATTTGTGTTATCACTGGCTGATTGATAAGAGTAGAGAGAAAGGTAAACTATCATTTCAGGCATTTCAAACAGGCATTTGCTCCACAAAAGATTTTGTGTATCTTGGCTACTCTAGGGCTTGAACTCAGGGCCTGGATACTGTCCCTTAGGTTTTTTACTTAAGGCTGATGTTCTGCCACTTTAACCAAAGATTCACTTCAAGCTTTTGGGTGGCTACTTAGAGATAAGAGTCTCACAGACTTTCCTGCCTGGGTGGCTTCTAACTGCAATCTTTAGACGTCAGCCTCCTGAGCAGCTACGATTACAGTGTGAACCACCAGCTCTTTAGCTCCACAAAATACTTTAATGGAAGCAAAAGAGAACAAGAACCTCATGTTAAACTGCTCCTGCCTATCTGAAATCTTCAAAGGCCTTTAATAACCTCTATTATGTGCCTATGTGATGTTTATCACACAGTCTCATACTCTTATAATTTTTAAATAATTAACCAGTAAGAACCAATGTGAGAACTAAATGCTAATAAGATTGGGTCTGGGAGAGTGACATGGTAAGATTGTTAATGCTTAATACATTCACATCAAAGTGGGACAATCCAGCTCCTGAAGGTCAAGAGAGCCCTCTTTTTTTTTTTTTAATTAAATAGAGAAAAAATAACCATTATTGTTGCTATTCTATTTTTCTCATTCAAATGCATCCAGTATAAACTTATTATAGCTAAGTCCAGCCTAGACATTTCCTGGTGATCTGGCAATTTCCCTTGTAATATTCATGTGGCTTGTCCCCAGCCACTTTGTTTCTATGATAATGATGGAAAGCATCTCTAGAATTTGCCACGTCTTCAAAGCAGCCCATTCATTGTCACTCAAAAAAGACCACTGTTAGGCTTTATGACAGTCATTGATATGCCCAATTCATTTGCATACTGAACTCGGGTTTGGTTTTAGACCAGTGACAAATGGGAGCTGTCACTCCTGATGGGAAAAGGAAGAATGACCTTGGGCAATGCAGTAGGAGAAATTGCAAAGATTTTCTGTTCCCCATTCCCACATTAAATCAAAAGATTACCAAGGTCAAGATACATTTCTTCATTTACTTTAGGCCGAATCTGACACGGCCTCAACAGGAAATTCCAGCCCTAGAATTACTAGTAATTGAGAAAGAAGCAACTGTTGTTTAACAACGCCATTCCCCTCAAGCTGCTGGCTCCTGGGGACAGCCCGAACTTACTAAGCTCACTGGCTCCCCCTGCTGTTCCTGGAGAAATGCACTCGTGTTCAGAAGTAAACATCTCTACAAATTCATTGTTCTGGTACATGCCATTTTGACATCTGTTCCTAATTCTCCCTGGCACATATTTGTCTCAAAGCTTTAAGATCCATGTCACCACTGAAAACCCTAGAATAAATTCTCCTGAAGTCTTGTCATCACTCAGCCTTTTGCCAAGAAACCGATGTGCTACTAATATTCTTTTACTTTGAAGAATGGTCTTTGGAGCTTCCCATTTGTGCTTTCCAGACATTTGTGAAGTTGGGTCATCCCTTCTAAGGAAGCTTGCTTTCCTTGCTCATCGTGTATTCAGGAGATGGGTGCTTTGTCTCTGGCCATCATGATCATATTCAGAGAAGACCAAAAATGGGGAAAAAGCTGTGTTACCATATCATTCATTGCTTTTTCTCAGAAATTAGAGGTTCACAGGCATGCTCTGATTTCCAGACTTTTTATATCTCACTGGCCTGATGGAGGCAGGCACTAGCTACATAAAATCCACAGAGCTAGGTGTTTGGCTTTTCTATGCTTTCTACTAGTGGTGAAATAGAAGAGGGTTGGGATACTTTATGAGTGAAACACACAATAGTGTAGTGACATGTAGCAAATGGCAGAGCCAGAGCCAGAGCCAAGGCCCTCGGATCCCACCTTTAACCAATCTGCCAGTCCATGATATTTTTCCCTTTAAAAATGCATTCAGCACTGTCAACTTGGCCATTTCCTGCTGGGACAAGCAGGCAGATGTCACTGCATTTTACAAGCATATAAACACTGAGAATGAATCTGTTCAGCTTGGTCTTAAGGTTCCTCAGATGCAACTTCCTTCAAGTTATGTAGATTGAGAGAAAAGGTAACTTAGAGAAAATGTATACCTTCAAGGGGGCACTTTGTTTAAAGTGCACTGTATACATGTGTGGACAAATCAAGGTGAAAGCTCTTTGTATTACAAAGTATGCCACTTAAATCATTAAAAAAAATATTCTCAGCATGATCATTTCTGTGCATTTGAAACTTCCCAGGACTAGTTGTTTCCTAGCTGAAAACAACTGCCAGAATCCCTTGAGACTCTGTTCCCTCTTCATCCCCAAGCTCCCCATCTCCCACTCTGCTATTACTGCCCATTTCTGTTTACATATGAAAATATGAAGATCAAGCCGGGCTCCTGGTGGCTCATGCCTGTAATCCTAGGTACTCAGGAGGCTGAGATCTGAGGATCACGGTTCAAAGCCAGCCCGGGCAGGAAAGTCCATGAGACTCTTATCTCCAATAAACCACCAGAAAACTGGAAGTGGTGCTGTGGCTTAAGTGGCCAAGTGCTCACCTTGAGCTGAAGAGCTGAGGGCCAGCATCCAGGCCCAGAGTTCAAGCCCCATAACCAACCAAAAAAAAAAACAAAACAAAAAAAAAAAAAGAAAAGAAAAGAAAATATGAAAATCGTAGGTAGATAATGCCCAAAGTAATTTATTTAACTAAAATGTGTTTTGACAAGAGTCAGAAAACATACATAAGTATCCATTTGGGAGATCAGAAGCAAAGGCCAAGATGAAGTTCCCACCCTCCACTCTCTCGAAAGCTGAATTGGGAATTCAGACGGAAGTAGAAGAATCACAGAATCTAGAAATGCAAATCTGTTTCTGCTGTGGCAGGCACTTGAAATAGTGTTTACACCAGCGCTTCTTTCTTCACTGGGGAATGCTGTGTGAGGAATTTGTGTTGTGTTTTCCTTAAATGCTCCTGACTGTAAATCGGAAGCACAGCCCCTGCTAAATGTTTTCGTCGTCCTCAAAATATTGAATAAATCATGAAATCTCTAGGTAAACTGAATAATAGCTGCCCTGCAGAGAATTGTGATTTAAGCATTGATGAAATGAATGCCCTCATGTTTTTCTAGGGAATTTTTATACCGATATTTGATGCTCCTAAGTTAATTAAGAGTTCTGACAGATTGGAATGTTACTGAAGTGAGCTGTGGTGTTTATGAACTAATGTTAATGCACCACTAACCAGGCCAAGTGATTTTATAAGTATCAGGTCATTACATTCTCTGTACACGTATGAACTCTGCTTCCTTTGGAATAATCAAGGCCCTGAGAGTTGGGGTGATGTGTCCAGGACCACCATAGGCAGGCACTAGTAGCTCATACCTGTACTCTTAGCCACTCAGGAGGCTGAGACCGGAAGTTCACCATTCAAAGCCAGCCTGCTCAGGAAAGTCCGTGAGACCCTTATCTCTAATTAAGCAGCAAAAAGCCAGAAATGGAGGTATGCCTCAAGTTGTGGAGTACCAGACCTGAGTGGGCTTGGTAAATGGCCTCCCCTTCTTCACCAAATTTAAGCAAGCAGAATTCACCTGCTATCACTTAATAAGGTGTAAAGTGGTACTATCATATATTTTAAATCTTTTTAGAAATACACAGATGATTTAAACATCTAGCTCCTTTAGGCATAATTAAGTCAAGAGAACCATGTGTCTCACTGAGCATACACACTTCTCTCTTGTTGTAAAAGTATTGCTTTTGCCCCAGCTGTAGGCAGCTGCCTAGGTTGAACATTGTACCTAGGCATATGTTTTACAATGCTGGGAGAGCAGCAGCCAATAGCTGGTTGGCTTTCTGCGCCTGGTTTGTGCCTCCCCTGTTGTCAACTATATCAGGATGTCAGCATAGTTGAAAGAAAAAAAAGTACTGCTTTTCATGAAATCACAGTCAAGTCTAAGTACATATTAGTCCTTGACACAACTGAGATAAGATTACCAAGACCAGGGTTTCTTTCTGAAGACATATCAATTAGATATAGGCAGGTAGATAAATAGATGATAGGTAGACAGACAGACAGACAGACAGACAGACAGACAGACAGACAGACAGACAGATAGATAGATAGATAGATAGATAGATAGATAGATAGATAGATAGATAGATAGATAGATAGATAGATAGAGATTTATTCTGGGGTTTTAGAGGCCAAGAGATACCAATACACGATCCTAAGCCAAGGAACCAGGAAAGGTGATGGTGTAACTTCTAGTCCAAGGTTGAAGATCTGAGGGCTAGTAATACAATTGATCTAAGCTCCAAAGGCAGAAGACCAGAGAACCTAGAGCTGTGATGTCCAAGAGTAGGAAAGACAGATATCCCAGCTCCAAGAGAATAAAAACTTCACTTTCATTCTGCCTTGGCTGTCAATGAATGTCACTATGCCTGCCCACATGGGTGAAAGTGATCTCTTTTCCTTAGTCTTCTGACTCACATATGCTACTCTTGTCCAGAGACGCCATCATAGACTACTAGATGTCATATTCTATCAGCAATCTGGGCATCCCATAAGCAAGTCAAGTTGATACATACATGGGTGCTATCTGGAAGAGTCAACCTAGAAAAGCACCCAATATGTAATAAAAGTGCAACAAGTGATTGTGGAAGAGTGACATATACCTAGTATGTATAAGGAGAAAGAAATGGTTCCCACCTTCCAGGCCTATACAGATTAAGACAGATAAAGCCATGACTCAAAAAACTAGGGCATCAAGTCATTTAGTCATTGATACTGCATGAAGAGGATAGACATGACCAACATGCACCAACCATGAACTGGCAACCACAAGGTCTAACTATAAACAGAACACCAAGAAAGACCAAAAACAGGGATGAGAGCCAGCCCTACATACCCAAGCCACAAGATGAAAAAGAACCAGACTGAGAAAAAGATACAACATAGTTATAATATTTGAGCCACGTTTCCTGTCCAACTTTCTTACTGGGTAATTGGAGACTGAATCTGCCTAGGTTACTTGAACCCATGATCCTCAATTCTCAGCCTCCTGAGAGGCTCAGATTATAGGCATAAGCTGCCGGTGCCCAGTAATTTAATGAAAGTTTTCTCGGTTGTCCTGTTTTTCTCACTCTTGGTCTCTCTTGGTCTCTCTTGGTCTCTCTTGGTCTCTCTCTCTCCTCTCTCTCTCTCTCTCTCTCTCTCTCTCTCTCTCTCTCTCTCTCTCTCTCTCTCTCTCTCTCTCTCTCTCTCTCTCTCTCTCTCTCTCTCACACACACACACACACACACACACACACAAACACAGAGTCTATGGTGCATTCTACCATTAATGTCAACTTGGTGACATGTTAACGAGAAACAATACGCCCCTCCATTCTATCCTTGACACCAGATCTGTTAGGCCCTCTCAGTCCAGATGGGAGTGCCAGTGGCCATACTGGGAATGTTCATGGAAAACATAACAGCAGAAGGCATGAGCAGGCTTCAGCTAGAGTTTCCTATCCAGAAGGTCCCCGTTAGGAATAGACCAACTAATTAGGAACACATAGCCACTTCTCTTTTGTAAGGATCAAGAAAAAGAAGAAGACCCTGCAAATATAGACTCTGATTTACAAAGCTTAAGATAGAGTTATCTCAGTGTTACAACCTGTAGCATAGAAGCACAGTCTGGAAAGCGTAGAGACAGAGGGAGTGTCTGAGTGAGAGATCCCGGGCAGGAGGAACCAAAATGAGGACAGAGAGAATGTGGAGGACAACAAGGGAAAGACTTTCCACCTGAAAGGGAAGGGATGCACAGGATTGTCCCTGACGCGGGGCCTTGAGCACTGCCTCACAGAGCAACTCTCTTCTCACCACTTGTGGCTATTGCCCTTCTCTGAAGATGAATTATTATTATTATTATTATTATTATTATTATTATTATTTTGGTCATGGGGCTTAAACTCTGGGCTTGAGCACTGTCCCTCAGCAATTCAGCTCAAGACTAGCTCTCTACCACTTGAGTCACAGCGCCTCTTCCGGTTTTCTGGTGGTTTATTGGAGATAAGAGTCTCATGGACCTTCCTGCCCAGGCTGGCTTTGAACCATGATCCTCAGATCTCAGCCTCCTTAGTAGCTAGGATTATAGGTGTGAGTTACCAGTGCCTGGCTCTCTGACAAATTTTATGAGTCCGTGGTATCAACCTTATAAGGAGAGTACAGGTCATACATTATAAGCCTCAAGCTTGGGGTACTGTGTCCCATCTTATTCTCCATAGTGTCTCGGTGTGATTGGTATATGGTCACTGTAGGTGCCAATGTTCCTCCAGCATTGGACACCTTACAAGAATCTTTCACTGCATCTCAGCCCCATGTTCTAGTCTATATCTGCCCCCAGTGGCCACTTCATGGCCATGCTAATGAAGGTTTTCCATGCATACAAGAAGAGCCCAGGGGTGTGGTAACATACAAGCCAGTTAGGGTGATACCATAGAAGGAGCCTGCCTTCTCTTACCTCAGCATCTACAGTTTGATCCTCCCTGCTAGATCCCAGGGTTACAAGCAATTGATCAGAAGTGCTTGAAATCCCAGAACTCTTCTAGGGCAGCAGCATCCTGAATACTTGTCTTAGTTCATTTTCTCTCGCTGTAACAGAATACTACAGACTGGGAAAATTATCAGGTGAAGTTCGTTTAGCTCATGGATCTGAAAACTGGAAAGTTCCAGGATATGGTATGACAGCTCACGAAGGGAATATGCTATCTCATATTAAAGAAAGAAAATGGGACGGGCACGAAGGGAATATGCTATCTCATATTAAAGAAAGAAAATGGGACGGCTGCTAGGTACTGCGGCTCATGCCTATAATCCTAGCTACTCAAGAGGCTGAGATCTATGGATTGTGTTGAGATGTGAGGATTGCAGTTCAAAGCGAGCCAGGTCAAGAAAGTTGTTGAGATACTTATCGACAGTTAACTTCCAAAAAAGCTAGACATAGAGCTGTGGCTCGAGTAGTAGAGTGTTAATCCTGTGCAAAATAGCTCAGGGACAGTTCTCAAGCCCTGAGTTCAAGCCCCAGAACCTGCATGCACACACACACACACACACACACACACACACACACACACACACACACACACACACACACACACACACACACACACACACACACACACACACACACACACGGAAAGGCAAACTCCAGTGACTGCAAAAGAGGAAACACAAGGGGCGGACTTGCTTTTATAAATCACTCTCATAGTAAGCTCACCTGTTTCTACAATAAGAACATTAATTCATGTTTGTGCCCATTTCGCTCATGACCTCCACCTCCAGTGTGCCGCTGGGAATCAGGTTTCCAGAATGTGAGCTTGGGGGACATGTTTGACAATAGTACTTGTAAACTGAGAAAGATGGGGACCCTCAGGAAGCTCAGTTCCTCTTGGCCTCTGCGCGCCTCTTTTGTACCAGGCTGCAAGACTTTAACCACGTGTCTCAGTGTGGTTCCTCCGTGGGGCATTAACTTTTCATTAACCTCAGCTAAGTGGGATTTTAAAATCCATGTTAGTGACAGGATATTTCATTTCAGATCCACAGGGCCCACATCTAATCTTAATATTGCATGTTTGTCGGAACGAATTGCAAACCCTCTCATAGCAGGCCCCTGCCTGGGACCTAGAGACTCCAGCTTCCATCCATACCTGCAAAGGTTCCTTCTGGAATAACAGTCTTCTTTTTCCCATGCCTCATTTCCCCTGAGATCATGCAACATTCTATCACCCTGTGTTCTTTCCCAAAGCTCAGTGATAGGCTGGGGACCTGCTCAACCCCAAGTAATTAGTCAGTCACTGACAAGCAGAGAGGGCTGCCAGCCCAGACAGCCAGGACTCAGCTCTGAGCTGATGCAGACGGTTAGTGTGCAGAAGGACAGATTCACCCAGGATTCTTCTAGGCACAGAGAGAAGGGTACCTGGACAAAGGCAGAGATCAAGGGGACACAAGGCGTGGTGTGGGTCCACGTCCCTTGCCTTCCAGTGGCACTGGTATTGGCCCACCATCATCAATTTTCACCTGATATAACACCACCATGAAAACTCAGCTATTTATTCCACAGGCATCAACGTATTATTGGTAGAGCTGGGGGTGCAGCTCAGTGGTAGGGTATTGGCTTAGCTTGCACAAGGCCTTATGGTCCATTCCCACTACCACACACTAGAAAATATGTCATGTCTAATGTAAGATAAGCCCAATGGTCAATAGACTACACATTCTTGAGCTGCTTATGTCCTCTGCTTTGTAAATTGGACTCAGCTAAGTGTGTGTTATGGAGGGTTGGATTCAAGGAAATACCTTATTGAAAATGATGGTCCTAGGTGGTGAGGAGCCCACCAAGCCATCACTGCCTTCGCACTAGGTGTTGGACACCAAGATTCCAGGATTTCAGGTGTTTGGTCACTTTTTCCATTGTTCCCACGCTCCCCACACTCTTCCCCCCCCCCCTATCTCTGTATCTCTCTTTCTCTCTCTTCCTTTCTCTTTATCAGATGTCGAGCCTGGAGCCTGGGCACTGTTTCTGAGATTCTTTTACACTCTACCACTTGAGCCACAGCTCCACTTCCAGCTTTTTCTGTAGTCTATTGGAGATGAGTCTCATAGACTTTCATGCCCGGGGTGGCTTCTAACTGAAATCCTCAGATCTCAGCCTCCTATGTAGCTAGGTTTACAGGTATGAACCACTGGTGCCCTGCTATCTGTTTCTCGTTCTACTTTCTACTCACTTTGTCTCATTACATTTTTGTCATTGCTTCTAGACATTTTGATTGGTACAATTGGCCTAGGAAGCATTTTGATTGAAGCAGAATTTAAGTGCAACCTCCCACTGGCTGAGGGAACACTTTGATTGGAGCAGAATTTAAATGAGGCTTCCTACTTTCCTTGTGCATCTTTCTTTCAGGGCCTCTCACCCTGAGTAGAGGAAAGGAAGGGAAGGTGGGCTTGTTTTTTGTTTTTTTCTCCCTGGATTAATCCGGCAAGTGCTTCTTTTAGTTCAATTTATGATATTTCATTCCCTGGAGAAAAGAGCAGTTTGCAAATACGAAATTATGCTGATTATCTAATCTCTGTTGCATTCCTGGGCACTGCAAAGAGTTAAATGATGCATGAAATCACCTGTCAGCCTGCATTAGACAAGACTGTGTTTACACACCCAGAGGCGACCCATGAATTATTTAACCAAAGGGACTCTTGGCTTCACATCTGGCTAGACACAGCTCAGCCCAAGTTAGTTGGGAGATAGTTCATGGCCCCTGATCTCCATCCACCTTGACTGAGGAAACTATGTGATAGACACTGCGAACTGTTGCCAGTACCTGGTCTCCTTGAGAATAACTTGAACTAAGCTCCTGCAGACTCCAGATGGCAGGCAAAGGAGAAATGGGGCCTGAAGAGTCCTGAAAGCTTTGCCATAAAAACAAAAGCTGAAGTTGGCTATATTTCAATTTAGGCAGTTGGCTAACTGCGAAGTTACCACAGCAGTTGGTGCTGTGAAGTTGAGGGTTATCACTGGGATTTTAGAGTCCATTTAATAACACATTGGTCTCCGTCTGCATGTGGAGGTAACATGAGAAAGGAGAGAGAAGGAAGGCAGGTGAAGGCCAAAATGTCACCTTTGTTAGACACTGGTCCATCAGGGAATGTGGGGGACAGTGCCACTGCCAGTTGTAATTTGAAATCCCAGAGTGGAGGTACACATCCTCACCTAAACCACAGTCTTGTCCTATGTGGCAGAATCTGGGTTCCTGGCACCCTACAAGACTCTCAAGTACAGGATTCTGTACAAGAAGAGGCCAGTGGCCAGTGCCTCACTGTCCCTGGCCATGCTCCTCTTCCAGATGAGGAGGGAGTGGAGGCTGTGGCGGGAGACAAGAGCAACTAAGGACATGCCACCTCCTGAAAAGACATGCAAGCCGCATTTTTTAACTTGTATTGCTGTATAGTCATACAAAGGCTTTTACCATAGTATCTTACATATGCATATATTGTATTTTCATTCCCTCTATTGCTCTCTTTTTCTCATTCCCCTTCTTCCTTATCTTTCAACAGTTTTATTCTTATATTATTCATCCCATCATTATATTTCCTTCTCTTCCTTGTCTCTTATAAGCCATCCAATTACTACTAAGTGACTGATATATAATCATATATATTACATATGTGCATATTATATGTCTATATACACATACATATATACAGTGAGAGAAAACGTGCAGCCTTTGTCCTTTTGAGCCTAGCTTATTTTACTTGACATGATGATCTCCAGTTCTATCTATTTTCCTGCCAATGACATAATTTTGTTCTTATTTTAGGACTGAATAATCATCTGTTTTGTATATGTGCCACGATTTCTTGCTCTAGGGCATTGGGGCTCTTTCCATACACCATGTTTGAACACTATATGTGTGAGCACTATGGTGCTTCAGTGAACATGGATGTAGAGATACCTCTCTTATAATATCTTTGACTTACATGCCTTTGGATAAAACCCAAGAGTGGAATTGCTGGACAATATGGTAGTTCTAGTTTTAGTCTTTGAAGGACCACCATATTGATTTCCATTGTGCTTGCCCTAGTTTGCATCCCCACCAACAGTGTATAGGATTCTTTTCCTCTCTCCCTCAGCCTCACCAGCATTTGTTGTTCTTTGTCTTCTTGATCATGGCCACTCTGAGTAGAGCGAAATGAAATTTCAGTATTGTTTCGATTCACATTTCCTCTGTGGCCGGGGATGTTGAACATTTCTTCATGTATTTATTGTGCATTTGTGCTTCTTTCTTTGAAGTATTGTCGGTTCTACTTGTTCACCTATTTATTCATTGGGTTGTTGGTTATGCTGGAGTGTGGCATTTTAAGTTCCTTGTATATTCTAGTTATTAATCCCTTGTCAGATGTATAGTGAGCAAAAACTTTCTCCATTCTGTAGTCTGTCTATTCAAGAGACCCAGGAAAAAGGGAATTGTGGGAGATGGCAAAAAGGAGAAAGGATAGAGACACGAATCTCACGTGGATAATCAGATTGCCTCCTATTCTGTCCCCTTTTCCCCTCCTTCCCTCCCTCCCTCCCCCGCCGCCACCCCCTCCCCCCGTGTTGGTATCTCAGGCCACATTCCCATCCTACCTCACCAATCCCACCTTGGGGCAGCCTGTGCTTCAAAGATGCATAATCCTATGCGATTCATCTCGGATGATAATTTATGGGAAAACATGAGAATCGTGAAATCAAGTCAAAGAAAGATGCTTTATGGACATTCTCTCTCAGAGAGTTTTAGATTCTGAACAGGGTTTGGAAGGCCTGCCGTGAGTCATGAGGAGAAACTGAGTATGTATCTGGGCCAGGGAGGGATCCTGAGTCAATAATGTCCCTGGGATTTGACCCAAATCATTGTTTTTCTGCCTACAAATGCTCATTGAATCCAGAAAGATCATTGCCCTTCCTTTTGTCCTGTGGACACAGCACCCCCTGCAGTATTTCCCTCCCTGGTGCATCCCAAGGTCAAAAATCACAATTCTCACGGCAGTTTACTCGGGCTGTATGCAGCTTCAGCTGCAGAGCTGAAGTGATTTTGTCTGGGTTCTTCCCAGAACCCCTACTCTGTGTGATGGAGAAGATGGAAGAGAACCCACCCTAATATGCCCATGACCTTGGGGAGGGCTGCACCTTTGCCTTATTCCTCAAGGCCTCTCATTCCTTCTCAGCCAGGGAAGCTACTACACTGTAAATGCCCACTAGCTGGATTTTATTTCCAATACGTGCGCGCACGCACACACACACACACACACACACACACACACACACACACACACACACACTCACACACACACAATTTCTGTTCCCTTCACATCACCACCTTGCAAAGTGACCTACCTGTTGGCAAAAGCTTTTTAGCTGTCAGAAGTTGTTAGCAAAGTGAACTGGTCCCATTTCTCCAAGGCTCATGCATCATCACAAGGGCAGGTTGTGTGGCTCTCCATCTCTTCCACCTTCTCCCCTAAACTTTCTGTCTCCCAACTCCTGAATCCTGACTGTCCTTTGGAATTGCTGTGGGGCTTGAACTCAGGATCTAGGCACTACCCCTGAGCTCTTTTGTTCAAGTATAGCACTCTACCACTTTGAGCCAAAGCTCCACTTCCTGTTTTTTTTCTCATGATTCATTGAAGATGAGTTTCATGGACTTTTCTGCCTAGGATTCCTTTGAACAGCAATCCTCAGATCTCAGCTTCTTGATAGCTAGGAGTATAGAAGTGAGCTCCCAGCACCTAGCTCACTATGTGGCATTTTGAGGGAGCTCAGGACCCCACGCTTGATACTCATGCAGACCCCCAGTTCTCAGCAAGGGCAAGTGGCCCTGGAAGCCAGGCCACGTAAAGCCCCAGTCAGCTCTGGAAAGCTTCTGTGTGTCTCACTGGCATCCTGCAGCAATGTGGGGAAGCTGGCAGGGCGGGTTGCTGGGAAGGTGCAGTCTCTGGGTAGGCAAGTGAAGCCCCCACTTTCCCCCTCCCCCTTTGCTCCACCCCCTCCTCATGGGGCCATTGTTTACCTTGACAGATGCAGGGAGAGGTGCTGAGCAGAACTGACCAGGAAAGACCTAGAAACCCAAATAGCACTCATTGTCCTAAAACTTTGGATTTTAGGAAAATGGGAGAGATCTGTCAAGTTTTCTGAAAACAAAGATGTCTATGATAGTGCTCATCCAATTTATTCATAAAGCAACTGGGGCCCTCCGAGAGGATGCAATATCCTTGTGACCTGGCAAGGATCAGAATCATATTCAGGAAACCACTCCTAGGACTTCTCAGCATGCATGTGTCCTCTATCCTACCACCAGATTCTGATGCCTGGACCTGATCTGGCCCATGGTCCAGTGTTTGTTCCTATCCCCTGACGCTAGTCAGTGCTGGCTTTCAGCAAACCACAGCTTTGAAGCTGTATATTATGTGGCTTCCTAGTACATGGAACATTCTTTAACTTAGAAACAATTAGGTATTACCTCCTGAGAGAGAACGTGTGTGTGTGTGTGTGTGTGTGCATACATGCATGCATGCAGGAAGAGGACATAGGAGAAGGAAAGGGAAAGAGGGCAGAAAGGAAGGGGGGAGGAAGTCATTCTGATAATATATTAGAAATAATTGTAAATTGTCATATTGATAGTCTGCAAGGTCATTTCAGGAGTGTATTAGTTTTCTAGGGCTGCTTAATGAAAAGTCATCAACAGGATGTCTCAACCACAGAGACTAATTGGCAGTTCTGTTGGCTGAGAAATCCAAGGTCATGTGTGGGTGGGTGGATCCATTTAAAGCTTTTCTTTGGCTTGTAGATGTTAAGCCATCTGTCATCTTCTCCTGTCTTCACCTAGTCTTTGTGTTTATAGATCTCTCACTGTGTTGAAACTTCCTCTTTGGGGACACCAGTGACAATGGATTGGAGCCATTAAGATTGACCTCATTTCAACATGGTTACCTCTATAGAGGCCCTCCCTCCAAATGAGGTCACATCCTAAGGAACTGGGGAATAGGGCTCCGATGTATGGGTTTGGAAGACACAGTTCAACCAAGCCAAAGGAAATTCATAAATCTGATTAAGAACATAGCCAATCAAGCAAGATTCCTGCAAAACAGGTAGAACCACCAATGTGTAAGTTAATACGAAACACAGCCTTTTTAATGCAGTTCAACTCTGGAGTTGAGCCTTGACCCTCCATTTACCCTTCTCCAAGTGTTTCAGTCTCCTGTAAAAGCCTTTCTCCTGAGGTCAGGAGAAAGCCTACCTCCTTGTAGGCTCAGCCTAGCTGGTCTGCATGCCTCACCTCCTACTTGCTTGCCTTCCTCTTGAAGAAGAGCCGCTACAGGGTGAGGAGCTAGAAAAGCCACGCAGAATCTGTGTGATTAGCAGAAGTAATTGGCAAAGGACCCTCTCACTCTCCCAAGAGGCATGCAGAGTTTATTTTCAGATGTCAATATTTATCCCACTGACTTTCTGTGTATGGCTTATGGCCTACCAAATGCTTTTGAGCACAGCTTTGGGCTCCTTCTAGGTCAAAGTATATTAGAATTTAATTATACAGACACTTTCTTTATTAAATCTTACTTTCGTGGGGAAGTAACTAAACCCTTAATTTCAAGAGAAAAAGGGGAAAGACCTGGAAATCTGAAACATTTTTTTCCTGGTCTTATGAAATTCATCCTTCTTTCAGACAGATGAAGGCCTCCCCTGGCCAAGGTGCTACCCGAGGACTAGAAGGTCTTCCTGCTTACCTTGCCGTGTCGTGGATGTTGGTACTTAAGGCAGTGTGTTCATTTCCTTTCTGTTTCTATAACAAAATGTTTGAGTCTAGGTTGCATAGAAAGGAAAGAGTTATACTGAGCTCATAGTTTAGAGGTTCCAGAGCAGAGTGCCAGTGTCTAGAGAGTATTTCATGGCAAGAGACCTGCAAGAGGGATCACATAGACAAAAGGCTCACTCTTGCCGGAAATTACTGAGATCCCATGAGAGCCATGCCCTCATTGACGGCCTAATCACCTTCCTCCAGGCTCCACCTCTTCAGGGGTTCACTGACTCAACACCACCACATTGAGAGCAAAGCACCCACACATGAACTTTTGGGGGACACACTCAAACGAAATCCAAACTACAGTAAAGCCAAAGCTGCTCCAGGAAGCCCAAGGTGAATGCAGTTTGTTAGTGAAATGCATGCTCTCCATGGAGTTGGAAGCTTCTTTAAGGAAGGGCTCACTAGGTCAGACGTGACTTTGGTGATACCTGTTTGGAAGGTTTAGCTCTCAGTCTCTGAGAGATCAGCAAAGACACTTAAAACATGAGGTCCAGTTTTGCTCTCGCACAGGGAGCAGTAGGACCTCCCAAGGCTAGAAGATGGATTAATATTGACCCAGAAGCCAGGAGCTGGTGGCTCACACCTGTAATCCTAGAGGCTAAGAGCTGAGGAACTCTGTTCAAAGCCAGCCCAGGCAAACAAATTCTACAGACTCTCCAACTGACAAGCAAAATGCTGGAAATAGAGGTGTGGCTGAAATGTAGAACACAACTTGAACAACAACAACAAAAAAGCCAAGCAAGAGTTCAAGGCCCTGAGTTCAAGCCTTAGTATCAGCACATGCATGTGCATGCACACGTGTATACACACACACACACACACACAGACCATACTACACACCAAAAACAAACAAATAATGAAACTGACACAAGAGGAAAGGGAAATAATAGTCATGTAGGAGGGAAGATCTATGTGCTTCTACCTGATGCTCACTTTACATTAGAAGCAAACTTCTATCCTGTACACTCAATAAAGATTACATTATTGATATTAGAGATAGCTTGGGAAACAGTACAAAACATAGGAATAGCTTAAAGAAATAACCCATTTGATATGATCGGAATTTTTGTCTCTCCAAAACACATCTGTTGAAACCGAACCCCTGAGATAATGGTATTAAGGGAGTTAAGATATTAAAGGGTCATGGCATCACGGAGAGCCTTTCCCCTGTGAATGTTTTGGCTGCCTGGTAGTAAAGGAGACCCTAGTAAGCCTGTTTGCTGCTTCTGGCACCATTTGCCAGTTGCTTGAACTTAGACTTCCTGGTCTCCATAACTGTCACCAATATATTGCTATTGTTTATAAATTTCCTAGCTGCCTGAATGAACAAAATTATTACCATTCCTTGGAAGGAGAGCAAGGCAGGCAAGAGACCATCCCATTCCAAAGGTCCAGGAGCTTCACACTGCCTTCTGTTTAAAGGAATGGTAGGACTAGGTTTGATGGTGTAGCAAAACCAGGAGAAATAGGGCCTATCCCAGCAGGGACAGAGAAATCTAGGAAATATACTACAAAGCAAGAATAGCACTCTGGTGTCACTTGAAGACCAGTCTCCAGAAACAGCAGAACCTTGGCTGGTGTGTTCAGAAGCAGCACTAAATAGCAGCAGGAAAGGCCTGACATCTAGAGGCCTGAATAGTGGCTGTGACTCCAGGGGTTTCCCAGGGGGTGGTTCTCAGCCTTCCCTGTGGGGGCCCAGCAGGAGCTCCATCTGTGTACCTCCATCCCCAGAACACCACCCCCCATTGGAGACCATGGTCTCCCTTAGACCTCAAGCCTATTCAAGCCCCCCCAAGGACTCTTCTGCTAAAAGGCAGGCAGCTAGGGGAGGGCCAGCCTGTCATCTTTCCCCACCTCAACACATCAGCAAGTGGCCAAAGTGATGATTCTCCCACTACTGCCACATACCCCCGTGCCATTCTGATTTCCACATTATTTCCTGTGATTTTGCCTACATAGAATGGGGAGGAGGGCTCCCCACACTATCATTTGTGTCAGTCTCCCTCTTCCCTAGAGGATGATTTTCCTGGGCTCACCGGAGCAGACTGGAGCGTCAGATCTGAAGTATAGAGTAAAAAGGGGATATAGCCCAGGGAAGGGGAGACAATCAGGATTCGCAGGGCTGCAGGGAGCTGTGAAAAGAATGGACCGAGCTCCTTGGGGAGTTGTGGAAGCAGGGGAAACCCACATGCCCAGAACCACCATTAGCAGAGCAGAGGAGAGCTCGGCAGGAGCCACCCTTGGGAGGGAAGGGTGGTGACTGTCAACCACATCAAACCTGACTATTGACACTAAGGGCCCCCCCCCACTTCCTCACCCAGGCTCTGCTCTACTCCACATGGGGAGCTCAGAGGATGGGGACAGAAGAGGGGCCCCCAGAATGCAAGGAGAAAGAAAAGTGGTGATGACTTGGCCTCAAATTCAGATTTCTTTCTAATTCCTGTGTGTGTGTGTGTGTGTGTGTGTGTGTGTGTGTGTGTGTGTGTGTGTGTGTGTGTGTCCACACATAAACATGCTACAATCCTACAGCTTGAACTGAGGGCCTCACCTGCCCTTACTTTGCTCAAGGCTGATGTTCTATCTCCCTCCACTTCCAACTTTTTGCTGGTTAATTAGAGATGAAGAGTCTCATGGATTTGTCCAGACTTCGAACTACAGTCCTCAGATCTCAGCCTCCAGAGTAGCTAGGATTGCAGGCGTGAGCCACTGGGGCCCAGCAGTTTCATTCTAGCTCTTGTTCATCCACAAAAAGCTTTTTCTCTTAGGAGCTCTGAGAGACTGTGGAAGGTGCTTTCACTTCCAGGATGCACAATTGCGGTGGGGGAGGGGTTGAGCTAGGGTCAAAAAGGAAGAAAGCTGGAAGAGTGAGCGATTCCAGACTCCTGTGTGTCCTTGGTGTCAGAAGCAGGACAGGTCTTATCTATCTTGTACCTCCCTAAGAAAATGACACGATGAAACCAAGGAGGAGGTAACAATGCTTGATAGGAAATGTATTCATAACCTTACTCATGTAACTGTAACCCTCTGTACAGTATTTTTACAATAAAAAACATTAAAAAAAGAAAATGAGATGATGGTCATAATCTAGGAGAGTGAAAAACAAAGCCCCTGGCTTCTCTACCACAAGAAAGCAAAGGTAATACAGGTTGGGAGTTGACTATTTCTGTAGAAATTCAACATGAAGGGCTTTCTGTTCTGGTGCTGGGTGAAATATTTGGGCTTTGTTACCATGCGCCAGTTGGTATACAATTCTCTCTGGTATGACAGGTTGGAAAATGTGACTATAAAATTTGAGATGGGGGAAAGATATGTTTACCTTTGTGGCATATGATACTGGACATAACAAATGAGCTACTATGACTCATTTAAGAAGCATCTGGAAATAAGTTCTGAACCAGTCCCCTAATTGGTCCCACATAGACTAAAATGGAATCATTGAAAATGTCATAGAATCAATTACTTCAAGTGATAAATGGATATCTTACCTAATACATTCCCCAGTAAGCTTGCTACAATACCTACCTGTTGGTTGATCATTCAGTAGCTAAGAGGGAACAGAGAGCAGTGTGGGAAGTCTCCTTCAGGAGAACATTCTAGTCTGTTTTGGAAACAATGCAGAATAATGACATTTACTGATGATGGTAGGAATTGTCACAGTATGTTATTTGTTTTCTATCATAGTGGGAACAACTCAGAGCAAATTACAAGATTAATAGCTTAAAATAAAATTAAAATTGCAGTTTTAAAGGTCAGAAATCTGAAATAGGTCTCACTGGCTAAAATCTGGATGCTAGTAGGCCTGTGATTCAATTCTGGGAGTTCTGGGGAAGACTCTTATTTCCTTGCCTTTTCAGAGACAGCCTTCATGCCTTGGCTTGTGGCCCCTTACTTCAACTTTGGAAGTTGCAAAATCTTATCTCTCTTTTTCTACCATCACATTTCTCTGGCTAAACAACAGCATTGAAGTATTTCTGCTGTGAGTACTAGATGAACTCCTGTGAGTAGACTGGGTCTTCCTGAAAAAACAAACAAACAAACAAATAAACCAAGAGAATCTTCCATGTCAAGGTCCTTAACCTTATCACAAATACAGAGTCAGATCACAGAGCTGAGGACAGGGTTCTCTCTGGTAGGAAGCATTTTCCTGCACAAAACACAACCTCAATTTTGGTATCCTTTCCTGCTTAGTCAAAACCTTAGGTGAACCCCGCACCCCTCACCACCACCACGTGTTCTGACCAGCTGGTGTAGAGCTCCAGGCAGCCAGCTCTGCAGTAAGTCTGCCTGCCTTTTATACCAATAATCTCATTTACTCAATAGCCTCTTGTGGCCTTGAATAATTTACCCTCCCTAAATATCTGCATGTTGTTCTGTAATATGGGGATGCTTCCCAACAAGAGGCAGATGACATCCTCAAATGAGAGTTATTGGGGGAGATGGTAATAAATGGATTTCAGGTTTCATGTTTCCTTGGCTAGTGTCCAATGAGCTCATTTGCATGACAGCTGGCCTTCTGCAGTTGGAAACCCCTCAGTCCATGGCCTGCACAAGGAGCCGGTTCCTGATACCAGAAAGATGATACCTTCCAAAGCTTGGCTCTTCCATCCAAGCTCAGGGGAAGATGTCCTCAGCCCCAAGGCATCATCAATAAGCCATTTGACTACACTCATTGAATATCATTCTTCTTGTTTGTCTCTTTCCTTAAGTGGGGAGGGATATTTCCCGTAGAAGGAAGTTCTGAAACACTCCATATGGTAATGTTAAAACCACAGCCACCAAGGAAATAATGGTGCCTCAACCATCTGCCTTGGCTTGTACCAGGCATGGTTCACTGGGGAATAATTCCATGTGCATCTGATTCTTAGGATCCTGGGGAGCTCTTCCTTCAAGACCATTGCAGAAGTTCAGGAAATCTTGACATGGCTGTTTATAGAACTTGTTCCCAAAGCAAGATGATCTTAAATGTACAAAATTTACTTTGGATTACAATTGAATATCTCCAAGTCTTTTCGAATATATTATGTATGCTGGCATCCAGGTTAAAGTTCTTCAGGAATAGAGTACTTGTGTTAATATTTATTTATTCACTTTGTTGTATTCATTCTATTATCAATTCAAGAAATGTCACCTGAACCCTTAGAGAATCTATATGAGATGCAAATACAAATTAAAGTGATAATGGATATAAAAAGAAGATGAAGGGTCCTTAAAGAAGCTTATAGCAGGTTCAGATTTAGGATACCATGGATAGATCTTAAGTTGGAGAGTTAAGAAATAATTACATTTTTCCCTTTTGATAGCATTGCATAGGCTTCAGTGTGGACAAGTCAGAGAACTAGGGCCTAACCATCCTTTATGATTGCTCTTAATTCCAAGTTCTTTGTTGCATACAGTGAGATTTGGGTAACCCAACCCCACCTCTATTCCCCCCTCCCCTGCTTCCATGTGATACAATAACTAGAAAAGCTTTAAAACCTCTTCCCATCATCATCTTTTGCAGCTCCGTGTAGCCATGTGACTCTGGTCTGGTCTGAGACTTGATCTGCTGTGAACTTCTAGAAAGGAATATGCTGTACCCAAATAGAACAAAGAATTATACAACCCTTTCCCCTTTCCTCCCTCAGTTAATGGAATAGAAGAGCCTAAAACTGAAGAGAACAGCTCATCACCATGAGAGGGACCAAGATGGTGGCTCTTGTAGAACTGAGCAGCTGCAGTGATGTCATTACCACCAATGCAGACACATGCCAGGTGGAGAAAATAGCCCCATTTCTGGAGGTGGCGGTTGGTTACCATCAAAAGTATCCTAAACTAGCTAAGTGCCCATGATTCGTGCCTGTAATCCTAACTACTCAGGAGGCTGAGATCTGAAGATAGCCATTTGAAGCCAGCTGGGACAGGAAAGTCTGTGTGACTCTTATCTCCAATAAACTACTAGAAAAAGCCAGAAGCGGCACTGTAGCTCAAGTGATAGAGTGCTAGCCTTGGGCACAAAGAGGCTCAGGGACAGAGCCCAGGCCCTGAGTTCAAGCCTCAGGACCAGCAAAAAGAAAAAAAAGTGTCCTAGACTGATACTATGATTCAAAAGCAATTTTAAACCATTTGATCAAGCATGTAGAATCCCTCCATTCTTTTTAGACCACAGAAATCATAGTCAAGGTCTTAATGAAACCCATAAGGTGGGATTCCTGGGTGCACATCTGTGGTCTCACCTCTGTAAGTGGCAGAGATTAGGAAGATTGCAATTCCAGGCCAGCCTAGGCAAAAAGTTCATGATGCCCCATTTCAAACAACAGGCCATGTATGCTTGCGGGGGCAGCGGGGTGGGGGGGGTGTCTTTTGATGTTTCTTTTTGTTTGTTTTTCTGTAATCTAGCTACTTGGAGGCAAAGATTGGGATGAAGGAGGTTTGAGGCCAGCCCAGGCAAAAAGACAGCGAGACCTCTGATTCAACTTCATCTGTAGTTACACAGGAGGTATAGCTAGGAAGATCAAGCCCAAGGTTGGCTATGTACAAAACATGATATAAAGCAAAGATAAGGCTGGCAGTAGAGGGGCAGTGTTTGGAGCCCATATGTGGCCCTGTTGCCTCCAATACATTCCTGATAAGGCCCCTAGAGGCCTGAGTCACATCCTGAAATGTGTCTGTCCCTAATGAAAGATGCGGGTTCTGCTGCCTGCTTTTCTAATTGTAGAAGCTAACACAGGGTCTGCCACTTTCAGATGCTCAGTTCATCGCCATGGAAGTGGTAAGCGAGCTGGACAGTGAGGGCTCACTGTCCAGCTACTCAGGAGCTGAGATCTGAGGATTATAGCTCAAAGCCAGCCCAAGCTCTTATTTTCAATTTTAACCTGCCAAAAGCCAGAAGTATTGGTGTGGCACAAGTGGTAGAACACTGGCCTTGAGTGCAAACATCAAGCAAGAGTACAAGGCCTTGAGTTCAAGCCCCAGTACCAACACACAAAAAATAAAATAAAATACAAAAAAGTACTCAACAAATTGGGATAGATTTAGAAGTTAGCAGTGTGTTGTGTTTTCTGAAAGGAAAGAGAGAGCCAGCCTGAGTATCTGGGGGACATGTGGCATGGAGCATGCTCAGTGAAGCACGCAGATTTGGAGTTAACAATTGTGCTGGTTGTTGGCCAGCTCCAGCTGACAAGGATGCCCACAGAGCCACTTGGACTCAGGTACAGACACTAGAACAGAAGGAGTCTCTAATGAAATGCCAGAACTGAAGTGACAGTCACCAGGACTGAGAAAAAGGCAGCTGATTGCAAAGTCAAGGTGAAATGCTTCAAGAAAAAAAAAAAAAAAGACTAAAAGACCTTCATGCCTGAGGCACAATCTTCTTTCTTTGCTAAAGTTACATGGATTTTTTTTTTTGGGGGGGGGTCCAGTTGTGGGGCCTGAACTCTGGGCCTGGGCGCTGTTCCTCAGCTCTTCAGCTCAAGGCTAGCACTCTACCACTTGAGCCACAGCGCCACTTCCAGCTTTTTTTCTTTTTGCTTATGTGGTGCTGAGGAATCGAACCCAGGGCCTCAGGCATGCAAGGCAAGCACTCTACCGCTGAGCCACCTTCCCAGCCCCTACATGGATTTTTTTATACATAATTGCAATCCTATACTTGAAATTTTTGTACTTTTCCATGTAGGAAATATTAGATGAGCTACATATATTAGTTCACTGGATCATTAGTCTGCATAAACAATATGAATATGGGTCCTTCGTTATTTCTGTCAAGCGCGATGTCCATACAAGTGGAGGTGGGCAGACCGGAGATGGGCAAGAATGACCAGTGCCAAGGGCTCTTTGGGCCATGCCTGCATCTGGCTTCCAATGTCATCTTTTCCTGTGGAGTTCTTAAAAACATCAGAAACTTCTTGCTCCAGCCCAACACACTTCCCCAGCCTGCACCTCTGAACATGGGGAAGGAAAGTGCTTTGAGTGGACCCTCCTGCCAGATGTGTGTCCTGGAGAAGAGCCTAGAGTCCTGTTCTTCTCATTTCTTGCAGACACATTTTTGTGTGTGTCAATACTACTTATTCTTGAACTCAGGGCCTGATGCTATCCCTTAGTTTTTTCACTCAAAGATGGTGTTCTCCCACTTGAGCCACAGTTCCACTTCTGGCTTTTCTGATAGTTAATTGGAGATAGGAGTCTCATGGACTTTCCTGTCCAGGCTGGCTTCAAACCACAATCCTCAGATCTCAGCTTCCTCCATAGCTAGGATTACAGGCATGAGCCAAGGACACCCAGCTTCACAAACACAAGCTGGCACTCATCAAATCAGAGAAGCCTCTCCTAGTTTAGCAAACCCCCTCATTGTTATGGAGATAAGGAATGTGAAATCCAAAGAAATTAAACAACTCAATCCAAGATCAACAGAGCATGTTGGTGATGCTAAGGGTCCCTGGCCCTCAGTTCTTCCTGTGACCCCTCTGCAGCTTCCGGTTTCCAAAACATGGATTGCTCCTCTTCCATCTTCTCTCTCATGGCTAATGAGTTCAGTGAATTGTGTCTGCCTTTTCAGCAGTATTTCTCATTTAAAAGCAACCCCACGGTGCAGTGTGTAATGGCTTCCCTTTTCCTGCTGTTTGGGAGCACTTTACCTGCGTGTCAGCCCTGAGCTCTGAGCTCCGTGGAGAAGGGCTGTAGATTGTGGCTGCCCATCCAGGCAGAACCAGTGGCTCCATGGTTTCCTTGCCTCACTTGGCTGTCAGGTAAGGGTCACTTGCTTGTAGATCGGCATTATGGAACTCAGGTCCAAACATGCTCCCTAATGACAGAACTTCCCATTAAGGGATAGCAGAGAATTGATTTTGCTCTCCCCTAGGAACAAAAGATGGCCAAAGTTAGATGGAACAGAACAGTCAAGGCAATATAAGTATATACCTCCCATCTCTCCCACCCCAGTTCAGGAGCTGTGGTCCACCATAGGAAGACAGATCTAACCAACCCTGAGTTCAGGACAGCCTCAGAAATCTACCCTGAGTCCACTGAGAATCTGCCTGTCTGGATTGAGTCTCTGCATCTCCTCTGTACCTGCAGGATTGTGCTGAGCCTCTGGCCCCAGTACATGGCAGTAATGCTGTTCCTGCAAAGGAGGTTGATTGGGAAGAATACTAGTTCCCCTGCCTATAAAGTATGGATTTGAAAATCCTCCTCCTATGAGAATTAATCCAGTTACAGAAATGACACTGAGAATTGTGCCTGGCCCAGAGTAAGCAAATCCTCAGCAATGTTACTCCACAAAACCAAACTGAAAACCCAGGCGAGTCCTTGGCTACAAAAGGATTTGAATCCAATGAAGGAGGAGAGGTGTCTGTGTGTCTGTGTATCTGTGTGCATGTCTATATACATACATATCTATAATCATGGTTAGCTACTGAATACATAGAAGGTTAAGAGTTGTCCTTTTATCTTTTATTTGAAAGTACTGGGGTCTGAACTCAGGGTCTTGCACATGGTAGGCAAGTACCCCACTGGTTTTAAGCCATGCCTCCAATCCTGTTTATTTTCAATGTCTTACTTCGTTTGCTGCCTGGATCAGAGTCATCCAATTTATACTGCCTATATAGCTGGGAAAACAGGGCACCCCGCCACATCTAGCTTATTGATTCAGATGGGGATCTCTCTCATCCACTTTCCCTTGTCTCCCTGAGTTGACCCCAAACTGTTTTACAGGAACTCGGTCAGTGAGATACAGAGAAGCCACAATTTGAGAGGTTGAATTGGGAGTCTTTATTAGAAAGCTGGCAACTGCAGGCAGACTGGTTTCTCAAAGAACCTGCAGCCCTGAATGCAGTTATTGCAAAGCTTATAAAGGCAAAAACCACATCAAGGCAGATGTCACATGGTATGGGGACTGGCAAAGCATGTTCTACTGAAGCAAGCTATCTAGGGGGAACAATCAAGGACAACCAAGGGCAAATATTCTCTAGAGCAAAACTTTCCTGGAGCTGAACAATTTATAGCATACCTGCAATTCAAAGAATATCACATCTATAGTGCTTAACAGCCCACCACACGGTTGCAGATCAAAGAAAGCCTTACATCACCTCCAGAGTTCTTAGAACTGGGTAAAAATTCCCTATCATCTATTAAGATGCCAAAATGGTGATGAGGACAAGATTGAGTTACTTAGTTCTAGTATCCATAGTTCACTCCCCACTGGTTTTATGAAATCAAATTATTGATTCTTCATACATACCCAAGAGATATCAGATATCAGAGTTGTTAGTCATGGGGACCAATTAAACAATTTTTAGAACCAGTTCTGGGAATTTTCCAGCCTTTGCCTCCTCATTTCTATGTTTTATCTCGCCATGGAAAGGCTCTCCTGTATTAAACTTGTTTTATTAGCATAAAAATATGTCTCTCCTGAGGCTGCACAGAGTCCCTCACCCCTCGTTGCCCTCCCCCGCCATGGTAAGAACAGTAGACCCAATCCCCTTGGTTTTGTAAAAACAACTTTGCCAGAGGACTAACTTGTCTAGTTAGCCCCCTGATTAATGTTTCCAGATGATCTAAATCCAAATTGACTTGGGATATGAGTTTCCCTATAGGGCACTGGTTCCCATAGCAGTGGCCCTTTCTTACTAGTCCTAGTCCAACCAGGATGGGGACCAGAACTGGGGGTGCTTGTGTCCATCTGGTGATTCTATCAGGGAAAAAGATAAAGGCCCTCCCTTTTTCTTCACTGTATACATATCCCTGGAAAATCATAAGCACCAGGACACAGGGTATGGGGTGGGTATGATTGTTAAGTCTCTCAGCAGAGTTACATTTAGTCAGGCTGTCTGTACAGGTCCACTAGGCATCATCCTTTGGCTTTAGCCAATGGGGGGAGGCTGAATTTATATTTACTGTGTTGTTGCAGAGGTCTTGGAGTGAGGATCGTTAGAGAGTGTAAGAAGGAGATAGAATACAAGTTCCCTTTCCTTGCATATATCCCCAAGAGTAAGCCTGGGCTGGTCCCAGCTGCAGTCTGAGGTGCCTCCAGCAGTTGAAGTTGGCTCAGAATGACCAGTACCCATAAAATAAGTAGGCTTTGAACTTAAACATAACCAGAAATCCTTTCCCAGGTCAGACTGGGTAAGGTTTACAAAGCTATATTCCACCAAAAGAGTGTCATACAAATAAGACTTATTCCAGAGAAGAAGCTGACAGAAAGGGTGATGCAAAAGTCTTAGCTTCAGTGGATCCGAAGTGGCATGTGAGTACCTTTTGTCCCGACTCAGTAAATTTTAGCTGTGTGGGATGGAAGCAAGCACACCCCGTGGTGGGAGTGGTCAGATGATTTGGGGTCCCTTCCAAGTGGAAATGAGGCTGTTTTAATGAACTTCTTAACTGAGATGGAATCTTCAGGATGGGCAGTGCCAGTGTCTCCTGGACCTGTGGATATGCCTCTGGCTGGCTTGTCTGTAATTTCTGCAGAAACTTAAGTATGGAAGCATTATTAAGTAAGCTAAAGTGAGGGCCTGACTTCAGTCTCCCAATGCTCTCCTGGTTGCTTCCTCTCAATATGCTGGCTTAGATGTCAGGCTGGAGCTGGGAACAGTCAATAAAATATTTAAATGCCTCACTGGGTTTAAGGCAGCTTCTCAGGCAGTGGCAGCAGCTACACAATCTCCTTTTACTAATACAAAATTCCCTATGGATAGGACAATGTATCAGAGTAATAACTTTTGGAAACGAGATTTCTTCCAGTAAGACTAGGATTTCCTGGGCAGACATAGAAGGCTTGGACACCTAACCATCTCTCGTAAGTGCAGTCCCTACACACAAGGGGGTAGGGGGCTGTACTTATTAGTAGTGTTTTCCCATGCCTACTTTTTTATCTATCTTGCCTCATTTTTCCTCCCAAAATGACTTTGGTCCCTCAGTCTTAAGGGCGACGATCCATCTTCTATAAGTGCTTCAACCTGAATTGTGGTATTGGCCCTGCCTTGACAGAGACCTGAAGTCTTGTCGTGCTTGTCAAGAGGTGACAGGGGAATTTCAGTTGTTGGACTGCCAGGATCAGATATCACTAGGAGCATTTTTTTAACTCTAAACTGGAAAGGAAACCGTATGAGAATTTACAGAAGATAACAAACTACAGAAACTATAAAGAGCAACAAATATCTCCCATGTATTAGTACCAAAAAGAAAATAGCAATTTTTAACCAAGTGGTTCCAGAGAACCATAGGTAAGGAGCTCATTAAAGTCAAGGGCAGAGTTATATAGACAACATTCAACTTTTTACAACTGTGAAGGTTTCTCCTTGGGCTGCAGTAAGGATGTCTTAAGGTGTCTTACATTGAAGGACAGCTTGTCTCATCATTTTTGCCTTTGAATTTACTAAGGAGATACCTTTGGCAGTATGCTCCAGGCCAGAAGATGGAGACAGTGGGAAAACAGACCTAATTCATCTATATTGTAATGCTGGCAGATTTTCAGGCTTTGTTAAAGTTGGGACCCATCAAGAAATGAGTTACAGTTGTAGGGGTACTAAGAAAAACTGTATAGGGTCCCTTCCATCTAGGAAAAAGTTGATCTGAAGAAGTATAAAAGCCATTTTTGTACAGCAGGCCAGTGAAGCCAGGTTAGCACTCCAGTTTGCAAAAGCATTTTCCTGTCTGACTAAGGAACCTGATCTTTGCTGACATTCACAATGCCTAAGTTACCTGTGAAGGCTTCCAGACAGCTCTCAATAGGGACACGATCTTAGGTCACTGCCTTATTGGGAAGTTATCATCAACCAACAAACTGCCTTTTTAAAACATCTGCTTATACATATAATACCAAGAAAGCATATTTAGAATCTACACAGATATTTACTAAGACCACTTTACATGAGTGTGTGAGATCTATCATGCCCAGATGTCCAGATGTCCAGAAGAGTGTTTTGATTTACTACCACTCCAGCCTTACCCTCCTTTCCTCACCAGATGAATTCATGTGGCTGGTGCCAGATGAAAATGTACTGCCAATTAGGATCTTGAGCAGATACTGGGGGCTGGTATTTTTGTTAATTTTGAACTATCCCCCGTTTGACATCCCTAGCATTTTACTACCCACTACAACAAGTGATTAATAGGCAAGGTTGTAAGTTCCTGCCCAGTTACAACATGTACAAGTATGAGCATTAGATAGGCAGGCTTATCAACTATTTTCTGATGACCTCCCACCTCTGAGTACTTTTGAAAGTGACTCCATTCAGGATCTACACCAGCCCCTCTTATCTGAGCAGTTTTTTTTTCCAACTGCCTCTGGATGCTCTGTTGTTGCCAGGACAAGCTTTTGTCCTAGTTGATATTCCGTTTTGGTTGTAGTGCTTGAACACAGGTCCTGAGCACTGTCTCTGAGCTCTTTTGCTCAAACCTAGCACCCTACCACTTTGAGCCACAGCATCACTTTCAGCATTCTGCTAGTTAGAGACAAGAGTCTAATAGGGATTTTTCTTCCTGGGTTGACTTTGAACTGAGATCCTCAGATCTCAATCCCTCAAGTAGCCAAGATTACCATGTGAGCCACCAGCACCCAGTTACTGGGCATTTTTTCTCATTGCTGGGATGATGTGTCCATTTGGCTGAATTTCACCAGTGGAGGGGAGGTACATAATAGATCAAAATAGTCTTTCCCAAATAGTCCCTTTATTTCCAATTGAAGCAACAAGGAGATCCATAGAAATAGTTCTTAAGCAGGGCTTACCTGCAGTTTATTAAGAATCAAAGTTAAATCTGACAAACTTGTAAGAGTCATTGTCCCTCTGTGGGCCTGCCTATAATTGCTACAGAAGGCAAAAACTCTATAGTAGACACAATGAGAGTTTTGAAATAGCAACTGGTTAAATAATCATATATTTTTAGGATTTAACTAAATATAGCACTTTAGGACTAATTGAAACCATTGTTACTAAGTCAAACCTTTGTAATTACAATGAAGAATGCAGGAAAATGGCTCTGTATCCAAGGCGGTCTATATCTTGGAAACAGCAAAATAACATTCCAGTTAACAGTCTTCATTTGAAAGACCTTGACATAAACAAATACTTAAGTGAACTCTGGTTTAGTTATACCTTAGTTTTATGTCATTAAAAACTTGACAAACTTAGTAATAAACAATTACTTTCATAGCTGGACATAAAGAATAATATGTTAGTTTTACATCAGTGTATTTGTCTTGACCTTATTTAAATCACAGCCAACTTAGATACCAACTTCACTAGCTTTACTAATAAGCCCTATCTCATAAATTCAAGACATACTTATACCATTTGCTGCTTACTCAAACCTTGAGTATTCTTAATTTCTCCCTTTTTCCATTTTGGAATAAACATTTAAATAATTCTTAATTCCAAATCTTTTCTTATCCAAAAAAAATTCATTTTTGTCTCCTCATTCCTTTCCCAAGGCTTTAAAAAAACTCCTTTTTTTTCTTTACACACTTCCTTTGCTTTAATTTGCTTTTAAAATAACCCTTATAAAACCTTGTAACAAAACTTCCTTTTTAATGCAGCATAATAATCCTTTGAAACATTTGTTAACACCCAAATCTGATGACCTTCTTTGTAGTTTTAGTTTAAACTTGCCCATTTTAAAAAACTTGGCAGCTGGTCACAGGCAGTGCAAGTACTAGTTATAATTGAAGTCAAAAAGCAAATGATTTCAGGAAATATAAAAAATATCAAAAAATCACCATACAAATCAGAAGCACTTTAGTTTGATAGAAAAACTACCTTTTTACACACCATACTGACAGTTTTTATATATCAAAATACCAGACTATTTTGTACACATTTACACACACACACACACACACACACACACACACAAACACACAATTGTGCACAAAGGTTTTAAAGGGTGCTTAGGTTTTAAAAATGAGTATTGGCCTAAGTTTTCTGGAATTCCAGTGGCAAGAGATACTTTTGCCCATAGCACTATAGAACCACATGGTCAGAGTTAGAAAAACAAAAGCTTAAAAACAACTATGTTTGCCAATGAACAAGCAGAATCTCTTACAGATAACCAAGACCTAGATGTTTACTGAGGTCAAATTATATTACACAGAAAGATTATCTTGTGTCCCTTAGGATTCCCCCATATCCCTGGGGATTGGGGGACAGTGGGCTTACTATGGAAAGAACCCTGGTTCTTGAGACAGACTCAAGCTCAGTTGGTGCAGACACTATAAGAACAAAGTGAGGGGCTAGGAAGGTGGCTCAGTGGTCGAGTGTTTGCCTTGCATGCATGAGGCCCTGCGTTTTTTCCCTCAGTACCACATAAGCAGAAAAAGTCGGAAGTGGCACTGTGGCTCAAGTAGTAGAGCCCTAGCCTTGAGGTGAAGAGCTGAGGGACAGCACAAAGGCCCAGAGTTTAGGCCCACAGCCGAAAAAACAAAAAAGAACAGAGTGAGAAAAATAAAAGCTAGTGCTGCCGGGGGCAGAGGGAGAAAGAGAGAGGGAGGGAGGGAGAGGGACACATAGAAGGACACAGCTTGACAGACAGACAAAATGACATCCAATGTCTTACCAAGACTAGATGGGTGCCCTTGTCAGAACCATCTGACAAAGAACAATCCCAGTCAGGAAGACTAACAATAGACTGATACCAAGCCAAAACCCTCTGTGTTGTCACAACCTAGAGGGTCTGTTGGGGAGTTCTGATTACATCCAGTTCCATTTACTTCCAAAGGTCTTTTGAGTGACTCCAGAAAGATTTAGTGGCATGCCAGGTGTGCATGGTCTGGCTGTGGGAGTAGCAGCAAGACCACGGGGTCCCATCATCTATTAAGATGCCAAAATGGCAATGAGGTTACAATGGTGTTACTTAGATCTAGTATACATATTTCAAAACCACAATCTTCCTGAAGTTCACTTAAGTAGCTGGGCTTACAGACATGATTCACTGTGTTCAGCTCAAGAGTTACCATTTTTTTAAAGATAAAATATATTATACTTGCTGGGCACTGGTGGCTCACACCTGTAATCCTAGCTACTCATGAGGCTGGATTCTGAGGAATGCAGTTCAAAGCTATCTCAGGCAGGAAAATGCATGAGACTCTTATCTCCAATTAACCACTAGAAAACTGGAAGTAGAGCTGTGGCTTAAAGTGGTAGCGCACTAGCCTTGAGCAAACAACGTCAGAGAGGGTGTGTGGGCCCTGAGTTCAAGTCTCACAACTGGAAAGAAAGAAAAAAGAAAGGAGGGAAAGAAGGAGGGGAGGGGAAGAAGAAAGAGAGAGAGCACTATACTAATCTATCAAGGAATAAATGAGTGGAAAATGCTAGAGGTGGAATACCAGGATTTTCAGAAAGGTATTATTAGCTGACATGGTAGTAGACCTGCTCCAGAATGAAACACAGCTGTCAGAAATGTTTCTAAAACAAAAACAGAATAAACTATCTAGACTAGCACAGCCCCAAAGAGTTTTCAAAAAGATTGCAAATGCTGTAATTGAATTTCTGTATTCTTTAAAAGAATTGGACCCAATAATACCCCAATTCTCCACAATTCATGTACACTAATAGAAAGGAACAAAGAACAAAAATAACATAGTTCAAATATTTCATGATTCTAATTGCCAAGTCTTTGCGGTTGTTTCAGTATTTTTAATAAATACATTTTTATCAGGATCCTCCTATATTGTAATTTTGACAAAAAGAAAATCATCCCAAAGTCAGGGGTGTTTTACTCCTGAGAAGCAGGTAAATTTTGGCTGTCGTCCGCAGCAACAGAGGTGGAAAATTATTTCATCTGATGTTTACTCACAGGTCTAACAGAATTGCATTATTGTATCTCTCCAATTCTCAATAATCTTCTGGATGTTCCATAGAAACTGTCAAGAAAACGGATACCTCTAGTTTCAAAGAATACACTAGATCAACAGCACAGGTGACTGAAAATGACCAGTTTTCTAAACTACTGATAAGTAATGCTCAAACCTGTCCAAGTTGCTGAGCCAGAGTCCAGCAATCACTGAGGTAAATAGCATGAATGTGGCTGAAAGTGGATGTTCCACTATAATTGAATAGCCTTAGGTCTCACGAAAGCCACCCTCCATCCTAGGAGATACCCATGCCCTAAGAGGGCAGGACTAGACAGTTCTTTCTCAGGATTTTCAGGCAAACCCAAGAAATATCGAAGGAGAATAACTTCTCTGCTTGGCTGGTATTCTAGGAATCTTGTTGTGAAGTAGAGCTGGGACCACTAGGCAGCTGTGGGCATTGGTGATGCTGGGGATGGTCGCTTAGCCTCTGCAGTGGTTGTGATTGTGGACCAGCAATATTCGCTTCTCCTCCCTCCTGGAATCTCAAGGGCTGAGTCCTCTGACTCCTTTGTGATCCAGTGGTACCACATGGCTAGTTATATCCAATGAATTGTGGGAAAGACATTCTATGTAGCTTCTGGGCTGTACCATTTAATACCCAGAATTCTTTCTTGCTGCTCTGACACAATGATCAGCCACATTCAAGATGGTGACTGTCCCAGGTACCCAGTCCCAGAGTACCTCCATTTAATGATCTGTGTCCTATGTTGCTAGACATGTAGCAAGGAGAAATAGACTTGGTTGTGTTAAGCCTCTGATATTTAGAGTTTTATGTATTTCCACAACTTAACCCTGATTACAATGCCTCACTAAATCTTAGTTTCTTTATCTGAGAAACACAAGCAAATTATGGAATCTCTTCTAAAGTATTTATGAGGGCTAAGCAAAAAGTACTTAGAACATAATTCTAAATATATTTTGGTGCAGATAATGATGGTGATGATGGTATACCATTTCCCAACTTGGTATCTACAAACTTACCTATTTCTATCAAACAGGTTTTTTTTGTCATGTGTCTTTGAGAAAATCACTTAACTTCAAATTTCAGCCAGTAGTATGTTCTAGTAGATGAGTTGCAGATTAAATTTCTAGCTTTAAGATAATATAACTTCATTAAGGACTGCTTCAGAAAACCCAGCCTGATATTTCAAAGATATTTCTATTGGTTATGGAACAAATTATAGAGTAATGCTAAGTATTCTCTTCTCATTTCCATCATTTCTTCCCATTTACAATTTTTTTGTATCTCTCCCCCTCTTAAGATTTCTGCCCAGAGAATCACATCTATAAATTCTTATCTACAAAATGGCCTACTAATTAGGCACTTGCAGGGAACTCAGTGGTCTTTCACATTTCCCTGTTGTGTTTTCAGCAGTAAATCATCACCTGACTCCAGACCATGGCCCACCAGGGTCTTTCTGAGAATACAATCTCCCCTTGTTCTAAAGAGGCATGAATGTAAAACCAGACCTGTCCATGGTATAGTACTAGTGGGAGGGAAACAATAGGTGAAAGAGGAAGAATATGTCTGAAATACTTAATGTACATGTGTGAAAATGGAACAAGGAAGTTTGTTGAGATTGTCTTGGAAGGAGGAGGGAGAGGAGGAGAGTGATGGAGGGGGTGAATGTGATCTCAGTACATCATATGCATGGATGGTTGTATCAAAATGACACACCTTTGTATAGCTAATTGATGCTAATAAAATATTCTTTCCAAAGAAGAGTAACCTGTCTTTAAGCCCCTTGGTCATGACTCAAGGTGACCATCTCCACACCACCTCCACTGAGGCCTGTTTCCCAATTTCTTCACATCAGGGCTTCTCGAGTCTTGATGTATGGTCCTTGTCTGTTCCAAAGGCAACCCTGCCTGAACTTAGTGATAATCAGGATGTGTTAACAGTCCTGATTAAGCCACAAGAAATGACCATTTTAAGGGATTTGTTTATGGCAATTTCTAATGGTTCCACCTGTTTATAGACTTAGTTTGTATAAGAGGGAGAATTTTATCTCATACATGTTGAGTTCCATATTGGAGTCTATCAGAACCCTCATGGATGGCTGCCTCCTTACCTTGTTGAACTGGGGGTGTATGGTGGGGGATGGCATTCTTGTACCCTTGGAGGAGGCTTTCCCTCAGCTCTGCATCCACGTCGCACACATTTGTGCTGACTCTGAAAGCACCAGCGTGGCAGGAAGTAACACTGATTTCCTTTAACCTTTTTCAGATCGAAGACATCATTACAAAGATGCAAGATGACAAGACGGGGGGTGTGCCCGTCAGAACGGTCAAGAGCTTTCTCTCCAAAATCCCCAGTGTGGTCACAGGTAACGCACTCCTCTCAAGGAGTCATGAAGATCTGTGTCCCATAGATTGTGACCCCAGGGTGGCTAGGAATCTGTGATGAGTGCAAAGGAGTCAGTGCATTTCCTGAGTTACCCTTATCTCAGTTTCCAGGAAGAAGATGTTCCTTGACCAATTATTGGGAATGGCCTAGCATGAGCAGCCTTTCAAGTGTGTCTGGGAATAAACAAGCCATCACCTGACACATTAGCACCCAGGCCTAGAGAAGAGAAACAGCACAGAAATATTAACAAAGTTATGTTAAAGCAGGATCTTAGTCTGGGTTTTCAGTTTTCTGAGACAATTACCGTTTCACAATGTAGTTCACACTAGACTCAAACTCTTTATCCTCTGCCTCAGCCTTCTAAATGCCAAGATTATAGACATGAACCATCACATCATGGCCATGCTGATGGTAACACAAATGTATGTGGGTCAAATGTTGTAACAATACACACCTAGAGTCAATAACTTTATTATGAACTGAAAAGCATGTAAGTTCAGTTGAAATATTATTAGCAACTCATTTGTCTATTCAGTGTTAATCTGGAGTTATTTATAGAGTTCTCACCAGCAGGCTCTCTGTCCAGTTGGAATATATGTTGTCAAGGAGGCATCGGAGCATGTGGGCAAGATTTTAAAGGAGTTTGTATGAGCTTTGAGCATAAATTATGAGTGTATCAATGGTCTTCAGAACTGTGAGATTTGTGAGTTCAGGCAGTGAGTATAAGTAGAACACACAGCCCAGGTCCTAACACATGGGATGGCCAATGTATATGGGTCAGCAAGGGACGGAGAAAAGAGCAAAAGAAACAGGAAGGCTTAATTAATTTAAATAAGTACATTTAATAAAAAGCAAAGGAAGCTGGGTACTGGTAGCTGACATTTTTAATCCTACCTACATAGGACACTGAGGATTATAGTCAAAGCAGACCAGGTAGGAAAGGCCATTAGGCTCCTATCTCCAATTAACCATTTTGAAAAAGCCAGAGTGGAGTTGTGGCTCAAGTGGTAGAATGCAAGTCTTGAGCAAAAAAGTTCAGGGTCAGTGCCCAGGTCCTGAATTCAAGCCCCAGAACTTGCACACACAAACACATAAAAGGCAATCTGTATTATCTAACTTAATATAGGTATGTTTGTTTCTTTCATTCTTTCTTTCTCTCTCTCTCTCTTTCTTCCTTCTTTTCTTCCTTCCTTTCTTTCCTTCTTCCTTTCTTTCTTTCCTTCTTTCTTTCCTTCTTCCTTTCTTCCTTCCTCCCTTCCTTCCTTCCTTCCTTCCTTCCTTCCTCCCTTCCTTCCTTCCTTCCTTTCTTCCTTCCTTCCTTCCTTCCTTCCTTCCTTCCTTCCTTCCTTCCTTTCTTCCTTCCTTCCTTCCTTCCTTCCTTCCTTCCTTTCTCTCTCTCTCTCTCTCTTTCTTTCTTTCCTTTCTTTCTTTCTTTCGTCGGTCATGGGGCCTGAACTCTGAGCCTGGGCGCTGTCCCTCAGCTCTTCAGCTCAAGGCTAGTGCTCTACCACTAAAGCCATAGCACCACTTCTGGCTTTTTCTGCTTATGTGATGCTGAGGAATTGAACCCAGGGCCTCATGCATGCAAGGCAAGCACTCTACCACTGAGCAACCTTCCCAGCCCATAGGTATGTTTCTTTATCCAGTATACAGATGTGAAGAAAGTAGGGATCAGGGCCAGAAAACCTAAGATAGATTTTGGACATGCGATCATTGAGACTTTGAGAGTAATCAGGAGGTCCTGGCCAGGAACAAATTACAAGTGATGGATAGAAGTCCTAGAGAAGAGCTATGGATTTGAAAGACACAAAAACCTAAGTGACGACAAGCTTCATATCTTCATCCACAAACTATGCATTAATTTATCCCCTATCTACCTAGAAGATAATGTGCTACCCCACCCCGATCTCCTAAGGCTTTGAGGAAGATTCCTGTTGGCATGTAAGGACATGTAACTATCTTCACTCCTCCTATCTGGAGCTCAAAGCAGAATTCATACATGTAACTTGGATAATGCCCTTTGGTTCACATGTAGGTTAGACATATTAGGCTTAGAAAGCCAGTGAGGGGCTGGGAAGGTGGCTCAGTGGTAGAGTGCTTGCCTCTCATGCATGAGGCCCTGGTTTCAATTCCTCAGCACCACATAAACAGAAAAAGCCAAAAGTGGTGCTGTGGCTCAAGTGGTAGAGCACTAGCCTTGAGCAGAATCACTGAGGGACAGCACCCAGGCTCAGAGTTCAGGCCCCTTGACTGACAAAAAAAAGAAGAAAGAAAGAAAGAAAGAAAGCCAATGAGACAGGAATGGACATGTTTAGAAGAAGATAAGAGATGGGAGATAACCTTAGAACCTAATCCCTCTCTGAAAAGTGAAGGTTTAAGAATTCTAGGGGATGAGGGCTGAGAAACAAATGTTCCTAAGGGGAACTACATGGTAGACAGAAGTGGAGTAGAAATGAGAATCCAATCTTACATTGCAAAAACACAAACAAACAAACAAAACACCTGAAGCTCATTGGCTTTGGTAGAGGAAGACTTAGCCATAAGAAATGCAAATCAGGTCCTGCCATCTTACCACCCAGAGATTTGCAATTTCTGAGCAAGGTATCCACAGGAAGCGCATCTCATGCTCTCCCTACCATTCCCCTGTTAGGACAGCAGGCCAGTCTCCACACCCTTCTCTGAGTGTAAGTAACAAAGATGACAATAGGGGCCATGGTGGTGAGGTGGCTGATTTTCTACTTCTAGTACACAGCCCTACCACCCCCTCTACCTGCTCTGATTGACAGACAAACCTGAGCAAGAGTTGGACTAGCTTCAAGAATCTTTGGAGTTCATTTCTTCCAAGCTATTCTCAGAAACACCCTTTTCTAGCCTAGAAAAATCTTCAGATCTAGTCTCCTTTATCTCTGCAGACAGGAAAATTGAATTCCAGAGACGTGATGCAATGTGCTCCCAAATCACATAGCTTGTTAAGAAACAGAACCAAAACTATGATCTGGATTCCTCATTGCAAGTTTCTCCCATCACCTCATGCTGAGATTTATCTCCTTGAATGCAACTTGTATTAAAAGATATCAGGTGCATTTCCTCTAAAAAGGTGGAAAACTTGCATAGTTTGTTAAAAAAAAACAAGATTGTCTCTACAGCCTGTATGAATGGGGAGTCTGTGTAACCCCTGACAACTCCAGCCTCTATTTTAACAACCTCCAGCTCTCATTCCATCTCTGGCCCACTTTGACCTTGGAAGTCTTTTTCCTTGTAACGAACCAAAACTTGCTTGCCCTCTTCTTTCTTTGATTTATTAGTCTCAGTTCTGCCTCTTATTCATCAGCAAAGAATGGAAGGATAGATTTGATTAAAAATTATGCCCACCTACCTCTTCCTTATGAATTTTTATTGTACAATTTCAGAAAGTATTCCATATATATTTTATGCTACTAATCTCAACATAGATGTCCATCTCTGGCTTTTCCTAGTCCATCTTTTATTGACATGAGCACTTATAAGTATCATTATTATGGTCTCTTGGCAGTACAATTGGAGGCAAGCTACCTGTGGGACCTTGAGCACCTGGTCACTAGCCTTGTTGGGCCTCAGTTTCCCTGCATCCAGATTAAATGTCATCTATCCTGCTCTGATCTGCTGTGGCTCTTCACAGAATATGTACTAAGGCCTGTCTGAAGTTCATGCTTTCCCCTTTTCCTCTACATGTTGTACTTGTGTCTAGCCCTAAGTTAACTCAAGACACCACTTCTCTTGGGATATGATTCTCCCAGATTGAAAACAAAAGAGCCAGATGGGGAAATCTGAGAATTATTCACAGTCAACATTGTCACTCCCCTGCTTCTATATTGCTGGAAGTAAAATGAACTGGAAAAATAATTCAAAATGGAGATAATTTGTGGAGTTCCTATAGTAAATAGATTGAGTCATAGTCCCTGAAATATCATAGCCTAGTTCTTTAAATCAGTAAGTGATATCTTACAGTGAAAAAGTCTTTGTAAATTACATTAAGCTTCAGATGGGGAGACTACCCTGGCTTATTAGAATGGGCCCTAAATGCAATCCTATAAATCCTTATGAAAGAATCAGAAGAAGATTGGACACAGAGGAGAAAGTTAAGTGATTTAGAAGGCAGATAGTGATGTGGCCACAAGCCAAAGAATGCTAGCAGCTACCAGAAGCTTCCCTAGAGCCTCTAGAGGGAATGTGGCCCTGTTGTTACCTTGATTTGAGCCTTTGAAACTAACTTGTGGCTTAGGCTCCAGACTATGAGCAAATAACTTAAGCCAGAGTTTGTGATGACTTGTCAGAGCACCCACAGAAAGCAAAAACAGTGCCAGCCTTACACCAACATGGTGTCAAAGGGAAGAAATGCCAAGGATGGTTTAGAAAATTAACACATTAATTTATAAAAGAGGTGATCAAGAGCTAACAAGTAGTTTTCTCCCAACGTCTTGGGAAAATGCATAATGTTAATTTTGAGAGCAAATTGGATTGATATGCATTAAGGTAGGTCAGTTTTATTCAGGCTAGTCAGCTTCTACTTACTGATGTTATAACACAAATTTCACTTGTCTTGATGTAATTTAAAATACCTTTAAACTACATTATCCTGACCTATCATATTATTCCTATATTTAGGACAAGTTAAATAAATTAATAATACAATATCAATGCACAATATTAATCCAACATTAATATAAAAGACAATCTATTCTAAATTAGAATGCCATAATTTATTCATCTAATATTAAAAACACATGGTGAGAAGTGGCATTTTTATATCAGGAGTGCTTCCCTTGCTTTGAATATTTTTTTTTCTAGCAAGAATTTTAGAAACTTGTAGAACCTATATAAATATCCTTCACAAAAGTAAAATCGTGAGTCCAACCTTACATTCAAATCCACATATATCCACATCGATAGTCAAACTTATTTGGAGATTCCTGCCTTGAAGAAGAGCAGATTAACAAAATCAGAGGTATTTTCTGGATGAGAACAACTAGAAATGCTGAGAAAGAAAAAAAAACAATCAGCATGGTGTCATTGGTGCATTAACAAGAGAGTGAAGAATGGAATAAGATTGCTGGAATAAGATTTGTGACAATGTGGATATCCATAGGCTTTTAGGGAGGTTTTTCTCCTGGAGAGATGGAATAAACCAAGAACGGGACATGTGAACGGGACATTTACAGCTGCTTTTTAACAATTCATGGAATGAGGTCAACAAAAGTTAGAATTTGAGAAGCATGGAAGACAGAGGTCTTGATAAATTTACACTTTGTATTGAGCTGAGGCTGCAATCTGGGAGTAAAAGTAAAATAAAAATACTCAGCCTCTCAGTGGACTAAAGGCCAGCTTCTAGAGAGTGAGCTAAGGTAGAAAATTATAAATCCTTCAAATTGAGAAAAAATGAATCAGGATTTCAGTGCCCCTGGGCAGTTGAAGGAAGCAAATTAACATATTTCCTGGAAGCAAATAACTTTATGGTAGCCATCATAGCATCTTTACCAATGCATTTGCACATTGCAAAGTGAGCATGCAATCAGAGATAAGCAGACACATAAAGAGATAAGTTAACATGAATGGGAACTAGTAGAAACAAAGAGTGATAGAAGTAAACTCAATGGAGTTCCAGATATTGAAATTAGCATACACTGAATCTAAAATAATGACTGCAGCTATGTTCATGGCAATAGAAGATGCAAAAGAAAAATTCAGCAGGGCTGGGAAGGTGGCTCAGTGGTAGAGCGCTTGCCTTGCATGCCTGAGGCCCTGGGTTTGATTCCTCAGCACCACATAAGCAAAAAGAAAAAAGCCGGAAGTGGCACTGTGGCTCAAGTGGTAGAGTGTTAGCCTTGAGCTGAAGAGCTGAGGGACAGCGCCCAGGCCCAGAGTTCAGGCCTCACGACCGGACCCAAAAAAAAAAAAAAAAAAAAAAGAAAAGAAAAGAAAAGAAAAGAAAAATTCAGCAGACAACTGCAAACCATTTAAAAAAAAACAAAAAACCACCTCATGGGCTGGGAATGGAATGTAGTTTAGTGGTAGAGTGCTTGCATAGCATGCATGAAACACTGGGTTCAATTCCTCAGTACCACATAAACAAAAAAAAGCCGGAAGTGGCGCTGTGACTCAAGTGGTAGAGCGCTAGCCTTGAGCAAAAGAAGCCTTGATCTTCTTTTGACCAGGCCCTGAGTTCAATCTCCATCCAGGACTGGCAAAAAATAAATTACCTACTTTGGTCATAGTTGACATTTTTACCAAGAGCATGTGTTTTATAACTTGAAGAATTCATGTGGTAGAAATGGGGACACACACACACACACACACACACACACACACACACACACACACGTGTGCACACACATTAAGCAAGGCAAAGATAATCAGGAGACCTAGCTCAGTAGACTGTGCTTCTTGTTGGATTCCATGATGTGTCATTTGCACGTGTCATTTGTCTATCACCTCCACATCGATACCTGTCCTCAGGCACACTTGTGCCAGAATTAGGACTTATTCCCCTGTGGCTAAACTTTATTTTTTTCATGCATCTCCCTTTCCTCAGAGGTTGTGTGGATGGGTGTAGTGACTTCAAGGAAGGAAGGTAGGCCACTCCTCTGTACCTGGCCCAGGTCCCAGGGCCATTTCCCAAGGATGTCATCCCTTGCATAGCCTCATTCCTCCCCAGCCTCTTCACCCCAGTTGTTGTCCTGGCCCCAAGGCTATTTAAGTTTCCGCAGTAGAGCTACACTGCCTGGTTTAGAATGTGACCTCTACTCATTATGGGCTGAATGCCTTGTACACTTCACTTTAATCTCTTTGTGCCTCAGTTTCCTCACCTATAAATTAGAGCTATGAATAAAATAATATGTCTGCTCATATTATCACTAGGAGGGTTAAATGAGTTAATATGGTATATATACATATATATTATATGTATATGAATAGTGCTGCTCATGGTACATAGTAAAAGCTATTTAATGCCAGAGACTCCTGTGATGGGTGGCAGTAGCTGGATTGTTACCATTCTGTTATGTGAGCTTTATTTTTTTTTTTAAATTGTATTTTATTTTATTTGAGAACATACTGTACAGAGGGGCAACAATTACATGGGCATATGTGAGCTTTATATTAGTAACAACAGCAATAATAATTACAATAACCATTGACAGTAAAACATAGCTGCTATATCACTGGAGCTTGTTTTCAGAAACACACAAAATATTCATCTTGCCTTTCTTACCTGTGAGATCTGAGTATGTGTGTGAGACTTATTCCTTCTCTATCACATTGGGACTGTAGACTTAGGCTATGATACAGAATATGTGCTTTTCTAGCCACCTTAATTACCCTTGAGAAAGGGAAGGGCATAAATTATCTGTGTTCTGGATGCTTAAAACTGTGCTCTAGAGTCAGGCAGCAGTGGCTCATGCCTGTAATCCTGGCTACTTGAAAGTCTTAAGATCTGAGGATTATGGTGGATTATGGTTCAAGGCCAGCCAAGGCAGGAAGGTCTATGAAATTCTTATCTCTAATAAATCACCTAAAAGCCAGAAATAGAGCTGTGGCTCAAGCAGTAGAGCACTAGCCCCGAGGAAGAAAAAAATCTCAGGGACAGCACCCAGATCAACCCAGTTCAACCCCCAAGATCAGAAACACACACACACACACACACACACACACACACACACACACACACACACACACACTCACACACACACACACAACCTTACAACTTTGCTTTATTAAATGCATGGCAGGCATCCTCCTGGTACCTTCTTCAATGCCCTGCCCTCCACCACCTTCTATTCCTTCTTTGCTTTGCCTTCCTTCCCCTTAGGCTGGAAGGCCTAAGAGAACAAATGTCATTTTGAGTCCTGCAAGCCAAGGAGTTTTCAACAGAGGCAAAATCAGTAAGGACAGAGCATCCTGGCTGCAACCTGGGGTGAAGGAAAGGTAGAGAGGGCAATTCCCCTGAATGAATTCATCAAGATACTTCCCAAGCACATTGGGAACACTTTATAAAGACTCAACATCCACAAATTAGCTGTATCCTTCATGGTCCCTAACCCAGTACCCAGACAGGACGCAAGGCCCAGGGAACATCTAGAAACAAATTCCTGAGTGGCACAATTGTTTACCACCCCCCCACAAATCCATGTTACATTTGGCTAGGGGTGGGGGTGGGGGGAGCTTGTGGGGAGAGGGATGTTTTTTAAGTGTTTAGAGAAGAAAATATATTTTTCAAGACTGAATGGGAAGACCACACACTCAGTTTCTGTCAAGTTTGTATGCTTTGTGTAAATTAATGAACATGAAGGCTTTCCCATGTGCATAAGAATCTAGGAGTTATGTGAGTTAGCAAGTTAATTCACAGATTCTTCTGATCCTATTGCATATTCCAAAATTAACCATATAAGTCAAACTAGAATTTGAAGTTAGGGTCCAAGGAAAACACACACTGGATAAACAGGCTTATACAGTTTAAAGACTCAGCAACAGCTGGTGGGAACAGCAAAGCGTAGACAACTGGAGAAAAAATTCCTTAAAGAAATAAATGGATCCTTAAAATAGACCAAATAAAGCAGAAGAGTATAAAGAACCGTAGTTCCTGATGGAAAGCAAGACTTTCTACACCAGCCACACCATGTCTGCAAAAGTCTTAGAGAAAAAGAACAGTGGCACAAATATGAAAGTTTTAGTTATAAATCTTAGTTATTGTATACAACGACAGTTAGAGGATATCTTTGTTTTGTCATTCATGAGTCTTGAACTCAGAGCCTGGGTGCTGTCCCTGAGCTTTTCCACTCAAGGCTAGTGCTCTACCACTTTGAGCCACAGCTCCACTTCTGGTTTTCTGGTGGTTAATTGGAGGTAACAATCTCATGAACTTTCCTGACCAGGCTGGCTTTGAACAGTGATCCTCAGATCTCAGCCTCCTGAGTAGCTAGGATTATAGGTTTGAACCACTGGCACAAGGCTTTTAAAAACATTTACTTATTTGTTTGTTCATTTATTTATTTATTTATTTATTCATTCATTCATTCATTTTTTTGGTGCTGGTCCTAGCATTTGAACTCAAGGTCTGAGTGCTGTCCCTGAGCTGCTTTTGCTCCAGACTAGTGTTCTACCACTTGAGCCATAGTGCCACTCCCAGATTTTTCTAAGTAATTTATTAAAGGTAAGAGTCTCATGAACTTTCTTGCTGGGATGGCTTTTAACCACACTCCTGAGATCTCAGCCTCCTGAGTAGGTAGGATTACAAGCATGGCTTCTATAAGATACCTTTGGAAGGAAAGGAAGGAAAGGGGAAAACTTCACCATCATTCACCAGTGTGTTCATTGTTTTTTTCTTCTGCAGACACACTAATTTATTCTGATGGGAATGCTACATTTCCAAATTCTACTTTTACTTGAAAGAAAATCAAACTTTAAAACAGAAGTTGCACACTATGTTGTGATTGCTGGAATGGTTAAGAATAACAGCTGTCATGACTTTGAAAAGCCATTAGTAATAATTGGCCAAGGTAAATGGGGTGGGGTGTCTGACTAGCTTTTATTAAGCATCCATTTTACTTGAATTCATAGTTGCTCATCTCTTGCTTTAGAAAGCCACAGCCTAACTCACTTCTGTAGACTGGCTTTCCTCATGGGGGTGGGCGGACCTCCACACCTCTAGGGGGCAAGATGTAAATCCTACATGTCCTTTATGTCACAGCCTCTATTGTGTGCTTCGCCTTCATATCGTTTGTATTCACATACTCAACTGATATTTTCCTGTACCAAGAAGTGAACTTCCTGCTGAGGAAGGCACCAGGTGTAGAGTCAACAGAATGGAAAGCAAGAATAGCTAGCCTCCTCTACCCTTGCTGACCCTAGAATCTAGTGGAGGAAAGAAAAATGAACAATAAAGTGTGCATTGGCATTCAGAGGCAAGGCACACAGGAATATGAGAGATGGCCAGAGGAAACTGCAACAGGCTGACCTGTAAGCTTTCATAGGAAAAGTGAGTTGGTATTAACCAGGTAGAGATGGCTAGAAGAGAGACATCCAACCCAAAAGAACACTATGTGCAAAATCCCTTTTGTGGGAGAAAGCGCAGCATGTAGTTGACAAAGGACAAAGACTTGTCTGTGGAAGTTTCTGGCAGCCAAGAGAAGAGGCAGAAGGTTTGAGCAACGTAGTTGGTATCAGACTGGAGGACCAATAGGAGTTTAGTCTTTTTGTAAAATTTACTTTTATTTTATTTGTGAACATACTGTACAGAGGAGTTACAATTACATGGGCAGGATAATGCGTACATTTCTTACCAAGCATTGCAGCCTCCTCCTTTGTTTACCCTTCACATCCCTTCCCAGCCTCCCCCCTCCCCCCCAATCCCAATCCTTCTCCTTCCCCCCCTTTCCCCCCTCCCCCCCCCCCACACCGATGTTGTAAAGCTCGTTTTGGACATGACAACTTGTACTTCTCATTGTTGCAACAGGTCCACCTGTATCCTTAAACAACTGGTTTTTCCCCATCTCCTCCACAAGTTATACTGACATCAAATATAGTGAAAGCAGGGGTTATACTGTGGGGGAGGGGAGTTTAGTCTTAAAAGCAGTGGTTGAAACCCTTGAAGGTTGAAAATGAGAGTGACATCATCAGATAAGAATTTCCACAAGGGGTCACTGTATCAGTGAGGGTTCAATTAGAAAAGCAAGTCTAGCTCTGTATGTGTGTGTGTGTGTGTGTGTGTGTGTGTGTGTGTGTGTGTGTGTGTGTGAATGTGAATAAAAGAGATATACAAATGTCTGTGAGTCCTGGCACACCTAAGTAATGAGTGGGACACTGGATTCCAAGGTCTCCATCAGCTGATACATGTTTAATCACTTCTGCTTAGTCTTACAGTTAGCCTGATTCCATTAGTGTAGTAAACAAGCTGGCGAGTCCCTTGTCCCTGCCTATTCACAATCTGTGACTCGAGTGTATAATGTAAAGTGAGAGGCAGCCAATCAAAGATCTGTGCTAGCTAGTCTTGGTGACCAATTCCATTGTAACAATTGGTTTTCTGTAACCCCTTCTGTGGTTGTGGAATCTATGGAAGCAGACGCCACCTTAGGGCACTCTTTGGGGCACTTAGGTCACGTGATAGGCCCTCCTTCTGCCACCATCACAGTGAACTGAATAGGCTTTTTCTCACACTCTGTGCCTCATCTCACCTTTGAGGTTGACCATGTATGTTTGTCACGGGACTGACCGTGTGTGATAATGGCTGCTGGTCAAGCCATCAATGTCACAAGCTGGAAGGCCACAGGGCAGACAGAGAAGGAAGGTGGACATGAAATAGGAGCCCCCCCCATTGCAGGAGCTGGGACCTAGGATGTCTGTTAGAAAAATCATGTCGGTTCTTGCTGATTCCTGCGTTGCAGAGTTGTCGATCAGGGATCTCTGGATCCCAGCATCCCTCAGAGTCAACAAAGCTGGAGGCAAACCGAGGGGAAGATGGAGAATTGCAGTCCCAGCTGTCACCCCACCCAGCGAGGTGAGCGGCACATAAATGACCGCATGTGTGAGCTTCGCAATAGCTACTGCTACCCAGGCACTAGTGGCTCACGCCTGTAATCCTGGCTACTCAGGAGGCTGAGATCTGAGGATCGTAATACAAAGCCAGGCCAGGCAGGAGAGTCTGTGAGATGCTTATCTCCAGTTAACCAGCCAAGAACTAGAAATAGAGCTTCAGCCTTGAGCTGAAAATAAAAATCAAGCAAGAGCCTGAGAACCTGAGTTCAAGCCCCAGTACCAGCATAACAACAACAACAAAACAGCTACTGTATTTCCTCCCATCCTCTTCTCTCATATACAAATACCTCTCATGGTCTATCTTAACTTTCAGACAACAGGTTCTGGGAAGGTAGTTTGGCCCAGTCACCACAACGAGCCACCAAGAAAGAATGGGTGTGCAAGCCTTCCACATCCCTCCCTGCCAATCCCTACCCTCATTTCTTGGATCCCAGTCCCCCTGTAGCTTTTTCACTCCACTCACCCTGGCCACTCTGGTGTCTTGGAGAAACAGGGTGAAGCCCTAAGCTGGCTTCTAGTCCGCCAAGATCACGACACATCTGCTCATCACATTGCAAGTGTGATCAGCGGTGATGCCAACCCTCCCCACCAGGCAGCACAAGTGCAGGTAAACACATGACTCTCCCACTGGCCAGGTCCAAGGAAGCCTGACAGAAGCCCCGCCCCAGCACGGCCTGCTCAGGAAGCAGTGTTCAGTCACTGCCTTCCTCATTCCACCGCTGCGGTGGGCAGGCAGCTTTCCCCCTTCCCCCTGATCTGGCACACTTACTCATGTCTGGCTCCCACTTTCCTGAGAGTGTTGGGAGGCCAGGATGAACCTGGAGTAAGAAATCCTGTGATGCAAAATGGCCCTGGGGAATAAAGCTACGTAGGTGCCCATGTAGCTCAGTGGTCTTCAATTGTGATTGCCCCCCACAGAAGCACAGACAGAATTTGGTGATGTTGCCAGTGCCCATTCCCCCCCACAGATGCTGGGGGTGAGGCCCAGGCAGCCATCACTGATCGTGTTCCCCAGGAGACTCTAGCATGCAGCCAGGGTCTAGAACCAGCGGCTTCAACTCATCCTCTTGTTCTCAGAGAATGAGGCGAAGTCATAGAGAAGTTAACTGTGCTGCCTAGCACTGGGCACAGAGAATGGACCCCGAGTCTCCTGACTCTCCCCTGTGGACCCTGCCCTGCCCGTGAAACAAGACCCAGAAGTTAGAGCCATGGTCTGTGTTAAGCCCTGGAAAGGTAAAGATTCTGAAAGCATGTATTGTCTTTAGGAGACAGGCAGCAAGCCAGGTATTTGTCCATTCACTCATGCTTATGAAACTTTAGACACCACACGTGCCTTTGCCCAGGAGCTGATTCTCCAAGTTTACCTGGTCCTTGGGATGGGAAAGAAAAGACAAGGCTAGGAATTCATTGTCCAGTGAAATGCATTTCAGGGTGGTCCTATACATTACAGATGAGCCTTCAGAGCTAACAGATTCTGAAAATGGAGCCTTCTTAGCTGCAATATGATCCAAGATGAAAGAGAGGTAGAGAGAGACTGAGAGATTGAGAGAAATAAAGATGGAGAGAAAAGAAGAAGGAAGAGGGGGTGTAGGAAGAGAAGAAGAGGAAGAGGAAGGAAGGGAGGGAGGGAGGGAGAGAGAGAAAAAAGGAGGAAGAAATGGAAGGGGAGGATAAGGAAGAGGAGAAAGAAAGAAAGAAAGAAAGAAAGAAAGAAAGAAAGAAAGAAAGAAAGAAAGAAAGAAAGAAAGAAAGAAAGAAAGAAAGGAAGAAAGAGAAAGGAGAGGAAGGGGAAAGGGGAAGAAGGAAGAAGATAGAGAAGAAGGGAGAGAGAAAGATGAGGAGGGAGAGAGAGAAAGAGAGATGGAGGGAAGGAAAGAGATGAAAGGAAGGAAGGAAGGAAAGAAGGAAGGAAGGAAGGAAGGAAGGAGAAGAGGAGGGAAGGAGCAGAGAAGAATGAGGAGGAGAAGGAGAAGAGAGAGAAAGGAGGAGAGGGAGACAGACAGAGAGGACTATGAAGCCCCTTTCTTAGAGAGCACTACTTTCCTCTAGGTCACCTGTGTGAAGCACAGGAGCAGTGACCTTTCCAATATTAGGTCATTAACGTTCTCTCTTGGGAGCTGAAGCACAGGAAAAGGGCTCGCGGTGATTTGGCTGGGCCATCTCATGGCCACTGAACACATCAAGAGCACGGTCACCCTTGTTGCCTTCCTAAGGTGGGCGTTTCTCATACTGTGTTAAGTAGGGAGGTAGAGCATGATATACAAAGGACCCCTAGTTATGAGCCCTGAGTCCAACTCTCCAGCCTCTCGGCTTTGCCTTCCAATTCCAGGCGGCCTAGGAGACAACTAGAGTCATGGACTCTTACTCTACATGAGATGCATCTCCTAAAAGAGTTGTGTTTGAGCTGGGCACCATGGCTCATCTGTGTAATCCTAGCTACTAAGGAGGCTAAGAACTGAGGATCACAGTTCAGCCAGCCTGGACAGGAAAGACCATGAAACGCTTATCTCTAATTAACCGCCAAAAAGCTGGAAGTGGAGCTCTGGCATAAGTGGTAGAGCACTCGCATTGAGTGAAAAGGCTCCCAGGCCCTGTTCAACAGCCCCAGGACCAGCGCCAAAAGAAAAACAGAGCTGTGCTTAAATCAAGCTTTAACAGACTGACTCATTCTTGCTCATCTCGAACCACTTACTATTTGGAATTTTCAAGAGTTTTATTGTTCCAACCTAGTTGGCAGCCCTATCTTCTAAAAGACTGACTCAAAGCCATTTTAGAGCAATTCTGGATATTTCTGCAAAGGCCTACAGATTCCCAATGGTGCTCAGATTTTTTTTAATCCTTTAGGGTTTTGTTAATAATTGCATTTTCAATATGTAATCTTTTCCATTCATGTGGGCACACATACGTGCCTGCACATGCCCACATATATACACACAGGTACAGGGGCTTGAACTCAGGGCCTTACTCTATCTCTCTCTGGCCTTCTTAGCCCCCCCACCCCCACCCCCACCCCCACTCAAAGCTGTCACTCTACCACTTAAACTACAGCTCCACCTGTGGCTTTTTACTGGCTAATTGGAGAAAAGGGTCTCACAGGGTTTTCTGCTCTGGCTGGCTTTGAACTTTGATCCTCAGATCTCAGCCTCCTGAGTAACTAGGATTACAGGCCTGAACCACCAGAGCCTGATTTTTCAATGCTCCTAATAAACTGCAATGTTTCCTCACCTAGATGACCACATTATAACTAAATACAGCAAGGAGATTTCCGTGGGGTTCACAGTCCTGTGACTGCAATGTCATCAAAAATGACATCATGTATCTTTGCCAGGTCTGTCTGGCTGTCTTTGGACAGCATTCATCTTGCGCTCATTTTATACTGTGCCTGGACTGTCGCTGAGTACAAAAGCACAACTTCTGATTTGCCCTGGGATTTCCCCGTTGAGTGACACTTCTATAGACCAAGCGTCTCATTCCTGCAAGTAGATATTAAGTTGATTTGGCTTCATAGAAGTGGCGGAGTACATCAGCATCACTGCTGTGTGGCGTGGCCGTCTAATGATAGAGGACAGCAATCGGTAATTGATTTCTGCCACGTGAAGCCATGGCAGGCTAAACAGAAGGTTTTACTATTATTCAGAAGGATGAAAATGATTGGGGAATTGAATCATGCCAGGGCAGCTGTGGTGTGGGAACCAGATGCCTTACTGGCTGGTGCCTTCTTTGGCTCCATCTTGGTACATACTAACTTGGGATGCCCCAAGAACATAGAACAGAGCACAGAATGATTCTTACTTTGGTGAATCAAAAGTTTCAAAGTATTTAAATCATGTATGTTGAAGTACATGTGGACCCATTTTATTTATTTATTTTTTGCTGTTGGTGGTGGCGGCGCTTGAACACTGGGCTTGGGCGCTGTCCCTCAGCTCTTCAGCTCAAGGCGAGTGCTCTACCACTTGAGCCACAGTGCCACTACTGGTTTTTGAATGGTTTATTGGAAATAAGAGTCTCACAGACTTTCCTGCCCGGGCTGGCTTTGAACCACAATCCTCAGATCTCAGCCTCCTGAGTAGCTAGTAGTGAGTGGCTCCCTACTCACTGGGTTATATAAGGTAAGCACCAGATTTGGAAAGAACCAGAAGGCTAATTGAGATATTGACCATCACTGCCTGACGTGGTAGTCTCCTAAAAGGCTTCAGATAGGGAGATGGTCCCTACTATCAAGCGTGGGCAAGTCAGTCATTCATTGATCACTCACCTGATTTTTTTCACTTGGCCATCACTTGCCTGGAATTTAGGGTCCTTAGAAGGAGGTGGCAGCTACACTTGGAAAGATGATTTAGGTCTACGTGGGAGTCACAGAAAGCTAGGTAAAAGGGTGGAGATTAAGCAATTTTCCCTCCCACTATTAGCTGAATTTCCTTCCCGGACCCACTGGCGCCCTCTATTGCCAGTAGGATGTTTAACAGCTCTCTCCTGGACAAGCACCAGGACTGGGACTGGCCCTGGGTTCCAGTCCCAGCTGTGCTCCTCACTGGCTGGATGGCCTTGGACTGGATACGTCATGAGCCTGTGCCAACAGGAATGCATCCCAGAGTAGCAGGGGCCCGTGGGCTGCTGTGAGGCTGCGGGAGACCATCTCTCGGAAGGAAGGTGTGTTTCGCAGAGCAGCTGAGCTGCAATCAGACCTCCACAGCAGTTCATTATTACTCCCTTCCGTTGTTGAGCAGCATAGCTTTGCATCCTTGGGCACAGAGGGCTCTTTTTGTTTTGAGTTTTCATAGTACTGGAGTTTGAACTGAAGACCTCACACTCTTGCGTGGTGGTTTTGCTCAAGGACAGCACTCGAATTATAACCACTTTGGGGTTTTTGTTTGTTTTTGCTGATTAATTGAGATGAATCTCTCCAGTTGCCTGCCCAGGTTGGGTTTAAACTTCAGTCCTCAGCTCTCTGCCTCCTGAGCAGTTGGGGTTACAGGTGTGAGCCCCTGGCACCCGGCTGGCACTGAGGGTTTTAATTGGGATCTCTAGGGATGTGATTTGTACTGGGACAGTGGTTTATAGGTATCTCAGAAGAGTTGAACTCTTGGAGGCAAGAAGGCAGGTGAGCTCATCCTCCCTCCCATGGCTCTCCTGCCTGTCCTGGACTCATTCCCTGGCAGGTCAAGCATGCACAGAGCCCTATTCCCCAGATGTAGGCGGCATGAGAGGTCGAGGCAGACGTAACCTCATTCCACTAGCACCAGTGTCTAACTTTCAAATTAACCTCTTTGCCAGCAAACAGAACCAAGAATCGAGAGAAAGGAATTAGCCCTAGATCACAAAGCTGGAAGAACAAATTTCCCCTGAAATCACTCTACAGTAAGGTACAGACAGATGGGGTGGGCTCAGTGGTAAAGCAACCTACACCGAACTCTAAGCCAAAAACAAGCTCCCACCCTGGAAGAAGCCTCAAAACATAATTCTTCTGCCCCTTCTGCCTCTTGCTTTCTTCTTCTGTCCTTTTACCTCTGCAGAACAAAGGGCAAATCTGCTGAGAGAATGCAAAGCCAGGAGTGGCCAGGTGGATGGCAAATATCATAGCACAGAGATAAGAAGCCCGACTGGCGCCCAGACAGGGCGGAGGACACTGCAGTATCAAATCATGCAATTTAGCAAATGGCCAGTGGCAGGTTGAAGCAGCGGGTTAATCTGTTTTCCATGCCCTCCAGGCCTTTGCCAGCAGAGGTTTGCTTGAGTCCCCAGAGCCTCCTGGAGAAGCTATCCTGGATTGCATTTCCCAGCCCACTAGAGGCAGGAACAAGTAAGACCCCAAGTAAGGACATTTGCTGGCTGGAAAGAACCTGTGAGACCTTTGCATGGAGTGGGAAATCGTTGAAATACGATTGGAAGCTAGCATTTAGGGAGAGCTTGCTCTGCTAGGTCCTTTTGCAAGCACAGATGCTAGCTAATTTTTTTTTTATCTTAACCCATGTATCCATCCACATGACAGCATCTGGTCATTAATTTCATTTTCATTGTGGAAGTAGGCAATGAAGACACAGAGATGTCTAGAAACTTGCCCAAATCCCCACAGCTAAGTGGCAGAATCAGGCTATGAACTCAGGCCAAACTAATTTCTAATTTGTATCTTTTGGAACTCCACATGTTAAAGCTGACATGTTAACTTGAAAGTCTAGGAATACTTAAATTCAAGAAAACCCCTCACATAGCTGTACAACTAAAGGTTTCATGTTGACTTTACTAGTGGCCTCTGAAAATGCTATACATGACATCAAACAGGATTCATATTGTCCCTCCAGAGCCAAGAAATTAAGCAGTATTAGGCATGCCAATGATAATTAATTTAAACAAAATTTAATTATTGAAATTCCCATCCTGAATTCCTGCGGTGTTGTTTTAACAGGAGACGGCTGTCTGCAAAAAGCATGTGGTTTTCAAGAGCAACAGTGCCTCTGTGTGGTAACTTTGTGCATGGCACCTCAGGAGCATTTAAAAATAAGGCAGTAAACAGTGTGTGGCCTAAGCAAGATCTCTACACAGCCCCATAGTACTTCTGCTGTCAGCCAACAGACTGTTTCTATCAAAAAGATGAATGCAGTTAGATGTTCTATGCATACTGAGATTCTGCTTTAAGATGAGGGGAGAATCTCTTTCCTGGGAAGCCAAGAGAACAGCAAATCGTATGTGTTGCTGATGGGGAGGGATAGGGCTAGAGAGGAAGGAACTGTGGGACAGAGTGAGGATCTGCCGGCACAGAGGTGAGGGGTCCAGAGGGCTAGAAAGCAAGGAGCAAGTGGAGGATAGGACCTGATTTTTCTGGTGATCAAAATGAGGGGACATGTATAGTATCCTGTATCTTAGTCAAAGGTGACATTGAAATAGCTCACTTTAGACAAACTAAATAAAGAGCTTTCAGGCAAGAGCAGAATCCCCAGATCTGCCCTGATGCCTTTGCTTTCCACCACAAGCAAACCTGACACACTGTTGACCATAGGGAAGCTTATTTCTCCTGACCCTGAGTTAATGCCCTGAGCTGTGAAGTGCTGGTCCCCTAGAAACCTCTATATCCCATCCCTGGCCTCTAATGGGGTAAGAGAAGGGAACAAGCAGGGTATTTGAAACCCAAACACCAGGTTCCATTCCCAGCTTCAGTGGGGTGCCAGAGGCTGAGGTACTCATCAATGGCAGCCTTCATCATTCTGCAATGCTCTGTGCATGATGCATCCCTCTCCCAGGATCTTGTATTTAGCACCCATCACCAGCCTGTGCACATGCGGCCAGTGCCCTTCTAAACTTATTGTGGTGCGGATCCTGCCAGGACCACCATTTGAGAGATGCTTCCATCTTCATGGTTAGGGTCTGATGAAGCATTCTTAGCTTCGTGTGTGGCCAGATGAGTTGATCTGAAAGGACCCAGACCAACGTGAGTTGATCCTGAGGGAGTCTATGACCAATCAATTCATTCTAATCTTCTTCCAGGGTTACAGGCTAGCTTTTGAAGGCCAACTTCTTTGCCAGCTGAAGTGTAGACAGAAGTTTATGAAGGAGAGGGTTAAAGATGGTGGGGACAAACAGATCAAGCTGATCCTGAAGGAGAGACACTGAGGAGGAAGAGGAATGAGAGGAAAAATATCTTATATGGCATTTGTCAGAATCTGGACCTGTGGATTTTTTAAAGATATTATCATGTGTCCCCATGGTTGAGATAGGAAATGTCCCCAGACATTGGGAAGATGGCAGAAATTTTGGGAGGTAGAACTTACCTGGAAGAAGTAGAGCACTGAGACTAAAAGTGCCTTTGAAGGTTAAATCTGGTCCCAAGTTCCTTTCTCTCTCTCTGCTTCCTGTCCACTGTGAGGTGAAGAAACTTCCCTATCACACATTCCTGCCACCATGATCTTCTGTCCAAGTGCCTGGGCCCAAGCAGCCATGGGCTAAACCCTCTGGAGCTACGAGCCACATAAATCTTTCCTCCCTTGAGTTGTGCTCTCAGGTTTTATTGTTAAGTCACAGCTACACAAAAGCAACTGACATAGAGAATTGGTACTCAGATGGGAATTGTGGCTGAGACCACCTGACAGTGTGGCACTTAGGCCTTTGGCTTGGATTTGTGGGAGAGACTTGAAAGAGTTTAGAGAATCAGGCGAGGGAAAAAATTCACTAGGATACAGAGCTCAGTGGATCATGTTGCAGAAGAGTAGAATACCGACAGATGAGGACAGACGAGTCTATGGAGAAAATGAGGACTCTTGCGAACCAGACTCGAGGCCATTCGTGTTACTTTCTGGAGAAGACTTTGTCTCTGTTTTTATCCATGGCCAAAGACTTTGAGTGAAGCTGAACTTAAAAACAGTAGACTAATGAATTCGGTCTGTGGTAGGGACCGTACTGAATACGACTTTGGTAACCTTCACAGTGAAAATCAGGAGGGAGAGGCAGCAAGCAAAGTAGAAAGCTCGGATATGCAGTTTGGACAGAAAATTAGTGTATTTTAAAGTTATCAACAAAGAAGCCATGGTGGTTAAAGACATTCATGTCACTAAACAGCAAACAGTTTGTGTCAGGATAATAAGAAAGATGTCTTAAATATATCTTAGGATTGGCTTTACCCTCACCTATTGCAGGATAAAGGTTGGTTTTAAAATACATTATTTATTTATTTATTTATTTATTTTTATGCTCGTCATAGGGCTCGAACTCATGGCCTGGGTGCTATCCCTGAGCTTTTGTGTCAAAATAATAATAATAATAATAATAATAATAATAATAATAATAATAATAATAATAATAATAATATAATAATAATAATAATAATTGTTATTAGGGAGTCATGCAGAGAGGCTACCATTTCATAAATCGGGTAATGAGTACATTTCTTTTTTTTTGGACAACATCACCCCTTCCTTTGCCTTCCCGCATCTTCCCCCTCCCATCCCTGTCCACAAGTTACGTAGCTCATTTTCCATGTAGTGTACTCTGACGAGCATGATTACCTTTGTTCACCCTTCCTCCCTCCCTTTCTGTGAGGAAAGACTTTATGTGTGTGTATGTGTGAATAAACTTTCAAAGGTGCACACACAAGGTCATCCTGAGGCCTGATTCCCAAGGCCAAGCCACCCAGACACTCAGAGAACATGGCAGCCGTGGTCCACGTGGGCCTGGAGACTGCTTGAGCTGGTGGTAGAGCTTGGCCTCTCCTTATGTGATGCTGGTTTTGAAGATATGCTAGGGCTAAGTTATGGAGCCGAGAAGGCTTCCACCCAGATGTCAAAGGAATGCCTGGGAATCTGTGTGTGTGTGTGTGTGTGTGTGTGTGTGTGTGTGTGTGTGTGTAAGTGTCAGGGTGTGTGTGTGTGTATGTGTGTGTATGTGTGTGTGTGTGTGTGTGTGTGTGTGTGTGTAAGGGTCAGGGTCAGGGTCCCTGCAGGTAGTACCTTCCCTCCTCCCTCCCTGGAGGGTGGAGCGGATGCCACAGTGGCCATCTCCAGATGTTGTAGATACAAGGAATGTAGAATGTCTTCAGGCAAAAGCCATCTTCCACTAGTGGGGCCAGCCCAAGAAAGAGGCCAGTTGGGCTGCAAATGGCAAGGTCATGGTTGCGTTGCGGGGAGGGGGTGTCCCCCAAGCCCGTGTGAGTTCACAGCAGGACACCAGGGGCCCCAGATGCCAGACGTCCATAACAGCTTTCTTCTTGCTTTGGTCCCAGGCCTCCTTTCTATGCTCCCACGTTTCCCTTTTGGAATGAGACTGTTTACTCTGGGATATGGGATCTTGGAAGTGTGTCATTTCCTTTTGATTTTACTGGGGCTAACAGCGAAGACTTCACCTTAAGTCTCAGAGGAGTCTTTGAGCTTAATTTTTGAACACTGTTGGGACTGTGAGGATTGGGGGGGGGGGGGCGCCCAGAGATGGATTAAATACATCTTGCATTATGAGATGGCCATGACTTGAATAGGAAACCTCCCGCGCTGAACACTTGGTCTCCAGCGGGTGGCGCTATTTTGGGAGATGTTTTTTTGACACTCTGGGAAGTGAGGCTTCTTTTTTTAACTCCTGCGGGATATGTGTAGATACCTTCTGTGTACTTACTTTTTTATTTGATTATTGTGCAATATACAATCCTCTCTATTATTTGATCTTCTACATTACTTTGCCTTAACTCTTACGTATCAATTACTCATGGGCATGCTTCTTAAAGAGAGAAAGCCTGGCTTGAATCCACTACAATAGTCAGTGGCTATGGTTTGTAAGACCCAGAAAATACCATCTAACCGAGGACACATTCCTTACCTCTACCCTGCTCAATTCGAGTTTCTCCTGGGTCTTCTCCATCCCCCGCTCACTCTCCTTTCTCTTCTTCCACGTGATTGGAAGGAAGGCAGTCAGAAGCCAGGGGACTGCTTGGACAATGGTCATACAATGGACATTGGCATCATCACAGATAGCCCACATTTATTAATCACTTACAGTATGCGGGGCTACACAGTAATTGGAGCGATTCAACAGGCTGAGATGAGGATCAGCCCAGGCAGAACAATCTTAGTTCCAATTAACCAGCAAAAGAAGCTGAAGTGGAAGCCAGCTCATGTAGTAAAGCACCAGCCATTAGTGAGAAAGCCAAATAAGAAAGTCAGGCCTTGAATTCAGTTCCCTAGTACTGGTGTATGTGCATACACATGTGCACGCATGCACACACACACACACACACACACACACACACACACACACACACACACACACACAGTCTGTCTATGGGCAGAAGTAATCTAGCTACAGAGCTAAACCAGGAGCATGTTGTGGAATAATGTAGCTTGCTGAGGAGTTGATACCCAAAGCTTTTATAATTCGTTTGGCTTTTTCTTAATTTTTACTTTTTATTGTTATTATTTAAAAGTGATGTACAGAGGGGTTATAGTTACATAAATCAGGCAATAACTACCTTTTTACAGATGATGTCACCCATGCCCACACTCTCCCAGATTCCCACCTGTCCCCACCCACAAGTTGTATAGTTCATTTTTAACTAGTGTCTAATTGAGTATCACTGCTGCATTTGTTCACCCATGTCCAACCCTTTCTGTGTCCCCCACGTGCCCCCACTTGGGTCTGTTTCCTGGAGTTCATTTGGTTAAACAGTATTCTTATATATCAGAGGCACTGAGGCATTTGGCTTTTAAGATAGGCAAGCTACCATGTCTGTAAGATGTGTTGCAGAAGTCACTGTCTTCACTCAAGCTACTATATCAAAAGTACCACAGACCGGATGGTATAAACAGCTCAAAGAAGATTATTTCTCATAGTTCTAGAGGCTGGAGGCCCAACATCAACGTGCTGCTAGCACATGCAGTGTCTGGGAAGGACCCTTTCCCTGGCTAGGGAAAGCAGACTTCTTACTTTATCCTCAGCAGGCCAATGGAAACCTCTAGTTTCTTTCTTATCCTACAGAAATACCTATCTCTGGCTCTAAGCATGGACTCTGGAGTCACAGGGTCTGGGTTAGAATCCCAGCTTCGCCACTTACTACAGGTTGTGTGGCTGCAGGAAGTCAGCGGACCTCCATCTGTAAATACTAGTTGATAAGTATTGGTTTTGACAGGTTGCTGTGCATATAAATGAGTCAGTGAGTAGGTGTGAAGTGTTTGGAACTGTGCCTGACACCTACTAATCCTATATGTGCTTGCTTACGTATTTGTGCCTTTGAATATGCCGCCCTCTCATCACGGGATGCCACTTTACCCTACCTAAGTTCTTTAAGGTCCCGCTCAAGCTGAGTGTGATAGTGCACACCCACAATCCCAGCTGCTTGGAGGTAGAGACAAGAGGACCATGAATTCAAGGCCAACCTGGGCATAGGTACCAAGACTCTATCTCAAAAAGAAAATGCAAACAAAAGGGTAGAGGGTATGGCTCCAGTGGTTGAATCTCTAGTACAAAAAGAAATAGAAAGAAGGAAGGAAATAAAATAAAGGGGAAAAAAAGCAAAGAAAGGAGGAAGGAAGATTCAGCAAATTCTGCAAGCCTGAAGCAGGGCCTGCTCCCACAGTTCCAGCAAATACCTCTAGTGCAGTGCCCTGTGCACTAGTGGACAATCCCTGCATTGTCTGGCTCTCTCTCCCCCTAGTGGTGAGTATTGTAAATTCAGGGAACACAGTTCGGCCTTTGTTCCCAGTGTAACCTACTGAAATCCCTTGATTCACCTGTATGCAAACACTGACTTACTTGGTCATTCAGACAAACAATATTGATCAAGCATCTCTGATGTACCATGCACTTTTCTTTTTACAAGCACCTGTTTGTGCTGAGCTGTAGATAATCTCTCTAGCAGGCTTTATATTCCAGCAGGTCAAAGGGAGAAAGTAGATTCTCAGTTATTGTTGCCCAGAGCTTGAGTTGACTGAGAGAAATACTAGAAATAGATTTCTCTCAAATTACAAGCCCTATTTTAGACACCAAACTTTACAGCTGAACTTAACTGGGCCTATAGGCAGGCCCAGCATTTCTGATTACTAACTCCAAGCTAAAATAAGCAGCACATAACATGTTCTGTCACAGAATTGTTTGGATCTGTGGACCCAGTACTTTGTTTTTTGTCAGTCTGATGCTTGAACTCCGGGTCTGGGGGCCATCCCCCACTCTACCACTTTGAGTCCCAGTGCCACTTCTGGTTTCTGAGTGGTTAATTGGAGATAAGAGTCTCATGAGGACTTTTCTGCTTGGGCTGGCTTCAAACCACAATCCTCAGATCTCAGCCTCCTGAGTAGCTAGGATTACAGGCGTGAGCCACTGGCACCTGGCACCACAGTACTTTTGACAATTGTTTTATGCCTAGGTATATTTCCTCAAGATGGATTTGGATTCAAAGTATTGCTAGTTCTATTTTGAGAAGAACATTTTTATTCTATCCTAAACATAGGGACTCTTCCATTCATATAATAGCCCACAAAGCAATCTGCAGTTACAAAGCCCAACATGTTTTCCCCTCCTTCCTTAGAACAGTAGAGCCCCCATTTCTGACTGAAAACAAAGTTGCTCCAGGCAAGAAACTCTTCTCCTAGCTACCCTTGTAGCTAGGTATGGTCAGGTGGCTGAGTTCTGGCCATAGATGCCTGTGTTTCTTTTCTAACACTGCCAGAAACTAAGAGACTGTACACAGTGGGAGTTTATTTAACATATCTGAAGGTGAAGTCTGGCCACATCTTATGGCTCCTTCTGTCTTCAAAGCCAGCAGCTCTCAAGAACTTGCTTTGCTCTCCCTACACTGCTTTTTACTGTATCCCTTTCTCTCCCTGTGATTCCATTTGGCCCCTGGATAAACTCTCCTCCTGAGGTTCTTCATCATATCTATAAAATCTCTTTGCCTGTATAACATAACGTATCTGAAATTCCAGGGATTAGGATGTGGGCATCTCTGAAGAGTGGTGAGTATGTCTATCACAGTTTATAAGTTGAATATAGGACTCTCAAGACGTGTTTAGCTGGATGCCGGCGGCTCACGCCTGTAATCCTAGCTACTCAGGAGGCTGAGATCTGAGGATCGAGGTTCAAAGCCAGCCCAGACAGGAAAGTCTGTGAGTCTCTTATCTCCAATAAACCACTAGAAAACCGGAAGTGGTGCTGTGGCTCAAGTGGTAGAGTGCTCACCTTGAGCTGAAGAGCACAGGGATAATGCCCAGGCCCAGAGTTCAAGCCCCACAACCAACCAAAAAGACATGTATTTAAAGGGAGGTATCAACTGGGAAGAGTACTCTTTTTCCCTTCTACCTTTCTTTCTTCTCCCTTCCTTCCTGAAACTGGGAAGTGATGGCTGATGCTTCATCAGCCACTTAAAACCATGAGGTCCTTGGGAATGGAAGCTAACCATTAGGGTGGATAAAGAGAAACTATAAAGCAATGAGCCTATGGAGTTGTCTCCAAACTTCCTTTGTCAAATACACTTCTATCTTGTGCACACCACTATTACTTCATTTTTTGAATTTTTCTAGAAGATGCAGCTGAATCTAACTCGTCCAGGCCCTCAAATCTATATCCAATTCTTTTCTTAATACACTACCAGTGTGGATCTCCAATCCACTACTCTGCCTAATAAGTAATCGGTAGTCAGCACAAACACACCAACTGCTGAGAAAATGCCTTTGAAAAGTGGACCGTGTTGTTTTTTTAATCTTACTTCCATCAGGCATCAGCCTTTAGTTCTGCCTGTAGACTGAGCCATTCCACCTGAATACTAATCTGGACTTTCCATATATTTTTCAGAATTTTTTTCATACGAATATTCCCTGGAGGATCAAGGTAGGCAGAATGGGCAATTGACACAAGTTCTAGTCCTGTATGTGTTCTAGAGCTGTATGTTGGCCCCACTTGATTTTGTTTTGTTTTGTTTTGTTTGTTGGTCGTGGGGCCTGAACTCTAGGCCTGGGCGCTGTCCCTCAGTTCTTCAGCTCAAGGCTAGGTGCTCTACCACGTGAGCCACAGTGCCAGTTCCAGCTTTTTCTGCTTATGTGGTACTGAGGAATCCAACCCAAGGCCTCATGCATGCAAGGCAAGCGCTCTACCACGGAGCCACCTTCCAGCCCCTGGCCCCATTTGTTGAACATGCTTGCACTGGTCTGCACACACAGAGCAGACAGAATTCCACACTGAAGATTCAGAAGTGGCTCCATTAAATAACCAAACACATCAAGCTCTTCACTGAGAAAAAAGTGTAGTGATGCACAGCGCCACATGCCAGTCTCTGTAAATTCATCAGCTGTTTGTTGAGAATCTGTGGTGTGGTTTCAGGACCGAGGTGGCCTGAGAGATACAGGGGTCCTCCTCCTTAAAGACCCCTATAGCATTAGTGGAGAGGCAGAGCGACCAAGAAAGGCATATAACAGACTTTATTATTGGTGTCACTCCTCCTAAATCCCTGTAATTAGTGCCAGCGGCATCCTTTCACCCCCTCCGCCTTCATCCTGCAGCTCTTCCCCTTCCCACCCTTTCATTATTCTTTAGTTAGTCACTGCTTCAAATCCAATCCTGCAACTGCCTCCTGGGGTGGGGCTGGGGTGAGGAAATGGAAGCAGAAAGAATAAGCTCCAGAGAGAGCTTGGGCTTACTGTGTTGTTTGTAGGAACAGGGTTTTCCCCATCTAAGAATGTTCTCCACACATTCTCTGAACGAAAGCCATCGGTTGTCTGTTGGGCTGGCCTGGCTCAGTGACAAAGGACCGCCTGTCAGAAAGATGCGGGCCTTGACAACATTTCTCCCATCTTCTAACATGGAGAGATCTGGAATTAGAGTCATGTCTCCGTCTGCCCCAGTGTGCCTCCTGTGAAGCTATGTCCACAGCACGGCACCGAGCCACGGGCCTCCTTCCCAGAGGCTTCCGAAGGCCTGTAGTGATCTCACATGAGCCATGCCACAAAACAAGGTCAAACTTATTCAAAATCAGAAGAGAACAGAGAAATCTGTCACCGTCTGTTTGGCTTGGTCATGAGGCAAAAGCCAAATGGTACCAATGGGTGGCAAGTATGGATTTTCCTGGAGCGGAGGCAGGAGTGAAGAAAGGGAAGTAGAGTCAGTAGGCCAAGTTCCAGAAGAACCATCTGAAATGGCTCCTGGCTGATCTGAGTCCACTCTCCACCCTCTCCCACCCAGTCCCTACTCTGCTCAAGAAAACATTTAAAAATAGAAAAGAAAGCTGGATGCCAGTGGCTTATGCTTGTAATCCTAGCTACTCAGGAGGCTGAGGTCTGAGGATCACGGTTCAAAGCCAGCCTGGGCGGGAAAAGTCCATGGGACTCTTCTGTCCAATAAACCACTCAAAAAAACCAGAAGTGTTGCTGTGGCTTAAATGGTAGAGCACTCGCCTTGAGCTGAAGAGCTGAGGGACAGAGCCCAGGCCCAGAGTTCAAGCCCCCACTTCCACCCCCCCCCCCCAAAAAATAGAAAAGAGATTCAAGAGTCCCCCATTTGTTGCCCATCAGCAATGGCCTACTGCCCTCGAGGCCAGATAGAAGCCCTCTTGCCTGTCCTCTCTCCATTGTATCCTGGATCTCCTCCTGCTCTCTACGTAGGTCAAGTTCCTTCCTCTCCCCATGGGCTGTAGCATCTGTGGTCCTTGCGTGGAGGATGCTCTGCCACCATGTATTCACCTATACATCATTTCCATATTTACTGGCGTGGCCGGAGGCCAGGTTGAAGGTGAGGGCGGAGGGCAAAGCCTGCATCCCCACGCTGCGGATACATGAGGTCAAGGTCGTGCCTTCTGGCTGTTTGTTTACTGCCCAGGCTCCGGTGGGAGGTGGTGGAACCTTTCAGAAGTAGGGGCTGGGGGAGGAAGTTAGGTTATTAGGGCATGACTTTAAAGCGGATTTTGAGCATTCTGGTCCTCTTCCCCCTCTCTCTTTGCTTCCTGGCTGCCTTGCTCCACCACCTACTCAAATAATGCCACTTTGCCTCACCATAGACCAAAAACCAAAACCAAAAGCAGCCAATAAATCATGAACCAAAATAAACCCTTCCTCCTTATGTTTGTTTGTCTCAGGCATTTTTTTGTCACCGTGATAGAAAGGTGACTAACACAGAGAGCCAGGGACCACTCTAAGTATCTTTGTCTACATCTCCTCATTTGAATCCTCATAAAACAGAATCTGAACAAACAGCTGGTCCTATTTCATAGATAAGTAAACTGAGGCACAGAGTACAACACCAGGCTCACCAGGTGTGGCCTGCCTGACATGCACATCTTCTGTCCCCAGGTTGGGGGAAGACTCCAGGGCTCTTTGTAGACTTTCCACCTTTCCAGCCAGCGTTCTGTGGAAATGCTTCCGCTCTAGCAATGTGGTTGGGCTGGCTGAGCAGATTCCAGGTGAGAGGCTACAGCCTGGTGCCAGGGGACTAAAAGGAAGACCACTTGCTCTCCCTTCCTGGCCCCTCAAGAAAGCCTCAGCCCACCCCACCCCGCAGATTAATTTCAAGAGAAAAAGCTTCATAAAGCACTCTTCAGACTCAAACTTGCACAAATGAAATGATCATTAGACAATCCTGGGGTGCAAAACAACCCCCAGTCCCCTTCTCCAGCCACCATGTCCCTTCCAGCCCTCCTGGAAATGCTCCACAACTCTGAGAAGGTTCCAGATGCTTTCTGATGAAGCCACCTGAGCACTAGGCATTAGAACAGCTTTCTCCCAAAGCAGCAGTGGCTGTACTTATTTGTTTTTCTGTGGTTCTTTTCTTTTTCTTTTTAAATTTCTGTCTTTCAGTCCAAAGCCATCAGCAACAGCAGTCACCCTGGGGAGCAGGAGCTACCCCCTCTGTGGCTACGAGCCTCCATTTCCCCCTGCACAGAGGCCTAATCAATGTAGGCATCCCCAGCCTTCCCTTTAATAAGCTGATTGTTGAGCTAAATCCCGGGTGCTTACTGCCTGGTCCTGGATGCTTTTGATTGACAAAACTAATCTCTCCCCCACCCCCACGTCTGCCGGTGCCCGCATCCTCTTGCAAATCATGTACTCAGCTGCTGACAATTAGATATAAGAGTTGAGATTCAGGCGCGGGAGGGTTATGAGGTTATGAATCAATGGTGGGGGCTCGGGCGAGATAACAAACCCGGGAGCCCATCTCAGACACCTCACCACAGCCCTCGGAGCCTCCTGCTTGATTTATGAGTTGGTAATAACCTCGCCAGGGCTCCTGCCCCTATTATTTTTCATAATGCACCAGGAAGCTTTAAATTGCAGGGAATGGGGAGTCAAGGGGCCGGGTAGGGCTGGTGGAGCTGGGGGAGGAGGGAAGAGCCTTTCCACGGCTTCCCTCAGCCCATTGTCTTTCCTGCTGCGTGGGCTCTGGGTGGTTGGTGAGGAAGAAGGGGGGAAGGCAGTGCGGGGCAGGTGTCACAGGTTCCTGGAAATCAGACCTCCAAAACATGGTGCTGGCAGGCCCCTTATTTAAGACCTTGGATATCACCCAGTAGTCCATAGTGTGACTGGTAACCTGTTCAGAGCAGGTCAGAATGACCTGTGTGAGTGGATGTTTACCTATAGGTGAGAAGTGAGGGCCAGCGCCTTCCAGCTTGGAGGTGAAGGTTGAAGACTGACTGTTGCTTTTCGACCTTCATCTCTGCTGTCTGCTTCTGGTGTTTACTAAGGAAAAGCAATGTTCATTGTTAAATTTGCTACCTAACTTTTTTTTTTTGGTGGTGGCAGTAATGAGGCTTGAACTCAGTGTCTGGGTCTGTCTCTGAGCTTTTTGTTCAAGGCTAGTGCTCTGCCACTTGAGCCACAACTCCACTTGCAGCTTTTTGGTGGCTAATTGGAGATAAGAGTCTCATATACTTTTCTTCACTGGCTGGCTTTGAACCACTATCCTCAGATCTCTGCCTCCTAAGTAGCTAGGATTACAAGCATGAGCCAGTGCCCAGATCTAACTTTTTTTTTAATGTTATTCTGTTGAGATTTCTTTTTAAAAAATTGTATTGTAAAGGTGATGTACAGAGGGGTTACAGTTATATGTCAGGTAATGAGTACGTTTGCTTTTGAACAGTGTTACCCCCTCCCTCGTTCTCTCCCAGTTTTTCTCCTCCTGTCTCCCATCCCACCAAGTTGTAAAGTTCATTTCCAACATAATATCTAGTGAATATCATTGCTGAATAGTTCTACCCTTTGTCCCCCTGTTTCTGTGCTTCTCCTTTCTTTTTGTAAGAAAAGATGAATTCTTTCTTTTTTGTGAGAGGGAAAATACTATTTCAGTGGATGAAAAGCCCTAAACTTTTCTTTTAAAACTGTGCTTGTAAAATGCCTGTCTAAGGTGTGCGGTTGGTGATTATGTGTTATCTGGTATGTTTTGGAATACAAATATTGATGCATAAGCATTCACTAATCCCTACTTCTATGCCAAGTGTTCCCTCCATGCCCCAGTTCCTATTTGGGTGATAAGGGTTGAGTAGTGCCCTCCTCAAAACTCATGTCGAGGTCCTAAGTTCCAGAACCTCAGAACATGACTTTATTTGGAAATAAAGTCATTGTAGGTGTGAGTAGTTAAGGAAAGGTATTTGGGGTGGGTCTAATCCAGAATGATTCATTGCCCTTTGAAAAGTGGCACTTGAGCCAGGCACCAGTGGCTTATGCCTAAAATCTTAGCTATTCAGGAGGCTGAGATCTGAGGATCACAGTTCAAAGCCAGGTGGGGCAAGAAAGTCCGTGAGACTCATCTCCAATTAACCATCAGAAAATTGGAAGTGGAGCTGTGTCTCATAGTGATAGACTGATACCCTTGGGCAAAAAAAGCTCAGGGACTGCACCCAGGCCTTGAGTTCAAGCCCCATACTGAACACACACATACACACACACATACACACACACACACAGAAAAACAACAGTGAGAAACATGGGTGAAGGTGTGGTATAGCACCAACCTAGCAACTATGAAGCCCTGAGTTCAAACTCTAATACTACCACACACAAAAAAGAAGGAAAAGAAAGGGAAAACTTGTTCAGAGAGATGCACACAGAGGAGAAATACCATTTTAAGAGGAAGGCAGGAATCAGGGTGATATTTCTGCAGATCAAGGACGTTCTTGCAAGAAGACCATCAGAAACTCACCAGCTTCCTCACCAGCTCTCCTGACATCGTGACAACAGACATCCAGGCACCGAAGCCATGAGAACCTCCCCACTTGAGGTCCGGCGATGCAGCTCTAGCAAAGGAACCCAGAGGGACAGACCATGTGATCAAGGGGTGGCTATGGAATTCCAAGCTGAGATGAGTGTTCCCAAAGGAAGGAAACTTTCTCTGCAAGTAGAACCCCAGAGCACCTTGGCCAAGCCTGAGAGGATTGGAAGCTGTCCAAAGGAAGTTTGGGGGTAAAGGATGTACAGGAGCAGAGTATAGAAGTACAAGTTAGGGGTGAAGGGGAGAATATGACTTGAGGGGATGGGATGGTAGAAAGCCGATCCACATAACAGAAGTGGAATGGGGAAGGAGATGAGGATGAAGGGATGGGCCAGGACCAGCGCATCAGAAACCAGAACTACGCAGAGTCCATGACACTGGAGTGAGTGCTCCTGTCTGGCTTTCTGTCCTCACTTCTGGGAAGCGTATATCTAAAGGAGAAGAGTCAGAAAAGCTGCCAGGCAGAGGACCCGGGCCCTTCGAGAACCTTGCTAGGCTCCTTCCTTTGCCTCCTGTCCAACAAGCTGACCATCAGTATCAAAAGACACTCTTTGGGGCCTAAAATGTAAAGGCAGGTGAATCCTGCAAGCTGCCGTTCACGCTGCTGCCGTCTCTCTCAGCTGGGCAGAGGACTCGATTAGATGCTTGGCTCTAATACAAGGTCAATGAAACATCAACTCTACTAATAGCTGATGTACATTAGTGTTTCTTCTGGTGCCAGACACTGCACTCACTTTGCACACATGGAAGTTCCTTTAACCTTCATAGCCATGTTGACAGGTCCTATTATTATTGTTCTCTTTCCCTGTGAGGAACTGAAGGCATAGGGCAGGTGTGGGCCTGTGAAACTATGAGCCAGGGAAACCATGAGCCAGGGGTTATGAAGAGGGATTTGTGTATCCAAACGTGTGGCATTTCCCCCACAGTTGACATAAGGAAATATTGGGGAGGGTGGGCACGTAGGGATCTTCACAGGGCTCTGCAGTTTAGAAGGGACATACCATGAGTCACAGTCAAGTCTTCACCTATCATTTTTGTGTAAATGAGCCAGTGCTGTGCTAGCCCAGGGCCTGGACTCTGTCCCTTAGCTTTTACACTCAAGGCTGGAACTCTACCACATAGGTCACAACTACACTTTCGGCCTTTTGATGATCAATTGGAGATAAGAGGGTATCATGGACTTTCCTGCCCAGGCTGGCTTCCAAGCATGATCCTCAAATTTCAGCCTCCTGATTAGCTAGGATTACAGGCAGGAACCACTGATGCCCAGCTAAGTCTCTAGCTTTCTGATCACAGTACCTTCTTGCTTCATATGCCCGGTAAGAAACATTGTATTTGCCATGCCTTTGCAAGGAAGTCCCACACTCTCTCTGCCTCATATAGTTCCTTCTTCCTGCTAGATATGTGGTATGCCTATTCTTTTTTTTGTTTGGGTTTTTTTTTAACTGTATTTTTTTTGTCTTTTCTTTTTTGGTACTGGGGATCGAACTCAGGATGTTGCACTTGCTAGGCAAGTGCTTTGCCACTGAGCTACATCCCAGCCCAAGGTATGCCTATTCTTGAAACCCAAAAACAATGTCCTCTTAAGCTAGGCTTTCTCTAAGAGCTCATTGTTCGTGTATTCATTCATTTGCAGTACTAGGAACCAAACTAAGGGCCTTGAGCTAGGCATAGAGCCTTACCATTGAGCCATAACCCCAGCACTATTGTTACATTTTTAATTTTTTTAACTAAGGCATAAAAGAAATATCTTTTTAAAAAGTCCTACGTCCACACATCTACTCAATGGAGATAATAATCTACATTATATCATATTATCATTATAGTAGGATTATTCTGAAGCCTGTTGTAGAGATGCAAAGAATAGAAATTGCTCAGAATTGGAAGTCTCTCTTTGGCCCAAGATAACATAAAGTTAACAATTTAAATGTATTTCAAGAAGATTTTCTTCTTGGTTTCTGCATACATATGGATGCATATGTATACATACACATATTTACATACACACATATAGATATGTGTATGTATATGGACATCACACATTTTCTCTATTGTAAAAGTGTCATTTTACAATATATGCTTTTTCATTTAATATACTAGGTGTTCAGTAATAAGCCATAATTTTATTTACTCAGCTCCCTGTTAGAGGACATTGGGATTGATCCCAATACCTGTTTATCTGCGGAAGGCATCATTGAAGTACACACAGAAAATGTAGCGCATGGCTGCCATCAATGGACTCCGTGTACTCAAACGCACTAGTGACACCTGCATGCAGCGAAGGGCTGCTCTGGTGTGTGTCGTGATAATTGGGGAACACATTAAGAGATGAGCAACTTTCAGATAACGTGTTTGGGGGTCCTGTGGGGATAGAGGTGGCTCTCCTGTACCGGTGTGGTTGTTATGGCATATCTCATCTTAAGTCCCCAACAGGGCAGCTGCTCTGAGGTAGGATCCCACCCAACAGTGGTGACAGAGGGTCAGCACTGGTTTCTAGATGGAACGGGAAATGAATCTGCTTCAGGTACTTTGTAGAAGGAAAAAATGGTGGCGGGCGAGGCGGGGAGGGTGGAGATAGAGGGCAGGAAAAATGGAAAGAAAAAAATGCAAGTCTCTCTTTGGACGCCTCTTGCCTGCTTCGACCAGGTGGTAACTGGAGTCTCGGTAAGGGCATGATATACGTCAGGTTTCAATTCCTTGAGTGTCCTGAGGTTTGAAGGCACAGTGGTCTACTTCCTGCCAGATACTGGAAGGTGGTTACTCCCAGGTCAATCAAAGGAGGCCCGACATTACACACACCCATGACAGCAAGAAGTTCACTGCGGTTGTTACCATCCACCTAACAGTGCCCACAGTGTGTGAGGAGCAGTGGTAGGGTGATGCCATAGCAGATTGAGCGTGAGGGACCAGGACAGTTGGGAGCAGCGTCTCAGACCTCACCTGGCCCTGGGCACAATCATACAAGTCCCCAGATGACACCACAATGGTCACAATGGCTGCACCAGGCTCCAGAAACCCAGCTCGGTGCTTCCCATGCGCTAGGTTTCCCTCTTTACAAGAAAAATGCTTAAACATGATTTTTTTTTTAGCTCTCCAGGGTTGGAGGACAGGGGAGAACAATTAGGCCACAGACTGAGCCCTACAAACCAAAAGGGGGCAAAATCCCTAGACAATGGTGCTGCGGCTGGGGTCGGGGAGCGGATATGATAGCAAGGAAGGAGTTTCAGTGTGAATGAATACTAATTAGTGACATGGATATTAATGATGACAGTAATTAACAGGGGAAAGGAAGGGCTGTCATTGTCCCAGGGTGAGTAATCAATCTTGGCAGGTGATAAATAATGGTTGAGCAAGCTCAGCAGAAAGATAATCCTCGGGCCCTGGGGAGAGCTGGAGTGAGGCTGGAAACCTCACAGTTTCCAGGCAACCCACAGAAAAGAACTATTTTTCTTTTGAGAAAAAAAAAACAGGTTACAGTTTCCCCCCACCACCATCTCCCCACCCCCCCCAACACACACACCCCCAGTCCCCAATGTGGGATTATAGTTCTTGTTTGATTTCTGCATTGTTCGACATTTCCTAGGACAAATGTTGAACTTGTGTAATTTGGAGGAAATGAACACACTCTCTCTTTCTTCTCTCTCTCTTTTTTTTCTCTCTCTCTCAAAGAATATGAATAAATGGAAGTATTTTTTGACCCAAAGTTTAGCTGATAGATGCCATCTGGGAGCCAGGGCAGGAAGAAGCTTAGAAGTCCTGTTTTTTGAGGTTGAAATGTAAAGAAATGCTGAAGGCTGAACTGAGGGGGTGGGAGCCCAGGAAGAGTGAGATGGGGTATGGGCAGCCTTACTGGGCAGTGCACACACACACACACACACACACACACACACACACACACACACACACACACACTCAGCCAGACAGAAATGAAATGTCTAGGCCCTCCAGCCTATACTGATTCCTTGGCCATTGGTTAGATTTCTAAGAAACTTGACTTGTAGGGAAAGGGCACTGTTGGTTTAAATTCTCTGATGGTCTCTAGTCATCCATCTGAGAACCCAGCCCAGGAGTGAATAGAGCAGAGCATCCTCTACCTCCCAGTAAGGCCCCACACGTACAGCAGAAGTCTGCGAATGCCACTCCTGTGAGGCTGTCCCCCATCGAGCACTCCACTTGAGGGGACAGCCTCTTTCAAGGCTGGGCATTACTGGAAGGTGAAATTGACCAGTGTTCAGAAACCTTCCAGGAAGTTGGACTTTTCACTGTTAAAACATGGGTTCCAAGTATCCTGTTTTCAAAAGGAAACAAGCAAAAGGGCGCATGTTCATGCAGTGAACCATGATGAAAATGGTGAAGAACTCCAGGCTGTATCTGAAGGACTGCTCTCCCAGAGTGGTTGTGTCTGTGTTTAGGTCTGCTTTTCTATTATCAAAAGGCAAAACTAAAGCCAAATGAGAAGTATAACCTTTTATTAAGAGAAAAGTGGAACAGATTGCTTTACCGGTAGAGTCTTGGGAGTTCCAAGATACTGGGGCTCTTCTGAACCTCTTGTCCAAGTGTTTAGATGAGATGAGTATCAAATTGGGTTGAAGTAAATAAGTTTTGAAATTCTATTGACTCTTATGATTTTAGATATTAGTTAAGGTAGCACTATGTGCCTCAATAGATAATTCTCAAATTTCAGGGGATTACCACAACCAAGTTTATCCTTCAGTGGGATAAACTCAGTGGGAACATGATAGTTGGAGCCACAGCTCCTTCCCTATTGTGGCTCTGCTCAATACCCCAGATTCCCAGAGTCCTCTCTACCCAAAGATGGGGAAGGCAAGGGTGGGTGGAACGTGGAGAGCCACTGCCTAGGCCATTTCTGCTCACACCCCATTGACAGAACTCAGTCCATACCCAACAGCAGAGGAGCCAGGAACTGTGATCAAGCTTAGACCCAGGAGTAGACAAAGGAAGTTTTGCAGAATACAGAGAAGTGTCTGACACAGATTCAGGGGTACATTGATCCAGGGTAGGCCCAAGCTAGAAGAAATGAGACAGCCTTGCAAGAACCTTGTCAGTAAAGGCAGGAAGCTGAAGAAAGCAATGGTAAAATAATGGTGAGGATGAGGATGATGAGGATTAGGAGGTAAGAGGAGGAAGAGGATAATGCAGAGCTTCATCTGGCCTGCCTTGGGGAACCCGTTGAAATCTGTATTCCCAGGAAGTTTCCTTAAGCTACCCCCTAGAAATGTGGCTATAACATGAGTCATCAAAATGAATTTTTGGGGAAAAGAATATAATAGTAATGATAGAAAATACCAATAGACAGAAAGGATTGATTACAATGGAAAACTCTTACTATCCCGCAGCTCTCAGGCTGTATGCTGATAGGAAATAGGGTTCTCTTAGATAAGCCCCGGGGTTAAGCACCCACAAGGTCTTCAGTAGACACTGTTTTGTCATTGCAGGTACTGATGTTGTACAGTGGCTTATGAAGAACCTCTCCATTGAGGACCCAGGTAATTGACCCTTGACCCTGCCTTTTACCTCCCCTGGTTTTAATGCCAACTTCTAAATCAAGCTGTCCTTCTGTCTTGAAAACTGGATGCTGCAGTGTGGACTCCCAAGATGTGGCATCAACCTATTTACAAAATAAAAATTAATTTATTTTCTTCCCCGAATATCTATCTTCATATTTAAATCACCCTTTGAGGAAATGAGCAACTATTTAGAATGCCAAAGAGCTCAATACAATAGCGTGCGAAATGAGATGAATTCTCGTTAGCGGCAGGCAATTAAAGATAAGTTGTAGCCTGTCGCTGAGCAGCCTTCTAGAGCCAGCTCTTAAAATTAGATTGCCTGATCCACAATTAAGATGTTTAATTATTTGCAAAGACTCCTTCTGTTTTCTGCTTCTGCAAGAAGTGAAGGAATGATGGAGGTTTTTCTTTTTTTTTTTTCCTCAGCTCTAATTGTGCATTTCAATTAGACAAATTCTACTAAGAAAAACAACAACAAAACTCTGACTAGTAAGACACTTTGCAAATCTGTCCTCCCACCAGAAAGTAAACAGAAAAATGTGTTTTCACAGTATAACTAGGAGGAAAAAATGAAAATTGTAGATAAGTAAAGCTAATTATCCATGTGCTATTAGTGAATGCTACTTTGAATGTATAAAGCACTTCTTTGGCTTACTAGGGTGTTCTTGATCCCTGAAGGTCACATTTATAAAGATCCACTAGTATGAATCTGCTTTGGTGTTGGGAGTGATTACAACTATTTACTTCAAATTAAGTGGTCCCTATCTACCATGTTTTCTGAGGGTTTCTTTTCCAAGAGCCTCCCCTAGACATCTGACCTTGAGTTGTGGACCTTATTGGGAGTGGGATGTCTCTTCGGGCTTTCTAGTGTTTTAAATGACGTTGCTAATCTATTCTTGACTATTGGATGCTGGAATTTATAGTTCAATTAAATGTACTTGCCAGAACTCTGAGACTCTGAAAAGCAGGTCATTCAGAGAAACAATGCTAGCCCACATTGATAACTAGCACAACTCACACACACACACACACACACACACAATCTTAACTCTAGTCAAGTTCTTAGTACCAAGAAGAACCTATAAATGCTAATTAATCTAAGGGATAGAACCTAAACCCATTTGGCTGTATGTTTCCCTCATGCATCCTGGACTCATGATCCACTGTGACACCCAGTCTACATGAGCATCGGCCAGTTTAGTTCCATTTACGTGAAGCCAATGTTCCTTTGATTAGGATGCTAAAGGAAGGTAGTAGAGTTCTAAGACTATGTGTTTCTAGAGGAGAGGGAGGAAGAGAAGGATAGGGAGGAAAAGAAGCCCCTAACTTAGCTAGTTATAGGTGAGAACCCTCTGGTCCGGGCATGAGAAGCTTTTGTAAAAGTTTCAGAATGGAGACAGTCATGTCTATAATGGTCTATCCTACGCATTAGAGTAGGCATTAGCCCTTGGGAGGATATCAGGGTTGGGAACCACTTAGGCTTCTGAGAAGTAGCTGATGAGAAGTCATACCAATTCACCAGCAGAGAATGCAGGGCAGAGATGAGGCAAATGAAAGCCAGGGAAAATCAAGCATATCCAATCTTCCTTCCTTCCTTCCTTCCTTCCTTCCTTCCTTCCTTCCTTCCTTCCTTCCTTCCTTCCTTCCTTCCTCCCTTCCTTCCTCCTCCCTTCCTCCTCCCTCACAGTATAACTAGGAGAAAAAAATGAAAATTGTAGATAAGTAAAGCTAATTATCCATGTGCTATTAGTGAATGCTACTTTGACTGTATAAAGCACTTCTTTGGCTTACTACCTTCCTCCCTTCCTCCCTACCTTCTTCCCATCCTTTCTTCCTCTCTCCCTTCCTCCTTCCCTCCCTTCCTCCTTCCCTTCCTTTCTTCCTCCCTCCCTTTCTTCTTCCCTCCCTCCCTTTCTCTTCCTTCCTTCCTGACTTTATCCCTCCCTTCTTCCCTCCCTCCCTTCCCTCTGTTTCTTTTTCTTTCCACCTGTCACATTTTTAAGAAAAATCTTTTTCTCAAAGGACAGAGTAGGTGTTTTAGCTCTAATGTTGGTAAAATGAAGTCCCCTTCCTATTGCATCTTGCTCTTTTATCCCTGAGATTGGGAGTACCTGCAAACAATGAAACTTCCCTTCTTGCTGGACTAGACTGTTTTTTTTTGGGGGGGGGGGGGTGATGGGGGTTGTTGTTGTTTTACTTTATTTAGGCAAATTCTCCCTATGCAGTCGAGGCTGGCCTTCAGCTCACCATGCCACTGCCTCATCCTCTCAAGTGCTTAGATTGAAGGTATAGACAACCACTCTTGGCGCTCTTTGACCCATGGTTCTTGAAGCATACAGTTGGCCTTGTGTATCTGTGGGGCTGTATTCTTGGATTCAACCAACCTTGGACTGAAAATATTCAAGAAAAAAATATTCATCTTTAGGAACCTCTGTAGATTTTTGTCATTATTCCCTCAGCAACACAGAATAACAACTATTTGCATATAACATCTCCATTGTATCAGATATTACAAGTAATGTATAGATGTATACATTACAAGTAATTACATTGTAATGTATACATTACAAGTAATGTATAGATGATTTAACATATACAAGAAGAGGTGCATAGCTTATTATACAAATAGTGCACCATTTTATATAAGATCTTGAGGGTCTATAGCTTTTGACATCTATGGGGCATCAGGGGACACATACATAGAATTTAAAAAGCAAAAGGCTCCTCATTAAGTGAATAAAACAAAACTCTACTCACTCTGACGTTGCCTACTCATGGAGTACACACTTCTTCCAAAGGAGAATAGTGAGTCCTAGGATTAGATTCAACCATATGACAAAGTTTACAAGGAAAGCCAAAACAAATCACTAAAGAGTAAAAGCTTGTGAAATTAGTCACTGTTGGAGAGTTCCTGACTATGTCAAGTTCCATGTCTAAAACAATGTGTAGAAGAAGCATTTAGGTTTTTCTCTTTTCTCTCTGTTCAGGATAAACATAAATCTTTAGCTACCAGTGTGAATTTACGTCTGTCTGGTAACAAAGCCACAAGCTGATTGTGGAGAAAATAGTCACACTTCTGTCAAATTGATCCCGCTAATGTCACCACTCACCTCATTGTCCTCGCTTCAGTTTTCTGAGAAAGTGAAGTTTTGCCCTACTTGCTTAAGGCCACTGTCAGATCAGGGGTACAACCCAAGTCCAAAGTCTCTCTGGACAAGGAGGCTGCCTGCTCATCATGACTGAGGACAATCCAACATGATAAAATGAAATCGATGAATCAGAACTGCCAGTGCTTATTGAGTGTTTGCCCTGTACCCGACAGGGCTGAATGCTTTATGTGAAATATCTCACCTCATTATACGCTAGTTCATCTATGCCAAAGCCCGTGCTCCTAACCATGAAACTAGATCTGGCTTGCTTCTGGAAGGCCTTGAAGAGTTGGGAAGCTAAATACTGTCAGATCCTCAGAGGAGGCCCAAATACAGGACGGTCTCCCTGGCCATCTCCTCTCCCCTCCCAATCCTCCACTAGGGGCAAGTTCAGTCACTTGGGGATTAACAGAGTCACTTGGGGATGGTGACCCTTGGCTTCTAGTTGCCCCCTCAGCTCTCCCAAGTAGGTCACACCTGAATAATCTGCTCTGTACCTCCTTCTGTCTCTGCAGTTGAAGCAATACACCTGGGAAGCCTCATAGCTGCCCAGGGCTACATCTTTCCCATCTCTGACCATGTTCTCACCATGAAGGACGATGGTACCTTTTACCGCTTCCAGGTAGGCCTGCTGGCTCTTCTCCATGAGCAATCCTTTTCCATTCTCCATCATTTTATCTCAGATGAGAAGCACCTACAATGACCAAGAGTTCCTAAGGGAGCAAGATTCACCCTCACCAGCACCAAGAAACACAAAGACACTTGGATCTGGCCTGTTGGATTGGCCTACTTAACTAGTCACAGAGTACCTTCACTGGGGGCCTACTATTTGAGGGGGCACTAGCTAGGCCATTTGGGGCTATTGTCACTGAATACCATAAACTAAGGTGCTTATAGATACCGGAAATTCATTTCTCACAGTTCCAGAAGCAGGGAAGTCCAAGATCTAGGGGCTGGAAGATTCAGTGTCGTGAGGGTTTTCTCTCTCTCTTCCTTATATGGTGCCTTCTAGCTAGGTCCTCAGAGAATGGTAGGAACAAGGGATATCTTCCAGGCTTCTTTCATATCCCATCCATCTGATCACCTCTCCCATGTCCCATCTCCTAATACAATCACTCTGGGAGGGTGTGTGTGTGTGTGTGTGTGTGTGTGTGTGTGTGTGTGTGTGTGTGTGTGTGTGTGTGTGTGTGTGTGTGTGTGTGTGTGTGTGTGTGTGTGTGTGTGTGTGTGTGTGTGTGTGTGTGTGTGTGTGTGTGTGTGTGTGTGTGTGTGTGTGTGTGTGTGTGTGTGTAGATTTCAACATATAAATTAGGGCAAGCACATTCAGCCCATAGCAGACGTTCTGCACATATTTCCTCATCTATTTCGAAGAATGAACTTCTGGAAGGTTACATGACACCCATTGTACAGATGAGAAAACTGAGGTGCTCAGAGAATGAATGTGGCACTTAGAAAAGTCTAAACTACAAAAGGTTGAGAATGGGTTTCTTCAAATAGGCTAAAAAGTGGGCAAGGAAGAGAACCCAGTGATGTCCAGGAATCTGACAAGCCAGACTTTATTTTAGGATAAGAAATGTTTGCCCTGTAAATTAAATGTCACTCTTTAAAAAAAAATTGCTTGCCTTGGATATCATTTCTCAATACCTAGATTAAAATGCTGACTGGTCTCAGCTGCATTTAAGAACAGGAGAGAACTGGGTATAGAGTGGACCACCAGAGATGGGGGGGGAGAGGCTGCCATTGGGCAGGGCTTTGCTGGGAGGAGGAGAGGGGAGGGTGGGTACCTCTAGATCCTAACATCTTGTGCTTTGTCACTTTTCCACAGGCTCCTTATTTCTGGCCTTCAAACTGCTGGGAACCTGAAAACACTGACTATGGTGAGAATCAGAGCCTTGGCCACACCTCCTTGTTCCTCTGGGGAGAGCAGAAGATAAGGTTTGATGTCTGGGTGGCATACAGAAAGAAGGGCCTTCGCCCTGCTCAGTGCCCTGGAATAGACTCCCTGCCCCAGGCACTGAAAGATGCACTTCTTCAAAGAGAGAAGGGCAAGGGGAAGCAAAATTCTTTCTATGGAGCCTGGAGACCTGGGATCCCATGCCAACACTTGTGACCTAGGGATAGAGTTTCAGGGCTGGCTGGATCAACTTGCTGTTTCTCCTGGCTCCTTCTATTCTCACATACTTGTTAAAACTAAGAACTCATTGGTATGTTTGATGGTGGGAAGTGATGAAGAGAGAAAAGCAGACTGAAAATGAGTATACAGATACTTCCTCGCATTAGGGAAATAGAAAGCGGTTAATACGTCCATGAGGCAATTCTCTGAAGAAGTATTATCAGTCCTATACTTAAGGCCCAAACATACCACATCCCCTCTCAGTCCCATTTCTCTGAAGTTCCCAGTTGACTGGAAGCCCAGAGAAGGCAGGGCTGGTCACCTTGTACATTCTTAGATATTCCGGTGCGTGGCACATACCTGAGACAAACTTCTTCTGGATAAATGCTTACCAATTATCCTGGTTCTTTATTAGAAGAGGTCAACAGACATTCCCTGGAAGTAGCAGAATTTGAACTTAGATCCACACAGCTCTCTTGCCCATGTTCTTTCCTGATCACCTGTATAACGTGCCTGAAGGTCACAGCAGTAGTTCCTGCCCCTTTGCATGAGTTCCTGCCACTGAGGTGGCAGTCTCGTGTGGACTGGGGCACTCAAGTCACCCAGGCACTGTGGAACCAGAAACTGGTAGCTGCTTGGTGGAGTAATGGGAAGGTGTATGGCTGGTGGGGTCCAGGAAGCCTGTCTGAAAGACACAGCTTTGACTCATGTATTTTAGGGGAAGGAACCACTGTATGCAGTCTTGAGAGGGAAGCCAGCAAGGTTTGCTGGTTAGTGTTTGAGTCTGGAAGACGGAGCTTGTGTGAGGGCCAGAGCCCTCAGGTTGCCTGCTCTGCTGTGTGGCCTCTGATGATGTGGGTCCCATTCTGAGCCTCCGGCGGAGAGCCAAGCTGTGTCCGGACCAATCATAAAACAAGACCTTTAGGACAGAAAGACAGCCCAGAGGGGCCCAAGTTGGTGTTTGAATCATTACCGCTCAGTTCTTTGTGACAGCATGTGCCCTTGTGAATGCAAAGTCCAGTGTTGTTCCAGGCTGTGGAGAAGGTGGGAGGAGGCTGGGCCCAGAGGCCCAGGCTCAAGTAAAGCTAAAAAAACGTCTCTATCCCATCTGATACCACACACACACACAAGAGAATTGCTTGCTTTCCTCTACTGGTTTTCTCCACTTCAGAATCTCAGTGGGCAGCATAAACAAGGGTACAAATGACAGCTTCTCAAGTGATCTTGAGTTTTTGTCTTCAGATCTGGTAGAGAAGTCAAGATGCAGGATATACATGTCTTCAAATTTCTGAAACAGTTTGATTTAAGAAATGTGTTTTCCGAGAGAAAATTAGACACAGAGGGCCAGGATCGCCAGCAACACAAGCTGTGTGATCATGGCAAGTTCCCCTAACCTTACTGTGCCACAGAACCAGATTGAAATTAGAGCAGTTTGTTTACTTGTCTCCTAGGGTTGTTTGGTCGATAGGTGTCACGTGGTAAGGAGTCCACACTCATGGTGGGTGGTGTTTATCTCTGTGGTGGCAACAGTTACACCAGGTGGATGTTCTCACCTGCATCGTGGTAATGGCTGGTATTACTGTTGCTTAGGGTATGGTTGCTATCGGCCTTGTATTGTTACTACTGAAGTAGTGAAATATGATTATCACTGTGGTGATCCTTGAACCAGAAATAACACGAAAATGAAGCTAAGAAACCAGAATAGCTAGTCAGGGACTAATGGCTCATGCCTACCATCATGGTTACTTAATAGGCTGAGATGGAGGATCAAGGTTCAAAGCAAGCCTGGGCAGAAAAGCCCACATGACTCCATCTCAAAAATAATAAGCAAAAAACGTGGACTGGAGGTATGGGTTAAGTAGTAGAACACCAGCCATGAATGAGCCAGCCAAACGAGTATGAGGCCATTGGGATTGACATTCATGTCACAAATATTTACTGATTAACCTACTCTATTTCAATTGCTATGCCCCAGATGTGGCCACATCATGATCTTGCCAGGCCAGCAAGCTTGGAAGGCTGCAAGAGGTAGCATGATGGGGCAAAAAGAGAATGGGTGCTCAGAAGTTGCTGATTGTCAATAGATAATGAGAACAGACTCAGTTTGGGGGAGCCATTGTAGAGCCCCAATAAGAAGGAATGATTTGAAAATAATGGAGGAATAACTGAACCTGCCTCATAGATCTACCATGCAGTGCTGAGTTAAGGGGATATTTGACAAATCTTGGAAGTTGTGACTGACCCACAGTGAGCTTGGGATAAGGAGTCACTGCTGCCACCCTGATCCCAGCATCAGCAACTGCCTTAGTACTCCAAATGGTTCAATGGAACCCTCATAAGAACAACTCCCTTTTCACCTTCAGTTCACTGATGCCACTCAGCTATGGTGCACTCACATCCTAGCCATGCCAGGGTACATGGAGACTATCCTAAGTGGAATATACATTAGCTATATCAAACCTACCAAACCTAGAAGCTCAGCATCCTGGCACACTGTAGAGTCTGGTGTTTGCCCTCGTGAATCAGGAGGCTGACAGGGAGCTGCCCTAGATCACAAAAGACTCAGGCCACATATCACTTGCTCAAGAAAAGATCCAGATTTAAAATTTTAAAGGATGATTTCTACTGGGTGTATATGGTTTTCACATCATGGCAAAGTTGAAAAACCATTCCGTTGAACCAAAGATCTAGGATTGTTATATATATGCCAACAGTTAGTGAATCTCCCATTATTAAAAATAACAGGTGAGCCTGACATAAACAGATTTGGAAACAACTACAGTTGACTCTTTTCAGCACCCAGGCTGGGGGTAGATGTGTGGCTAGCCCATATAGAGGGCTGCAGGCTGGAAGACACGTGAACTATCAGCAGGAAATTCTTCTGAGCAAAGGGAGGCAGCTGGTGAATCCAGTGAGGAGCTGACTAGAGATCTCTCAGCATCCTTAAGCTGAGGTACAGCTCCTCTGGATATTTCTCTCTTTTTCATTGTGTTGATCATTCATGCCAGCCATCTCCTCTTTCTTGGATCATTCTCTTTGATATCCAAGAAGGAAGACACTGAAGAAGCAGATTTAGCAAGAGGTGATGAAGGTTGAGGAAGAAATGTCCCAGTGATCAAGGGCTAAGAACCCTTCTTTGGCCTGGCCGAGAGCCAACCCTAAACTCCACTGCTGTTCTCCACCACCTGGCAGGACAGGCCCAGATGCAGGATCATGGTAAAGTGGAGGACATAGCCTCTGTCCTTAAAGAGCCTTCAACCTCACTCAGAGGACAGTGTAATCTGCACAGGGCCTCGGTGAACAGGAACACTAGTGTAGGGAATGAGGCTGTGTGATCGATCCCACTCATGGAGCTGGGTCTTCAGAGATTAGTATCACCTTACTAGATAGACACAGGAGCAGAAGAAAGAAGAGAGTGCCCTTCCCTATAAAGGATACATAATCAAAAGAATGTACCAGAAGTTTGGTGGCCTTGCAATGCCCATGTGAGGGAGGAGAAGAGCGTAGCAGGACAAGCAGAGAAAGTATCATAAAGAGCCACATTGTCTATCCTAAAGGCCCTAGTCCTTCTCTGAGGATTCAGTGTGGGGCTTTAGGACCTGTGGGTTACATGGTCACAGTCAGGAATAATCACACAGAGTGAGCATATTTGATGTATAGCAGAGTGACGAGAGAGATGAGAAGTTACCAAAATTGGTAGACAGAGTCCTTATCTGACCCTGACCTACAGAGAAATCCCTGGAGGTCAAGTGTCATGACTTTTACTGATAAAATGTATTCTTCCAAGGACAGAGCTTAGCACACAGGAGGAGCTAATGGATGAATGAAAAGGGATGGATGGATGAATGATGGATGAATGGATGATGGATAGATGGATGGATGGATGGATGGTGGATTTATGATCTACTGCACTGATGGCTTGATACAGTTGCAATTTCTCTTCTCCTCTCAGCCATCTATCTCTGTAAGAGGACAATGCAGAATAAAGCAAGACTGGAACTGGCAGATTATGAAGCTGTAAGTATAATTATTTCCAAGGCTTGATCTTGGAGAAGAGCAATCATAGCTGCAGTGCTATTGAAAGTTGTCCTTTCCCCCTGTTTGTCTCCCCCAGTCCATTTCAGACAGAGGAGAGGAAGTCTCTTCTGTTTCCTCTCCTTTGTCTTCAGCTCCTCTCATCACAATACAAATGAATCTTTACATAAATAACTCTGAAAACTCAACAATAAAAAATCAACAACTCAACATAAAAGTACACAAAGGAAGTCAGGCATGGGGCACACATCTGAAATGCCAGCCCTTAGGAGGCTAAGGCAAAAGAATTGTTGAGTTAAGGCCTCCTAGGATGGATAGGAGGATCTTGTCTCAAAAGAAAAATATAGACAAAGGACTTGAACATATATTTTACCAAAGAAAACAAAAAGATGATAAACAAGTATATGGAAAGATGTTCAACACCATTAGTCATTTGGAAAGAAGAATCTGAAGTGAGACATACCTACATATCTTCTAGGATAACTAAAAAATGTTTTTAAAGTAATACTTAATCATATGTTCATGGAACAACTACAGCTCTCCTGTATTACTGGTAAGATGGCAAAGTGGTCCAGCTACTTTGAGAAATAGTTGGACAATTTCTTGTAAAGTTCAACATACATTTATTACATGAGATAGCTTTATATCTGTTCAACAAAAGTTAAAATCAACCCAAATATATTTTGACAAGTGAATGATTAAACTAGGCATGGTTCATCTATGCAGTGGAATACTATTCTGCAATAAAAAAAAGTGAGTGGTTGATGCGCGCGCGCACACACACACACACACACACACACACACACACACACACACACACACTGGATATTGTTAAGTGCAAGAATCCAGTCCTGAGCCAGCCATTCCAGTTATACAAAATTCTCATAAATACAAAGGTATCATGAGGGAATAACAGATCAATGGCTGTGGTTATGGATATAGTTTATGTGACCATAAAAAGATAGCCCAGAGGAGCATTGCAAGTGATAGAGCTATTCTGTATTCATCTTGTGGTCATGGTTATATGAATCTATTCATGCGTTAAAAATTCACCTCACTATTCTAAAAAGGAAAGTCTCTAATTTCCTGGTTTTAATTGTATCTTTGTGCCTGCTCTGGGCTTGATAGTAGAAGCAGAATATGAGGAAGACAAAATTCAGTCCAGAAAATAAGACAGGATATATGTCCCAAGTGGAGTCTCTTTTCCCGAATTTCTTACCTCCTTCTTCCATCTTCCTTCATAAGCTATAACTCCTTACAAAAAGTTAGCCGGACGCTGATGGCTCACGCCTGTAATCCAAGCTACTCAGGAGGCTGAGATCTGAGAATCATGGTTCAAAGCCACCTGGGCAGGAAAGTCTATGAGACTCTTATCTCCAATAAACCACTAGAAAACTGGAAGTGGTGGCTCAAGTGGTAGAGTGCTCGCCTTGAGCTGAAGAGTGCAAGGACAGAGCCGAAGCCCAGAGTTCATACCCCACGACTCACAAAAAAAAAAAAAAAAAAATTAGAAGTCTCCCTCGGTATGTCTGTTCCCATTGGGCAGAGCCCAGAACCAAAAAACATATTTGTGAAGATTCACAGATCATTTAAAATACCTTTCTCCCAAACTGAACCTTAAATGGGCCACAAAGAATAAGGGAAATTGGTTAAAATTTTTGTGCTGTCCACTTCCATCTCCCTTACCCCTCCAGTGCAGGAGTTGCTGAAGGTCAGCAGCTATGGGAGGAAGTGCCAGAAAGTGAGAGAAGAGGTAAAGAAAAGGAGCAAGAGGGAGAGGGAAAAAATAAAAGAGCAAGGAAGGGAGGGAGGAAGCAAGCAAGGAAGCAAGCAAGCTTGAGGGGAGAGAGAAGAGAAGAGAGAATTCAATGTATATACTATAGAATTGAGAAAAATAAAGAATGGGTTGGTCAAAGATGTTGAAGGGATGGCACGGATCAAGATGTGTTGTATACATAAACTGTAAAATGGAAAAAAATGTAAATATCCTAAAAATTAAGAAAAGTGAGGATAAGGATAGGTTGAGAGGGGCAGGTGAGAATGTTGAAAGGGATGACATTGACCAAGAAGCACTTTTGAATGGCAACTCCTTTGTACAATTACTTAAAGATAATAAGAATATTCAAAAAGGAAGAGAGAGAGAGAGGGAAGGAGGGAGGGAGGGAGGGAGGGAGGAAGGGAGGGAGGGAGGAAGGAAGGAAGGAAGGAAGGAAGGAAGGAAGGAAGGAAGGAAGGAAGGAAGGAAGGAAGGAAGAAAGGAAGAAAGGAAGAAAGGAAGTAAAGAAGGAAGGAAGGAAGGGAGGAAGGGAGAGAGAGGCAGGGAGGGAGGGAAGGGAGGAAAGGAAAAGGGAAAGGGAAAGGGGAAAAGAAAGGAAAGGAAAAGCAAGCAAGCTTGGGGATTTTCACATTAAAATACTGCGTAAAATGGTTAGAAATTTCAATAACACTTTGTTGTTTCAGTTATTTAAAATGTGCAAATTTTATTAAAATTTTCTCATTTCATGTTCTCTTGGTAGAAAATAAAAATTCAAACAACAAAGTAGAAAAAAGCAAATCAATTCTCTCCCCTAACTCCATATATATTTTTTCTTTACAAATAAATATTGTAATGTTGTTTCTTTTTCCAAACACTAATGTATTTGGGGAATCTTTCCAAGTCTATAGCACTAGTCTGCCTTATCATTTTTAATGGCTGCCAAGTATTCTGTGGAATGACTGTGTCATTATTCGTTTTACTACTCCTCAATTGATTGGCATCTAGCAGTTACCAGCCTGGCTTCCCATGAACAGAGCAAGAGTCAAAGGGACAGGTTTTAGAAGTACTTACACACCAAGCCTTGGTTATAGCTGTGAGCTAGGTGTAGAGCACTGCAATTGAAGCTCCTTTTATATTAACAATCTCCTAATGAGGGTAATCAATTAGTGGTGACATGAGTTCTATGAAAATACATAGTGTAACGCAGACCCCAGCCTTGCATTAATCAGGATTAGGAAGATCATTAGGGGACCTGTCAAGTACCCCTTCTCAGTGTCCCAGTAAGTCGGTATACTTAAAGAAAACTCTTTTTTTTCTCTGAAAGCTATCCTGGATGACTTTTCTTTCTGTTTGCAGATTTTCCTCTCATAAACGTCCTAAACATAGACACTCCTCTTGGCCCACTTTGAGTCCTGACTTCCCACTTTCCGCTTTCTCTGTCAAGTTCCCTGGTTCTCCTTCTCTACAACCTTCTGGCTCTATCTAGATGTCTTTTGAGAGACTTGCCCTTGGCGTTGCTCTTGGAGATGCCCAAAAGGTTGCAGAGACCCTATCATTCCTTCCCTAATAACTACAAGCTGTTACTTTCCATAACCTTTATAAGAAGGGCAGTGTGGGTTGTGTTCTGTGTGTGATTTTTTTTTCAGTTTTTATTTGCATTGATCAGTTTTATAAGGGAGTTACATTTTGACATATCCATGTCACATGTAAAGGACCCTGAGTGGACTCACTCTCTGTCACTCTTTCTCCTACTCCCTTCCTAAACAAATCTCAAGTCACTTCTGATGTTCTATTTTCACATATATATATACTTAGGTATTATGATTATTTTCACCCTCCTTTGCCCCCTCTCTTCCCATTAGTACCCCCACTCTGACAGGACCAGTGTTATATTCCTGTCATTAATTTGTTTTTAGGGTATATTATTGCTCAAAAGGGTTTTACCTGGTATTTCACACATACACAATATTTTGGTCAGATTGAGCCCCTCTTTGCTCTCCCCCATCTCCGCCACCCTTTGTTATTCAAGAATTCCTCATTTAGGCATCTTCATTGACAGGTGTAAGATATTATTCACCATCTAACATTCTCTTTTCCTCCCCCCCCCAACTCCCTTAAAAAGTCACAGTTACAGGCATGTACTTGTGTAGGTTGTATTCTTATAAAACACACAAGAAGAGAAGAATCAAGTGAACCACAGGCTTCAGACTTAATGGATATATAAGTGAACATCACTAGTCCAACTTTGGGTTTGTGTCTAGCAGTTCCAATGTGGGGTCCTGCTATTTGTTTGGAATAACCAGAAGGGATGACTGCTTTATAATCAGCATAGGTGTTTGTGTTAACTGACAGTGATTAATGTCTTCTTATTGGTTTCCATTTCTCACTAGGAAAACCTAGCAAGACTCCAGAGGGCCTTTGCAAGGAAGTGGGAATTCATCTTTATGCAAGCAGAAGCACAAGTAAAGTAAGTGAACTTAGTAGATGCCTCCAGATGAAAACAACTCTGGCATTTGAGATGGTGTGAGGTTGGGATTACAGGAACAGTTTTGTACCTGCTAGCCCAGGAACACAATGCTTGAGAGATGGGAGTTAAAGGAAGGAATGGATAAATTTTTACATTTGAACCGATGTCAATCTATAAGGATTCCAAAAGCACTGCTTCAGAAGGCAAGGGGGCTCCTTCCAGATGTAGAACTCTGCTTGTTAGAAGGTAGACCCAGTTGCCTGAGAGAGTTCCAATTACTCCTCTGTGCTAAGAAATTGGAAAACACTCCACCAGGTTTTCCCATGAGGCTGGAGATTGTGTCTTCATGGGTAAACATGCTGAGCTTTAGGGAGGACAAATGACCTCTCTCCCCTTCTCCCCAATATAGGAAGAGTTTAGAACCAACTGAAAAATAAGGCGCAGAAGTCATACATTTGGAGTCTATTAACTTAAAGCTGGATTACAGCTTTGGATATGTGGCCACAGGTCTGAATTACATTCCCAAGGCAGAGGTGGGCATCTGTAGACCTCTTCTACCAGGAAAGAGCTGTTCTCTGTCAGATGACTGTATGCAAAAACAAAACAAAACAAAATGAATGTCTTAAGGACAGGCAGACCCAGGTGGGGAGGACCCTATGACCCTTTACTCATTTCTTCTTCCAAATGTACCAACAAGTTAAGTCATCCATCTTCCCTAAAGAATCAGAGATGAAAAGGGGCACAAGTTTGAAGAGATTCTTTTCTTCCTAAATGCATAATGGAAATTCCTCTCTAAGGAAACATGTGGCACAAGGAATAAGTGTCCTGTTAATACATAAACACGGTTGTCAACTAGATCCATTCAGTTCTGAGCCATGAAATTGCTGAGGTCAGGAAATCCCTTATTCTTACTACTGATAATGTCTGGCTTAGCTTGAGCCTTGAAAGGAAAAGTAGGACAGAGAAGTTGAGCTGGCAGAATGCAAGCACCTTTGTTTTTTTTCTGGGTACCACTCATATGTGAGCAGCCCCTGTGGGGCTTCAGAGGAGTGATTCACCTTCTGTGGGTGACACAGTTCATTGCCTGGAGTGTCTCAGGCTCGTAGGTGGGAAGAGGTCACAGCTACAGTCATGGTTGGAAATGGCATGAGGTTGTGTTTTCCACTGGTCACTTTGGTGTGCCCAGATGCCCCTGAGGGAGGGGGGTACCAAGTGCTTGGGTCTGTGCTACACAATTGAGGATGGAGAAGGTTCACATGGGAGAGTAAGCAAGAAGGAAGCTACGATTTAGATGGACTGAGGAACAATTGTTCTCGTGGACTCAGAAGCCACTGGGAAGCCAAAAAGAGCACAGATTTGTTCTTCAAAAATCAACAGTATTTTCTATGTTGCAAAATGAGGGGAAATTATCACTTTCTACATATACAGTGTTTCTCCACTAACTCTTTTGATTAACTGCGATTACATTCTAATTGTGGGCCATTTAAGTACACAGTAATTGTGACAAATACCACAGAGTGATTATGGGTTTATTTCCGTCCAGTAAACTAAAGTGCTCCCAAGAGAGCCAAGAAGGAGAAGTTGCATGGCAATTAATCTGAGTTGCTTTTTACTTAGATAATATGAAGTAATACATATCTTCGAGGAGAAAAAAAAAGCACCTCTTACCAGAGCTGCTGATAGAACATAGAGAAAATGTCTTTGCCATCTATTATTTCCCAGTGGCAATTTGTGTCTCCCCCAACTGAGGTGCGTGATGTGGGCTTTCTGGGTCTTCTCCCATGCTAGTGGCATTATTCTGCTGTTTAGGAAGCCAGAACTAAAGTGATCCTGTGTGTGTGTGTCTGTATGTGCATGCATGTATACATGTGCCAGTTCTGGAGCTTGAATTCAGGTCCTGGGCTCTGTCCCTTAGCTCTTTCAGTCTCAAGGTAGATGCTCTACCACTTGATCCACAGCTCAACTTCTGGCTTTTGGGTAGTTCATTGATCAGAAGAGTCTCATGGACTTTCCTGCCCAGGCTGGCTTCAAACCTCTATCCTCAGATCTTGGCCTCCTGAATAGCTAGGATTATAGGCATGAGCCAGCAGCACCCAGCTTAAATGACTTTTAAAGCATAATTGCAAACCAGGCCCTGGTGGCTCCTGGCTGTAATCCTAGCCTACTCAGGAGTCTGAGATCTGAACATTATAGTTTGAAGCTAGCCCCAGGGCAGAAAAATCTGTGAGACTCTTTATCTTCAATTACCAGCAAAATGTCTGAAGTGGGAGTGAGGGTCAAGTGGTAGAGTGCTAGCCTGAACAAAAAAAATCAAGTGAGAATAATAGACCTTGAGTTCTAGCCCCAGAACTAGCACATGTGTGCACACATATCACACACACACACACACACACACACACACACACACACACACACACACACACACACACACACAAACACACCACATAATTGCAGCATTTTGAAGACATTTCTACTGCCCTGAATGTAAAACAAACTTTCAAATTTGAGATAGAGCCCTGGCAAGCTGGTGGTTATATTCCTCCTGGTAATTCTGTATGTGTAGTAGTGACCTTGATGGGGGTCATGTTGATAGATAATTTAGTTCTTAGTAACTCAGGCCTTAATATGTCATGTGGCTCAGGCACACCATGTCATTGCATGTATGTGGCAATCTGTCATCTAAAACAATTGTTCACCATGCATGGAGTTTCTGAAGTTTCAGTTTCAAAAAGGAGGAACCACATAGGTATCAACAGTCTTAGAATCAACTTGGCTCCCAGGAGCAGGAGCTGAGAACTGAGGCAAAGGTCAAAAGGAGAAACAAACAAAAGCTTCTTTTCTTTCTTTCTTCTTTCAGGATTGATCGGAAAAAGGACAAGACAGAAAGGAAAATTCTCGACAGTCAAGAACGGGCCTTTTGGGATGTCCATAGACCAGTGGTAAGGAAACTTGGCTTGGTTCTCTAGAGTATATTCTTTTCCAGTTTGTTTCTTCTTCAAAAAACAAAACATTGTCTCACATGATCAAGTGTCTCACTCTTAAGATAATTGCTAAGCTTTGTGACACTAGTTTTGCCATCCATTTATATAATCTCAGAAGATTTTCTGAAACAGTTGTCAGATTCACCTTTCAAATATCCTCTATCCATGAGAGTGTGGAATTGGAAATGAGGGATTCTAGCAGGAGAAATTTGGACCTCTACCCCCTAGTTTGTATTTCCCAAATCAATGGTTTCCATTTCCACCATTGTTCAACTCTGAATCTTAAAATATTCTCCCTCACACACAGTTAATTCTTCTCTTCGATGATAGTTGTGTTATATAATGTCTTTGTGAAGACTAAATTGGTGACTACTGAAGCATTGCCCCTAAAAGAAATATGCTGGGTTCCTATGACCCTCTAGTGAAGTGCATTTTTACCAGCGATCAATATATGCTTTGGTTGAATATGTTTCTGTGCAAGGGTAGGCTACTTAATTCTACATAATGTTGATTCATTGGCATTAAGCATACATCCAGCATGCCTATAAGTCATGCTTGAATGAAGTGTATCTACACACACACACAGACACACACATATACACATACACATGCGCATTTTTACCAGCTGATCAATATATGCTTTGGTTGAATATGTTTCTGTGCAAGGGTAGGCTACTTAATTCTACATAATGTTGATTCATTGGCATTAGGCATACATCCAGCATGACTATAAGTCATGCTTGAATGAAGTGTATCTAACACACACACACAGACACACACATACACACATACACATGCACCTTTCCTACAGGATCTCACTGCCTTTTTGCACTTGAGAGAACTGGAAGCTTCTTAGCACTCTCTGGGGATCTATTTTAGAGAATGAAAGCACCAACCCCCCTCCCCCCAAAAGAAAGAAACATTAACTAAACCCTGAGTATACTGATTGACAAGAAAGCATGGTCTCAGCTTGTTCAACCAAATGGTACATGCCCACAGGACAAGTCGGCCTTGTTTTGGGCCTGTGAATGTCCACAAATGGTCTTTAAGTTTCTGTGAGTAGTGACCTAGAGGTCACAAATAAATTTTAGTAAGTAGAAAAACTGCAAATACAGATACAAAGTTGTAGAAATTGTGGCTGACTACATTTCCAATCTTGTGTTATGAGACCAAGCTGTTCATTACCTCTTCCTGAAATGGAATGAGAAGTGAATAAATGATGTTTACTGTCCTAGGAAACCAATCAAAGGCCAAAACAAGGAAGTGGCTCTCTCAGTGATACTGGTGTCTTTTCAGATGATTAGCCGTGAAATATAAAGTCTGTGGCCAAAGCAGTCTTTGAAATAAGTTTGCTCCTAGAAACTGTCTCCCTCTACATAACATTCCTTTCACAAAATCCACGTCCACATTGCCTGTGAGAACCCCATGGAAGAACCTACATTATGGGAAACAATTGTACCATATAGTATCTATTATGGGAAAGATAAATACTAGTCCTGATGGTGTTACTTAGATCTGATTGGAAGGGTAATTTTCGCCTTGTAATTTATATGATTTGTTTTTCTCAGCCAGGCTGTGTGAACACAACAGAAATGGACATCAGAAAATGTCGACGTTTGAAGAATCCTCAAAAGGTTAAAAAGGTTCGCTACACTAAAAATTCTTGGGGTGAAATAGCAGTAGTTTACTGCTTACAAATATGCTATAGTTGTTTGTTATTATCATTATTATTATTTATTTGGCAGTAATTGGGGTTTGAATTCAGAGACTCCTGCTTGCAACAGGGGTGCTCTACTACTTGAGCTATGCCTCCAGCAAAAGTCTGCCATATTTGATCTTTCTAAATCATCTTTTTCACAGGTTCTCAAAGTGTTTATTGAATGGCTGGTGTGTGCTAGACATGGTGCACGTGACTGGGGTTCAGAGGCAGGGTCTCACAGGAGCTCACTGTCTGACGAGGTATAGGTCGGGAAGAACAGCTAACTCAGAAGGAGTCAATGAGATCGTGTAAATTGCAGTTGGCTCTGAGGGGAAGGGCAGTAAGGAAAGAACACTAAAGGAACAAAAAACTTTTTTAAAAACAGAAAAGAAAGTCCAACCTATAACAGCAAGCTGGGTCCTCAGAAGTAAATGAAAGGCTTTTAGTAGAGCTACCTATTCCAAACTCATATCACCATCTTGCCCAGCTGTCAATGACCCCACGATCACTTATGGTTCACCTTACTGGATGGAGCGTATAGCCACGGCATACCACAGGTGCCACGCTCAGACTGCCCCCATCAAGGTCCACATTTTAAGAAATCATGTCTGTACTACATAATACGAATTTCAAAAGGTTAGATGTATGTCCCCAAAATGTCCCTATGACATACAATGACCAATTATCTCTCTCTTTCTTACACAGTGCTTGAGATCAGAAATGTTTTAGATTTTGAAATATATATCCAGAGAGAAAAAGAGTTCTAAATCATTTTATTCACAGACCCAAATCCACAAACAAAATCCATTTATGTGTTATGTAGACCTAATACACACTCTTGGAAGGTAATTTTATGTACAATATTTTTAGTGAGCCTGTGTTTTGACCAAAACCTCTCCTCATGAGATCAAATGTAGAATCTTCTACTTGTGCTCTCAGGTCAGTGTTCAAAATGTCTTGGATTTTAGAGTCTGTCTTTCAGAGTTTTTAGATGACTTGTATACACATCTACACACCTGAGGAAGGAGAGTGAGCAAAGGAACACTGGTGTGTGTGTGTGTGTGTGTGTGTGTGTGTGTGTGTCTGTGTCTGTGTCTGTGAGTGTGTTTGTCCTTGAATCAACTTCTATATTTTGCTTGTCACTAAGGTATCGATGTTTAGTGCATTATACTTTAAATTATGTCTTAAATGTCCTCATTAATCCTTTAATGGCCCCTAATGCTAATATTCCAGAACTATGTAGTCACATGTAAAGTCACCTGAGCCCTTCACGACTGCATAGATTTCAGCCACACACACTGCATGTGCTTCAGGGGCTCTTAATTCTCACCTGTTTATAACAATAGCAACGGCTTAAAAAGAAGCCATAACTGTGGACCTGTAGAGAAACTGAGGATAAAAGATGGTTGGGCTTTAAAAAGGAAAGCCTGAATCCTGGAATTCCAATTTCATACTAGAGGAAACTTTTTCCATAGCACCTTCAGCAGTTATTTTCAAACTTTCTTTTTGGCTCAGAATTTCCTGGAGTATTTGCCTAAAGCCAACCTACAAATATTCTGACTCAGTAAGCTTGGTTATAAGCAATGATTATCTTGAATAAGTACCCCTCAATGATTCCTTGCAGATGGTCTTAAGAAAAACACTAATAAATAGTACCATTTCGGCTCAGTAATAGGATTTCCTAGCAGTTGTAACCCAGAGATGCCTCACAAAGCAGAGCTCCTGCCATTGGTGAAATTCAAGCAGAGGCTGGTCACCTTTGTCCAGATATCATAGAGAGGACTTCAGGAATCAGATGGGGGATGGAGGATTGAAATAGCAGATCTCTGAACTGCCTCTCCAGTCTGAAGGGATAATGATTCATCTTCTTACTTCTTCTAGTCAGTGTATGGCGTGACTGAGGAATCCCAGGCACAGAGCCCTGTGCACCTACCTAGCCAACCAATCAGGAAAACTACAAAAGAAGACATCCGGAAACAGGTGACTGATTGACCGTCATACTCCAGAGTAGGACATGTGACCCATTGAAAACCCCTTTCAAGTTCATCTCTGAGGGCTGAGTGAGCTTTGAGCTCCTGGAGAACATGGTAGAACTTGAATATTTGCATGCTGTGTGTGAACACATGGAACTTTAGAGGGAGAATTATCTACTATGTTCCTCCAGCAGTTGTTACAGAGGGCATAAGTGAATTATTAGTGGCAGACTCACTGCTATACTGGGCAGTTCTGGAGTTCTAAAAACTGAAATGTACTCCCAGACTTCACCAGCTCAGGATCACCAACTCTGGATGAACTCTTTCTGTGATTCAAAAGGGAAGCTGAAGAATAAAGAGATCAGGGAGAGTGTGGGGAAAGGGACAAAATTGTCCAAAAAGAAATGTGCTCTTTGCCTGACTTACATAACTATAATCCCTCTGTATGGAACCTTTATAATAGCAATTTAAAAAACATAAAAAGGGGCTGGGAAGGTGGCTCAGTGGTAGAGCGCTTGCCTTGCATGCCTGAGGCCCTGGGTTCGATTCCTCAGCACCACATAAGCAAAATGAAAAAAGCTGGAAGTGGCGCTATGGCTCACGTGGTAGAGCGCTAGCCTTGAGCTGAAGAGCTGAGGGACAGTGCCCAGGCCCAGAGTTCAAGCCCCACAACCGGACCCCCCCCCAAAAAAAACAAAAACATAAAAAATAAAAAAGATAAGGAAAAAATGTTTTAAATACTTAGAAAGAATAAAGATATTCTCCTCCCAATGACATTCAGCATTATTTGGTTGAATATTACTTTCTTTTATGAGGATGACCCCAGATCAACAGCAACCAGCTACTTCCATTACTCTTTTCTGATATTTACTAGTCATAAGAAGATTAGCACTCATTATTTATATTAGGAGTATGGATTGGGTAAAGACTAAACTTGCAGTGCCCACTCTGGGCAAGCTTATTACTAGCTAGGAAACCAATTTATGCAAGATAGCTAGTTGATGATTCTGGTCAAAAACAGGCCAAGCACATGGATCTGTGATGAGCATAAAACCCAGGAAGAAACACAGTCACTTGGGATCTAGACAGAACAAGATCTCACAGTCCATGTGTTACCTGTCCATGTGTGGCTAAACTTCATAAGCTACATGCTGCTTTTTAGTGTGGGGAGCCACTGTTAGGAATCAAGACTTAAATTGTAACACGGTCCAGGAAAATATGTGGCACAGGCTAACCTGTAGAGTATGAGCCTTGAGTAGGTAGGAATTTCAGAAAAGGGCAGATTGGCTGCTAGGGTACAAAGTTGGAGGGCACAAGTCATGCCAGAGTAGGTGTTTGGATCTTGGTGGAAATACAGATTTAGGTTCATGGGAGAGAAGGAGAATAAAGAATTTTATTTTAGTCTCAACAACCCTATTCTCTCTCTCTCCCCAGATAACCTTTTTGAATGCACAGATTGACAGACATTGTTTGAAAATGTCCAAAGTGGCTGAAAGGTATGTTTTCCCTCAAGAATATCACTGCTTGCAACTTATTTTACAAAGGGAAAGCGCTACAGGGTGATAGTTAACTGTATGTGTTCAACTTCAAGAGTTAAGCTGCAGTCAGTCCTTAATCTGATTTGTGAAAAAGCCATAGGCTTCATGTGAATATAGAGAAGACCACAGGCCTCCCTCCAGTGATGTCAAGAAAAATTCTATTGCTAAGGCTTCTCACAGGTGACCACAGAACCTTGTCAATCAGAGAAGAATGTCTTTAAAGGCTTCATCCTGAGCCTTTTGCCTCCAGCTCCTTAATTAATTCAAATAGAATCTCACCCTTTTTCAGTCCAGACTTACTTTATGGAGAAAAGAAACTGTGTGTTCCCCCTTGAGGGGCTGGCCACATAAACAGAGAACTGAATGCTTGGGAGGTGTCCAGCACTGTCCACTGAAGAACTGCATTGTATCAAAAAAATATTTGGCCTCTCCAGCCTTGTCTCCACCAGTGCATTTGTGTAACAATCTGTACCAGTAGCTGGTTCCATTCCATTAACTCATGGGAGATTCAACTTTATCAACTAAATGGTCTATTTTTTTTTTAACGCTACCACAAAGACAGGGACTGCCCAGGGAATCTGTATGGAATAAATCTAATCAAGCAGCCAGAACTAAACATTTGTTCATCCATATGCTGCTGTTTAAGCAATGGGAAATCTCTGGAAAAAAAATCAAAGGTTTAAGTCAGGTCTTAGTATTTATTAAATGTCAGAAAAACTGGGCTCTTGAAGCCCAGCTCTACATGACACTGGCTGTGTGATTCACCTGGAGGCCTTTCTCAGCCAGCCCCAGGGGCTGAACCACATCTTCTTACTGGATAAACTATGACAAATGGAAGCTAAGAAAACACCAGCTCCAAATCCCAAACCTGAATTAGCACTTTGCTTTACGGGACCAAGGACGTTTGTGGGTTCATACTGATAATACCTTTGTATCTATTCCATCTCATATGTATTCTTGACAGTGACACTGTTAGAAAATATCAAGGCGGATGAAAGGACAGAGGAGACAGAGACCTCAACAGATCAGATAGCTCAGACTTTAATCATCACTGCCGAGGGCCACCAAGTACCACCAGGCTGAATTGAGATACAAGGAGCACAGAGAGAAGGGGGCCTGGAGTTTAAGTATAACAAAATGAGGACGTTGTGTTGTGAAACCAGGCAGCTACCACAGATGGTCTTACCAGGGGCAATGTGGACGTGTAGAAAGGGCTGGGGGGGGGTGTCTCAGAACTAGCCTAAGCAGGGGTACGGGTCTGCAGGCCAAGAAGCAGCATTGGGTTATGAGAGCAAGGCAGATTTCTATTTTTTTAATTTATTTTTATTTTTTAGCCAATCAGAACAACAATATTTTTAGCCACTTCATGTTTATTAGCCAATCACAACAATTTATTTTTAGCCAATCACAACAGCAATAATAAAAATATTTAATCCATTTCAAATGTATATGTTTTTGACTTTTCACAGTTAATCATGTACTAGAGGTAGGAGATTGTCCTTCTAATTAATTACTGAATCTAGATTTCTGTGATGTCCTGACTGAACTTAAAAAGTTTTCTCCTAGCTTGCTTTCTTTTTCTCAGCTTCTTGGCTTCCAATCCATTCTGTGTTCTTGGCTTTATCTTTCCTTGGGCCCCTTTCCTATCATCCATCATCTTTCCTGAGTTGAAAAGGATCCAATGCAGTAAGTCTCAACTCCACTACTCAGGTGTTCCATGATAGAACACTATTCACAGTCTGGGCCAGGTAATTGTTTTTTTGTGTTATAATACAATGTCCAGAGAGTGAAAAGATAGCATCATTTCTGATCTCTACCTGCTAGATGCCAGTGGTCCTCACCCCTCCACTGTTTTGATAGCCAAAAAGATTACTAAGTGTTCCAGAGGTAGGTAACAAAGTCACCCCCACTGAGAACCACTAGTCTTCCTATCTTCCCAAGTGCAGGTGCTTCTGAAGGAGCCAATGGCGGGAGCTCCTCTTACATCTAGGTGTCAGCTGTTCTGGAGTCCTCATTACAACCACCTATCCTCTCCACCTGTGGAACTGTACAGCTTCTGGCTGGAGCACCAGGCTCTGTGGTTTGCCATTTGACCCTCCCCCAATGAGTGGCTAAGGCCAAAACAGCTGGGGTGACCCCAACTCCATTGGTGTCATAGACTGTGAAGAACCACAGGCCTCTTGCTAGGTGAAGCAAAGACAGAAATGGCTGTCCTGTCCTGTGGTGGTATTGGTATGTGAGCAATGTCAATGTCAGCCCTTGAGAGGGCTCCTTAGAGATGCAATTATAACAGAGAATATAACCAGGAACATCACCTCCTTTGGATAGATAGATGCCCACAATCCAGGCAAGGGAAGTGTTAAGCAATGGAACCTCCCAGGCTCAGCTTTATGGTCTGAGTATACACCAAGGAAGCTGCATTCTGGATAATCTTTAAGTGGACTTGGTCTCTGGAGCATTGGTGAAACCACTGGCAGCTACCCAGGTCTTCGGTGGAGCTGAGCCCTCACAAGACAGCTCAGTTTTGTCTTATTTTTCTGGGCGCCTAAGGAAGTACATCAGTCAGCTTGAGGTGGGCAGGCATTGCACAGGTGTGCTGAGACCTAAGCAGCCCAAGTGGGGGCAGGAATGGAGATCTGGCACATTCTATTGTTTGTTTGTTTACCTACAGTCCAGAGAGGAGCCTCTCCTGGTCTGTCTGTTATGCCTGAGTGCTCACATTAAGAGATCCTTCCAACTGAGGCTCCTTGCTTCAAAGCTAGAAGTTTCTGTGAGTCAGTCCTTAGCAGAGATTGGATTTTATTCCCCAGCAGCAGTAACTGGCATCTTTTCAATGTGGCCAGAGGGCTTTTCATTAGAGCCACAAGGAAACTCCCAGATAGGGAGGAGGAGGAGGCAAAGGAGCCAGGTGTTAGTGGGAGATAAAGGAAGCCCAGGGCCTGATTTGTCAGTGGTTCTTCTTCACAGAGGAAGTACCTGGGAGGGGGCGCTGGCAGCTGGCCAGAGGTGAAAGCTGAGCTCTCTCAGGTGGGCCAACAGAGTCCCATCCCAGATCATGTTTCCCTGGGCTGGCTCGGATGAGAAGTGGTAATTAGCCAGAACTGCATCCCCTGAGGAAAGGTTCCCATGGGGGGGAGGGGCAGGTATGTTGTTTGGGTTGTTGTTGTTTTGTTGTTGTTCTTTCAGTTCTGTGAGAACTGGGTAAAAGGGGGCAACTTGTGATAGTTATGGTCAAGTTCTGCAAAGAGAGTCAGGGTGAGATGGAGTTCAAGGGTTCAGCCAGCCCCAGCACAGCGGAAGCAGGGAGCTTTGCAAACTAAAGGTGCAGAACAGCCCTTTGGGGGGATGAATCGGAAGCCTTTGTGGAAGCCATTCCTGTTTTCTAGCTAATGAAATGAGTTGCTTTATCTCTGGACACCTTAGCCTACCCCTCTTTCAGAGAGGAGGGAGTAATTGTGCTTCATTTACAAGTTTGTGGGTTAGCAAGAGTTTGTTCCAGTACTGGACACTCAGTACTCATACAGTGAACGGGAAGGGTTATGGTGTTTCCATGTGGTGATTACTGGCACTTTGGAAATGAGATGCAGGAAACTGAATGAACTGGTGGTGTCTGTGTGCTCAGGGGAATAGTGAGCAGAGGTTGCAAATGCCATTCTTCTCACCCACCTTACCTCTTTCTTCCATCTCCTTCCCAGGGAGCTGCAGGGTGCCCCAAGTGGGCACTGCAGACCCCAATCTGCGACTTTAGGCCTGTGGTATGGTAAGAAGCCCGGGGTAAAGCAGAGTTGCATACCTCATGGTGGCCAGGAAGCAAGGATAAAGAAGGGGAGGGAGGAGCCAAAACCCCTTCCAAGTGCCCATCCCCCATGACCTCAATATGCCCTTTCTCCTGAATATTTCTCCTGGGCTTTTCCCACATATCTTTGAGGGACATTTATGATCCTGAACTATGACAGCCCCTTTGGCCCTTCATCTCATCTTGGTTCTCTAGGCAACTGAAGTTGTCAAATAAATGAGATCATTCTCCTCTTTGCAAGACTCTATTTCTATTCACCCAAACCTTATCACACGTGACAAACCAACATTGAGAATGCAAAAATCCATACATTTTAGTTCCAAATTGTACAGCGTCTCTGCCCTGTTCCCCAGAGCCTTGACCCCATCCTCAGTGTCTTTGAGTTATGCCACAGTTGCTGCAGGTGTTCCACACTGCTGGCATGCAGAGAGATCACATCGTTTCATTTTCTGTCTGTCGTAGGTGGCTCATCCTCACCCCATTACTGGGAGCCATTTATGCGTCACAGCTGACTGGCAAATTGATTTTTTTTTAAACCATCATCATGCTTGCCAATCTCTGAGATCGACGCTGCTCCCTGCAATTGGATGTTGGTTCCTCCTCTGCCTCCTGACCCTGGATGATCATGAAATGTAATTAATGAAATGAGATAAGACAGAGAGGCATGCAATACCCCAAGGCTCTATTAAAAACCTGCTAGAGTGATAGAAGTCAGTGCACTTAATGTCTAATGATAGGTTCAGGGGAGGGGAAAGAAAGGAGGCCAAAGAAGTCATTACAACTGTGCTTTTATGTGATTGTAGAAACCATGGGGTCCTTGCTTTCTCCTTTCTCCCAGCCCATTTTAGGTGATAGGAAAAAAGAAAAATCTACATTTTAAAGGTAACATTACAACGAAGATGTCCCTATCTAGGCTGAAATCTAGAATCTATAGCCTATGTAAGAAAAGCTGCCAGGATTGCTGGTCTGGCATGTGCTCTGAAATCCATCTTCACACTCCTTCCCTTATCCCAAAGTTGTTCTGTTGCATAGTTTCTCTAGGGAGCTTTCTCTTTCAGGCGGTCTTTATATTGTCTCTCTATCCAACCTTTTGCAACCTGAAGATTCATTGTTCAGTTATTAATGGAAACCAAACGTCCTCCTTCCTCTCCTTCCCTCCACAGTGCTTCTGTACTTCTGGGTCTCCTTCATCAGGTCTTTCTGTCCTGGTTTCCTTTAGTGTATCAGAGTTTGGAAACTGCTCTCACTGTGGAAGAGGAGCAAGCATGCTCTCCTCTTTCCCACTTCACCTTCAGTTTCTGGTTCCCTGCTGTTCAGGGGCTCAGACTTCATGAATATTTAGCAGTGTCAATGATGGTCACTATGCCATTAGTGCTTTCCATTCTGTACTTCCCTTGAATAGTAGTTTCCATGGTGGCAGGCTGGGTCTCCCTATCCCTTTCCCTGGCACTCACCAGTGTCTCTGTCTCCTCCTCATCAGCTCTGGCAACCAAATTCCACATTTGGGGACTGAGCTTTTGGGATTCCTCTTGGGGTACCTCTTCACTCAGGTGGAAAGTATCCCTTCCTCCTCCAACTCACTTGTCCGGCTTTTGTAATGCCACCTCATAATTTGTAACACAACTAACAGTCTTTGTTGTTGTTGTTAAGGGAAAGAAGAATCTCTTTTTAGATCTTTTTCAAGTAGTAGGGCTACACATTTTCAAAACTCTCATTATTTCCTTTCTCTCCAAGTTTACCAAAGGTAGACCCTAATTTTACAAGTTAAATAGGGAAGGGCTTGAATTAGGGACTGCCTCATCTCCAGGACTGACAACTGTGGTTAGAAACTTGCTATTGGCACACTGTGAACACCTTCCTGTCATTCAGAAAATCTGCTATTTAATGACATCAGCAGATGCTGAATACTATTGGCTAAATGATTGTGTCACCCCCACCCTCACCCCAAGCAGCACCTGGTGTATCTCTGCTGCAACTTTAGTACTTATGACAAGAGTGAAGGAACCAATCAGTCAGCTCGACGCCTCCACCCAAAGCCAGTTCAAAGCCCCAGTGATGGTAGAGTGTGCATTTGCCCCAAATTCCTAGGCCAACATCTTCTAATGGAGGGTGGGGGGGAACCCTGTCTTTTGAAAATAAGACAACCAGACACAACTGGGCGGATGCCTATAATCCTAGCTACTCAGGAGGCTGAGATCTAAGGATCGTGGTTCAAAGCCAGCCTGAGCAGGGAAGTCTGTGAGAGTCTTATCTCCCCCCAATAAACCACTAGAAAACCAAGTGGCGCTATGGCTTAAGCGTAGAGTGCTAGCCTTGAGCTGAAGAGCTGAGGGACAGCTCGCAGGCCCAGAGTTCAAGCCCCACAACTGACAAAAAACAAACAAAAAGCAACCAGACACTACTATAAAGGGGTCAGGATAAGAGGGCAATATTTTTTAAGTGCTCAAGGAGAAATATTGTTCCTAATGGGCTTCCTCTGGATTTCCTACACTCATTTTTCTATTTTCTATCTCTTCCTAATTCTCTTTTGTGCCATCTATCTATCTATCTATCTATCTATCTATCTATCTATCTATCTATCTATCTATCTATCTATCTATCTGTAGTCCTGGTTGCCATGGGTAACGATGTGCTGAACACCCTATGAAGCCCTTTACATGCCTTTGTTTTGCGTGTTTGCCCTTGTTGCTTTTGCTCCCCTTTCTCAAGTCTTTCGGTGGTCATTAGTATTGACTTTGGACACCAATAGTACTGTGTATTGACCATGGCTGCCTCCTTCACTGCCTGTCTGCCCTTCTTTGATCTTGTGCCTCCTAAGCCAACTCACGGACTGTGTACCACTGGAAGCATGCATTCTGGGGACCCAGGAGCCTCGCTGGCCAGTGCTACCAAGAGCTGCCTTCATGAACTTGCCTCCAAATCCCTAGCCCCCTTCATCTTCTTTTCAAAGGAATTAGGTTTCAAGGCAAACCAGGCACTTGAATTTGGTTCAGCAGGAAAGGGGCATACAATGGCTCCCAGAATACAGGGGGCCCCCCAAGTTGAGTTCCAGGATGGGCAAGGATGCTACTAAACTTCGAAAGAATTGAAACCAAGACCCTGAGTCCCTACAAGCCTCATTCTTCATCTCTGTTCCTTCCCCTTTTCGAACACCTTTCCTCTCTTTCACTGTGTCGATAGCCTAGGAAACATCACTACCCCACACACCTGATTTTGTGGCTATTAGAGTCCATTGCGGGAGCTAGACAGAGTGCACTGATTGTGGTGGATGTCTGATCCTGAGCAAATCAACCATAGCCCGGAGCAGGGTTTGCAGGTAGGCCCATGGCAGTCTCTCAAGTAGCCTTGTGCATGTGTACGTATATGAATAGAACTAGGCAGATAAATAGAACTAGACAGAAATTTAGAGCCACCCTCTAAGCTGCTCATACATTGGAAAGGACTTCTCATTACCCAGGAGCCCTATCTGCTTCACTCAGCTTTCTAGAAGACCCAGTAAGTCGCTACCCACCCAAGTTTCTTTGCTAGATTCCAGGGCAACTTTCTATCTCCTTTACATCTCCTTTGGTACCTATGGCATGGCACCAGGTAGCCTGGAAGCAAACCAAGCTTCCCATCTGCCTGAGATGTCATCCTATATAACTAACTCTTCATTTGTCTCTTCTGTGTCCCCTCCCACCCATCCCCCCAAACGCTATAGCTCCCAAGCCTGAGTCTCCTCCAGCCTATTTAGGGACTCAGGAACAAGTCAGGCAGTCCTGGCCACCATGCCGCCATGCTGCTTGAGCAGTCTGATGGGATGGAGAAGAAGAAAGGAAGAAGGGACTGACCTCTTCCTTTCAGCTCCCTGGTGCCCGGTTGTTGGATTGAAGCTTCTCTGCCACCCCCTCTGGGAGAATCAACCCCACAAAAGCCAAAACAGCAGTCGAGGCAGAATGGGCAAAACCTAAGTCATTCATAAAAAACCTCTGAGGAAATGTGCATGCTGTCTCCTGTCTTTCCCATGCAGAGGGATGACAAGCAGGACAAGCAGGGAGACTAGATTCTATGCATGGGTTGTGGTGATTGCCAGGAAGTAAGCCATGGTGCAGCCACTTTCTAAATGTCCACCTCTCATCTACTGCCAGACCCAATGGCAGGTGGCTGCCTCTTTTGCCTCCTGCACTAGTTAATTCCTTTAACACCTGTGGTAAGCAGAATAATGGTACCTCAGGGGTACCGTATCATAATGCCCCAGAACCTGTGAACAGGTTGTGCTATGTGGCAAGGAGAATTAAGATTGCAGATGGATAATCAGTTGATTAAGGGAGGTTATTCTGGATTCCCCAGACACCCAATGTTGTCACAAAGCTCTTTGCAAAGATAGAAGAGGGAAGTAGAAGAATCAGGGTCAGAGTGATGGGAAGGGAGAAAGCCTTACCTATCACTGTTGGCTTTGGAGAGAAAAGGCAACCATGAGCCAAGGAAGGTAGGAATCTTCTAGACACTGAAAACAGAGCCCCCTAATATGTCATCAAGACTCAAGATACTGGGGAGAACTACTGTAGGAACTGTCACATCTTGAATCGATTTACATTTCCCACTGCTGACTTGTCTTATACTGTTCGGAGCAAATGGATCAGGTGGCCAAATGTGTCTCCCAACCCTACCTTGTATTGGGTGGAACCGTGAATGCCACCTCCTTCTCCCACCCAAAAAAATATATGCCTGATTCCTAACCCATGGAACCTGTGAACGTGATCTCATTTGGGGAAAACATCTTTGCAGATGTAATTTCGGATCTCAAGATGAGAATATTCTGGATGATGCAAAAGAATCTTAAATCCAATGACAAGCATCCACATAAGAAAAGAAAACACAGGCTGGTGCTGGTGGTACCTACCTGGAATTCTAACTACATAACTCCAGGCTGAGGCCTGGAGGACTGGAGTTCAAAGCCAACCCCAGGCAGAAAAGTAAATGAGAACTATGTCCCCAATTCACCAGCAAAATGTCAGACTGGAGGACTCGCTTGAGTGATAGAGCACCAGTCATGGGCAAGAAAATAAGCAAGAATAAGAGGCTCTGAAGTCAAAGGTACTCATGAAGAAAAACACACAGACACAGACACAAAGAAGGTGATATAAAGACAAAGACAGAGGTTGGAGCTACGGACCAAGGAATGCCTGGAGCCACTGGGAAGTGGAAGAGGCTTTGAAACACGGTCCTGCCGCACCCTGTTAGACACTTCTGGCCTCTAGAATTCAGTATAAATATCTCCTGTTTCAAGCCATCAAACGTGATGATTTGTTACAGTAACCCTAGGAAACTAATGTATTCCTCAGTAGATGACCTCATTTTCTCTTAGGAAGAATGAAATTAGCCCAAGTGGCAAAGTAGTGGCTTCCGGTCATGGATTAACTCACAGCTTGATCCTTCCTGACAAGTCCTTCCTGAGAGCCCCTTCTCTGTACAGTCTGCCTACTCTGCTCTTACAAAAGAAGCTCTGCCTGTCTGGACATGTGCTCTGAAGGGGACTTAATTACAGGACACATGGTGGGCCTCCACTGTGCACGGTGATTTCAGCCACAGAGTTCACATTTGTAGAGGGGTTTCAAGATTCTTTTGAAAAGCTTTCCTTCATTTTCTTTCTGTTCTTTTTTCTTTTCTTTCTTTTTTTAAACACAGTGGCTCTTAGTACTCGACAAGCCATTCTATAACACAAGATACACTTAATAACTCAACCAAGAACTGAAATCAAGGCTTTTCAACCTGGACCACTGTGCCTTCTACCCTAATCTATATCCAGGGTGGTGATTTGTGTGAAAGGAGGGAAGGGAGGAAGGATCCAGGGACAAAATATACCCCTTCAAAAGACATGCCCCAACAACCTACTTTCTCTAATTAGCCTCTCCCTCACACCAATATCCTATTAAGTTATGAATTCATAAATGGATGAATCCATAGATGATGCCAGAGCCCTCATGATTCTGTCACCTCCCAAAAGCTCTACCTATCAATTTTCTTGCACAGGGCCTGGAAGGGTATAAGATTTGAGGGGATATTTAAAATCCAAACTATAAAAAGATTATATGAACAATGGCATTGTACTGTACCATTATCTATAGTTAAATAAGTAAATAAAAGTCTATAATGTAAAGGAAATGACTGTAAATTATAATGCACTCAACGGAGACCATATTATGGCTATGTGTTGGCTTCTCTCTTTCCTTGAAAACATGTTACTAACACTGCCTAAGTAAGCCCCTCTGGAACGAGAGTTTTCAAGAGAGAAGAGAGAGTAAATGGCTGTTGTCAGTTTTATGGTTCCTTCAGCTCATGATTGTATGACCTGTCTTGGAGAAGAATAATTCTGGTTTCTAGGAATTTGCTTCAGGGGAGGCAGAGATGTAGAGGACAGGAAGACAGGAGGCCACGAAAACCTTGCTGTAAGACATTTTCTGTCTCCTTTAGTTTGAAGTGCTCACTACTCTGGAGTATCATGGCCTGAACCCCTCCCTTGTTACTGCCAGATCTCCAGGAAATAGACATGCATACTTACCCCACAGGCAAGAGACTGACAAATTACAACCAGTGGGTCAAATCTGTTCCATTCTCTGGTTTTACAAATAAAGTTTTATTGGAGCACAGTCACACATATTCATTTATGAATATGCTTCTGCCATATGAAAGAGCTAAGTAGTTGCCAAAAATGACTCTGCAGCTTATAACTAAAATTTTGACTTATCCAGGTCTCACAGAAAAAGCCTTCTGATCCGTGCTTAGAAAAATAAATAAATGTCCCCAGAAGCAAGTCTCTATATCCCTCACATGGAGTCCTAGAGAAAAGACTGGAACCCATAATCTAACCACAAAGCCCATCAGATGACAAGTCCTATCCACATTCACACATTGAGCCTCTTATCAAGGCCCAGAGCTTAAGCACAGTGGGTTATCTAAAGATTTTCCAGATACTCAAAGAAAGGCCCAGTGTAGAAGAGCATCATTTATATTTTAAAGAGAGAGAGAAGAAAGGAACATGGAAGAGCTAAAGAAAATTTTAATGAGAAACATACAATAAAATTACAGAATTAGTATCCACTGGTATGTGAGAAGTTATTTTATCCAGAGAACAAGACACTAGCTACTATGGTAGATAAGAGTATACTCTGAAAACTTGAGTGTCAAAACAGATCAATACAGTCAAACAAAAAGATAAAGTGATTTTTTAAATGGAGAAAAATTAGACTCACAATTCAGAATGTTCAATATTTAACCAAAATAATTGCAAATCAAGAAAATAGAGAAAAGGAGTTTAGCAAATGAATTGTATTAAATTTCCAGGGAAAAAATATTCTGTCTAGAATAGTGAATGAAAACAAGCATGAATGCCATCATGAAATTTCAAAGCATCCTAGTAAAAAGATGTAACTCTACAGTGACAGAAAAGAACAGACAATAAAAGAACAGGAGTGAAAATTAATCCAGAGTTACCAATAATAAACCCGGATGCCAAAAAGTGGAGTACTGCCCCCAAAATTCAGAAGGAAAATGACTTTTTAACTTCACAATCCACAACTGTATCTCAGTCAAATATAGAGATAAAAAAATGAAAGCATTTTTAGATTTGTAAGGACTCAAAATATTTAGCTCCCATGTGTCCTTTGTTAGAAAACTACTAAAGGATGTGTTTCAACATAACAAGAAAGTAAAACCAAAAGACAGATGGTGGAATCCAGGAAGCAAGGAAGGGTTCAGCACAGAAGTAGAGAGTTTCAGGATGATGGCTACATCAGGCCCATAGAACAAATAATCCAGATTGGAGCAAGAGGACTGTAGGTTGAGGGAGAGGGGACCTGTCAGAGACAGGAACAAAACCAATTACTTATGTGATACATATGAGATGTGGGAATAATTGCCAGATGTTTTGCAGGTCTGTTCAAATACTTGAAAAAATAATAATAATGCTACTAAAGAGAAGCAGCAAATGATTTTATCTAGTTTCATAATATGGGCACTGAACATTGACTTAATAAAAATATGCTATGAATTTATTTGGAGGAGGGTGATTAGAGTTAAATCCTTGTCTAAAATCAATATATCAAGAACAGCGAAGAGCCCATAATTTAGAAATCTACAGATGAATGCGTAAAAGAATGGAGGAGAAAACAATCAGAGCTTTTTCTTTCTTTGAATGGATAGTCATTTACTACTTCTTGATTGTTTTCACTGTCTATAGATTATCCATATCAGATTACAATTATCGCTCAAAAAAGTAAGTGGCCTTTTGGAATAATGCTTACCTGAGATCTTTGTGGTCTTTTCAATAAGGAAGTCCTCCAACTGGGAATACTGAGCTGGAAGCCTGACAGAACTGTAGGCCTTCTGTGTGGTCCACCTGTTCAAAGTCTGTAGTCTTCATAGGCAGGTGACACACAGCAGCTTTGGAGAAGCATATCAAGATGGGCATCCACAGAGTTAGGTGCAACCAAGTTTCAGTGAAAAGTTTACCAGGGATGAGGAGGATGAGCATAAAATGTGTATGGCGCCCTGAGACTCCGCAATTGAAAATTGGTATGTTCTTGACAAGAAACAAGTTCCAGGTCAAATTCATTGATAAGGTTACAATTGGGGTGAAGATATTTGTTTCTTTTAATTTGTAATTGTAGGAAGACTGTTATCATATTTGGGTTAAATCAAGTTATATATATATTTTTCCAATATTTGTGCCATTCCTCTGCTCTGCTTCCCTCACACAGCTTAATTGCTTACACGGAACAGTATGTGGAGTATGACCCATTCATAACGCCCGCAGAACCATCCAACCCTTGGATCAGCGATGACATCACTCTGTGGGACATCGAGATGAGGTGAAAGAATGTCTGGAGATTTGGGGGTAGGAGGGAATGTAGAACTGGGATCCATGAGACCAGGACATGACCTGTTCCCTTACTTCATTTAACTCATTAACGCCAGAACCGAATCCTCTCCGATTCCTGGCTTCGACCTCCTTATACCTTTGGTTTGCACATGGATCCTTTGTGGCTCTGTGTCTGACCTCTCTCTGACTTCTTTGTATGTCATGGTAGCTGGGATGGTCCTCACCATTTCCCAGGTCTGAATGCTGCATGGAGAGAATCTGTTGGCCTGCCCAAGTTGTTTTCTTTGTATTAGAAAGTAACAGCAATGAAAGGGGTGACTGATCAAAGATACCTTGTACTCATACACTGACATGCTGAACTGAAACCCCTTTGTACAACTTCTTAAAGATAATGGCAATACTAGCTAGCACTTTCTCTGCATGGTCATTAAACAGAAGGTGCCTTCCAGGAAATCCTTGCAACAGGTGAATGGTGTTAGGCTCGCTGTGAGACAGATGAGGAGACTGAGACATGAAGGCACTCATGCCCTTGCCCAAGGCCACATAGCTGGTACTCAGAGTGTTAAGATGAGAACCTGGGCAGCGGGGCTCAGAGCTATGCTTCCCAGCCCTCGGTTCTTCTGCAGTCACTGGCAGCAGTGAGCCCATGATGCTTTGCTCTGGGATGGGAAGGGAAAGGAGGAAAGACCAGAGGCACAGGGACCCTTCCAAAATTACAGAAGTAGCCACACCAACAGCTCCCCAGAAAAGACCTTGAAAAAACTAGTAAAAGTCATAGATGCTTACTATAAAAGTTCAAATTAACCACATAGGCATAAAAAAGAACAACCTTCCCTCTCTCATCTTCCAGGTAATGGGTTTGTCCATAGTGTGATGGCAGCATTCCCAAACTGCACCAGGACTCCTGGGTCACTGCAAGCAACTCCTGGGGGTTATCATGGGGTTGGGGGTGGGGAGGAGAGAATTGTCGCTGGAAACAAAGCGATGTTTGACACATGTAAGATACCGTGTGAACCACTGCGATGTTTGACACATGTAAGATACTGTGTGAACCACTGGCTTGGATCATTCAGTGCCAGCGTCAGAGTATATTCCATCTTGTTCCATGATGTCATGTCTTTGCAGACCTAGGTTTTCAGAGCAGTTGCTTGGATATAAACAAAAAAATCCCTAATACTGTACAAAAATTATCATGGAATAGAAAATAGAGCAGGAGAGGCTGATCTGATACCAAAGTTTGAGAAAATGTACAGTGCCCTACTGAGGATTTAAGGATGAAATAACAATATTACTTGTGTTTATGTGCATTGCACATAGCAATTAAGTTGCTACAATGTAAATATTTATAAAATTGAATGGTCCTGACTTAATAAGCAAAACTGTTCCATGTTTCCTTTGTCCCAAGGGCACTGTGCAAAGTGTACTGAGATACTAAGGTGCTGTGAACTCTGGAAGTTTGGGGAGATTTAGTGTCTCTTTACATTGTTTTGCATATAAAATACCTTTGCAAATCTGGTACGTTAAAACAACTCTCACTTGACTTTCTGTTTATTGAGGCACTTTAGAATCTTTTCATGAGGTTATTAGATATTCATTCTTTTGTGATTTCTGTGTCCTCTGGCCATTCTTCTTAGTGATGTGTTTTGCTTTGTATACTGGGAATTTGAAATGACCACGTTTACTTAGATCATCAATTTTATCTTTTTCCTGCTGCTTCATGATTTCTGGATCTCCTTCTTTCTTCTTGCTTCTTTTTCTCCTCTCTGGCTTGTTTTACTAGCCAAGTTTTGTGTTGGCTCCTCTTAATCTAGTTTCTATTCTAAAGAGTTACTTTTGAATGTTTTCATTAAAAAAATCACTATATCATACCTATAATAGTGACATATATATATATATATATATATATATATATAATTAAAACTGCATATGTAATTGGGTACCAGTGGCTCATGCCTATTATACTAGCTATTCAGGAGACTGAGGATCATGGTTCAAAACTAGCTTGGGAAGAAAAGTCCATGACACTCTTATCAGCAAGAAACTACAAACAAAGCAGAAAGTGAACCTGTGGCTCAAGTGGTAAAGCACTAGCCTTGAGCAATAAGAAGCTCAGGCTGGTATCCAGGTTCTAATTTAAACCCCTGGACCCACACACAGAAGAAAAGAAAAAGAAAAGAACACTTCTTTTCAGTGTGTGTGTGTGTGTGTGTGTGTGTGTGTGTGTGTGTGCATGTGTGTGTGTGTGTGTGTGTGTGTGTGTGTGTGTGTGTGTGTGTGTGTGTATGCTAGTCTTGGGGCTTGAACTTAGGGCGTAGGTGCTGTCCCTGAGCTTTTATGCTCAAAGCTAATGCTCTACCACTTGAACCACAACTCCATTGTTGGCTTTTTGGTGGTTAATTGGAGATAAGAGACTCATAGATCTTCCTGCCTAGGCTGGCTTAGAACCTTGATCCTCAGATCTCAGCCTCCTGAGTAGCTAGGCTTACAGGCATAAGCCACCAGCACCAAGCACTTGATATATTTTTAAATGAGCATCTTTGAACTTACATTTCTATCAACATTAAAAGAATCCGTAGTATATAAATGAGCATCTGTATCTTCCTACATTTCTGATGTGGCCAAGTAATCTCTTCCATTCTGATCCAAGCACATAAACTTTTTTTTTTTCAATTCTACCTTTCCTTTTCATGAAGTTGTTTGATAGGAATTCTGGATATGTAAGATGGACCTCCATACCTCTCTCATTTTCTCCATTGTAATTTCCATATCTTCATCTTTTATTTATATTAAAATGATAGACATTCTAGAATTGTTTCTTGGAGTCCCTAGTTTTTATCTCAAGGGAGTTCTTTCTGCAATTTCTTACTGTGGGGCAGCTTCAACTGCACTTGGTTTCTACTGAGTGCTTAGTTTCTATTGAACATTGGGAGAAGTAGTCAGGGATAATGTGCTTTATTTCAAAAACATCCTTGAATCTCTTGTTCTGTCTTTTTGTTTTAGCCTGTTCTTCTCTGTTGATGTTTTTCCTTTGGAATCCTCTGAGGTCTTGATACAAATATGTTCTGTATATCTTATTTTCATCATATTTTCCTGTCTCTGCTCTCTTTGGGGGGTCTCGGGTCAAAAGATCATTGTTTCTGGCCTTTGTTTTATTGCTCCAATCACTAATTCAGAGCAGATTCCTTTCACTTACCCAGCAATTTCGAGATATGTTTGTTTTTATAAATGGAGGTCTTCACTTTCCGCTCTGATTGTCCACTAGAACCACCAATGCATTAATTTAAAAGAAATACTAATGCCCACCTAAAACCAATTACTTAATTATTTCTGGTTTGGTTGCTTGGTTGATTTGTTTGTTTCTGTTTTGTTTTACTTCCTAGACAATCCTGTTCTAGAAAAACTGTATCAAGTTCTGTATCAAGTTCTGAGAACTCTTTCACTAATTGTATGGGTCAGTGGTTCTCAAACCATGGGCATACAAAGTACAGCTTCCCTGGGATGACTGTGGGTATTCATGTTTGTAGCAAGCTTTCTAGGAGATTCTGGGGCACAACATCTTTTAAGAACTGTATGGGTCCAAGTTACCTGTGGCAGCTTTCCCCTAAGCAGTTCATGTGCTTTTGGGGATGTGCCTTTGTATCTCAGTAGATGGGAATGGGTAAATTGTCAAGATTCCACCTCTGGGTCCTGAGTACAGGGCCCAAGAACAAGAACAACAGAAGGCCTGGATCCTCTCCCTAAGTGAGACAAGAAACTGCGGGGGCCCTTGGGAGGTAGAACCCCATCTTCTTTATCATGGTGTCCTTTCAGATAAGTGTTCTGCTCCAGTTCAGGAGTTTCAAATGTCCCAGTTTCCTCCCCTAGATGGAGATCGACTCTTCTCCCTTTGAGGCCTATTCTAGGAGACCTCAGTTGGATCTCCTGAAGCCCACGAGAAGTAGCAAGTGAGCTGAGGTGTCTTTAGTGGTCTCTCTGCCGTGCTGAGATGGTTTTACGCTCTCTCTCCATTGCTGGGCCACACCGCCGTTACCCAAGGCATGCCCTCTGCTCTTATTGTTAATATTAGAAGCTATCCAGAAAGCACCATCTTTACTTAGCAGTCCTTTTTTGGCCTTGTGGAGCCTGTATTTAGAATTTTTTCCATATGTTCCTGTTTAAAGCATACTGCCTCCACTTCTAGCCCTCTTGCTCAGAGCTTGGAGTTTTAAAAGCTTTTGTTGGGGAAACCCAGCTATTTCTTCTGATGACTCCAGTGGAATCAGAGTCCGCTGTCAGTTGGCTCTCACAAAGTTTGTTTTATCTGCTTCACCCCTTTTTAAATGCTCCAACTTTTACCCTCTGCCAATAGGAAATTGTTTTGTGTCTACATACTATATTTAGACTAAAAAAAAAAAATACTTCACTGAACTTCAAAGTCCTGTCCGTCCCTCCCTTTCCCTGGACCATTTTTCAACTCATGGCTGGCTTTGCCACTCATTCAAGTCTCACAGGCTACTCGTAAGGTTTTCTGTGACTGCCCAATTTTACGTGGGTTCCCCATCCTTCCAGTGTTGTCTATTATAGCTGCCCTATTTCTCTTCTAAACAAGACTAGCTGTTATCATCTGGACATCTTAACATGTTCTTAAATCAGCATGGAAGCATATAATAGTTTGGGAGAAAGGTGGTCACATGTTCCCCTGGCTTGTCCCAACCTATTCAATACTTCCAAAGGGGGCACCACCTGCCCTTAGAACAAGTGCACAGTTCTCTCATTGTTCAGCCTTCTACTTTAATGTAATACCTGGCCTAAGTCAGTATGGGATCTTCCCAGAATGGCAGATACAAGTGAAAAATGAAGTCCCATTTCTTCTTCCAACAGAACATTCCTGCCTGCTTGGAGAAACACAAACTGTGGGATGGGTGCCTAGAAATGGTTCTCAACTCTGAAACAGAAGCTGAAGATGATGGACAAATGAATCAAATGTCACCTTTTTTCTCAGTCTTAGTCCAATTAGCACATATGGGCCAAAACCTACTTTGAGCTATGTCCTGAGCAAGAAGTTCTCAGTATGTAAACATGACAATGTAAACCAAACCTGTTATGTTACCACCTGGCACCAGAATTCCTCCTCGCTTGGCAAAGGGCATTCAGCCACTTGGGGTGAAAAGCATACCCTGTGGATGGGGGGGGCGGTAATTGGCAGACTCAAACAACAAAAGGAGAAGAGCATGCTGTATCAAAGGAGAAAATGAGATGCATGCATTTTCTTCCTGAGAGGGAAGAAGGAAGGACAGTGCTATGCAGGGAGAGAGGACGGTGAGAGCCAGGATGATGATAGAAATCAGGTCTTTGTGAGACCAGGAGAACTCTGGACTTTTCACAGATAAGAATATGAACTATGTGACTTTTCATTGTTAGCTGATGGGAGAGGGGCACTATATGGCCTTTCTTCAAAGGCCTCCCATCCCCCCAACAACCTCGCATGAAGGATTGTTCTGTACAGAGTCAAGGTACAGAGGAAATGAGAGGCAGTATATGAGCAACATTCTTTGGGGAATTCAGGTCCATCGAAGCTGGGCTTTGGGCTTCTGAGCTGCAAAGGGGTCTAGGCAAACTCATTACAGTATCCAGGACAAGGGCCATTACAGATAGCATCTGGGTTCTATCTACAAGAAGAACGTGCCATCCTACCATGGGAAGGTGACAGACAGCTCAGTGAAGGAGATCACAAGTTTAATGGTCCACTTCTCTTAATGGACCACACGCCATAGGCTGTAAGCTAAGTGGGGAAAAATTATTCTTGGAACCTTTCTCCTCATATAAGTTATTAGTTATCCCAAAGTCCAAGGATAAGAAAGTGGGAAAGGCAGAGACATCCATTGTAAAAGCATGAGCAAATTATGAGCTCAAGTCTGCAATGAAAATTCTGAGAAATCCAGTTTAATGAAAGAAAATCATCAGGTCATTCAGAAAAAGTCAGCCAGAAGTTGTCACATCACAGTTGGAGATAAGTTTTTTTTTTAGTCTAAATATTGCCAGAGGAGTATCTCACAGAGGCCTATGGGAGATGGTTCTGGTACTGTTATTAAGCAGAGGGTGGGGTATAATGGGAACACAGCCCTGGCAGCAGAATTGTGGCTTGGAACTTGCTCTCTATATGTGATTAGTTTAGCCCTCTATCTCTGATGGGTATAGGAAAGACAAGAAAATGGGTACAAGGAACCTAGCTGCTCAGCCCCCTTGGCTACAGGTAGCCACCCCTAGCCAGCAAGCTGGGCAACAGGCACCATCTCTGGAGTGAGCATGCACAGTGAGTTTGACAGAACTATTAGTCCAGGATATTAGCCACACTCCTTCCTTGTGACAGGCAATCTCTATATATGCTTCTCAGTGACCTCCTTCTTTAGATGTATATAGCTGTCCTTACATCCAAAGATGACACCTCCTTCCCTTTTCATCTGGACTGACCTTGTTGTTTTATTGGACTGATAATAGGTCACAGAAGGGACAGTCGAGAGCCAGTCACACAGAACACCTGCAGCTTCTACACTGGCTATTTGAAACATTGCTCTTGAGACATTCCTTCTTAGAATCCATCTGTCACGCTCTGAAGAGCCTTGCGTTAGTTTCTCGCAGTTATAGGGGCTAGCAAAGTCCAAGATCAAGACACCAGCAGACTCAGTGTGTGTGAGGGTCCACCTTCTGCCTCACAGATGACCATCTTTCACTGAGTAGCTGCAAGGTAGGATGGTGAGCATGCTCTATGGGGGCCTCTCACAGTAACACTAATTCTACCCATGAACCAATCACCTCCTAATATGATCACATTGGAAATGATAAGAATTTCAACATGTAAGTTTGAACACATTCATCTAGAGCACAATTCAAAAGTCTTTTGAAGATAGCTTACATCTTTCCCCACATCTTAGTTTAGATATCAAATAAGGGAAACAGACTAAAAGGCAGTTTAGGAGAAAAAAAATAGAAGATTGGAATGTTAGAGATAACCAGACCTGGGTTCCAATTCGAGACCACTCCTTACAGCTGCATGGCTTTGAACAATCTAGTATCTTGTGAGCTCTACATATTTATATAAAAGTATCTACCTCTTGAGAGGAAGAGATCAGGGAATCACAATTCAAGATCAACCCAGGCCAAGAGAGGCAGGGGGAGAGAGAAAAAGAATAAAGCTTATGAGAGTCCATCTAAACCAATGATTGGGTATGGTAGCATATAACTGGCATTCTGCTAATGCAGGGAAAATAGGCGGATCAGAGTCCAGAATAATTTGGGTATAAAATAATGAACACAAAAAGGAGCTGGGTGTGTCTCAAGTGGTAGGGCACCTGCATAGCAAGTGGGAGATCCAGAGTTCCCACTAACACCAGATAAGTAGTTTAATTTAATTTAATCTATTTCTTGGTTTATACTGAGATTCAAATAGAGCACTGGCAGGAAATCCCCTTACACCATTCCTAGCATTGTGCAGACCCTGCTGAAAGGAGCCTTTTCAAAGATGACAGATTCCCTTGAAGATAGATTTCTTATTCTCATTTTGGGAGATTTCCTGCTTAGTCTTCAGCTGGAAGATCAGCTGGAATGAAAGACTTCCATGAAGAGCCACCTGTCCTTTCTCTGTGGGATGCTTGGTGGCAGGAAGGAAGAAAGGTCTTCGATGAGATTCGTGGGCAGAGAGGACAAATAGAAGTTAGGAAAAAGGCACCCAGCTACTGAGTTTAAAATGCTGTCAGATAGGACACATCACCTACATCTCCCTCTGCACTTTGTTTTTTACTGATTCCTTTGCTTGTGTTGAACACTTGCCTTATGCAAAGTACTATGGAGAATACAAAGACACAAATTGCTCATGAGATAACTAGAGAGATGATGACATAAGCACGTCAAAAGCCAAATGACAAGACAAAACCATAACAGATGATCTGTTAGAGGGAAGCATTTTTGCTGGGCGCTGGTGGCCCACACCTGTAATCCTAGCTACTTACGATGCTAAGAACAAAGGATTGCCTGGGCAGGAAAGTCCCCTTGAGATTCTTATCTCCAATTAACTACTCCAAAACTGGAGGTGACACTGTGGCTCAAAAATGGTAGAGGGCCAGCATTGAACAAAAGAGCTCAGGGACAGCACCCAGACCCTGAATTCAAGCCCCCAAATTGACAGACAGACAGAGAGTGAGTGTGTGTGTGTGTGTGTGTATGTATGTATGTATGTATGTATGTATGTGAGTGTGTGTGTGTGTGTGAGAGAGAGAGAGAGAGAGAGAGAGAGAGAGAGAGAGAGAGAGAGAGAGAAAGAGAAGCATTTTTGCATAGTTGATATAAATAAAGGGACTGTAACTTCCATGAATTGTTTCTTGACATTTGTACCTGTTAAACACCAAGACATATTTAAAGTTTTAGATTTCTTTTACTATGCAAAAGAACATTCCATAGTAGCAATATGTTCAAATACATTCTTGAACCTTAAAGTGAATGATGTTGGAAATATTCAAGTAATATAGTAAAGATACACATGCAAACACACACACATACACACACACACACACACACACACACACACACACACACGAAAGTTTTATCCAGAAATGTGTATGTGCGTGTATGCACGGGTAATGGAGCTTGAACTCGGGGACTAGGTAACTGTACCTTTAGCTTTCTTACTCAAGGCTAGTGCTTGACCTGTTGAGCCACAGCGATACTTCCCAGAAACTTATTATTGGTGGTACTGGGATATGAACTCAAGTCTTCCTGCTTGCTAAGCAGGTGTTTTACCACTTGAGCATTTTATCAGCTCTTATTGTGTTCATTATTCTTTGAGATAGCATGTCACTTTATATCCAGGCTGGCATGGACTTCACTCCTACCATTTATGTTTTCCCATGTCACCGGGATTATAGGCACATGCTACCTCTCCTGGTCATTGTGTTTCACCCATCGTTGGATAATAGATATGCACCACCATGCCCAGCCTGAGCTGACTTCTAATTGTGATTTCTGGTCTCCCAAGAAGCTAGACTCATAGGCTTGGGCCACCGTGGCCTGCCCTAGAAACTTTTAATAGAACAAAAGCACAATGACCAAGTACTTCTAGGAAGGAAAGAAAAGGAGCTGATATAGAATGGACAACTGTAAAAAACAAGATTGTGTATGATGGGTAGCTGAGGGGACCCAGGTACGCCAGGTTAAATATTGTCACTTCAAAATCTATATTATTTGTAGAAACTCAGAATCAGACCTTATTTGGAAATAAGGTGGCCATAGATGCAATTAATTAAGATAGGTCATCCTAGAGGAGAGTGGGCTCCTAATCCAACATGACTGGTTTCTTTATAAGAAGAAAACAGAGATACATATGAACACGGGACAGGGGGGGAGAGGAAGAAGGAGAGGACTAACACACAAACACACACACACACACACACACACACAAGGATGCTGCGTAAGAACAGAGGCAGAGATAGATCTACAAGTCAGGGATTGCTGACAGCATCAGAGATTGAAGGGAAAGTGTGGACCAGATTTTCCCCAAAAGCCTTCAGAGGGAGCGTGGCCCTGCTAACAGTTGGATTTTGGACCTCTAGCACCAAGTCTGTGAGACAATAAGCTTCTGTTTTCACAGCCACTCAGTTTATTATGACTCTGTGATAGCAACTCCAGGAAACTAATTCACCAGGGCATCCTGCAGACCCCCTAGTCTCTGTCTTTTGCACATCACTGACTTCCATCCTGGTCCTCGGTCTGATTCCACTGCTGCAATGACATCTTAAGACTTCTTGCCCAGCCCCCCAACTTCCTTATCCCCATCCCTGCCATCAGTGGGGTGAGGTGGATTCACTGCAATGACACACTGGAGGTGGCCATGTATCCATGGGCTAGTTGCTACACAACCGAGTTCCCATCAGCAGCGCCCGTGCAGAGTCCCGAATCCTTGAATAGCAGAGCAGTTAGTGTGTTCATCCCAGATCAGAGCAGGAACTGAGAAGAAAGATATGATATCCTGTACTTCCGTGGGACTTCAGTTTGCAACTCTGCCTCAGTAATCCCAATGTAATGCCTCCACACATAGTATTCTTGGTCCACTGGAAAGTTATTGAGTTTAATTACTTCAGTAGCTTGTCTTCATGTCTTGTTAGAAAAGACTCAGACTGGTACTTTGAAAGAGATCTTTTGTGAACTTCCTTACTGTTGGATTGGATAGGCTTCTCCTACCACTGAGATCCTGCTGAGCTATGGTTGGTGATATGAAGTTGTACAGCAAGGGTCTCCCTGGTTCACTGCCCTGCAGTAGAAGACACTGGTGTCACCAATTACATCTAGCAGTGCAGAAGCATTGTATGTGAATGGCTTATGTCTAGAGCCATGTAACTAATACAGTAGCCACGTGTGGCTATTTAAATTTGAACTTAGATGATTTCAACTTTGAATACAATTGAATAACTCAGCTCATCAATCATGCTCTCTACCTTTCAAGCATTCAGTTGTCATATGTGGCTACCGTATTGGCAAGTAGAGATAGAGAATAGCTTCCCCGTCACAGAAAGTTCTCTTGGACAATGCTGGTCTGTTTGCTTTTTTGTCAAGGGTTCTACCATACAACTTCTCTTCTTTTTACTAAGTGTGATTTCCTAACTTAAAAAATGGGACTATGCCAGCTCTATAATAAGAGGAAACATGGTTTTATTCACTGAACTGTTAGAAGTAATAAAAATATGTGTCTGTTTCTAAAAAGAGGAGGCATGGTTGGTAGACAAGAGTAATCCAAGTGTTAGCCTGGCTGTCAGTCACCTGGGGATCCTGCTAGACTGGAGGGTCCTAGTGGAGCAGGTCTGGGTGGGGCCTACCATTCTGCCTGGTGCACAGGCCACACCTTGACCAGGAGGAGTTGTGAAATGCACCCTGAGAGTTGGAATCCTGTTGCTGCATGGAAGTTGAGGGATAAATGCAGCAGGTAAACTTTACATGAAGGACAGAAACTGCAGGCATATTCTCTCAGCCTAATATTAGAAGAATAAGATGAAGCCCTGCTCTTCATCTGCGTGTGAGGTTACGGGACAAAGGGGCTCCAAAGGGCACAGTGAATCACAGACTTCTCTCTGGCATGGCATTTCTAGACTAGATTCTTTTTTGTTGGTGGTGGTGTCCGTCATGGGGCTTGAACTCTGGGCTTGGACGCTGTCCTTGTGTTCTTCAGCTCAAGCTTGAGCCACAGCGCCACTTCTGGTTTTTTAGTGGTTTATTGGAAATAAGAGTCTCACGGACATTTCTGCCCAGGCTGGCTTTGAACCGTGATCCTCAGATCTCAGCCTCCTCAGGAGCTAGGATTACAGGCGTGAGCCACTGGCGCCCAGCTAGACTGGATTCTTGACTCTACGGCTTCCTAGCTCTGTATCTGAGACAGACTGTCTGAAGACCTCAAAGTCCTATCTGGAAAGTAGGAATAATGCTAAAGCTGTGTGTGTGTGTGTGTGTGTGTGTGTGTGTGTGTGTGTGTGTGTGTGTGTGTGTGTGTGTGTGTGTGTGTGTGTGTGTATGTGTGTGTGTGTGTGTGTGCGTTTGTGTGTGTGTGTGTGTGTGTGTGTGTGTGTTGTATGTGCATGTGTACTGAGCTTGCACACGAGGCCATGCTTTCAGTCATTTTGCTTTTAGTGTTATTTGAGATAGGAACTTATATTTTTTGTAGGGTCAGATTCAGACAGTGATCCTCTTATCTTCCCCTCCAGAGCAGCCAGGATCACAGGCATGGGCCACTATGCCTGGTTTATTTATTTTTATTTATTTATCTTGTCAGTCATGGGGCTTGAACTCTGGGCCTGGACGCTTGTCCCTCAGTTCTTCAGCTCAAGGCGAACGCTCTACCACTTGAGCCACAGCACCACTTCCAGTTTTCCTCTGGTGGTTAATTATAGATAAGAGTCTCACAGACTTTCCTGCCTGGGCTGGCTTTGAACTGTAATCTTCAGATTTCAGCCTCCTGACTAGTTAGGATTGCACAGGTGAGCCACTGAGTCTCAGTAACCTTTTGCCCAGACTGGCCTCAAACCACAGCTCCTGTCTCTGTCTTCTGAGTAGCTAGGATGATAGGCATGTGCTGCCAGTTCCTCTCTCATAATACAGTTATAAGGACTGATTCAATGCCTTTGGATGTGTAAAATGCCTAGAACAATGCCTAGCATGTCATGCCATAGCCCTGTGCATGGTAAAGGTATCATTAAGTGAACGTAGCAGGCTCCTTCTAATGATTTATCCTGGATGAATGATGTATTTGCTGACCAGGAACGTATCACTCAGTTCTAACCAGACATTAATTTCCCCTTTGGGAGCTGAGGAAGGGGTAAGGAGATGAGGGGCAGTATCTTGGATGAAGTATTGGATTCATGAAGCATCCTGAGTTTGGGAAAACTGATTGGGTCAAATGTGGGACCTCTGTTTGAGGGTAGTAGTCCCTGGGGGACCTATCAGTGAGGATTCACTTCTTGTCAAAGCAGCCACTTGGTGGTTACCCTGCTTACTCCCCAGCCAATCACTGTCCTTTCTCACACACCCTTTACAGGACCTTTTGACATGGTTTACTATTGGTGGACCAAAGTCTGCATTTGGGATAGGTGTGTGCTTTATGAACTCTGTTGCTTACATGTGAGACATTGCCCACTGACGTGTGGCAGCAAAACAGATTTGAGTTGTTGAAGAGAATATGACGCAGGCCTCTGTCTCATACTAATCATTCTGCATACCTTCTCCTCTCTCCCCAAAGCAAAGAGCCCAGCCAGCAGCGAGTCAAAAGATGGGGCTTCTCTTTCGACGAGATACTGAAGGATCACGTGGGGCGGGACCAGTTCCTTCGATTCCTGGAGTCAGAGTTCAGCTCAGAAAACCTCAGGTAAATCTCTCCAAGGTTTGAACTTGCACGGAACATGTGTGAAGCTGTTTTCAGAATCAGCCCTGCCCTTCCCTTCCCCCACAAAAGATTGCTAGGGTTCAAATTCAAATACCAGTTCACCTGGCTAAGGTTGAAACATACAACTCTGCCACCACCGTGAAAGCAACTGTCAGTGCCAGAAAATATGTCATTCAGAGTCTGGGTCACATTGTTTAACTCCCTTGATAGGGGTCTTACCTACTAATCAAGTGGATCCGACCATACCACTCACTGAGTAACACCATAGAACCGTGGAGCTCCAAAGCTGTTTAATCCCAAAGATTCGGGGTGGGAAGAGGGGGTGAAGAGGCTTGAAAGGGTAAATAAGCAAGAAGGGAGTTGATGGACTCATTTCAGAGTTTGTTTATTTTTAAGTTTTCAAAGAAAATCAAGCTGGGTGCCAGTGGCTCATGACTGTAATCCTAACTCCTGAGGAGGCTGAGATCTGAGGATCATGGTTGGAAGCCAACTCAGGTAGAAAAATCTGTGAAACTCATCTCTGATTAGTCACCAAAAAAGAAAGAAAGTTGAAGGAGCTGTGGCTCAAGTGGTAGAGCACTAGCCATGAACACAAAAGCTCAGAGACATTGTCCCAGGATCAGAACAAAAAATCATTATCATTCTGTAACTGGAGATGTAGCTAACCAAGTCAAGTAAACATATATTCCTTTTGGATAGAATTCTGTTAGTTTCGTCACTCCAATCATCTGACACTACCTACAACAGCTGGTACTTTTTCCTGATGGATAACTAATCCCTTGTGAGGAGAATGTGCTAATGATTACTGTGTACTAGGAGAAAAAAATGAAGCATCCAAAACATGGCATCCAATGTGAGAGGAAGAGAAGGTGACAGAATAAAGGAAGAGGGTTCTTGGGCATGAAAAATGGAGGAACTGGGGACTTACTCATCCATTTACTGTGTTCCAGTCACAACAATGTGATTTTCCTGGGAACCCCTTAGTGACCTTAACAAACCGTGACATCTCCATGAGTATGTTGGAAGTCAGTCTGTCAGTCTGTCTGTCTGTATCTCTGTCTCTCTCTGGTTTTCTTTAATATGATAGGCTAATTTCTTGATTAAAATACTGTTTTATTCATTTTATTATCATTTTTATTTTAACTATTCAGAGCATATACTTCAGGAAATATCTTCTCCAAAGTGAATGTGGGAAACCCATGTTACTTGTTTGAAGTTAGAGGTCCTAGAGAGGACCTCCATATCACTCAGAAGATAGTTGTGGCACCTGTGTGTGGTAGCAAGTTCTGAGTCTGCTAAGGGCCTGCTGAGCCATCAAGACATGTGATCTCCTCTTGCAACAACCTTGTAGGTCTTTGAGGGGGAGAACACACACACACACACACACACACACACACACACACACACACACACGAAACTATTACATTATTAAATGGATATAAATAAGAGTAAATTCTAAGATCATTTTTTGCAAGTATTTCAAGGAGAGAGGATTCAGTGTAAGCCAGAGCAGACAAATCAGAAGCTAGACATGGAAGAATACACAAGTCAAAGACACATGACAAAGAAGAGGCAGGAAGACTATTCTAAAGCAAAAGCCTGAATTAGCCAAGGAGTGCTTGCTCGCGCATGCATGCGTGTGTGTGTGTGTGTGTGTGCGCGCGCGCGTGTGCGCGCACGTGTGTGCGTGTGACTTTGCATGGTTATGATCAGCATCTGAGAGACATGATTCAAGGGAGGAAGGATTTATTTTGTTCCCAGTTTCAGAGCTGATGGCCTATGATGGCTGGTAGGGCATGGCACATCATATCATGGAAGCAGGAAGCAGAAAGAGGAGAAGATGATACCAGTACTGTGAGCTCTCTCCTGTTTTCCCTTTTATTCCATGTGGGCCCCCAGCAGATAGGGCGGTGCTGCCCACATTCAGGGCGGGTCTTTCCCCCTTTAGTTAATCCTCTCCTGACCAGCCCACCAGAGAGTCTCGTAGGCACTTCTTAGGCCAATCACGTTGACCACTTGATTCATAGCTTAGCCATTAGGGTGGCAGGGTTGTATATTCCATTCTAAGCATCCCTCTGCCTGTTATGAGCCAGACAAGGTTGAGTATCTTACTTTTAGGTTATGACACAAGAGTCCTTTCTTAATACTGCAGCATTCTTCTAAACATATCTCAGAGATTTCATTTTTTTTTTTTGGTCGGTTGTGGGTCTTGAACTCTGGGCCTGGGCGCTGTCCCTCAGCTCTTCAGCTCAAGGCTAGCACTCTACCACTTGAGCCTCAGTGCCACTTCTGGCTTCTTCAGCTTATGTGGTGCTGAGGAATCGAACCCAGGGCCTCATGCATGCGAGGCAAGCGCTCTACCACTGAGCCACCTTCCCAGCCCCTCGTTTCATTCTTAATGGAGTCTTTGTGACACACAGAAGTGCAGTGCTCACATCATCCTCCAGCCAAGGTAGCCAGCAAATCCTTATAGGCCCGACTTTATGAGCCCAGCAGCCAGTCTGTGTGCCCAGCTCAGTCCCCACCCTTAGTATGGTACCTGTGAGCCACACCTAGGATTCCTTCTCACCCTCCTCATCCCTAGCCACCTTTGGTCCCCAAGATGCAGTTGGTATAGCAGCAACTCTGCCTGACTGTTTCCCAGCCCATGCATGGGCCTCTTCCCCCTGCACTCTTACAGGGAGTCTGAAGGATGACCACCGGGTCCTCATCACTGTGAGAACTCTAGGAGCATCTACTCTCTCAGCTGTCACCTTGCCGGGTCCAGGGTGTTCATTCTGGAAAGCTACCATGTAGCCAGGGCCACCTATGACATCAGGCTCGGTTCAGACAATACGCATGACACAGGGCCCCATGTGCACTGAGCAGTATGGCCCTGGCAGGCGCTCAACACTTCCTGCCATCACCAGCTGGGTCTCTGCCAGCTCTTTACCCAGGAGGGCCACAGTGCAATCTGGGATGAAAGAAATTTACCTGTATGCATGAGAACGTGCTCACACCCAGCATGCACACGTAAATCCAGACATAAAGAGGGACCTCTCTGATCCATGACAACAAAGGGGGACAAAGAGAGAAAGTGTGGCTTAGGACTTCTAAAACCCTTTCTGGAGTCCCAGATTCCATGGTTATGATATCTAGCATGACTGGATATAGAGGGTAAAGTCTCGGTTTTAAGTCACGACTATAGGACCCTTGGGTCCTAGCATCGCTCCTTTTGTCCTCTGTTCATTCCTGTAGCCACACAGTATTGGCTCATCACCTCTCATGACACAGGCCCCAAGGATTTGGAGAAGATCGGTTTATGGTTCACCCAAGGTGGCCGTGTGTGGCCAGGCAGGTGTATTTCCGCTGCAGCCCTGCACAAGCATAGCAGCCCAGGGAACCACATAACGTGAATCACTCAATTGAGGGTCCTGCCCTTTGGTGCTGTTGGCTCTATTGCAGTTGACCCTTCTTTCAGGATTGGTCAAGAGCTCAGGTTGCTCGGATCAGAGGACTAGAGGAGGGAAGGAGAGTCTGACTCAAACCCAACTGGATCTATTCCAACCTGCCTCTCCCACTTGTGTCCCGCATCCCCTCACGGAGTGTCTGAGAAAGAGCCGAGCTGCTGAAGGGCGAGGGAGAAGGAGCCCTAAAGTCTCTTCTATGCCATTCAAGTAAAGCATTCTCTGATGGTATAAAAATCTGACCTTTCCTTCTGAGAGAGCCTGAGGTGCGAGAGGGCTGCCACCCCCCAATGACAGGCTGCCTGTCCTTGTGAACTACCCTGAGCCCCGGTGTGGGACCCCGCAAGGCAGCTGTCTGCTGGCAGGGAGTGCGGAATGAGTACGATTCCTCACCCATCAGGTGGGAACCATTTCATTCTTCAAACAGGAAGTGTCACCGAATCATCACCGGCATGGTGACTTTTCCAAGCACGGTGACAGTTACCCTACACAGTGTCCCCTGTACAAACCTTTGCCTTCCCTGGCTTGACACCTTCTGTGGTATGGTAGGGCATGAGTTAAAAATCAAAACCTGCAACAAAGAGCATTCCCCCCCCCACTCCCACCCCCTCCCTGTACATTTTTTATGAGCTGTGACGTCGTCGCCCGAGAGAATGGAGTGCTTCTTCTAACCTGCAGATTGATGATGCTAGGTCCACACTGTGTCAGCTCTGTGCAAGGAGAGGCAATTAAAAGAGAGCCCAGGGGAAGTGCCAGGTTTGCCTGGAGTGCTCCATCTCCAGTCGTTGCCCCAAGTCCTTAGGAAGACTTCCAAAGGTTCACTAGGCCCCACAGGATCCCCCCGCCCCACCACTAACCAAACCCATGATGAATGGGAGTCCAGTGTCTCCCACAATGCCTTGCACGTTGGCAGCCATCTGGCCACTGCCCAGGAACAGAGCTCAGCTTCCACGGCGCCTCACCATGGTGGTTGCCAGTGAGAAATCTCAGCCCAACGTGAGACAAAATTGTTTAATCCACTGTCCTCCACCCCTGGCTGGCCAGCAGAGGACACAGAAATGCTTCGTTCTGTTGTCGAATTTGCTTATCCCCAGAACAATGCCAAAGCTGTGTTTTCTAACTCCTGGAAATTCTACTTTGTGAGAAAAAACAAAATAGGTAAGCTGGTAACTGAGGGACTGCTCAGGCCTCTGAGCAGGCTGGAGAGGATGAATGACTCCGGGTTTCTCTTGCTCCAGCCAGCCTATCAGCATTCAGGAAGAAAGGAGACCCACATGGTAGTCCCATCCACTAGGATGGCTCCAGCAAGTGTGTCTTTCTTTTTTTTAATTTATTTTTTTTGTGTCAGTACTAGGGCTTGAACTCCAAACTTAGATGCTGTCCCAAGGCTCTACCCCTTGTGTCACAGCTCTACTCCCAGCATCTAGGCGGTTAACTGAAGGGAAGAGTCTCATAGACTTTCCTGCCCAGGTTGGCTTCAACCTATAATCCTCAGATCTGAGCCTCCTGAGTAGTGCTCAGATGACAGACATAAGCCACCAGCGCCTTGCCCAGCCAGTGTTTCTGGAGCCTAGCTGCCTTCCCTCAAGGCTGGTGTCCCCACCTACATTCATTGCTAAGCCGTCAACACAGATCAAATGCCAGCACACGGGCAGGTGGCTTCCTGCTGATCTGAGGATTGGCAGGGGGCAGCAGGACAGGTGGTCTTCCCACACCCCAGAGCCCCCTGTGTCCAGGCCTGCTGTCCTCTGCTGCCAGCCATGGGGGCTTAGTGCAGGATGGGTGGATTTGACGCTGCGGCTGGCATTGGAAGCCCCTCCACGTCCTCAGAGGGACAGGGCCTGCAGGCTTTTGATAAGAGCCAGAGCTTCTGGAGCCTCAGTGGGCCACCCATGCGCAGTAGCTATGCAGAGAGATGCTTTCGTGGTTCTTTGGGGGAGGGAGGGTTGGCCTGAGCTGGGAGCTCAGGACTGTGCAGCTGGAAGATAGCAAACACACACTAGAGCCTGTTCTGAATTTCAAATGGGCACAAAGGGTTTTTCGAAGCTGTGATGGTAAATACATATGGGGCGTCAAGATGCTGCTGTGACTGCGGTTTTGCTGTCGTCTGGGAGGGAGGAGGCAGGTCATGCTCAAGGCAAACAGAAGGCTGGGCTGCATCCCTACCTCTTCAGGGAGAGAAAGCAGTTGAAAGATGTTGCCCTTACTCCTTATCCCTCTTCTACTTTCTCCCATCTCCGCCTCTCCTCCCCTTCTCCCCTTCCTCCCATGATCCCAGGTGGAGCTTTTGGATCCATCCACAGTTTTAGCTAACAGAGGAAGCCTCTGGATTTGTATGTCAATGTTTATTAAATCTGGCCCACCAGCTCCAGCCTTTCAACTTTCTCTATACACAAAGGGAAGTCTAGAGAGTCATCGGAGCCTTCCCAGAGGGGCTCCAAAGCGCCTCCTCAGAGCAGACTAAAGCAAGCCACAGAGCTGCCAGAAGATGGCATCCCACATGGCATTGATGGAGGGGACAGGAAATCACTCAGGGGCGTCCATCGCTGAGACATCGCAGGGAAGGACGCTGATCTGGAAAGTTGCTTGCAGCCAGACAGAGCCTCAGCCCAGAGGCAACATCCTGGGTGGGCCGCTGTCCACCTGCCCATGGGCAGTAGCAGTGTGTGCTGCAAAGCCCTCGTCCCTCTAAAGAACAGTTACACCTTCTCTTCTCCCTGGTAATGGAAAGAACATGGTTCCAAGGCCCTGGGGGTAGAAAGTAGGAGGGCTGGGGTTGAAGGAAGGGGATGAACTGAAGCCCCTTTGTACAACTACTTAAAGATAATAATCATTTTAAGAAGACAGGCAGAAGATGGTTGACAGCGTTAGCAAGAGCCCTGGAAACTCCTAGAGGAGGAAGCTTGAAATTTGGGGTCAAGCTGGGAGAGTTGAGCCTGTGGGTGTCACTGACCCTCCTCAGCACCCATGCATGCCTTTGGTAACTGAGTTAAGTCGGGATGGGAATTTTGTAAGCCTATGCTTGGTGCCAGTTTCACAGATGAGAATTGAGGCACCTAGAAAGGTACATCAAGACATCATCATAACCAGGCTCCCCATTGTTCTTATCAAGGGCTGTTGTCACCTTCTCTGCATTTCTCTTGGTTCTTCAGGATCCATGAGAGAGCTGTGAAGGTTTTCATTAAGGACATCATCAGAATCCTAAATCAGGGGGAGACCTGGAGTCCAGCATTCATTATGAAAACCAACACAGATCTGTTCTTACGGAAATGGGCCTGCATTACCCCAGTTGGCCACTGAGTGGCGCCTTCAGGCCATTCATTTGACATGTCTGAACAGCAACAGGAACACATGCCTAACCTTTTTTTTTTTTTTTTTTTTTTTATCTATTTTATTATTTTTTTTTTTCTCAAACAAGTGCATCTTGCTTTGAATGACGCTCAAACCACCATGTGTGGTTTCAATTTCTTTTGTCATCACCTTTCATTGACTAGATTAGCTGTCAGAACCACCTATCATTGGACCTAGCCTCTTACTGTTGGGGAATTGGTTTGTCCAGCTCTGGTTCCTGCTGAAATGTGGTCCTCGGGACTTGGGAGTTGCTGTTCAGGCTGTGAGTGTGGTTGCTGCTACTCTCAGCAGAGAGATGCTCATAGGACGCTGTGATGATGGCAGTTCCTTCTCAAATGCTAAGGGTGATGCGTAGAGATTTTCCCGTGGTCCTCTCTGGAGAATCTCTTGGTAGACATGTCTCTCATGTATATCCCATTGTGCCAGACAAGCCCACCTTCCATCCAAGTGTCATTATTGTCCACGTACTGTAAGCCCTGCACTATGTTAAACACAATTGTGAACAACTTGATTTATCTGTCTTTAACACCAATCTCAACCAGGTAGGTTTTTTTTAACCTCACCAAATGCATCTGGCAACATTTGGAGACATCTTCCGTTGTCCTAACTTGGGGAGTACAATGACATCTGATGAACAGAGATCATAGCTGCTGTTTAACATTCTACAAGGCATAGGACAACTCCACTACTACCACTTTTAAAAACAAAAATCACCCATCTTGAAATGGCAATGGCTCTGAAGCTGAGAAATCTTTGGACTTTTGTTGGTTGCCAGGAGTTTGTTGATCTTCCAATGAGTTCTTTGTACTTTCTGAAGTCCCTCTCTCCCCCTGCTCCGTGGTCTTTGTGACTCATATGTGGCATCAAATTATATATAGCATTTGCTAGGTGCCCAGATAGAATTGTCTGTTTCTGCTTTCCATTCCAGGTTCTGGCTGGCCGTCCAAGAGCTCAAAAAACAACCCCTCCAGGATGTGGCCAGAAGGGTAGAAGAAATCTGGCAAGAATTTCTGGCTCCAGGAGCCCCAAGTGCCATCAACCTGGATTCTCACAGCTATGAGATAACCAGTCAGAATGTCAAAGATGGCGGCAGATACACGTTTGAAGATGCTCAGGTTTGTTTCTCTACTCAGGATGGTTCTTTTGTAGGGTCTTCTTTGTCCCTTTTAACACAAGTCCAAGTCCAACTGATTGACTAAGTCAATCAGTAGAAACCATCCCCAGATGGGCATACAGTGAAACTCCAAGATTGTTTTCATTGTTACATCAAAACAGAAGTGTATAATTACACGTGCTCCTCAGCGTATGATAGATGGAGTGAATCATCCTGCTAAACCCATCATAAGTTGAAGTATCATAAGCTGAAGATGCATGTAATCTACCTATCAAAGCTGAGCATACCCAGCACCCCGTAGGTGACTGGATGTGTCTCTGCGTGAGGATGTGGCTGACTGGGAGCCTAGAATCTGGAGACAGGATCACACTGCATACTGCTAGCCCAGAAGAAGATCCAATGTTTGAAATACAGCTTTCATTGAATGCTTGTCACTTACAACCTCTTGTAAAGTCAAAAAACCAAATTCCAATCACTATAAACTGGAGACCATCTGTACATATTTGATCTTTTCCAGAAAAGCCTCAACATGTTTTGTAAAATCTGAAAACTCATAACAGGTCAGTAGCGACTCTGGAAATGTAGAATCAATAAAATAGGTAGAGTGAGCTAGCAGGACAAAGAGACTCAAGTCTGTCTGGAATCCGCCCTCATAACCACCATAACACACATATATATGTATATGTATATATATGTATATGTATACATACACACACATATATGTATATGTTTACACACACATGTGGAGGGGGCTGGGCCCTATCCGTGAGCTCTTTTGCTTAAGACTAGCATGCTACCACTTTGAGCCACAACTCGACTTTCCATTTTTTGAGTTGTTAATTGGAGACAAGAGTCTCACGGGGACTTTTCTGCCTGGGCTGGCTTCAAACTGCGATCCTCAAATCTCGAGTAGCTAGGATTATAGGCATGAGCCACCGTCACCTGGCTTCAGTTCATATATTTTTAGCATCGCCATAGTCCAGGCTCTGGACTATCTGATGAGATGCTGCAGGAGCAGACAAAAGCCCCTGTCCTCAACAAGGTTATGGGTGAGACCAGTAAAGGGACCATTTCAGCCATCTGAGAAGAACCCACAGAGGTGGACACCAGGGCAAAAGCAAACCTATAAGAGGGCCTGGCAACCCCGCAGGGCACCGTTGGAATGTTCACAGATGCTGTAGAGGCTGACTAAAGGGCCAAAGTCACAGAAACCCCACACAGCAGGCCGAGAGGGGCCATTTCTAAAGATAAACAGCAGATCGCTCTCTTACTTCCTGCCCCATGATTTCTAGTTCCTCCCACCTCCTCACAGTCTTCCACAGGGCTGCAGAGCTGGAACTACTATTTGATTAACTAGTTCTGAGGTTCATGTAAGCAAGGAAAATAGACAGTTGATTCTTTCCCTTTATAACTGCTAGTGTAACAAGAACTTTGCTATCATCTAACCATGGTGACCAATTAGTAATTTGTGTTGTTCTTTTCTTCTTAATGTTTTTAATGGTAAAAATAGTATACAGAGGGGTTACAGTTACATGAATAAGGTAATGAGTACATTTCCTATCGAACATTGTTACCTCCTCCTTTGTTTTTCCCCTACCATCCCTTCCCTCCCCACCTCCCCAACCCTCCCCCCATCCCAAGTTGTAAAGTTCGTTTTCAACATAGTATAGTGCACATGTCATTGTTACAATAGGTCAACCTGTATCCTTGTTTCAGCATTTTGTTATTTCCCTTCCCCTCCCCAAATTAGAAAAATGTATCTACAAGATGTAGGGCACCGACATCAAATACAGTGAAAACAGGGGTTATACCATGGGGGAAGAACATACAAAGAAACCAAAAAAAATCACATAGTACCTTTTAGCTACATGAAAAACAATAGCAAGAAAGAGAAGACAAGTTGTGTCCCTATCTTGGGGTTCATTTCACTTAACATCTTGTTTTGTTCTTAATATACTTGTAAACTTAGGAATACTTGTAAACCTATGTGCATTTGATTTTGTTGTTGTTGTTGTTGCATGTTTTGTTTTGTTTGAACTCAAGGTCTCTTGCTTGCTAGGCAAAGTGTTCTACCAGTAAGCTAGACCATCAGCCCTTTGGCTTGTAATTTGTTTTTTAGGTACAGTCTCATTCTTCATGTGTGTGAGGGGGGTGGGTGTGGGGGGGGGGGGGTTTGGTGGGTGTGGGTGTGGTGGGTGTGGGTGTGGTGGGTGTGGGTGGGTGGTAGAGAGCTGGCCTCAAGTTGTGATCCTTGTGTCTCCACCTCCCAAGAAGCTGGTATGACATCTACCTATTGATGCTTGGATCGTGCCATCTCTGAGCAGTTGGATCCTTCTATCATGACTTTATTAGTCTTTGATAGCAAAGAAATTAGGAGATTCAACTATTTTTTTCCCCTCTACACCAGGAAGAAACTATGTCTCCATGGACCCCATTCCTCGTCATAGAAAATAGATTTTAGAAGCCCTGGTGTAGGCCCTACTCTGTATACTTAGATTGTTCATTGCGTCCAGGCTTTATTAGGGGATGGGCTAAGGAATGAATTGTTAAAAGATAGATCATGAGCTGGTGTTCATGCTTTTAATTCCGAGGCATGGGGTTTTTATTCAACGTCTTCTTTCTTACACCAGTCCTTCTCTTCTCAAGGACATCATGGATAATTACTCATAATTACTCATTTGCTTTATCCTGCGTGTCTGCAAAGCAGTCAGCAACATGGAGACTGCCTGGCCCCTTGACTATTGTGTAGTATTCCATTGTATGAAGTGCCAACCTGTAGTCAGTCAGTTCTCCTGGGTATTCATGTTGTTTCTCACTAACTGAAGAAAGATTTGATGGCAAACTCAAAAGTCAACACATCCTTGTAACTAGCCTTTAAAAGTGCTCGGCAGTTTTCCAAGTACTTTCAAACACACTGTGTATCATTTCCACAGCAATCTCCTGAGGTAGAGTAGACTTAAGGAGACTGACTGAGATCTAACATCCTCATTATCTGTTAGGATAGGATTGATCTTCCCCAGATTCAAATAAAACACTCTTCCTAAAACCAATTCCAACCTTCAGCCTGCTCCTTCTTGCTTCTTAAGTATGTTCCACCATGAATACACATAAAGCACTTCTTACTAGCAGTCTCTCTCTCTCTTTCTCTCTCTGTCTCTCTATCTGTCTCTCTCTCTGTCCCTGTCTCTCTGTCTCTGTCTGTCTCTGTCTGTCTGTCTGTGTCTGTCTGTCTGTCTGTCTGTCTGTCTGTCTGTCTGTCTCTGTCTGTCTCTCTCTCTCTCTCTCTCTCTCTCTCCCCCTCTCTCTCTCTCTCTGCCTGACCTCTGTCCCTGAGCATTTTTGCTCAAGGCTAGTGTACTACCACTTGAGTTACAGCTCTACTTCCAGCTTTTTTGGGTGTGTTTATCAGAGATAAGAGTCTCATCTTTCTTGCCCAGGCTGGCTTTGAACCATGATCCTCAGGTTTCAGCCTCCTGAATAGCTAGGATTATAGATGTAAGCCACCAAAGCCCAGTGAATCTTTCTTTTCTTCTTTGTAGGGTAGGAATACAGTGGAATCCAAACATGAAGAGGGCTGGGGTCAAACAAAGGTCAAATAGATTTGCATGTCAACTACTACCAGTGACCACAGATAGGGCAAGTATGTTGGCTAGTTCATGTCCTAATATTGTTGATATTCTTTTTCATTCTATGTTCAACATCTTTAGAGAAAAAGTCAAATAATTTCACATCATAGCACAGCCAGAAGCACCCCCTATTTATGGCATGCAGATGCTCCTTGATTTATAACAGCGTTTCATCCCAATAAATTTATGTCAAATTGACAATACTTAAAAATGTATTTAAAGCCAGGCACGGGTGATTCATGCCTATAATTTTAGTTACTCAGGACATTGAGATCTGAGGATGAAGGTTCAAAGCCAGCCCCAGCAGACAAATCCAAGAAACTTATCTCCAACTAACCAGCAAAAAGACCAAAGTGGAATTGTGGTTCAAATGGTAGAGCACTAGCTGGCCTTAAGCAAAATAGCTCAGGAACATCACGTAGGTCCTTAATTCATACCCCAGTACCAGTACAGAACAAAAATATGCATTTAATATAAATATATTTAATACACTTGCCAAACATCATAGCTCAGTAACAGTACAAGAAGACTACTGGTTATTTCCCACCATGTGATCATACGGCCTGAGAAAATAATGAAGTTCAAAGTAAAGTTCTCACTGAATTCATATGGTTTGGATGCCACTGCACAATTAAAATATTACAGATGGAATCATCCATCATGCATTGGTGGCCATCTGTGTTCCCTTTCGCAGTGTATAGCATAGGTATGCAGTAGGTCCACACCACCTACTCTAACAAGGTATCACAGAGTGAGTAGCCTAAACAACAAACGTTTCTCTATCACAGTTCTAGAAGCTGAGAGCTCCAAGGTGAGGATACTAACAGGTTTGGTTCCTGGTGAGGGTCTTCTCCCTGCTTCTAGATGGCTGCCTTCTATATATGTTCTTCCTAGTGTTAGGTTTCTGTCCCAGAAAAATGGCCCTTCCCTTGTTCTTCCAAGGGGCACATGTAGCCCTGTCCCTAGAAGTCCCCTCCCAGCATCTGGGGGCCATGGGAGGTTCCCTAGGCTCTGAGATCATTGCTGTGGCCACACTTCCCTATATAGTCAATCTCCATCATTAGCTCTACCCCTTGCAGCCTTTCCCTTCCCTTCCCCTCCCCCCCCCCCTTTCCCTTCCCCTACACCCTTCATCTTATGTAGGCCGGTAATTATGCTCCCCCCCATCCCCCATAAACTCTTTCCTGGTGAACCATATGGCAGTCTCCTTTTGGTGAACTTTACAGCTAGTAGTAGAGAGCACTCTTGTCTCTCTTCCTGCTTTTACAAGGACATGGATCCTATGACAAAGCTCAGCCCTCATGATCTCATCTGAACTGCTTGTGCAGTCCCTGAGACCATCTTTTAGGAGAGATTCGTTCTGGCTCAGGGGTTCAGAGGTGTCAGTCCATCATGGCAGGGAAGGTGTGGCCTAGCAGAGTAGTTCACATCCTGACTACCAGGAAGCAGAGAGAAGGAGACAGGAAAGGGCTGGGGATAAGATACCCCTGATGATTTGCTCCCAGTGACCTATGTCCTCTAACTAGGCCTCACTTCAGTGAACTTTCTAGAAGCTTGCAAAATAGGGCCACAGCTGGAGGCCTAGGCTTTAACACATTCCTGCCTGGGGAACACCTCCTATTCAGATGCTGACATCTCCCAAAGCCAGCCCTCCACTGGGGCTTAGGCCTTCAACAATATGCATTTTGGTGGGACTCAAATTTAGTCCCTTAACAGCATGATTATGCAAATAAGATGATTCTACCTTTTGCATAGGGGAAAATTGAAAGCTAAACCTTTTTTTTTTTTTTTCTGTCAAGGGCCAGATATTTAGGTATAGTAAGTCATATGGGCTATGTCACACTTATTCAATCTTACCAAATGAAAGTAGCTACAGTATAACAATAACACAAATGAGCAAGTATGCCTTGCTCCCCCTACATGCCCCCCCCCAAAAAAAGGGGTTAGGAATGGTTACTCTCTGGTAGGCATGAGAGACAGAGCAAAAGTCATTTGGGGGCTGTAGCAGCAACACAGCAATTCCTTCAAACATTTCTGTGGTGGCAGTTGAGAATTCCAGCAGAAGTTGGAGGGGAGTTGAGAGTTCCCACAGATGTTGGGGGTGGGGCAGGAAACTCCCACTGCCTTCCCTTTCCAGCAGGGGTTGCCTGCAAAGTGGAAGTAGGGCAGAAGTTTCCAGGGAAGGAAGGTTAAAATCCATAGCAGCCATGCATGGCAGCAAAGCTTTGCATGCAGATCTCCCAACTTGCTTGCCAATCATCTCTGGCTCATCCCACACCTGTGCCCAAATGCTTAGTGCTCAGGGCTTCAGTTGTCACCAAGACCTGGAGAAACTTATGTCCCCAGAAGGGGGCCTGGAGCCAGCATTCAGGCTCTTGATCCTTCTTTCTCTAAACTTCCTCCCCTCTGTTTGCTTATACCTTTAGAACTCGCCCACTCCCTTCCCAGCGTTGAGATCAGGAGTTCTGGGACTATCTCAATCTGTCACAATGTTCATATTGTAGTAGACTGAGTGACACGGCCAGATCTATGCACTCGTTCATTGGGGTCTGGGGTCTTTTTAATTTGGCCACATGCGCTATTAGAGAAAGTTAATTACCTATGCTGGCTTCTTGTGGAAATATTTCACAAGCTGCCCACTCAGCATGGGCAAGGTCCCCATATTTGCACTGCTGTTTTGCTGATCCATTTGGCTTTTTTTTTTTTTTAATTTGGGCCCAGACCCAATCTTCCATAAAGGTCTGTGGGCTGTGACCATAGCCCTCAGCTGTTTACTGATGCTCCAATGTGACAGATTCAGCCTGGTGAGGATGGGCTGGAATTGTTTGTTGAAGGCCTCAGATCTCTATTCCACAGAGTGATGCCTATCCACCACAGGGCACCAGAGGACCACACTGCCACCTGCTTGCTACCTCAGTTTCAAAATCAGAACGATGTCATCTCCACTGCCTGCTAAGGATTTTGGAGATATCCAAAAGGCTAATAGCCCTGAAAATTCTATGAAAGAATGAAAAATTATCTATTTATAAGTGTGAACTCAGAAAAATTAATGGTGTTATCCTTCCCTGGAGTCTCTTAATTCCAAGCTAACTTCAAAAAGAAATTCTCTCAAGAAGATGCTTGCTCTTACAGGGAAAGTGTGTAGGAGCTAGATGTTGTGGTAGGAGGTGGTGTTTGAGCTTCTACCTGAGAACCTGAACTTCCTCAATCTGGAGGAAGGAGGAACAAGATGGAGGCTTTGAACAAGAAGGGGGTGCATCAGATGGTGGCAGGCAGAATGGGCCAGAGCCAGGAGAGAGATCTGAATTAAGGGGCTGGGAACGTAAGACTTTGCTGGCTTTTTGTCTTTGGAGATCATTAAAACACAAGAAGTATAAAGAATCCAGGGCATCCTCTTAGGACTTGAGCCTCTTTCCAGAGCCTCCAGGGCCTCTGAAAGGGAAAGGAGAGTCAAGTCACCAGCAGAGTAGCTGCCTGCCTTCAATTTCAAAAGCTTCTGCGTATCCAAGGATGTTCCAAGGACTGTGTCTGTGAGTCCATGCAATTGTTTGTCTATCTCCATATCCATCCATTGCATGAATATGAATATTCATTGTCCCATTTGAGTTGAAGGACCTTGATCTATAAGGCTATGAGATCTATGCTGAAAGAAACAACAGAAAATCAGATGGCTTTCTGTCATCAGAGCCTGACTACAAGAACATCATTCTATTTTTCCCCCAACTACTGGGGATAGGAATTAGGACCTTGCACTCTTGTCTTTTTCCTCTCAAGGCTGGTACTCTACCACTTGAGCCATACCTCTATCCCCAGACTTTGGCTATTAATTGGAAATAAGAGCCTCATGGATGTTTCTTCCCAGGCTGACTTCGAACCTTGATCCTCAAATCTCAGTCTCCTGAGTAGCTAGGATTACAGGTGTGAGTTACCACTGCCTAGAAAGAATATCATTCTTTACAAACATTAAAGAAAGGCCACTGAGATAGGATTGGATGGGCAATCTGCCCCTCAAATGGATTGACACTCGAATCAGATGGCCCAATCACACTCATTGGTTTTAGTTTCTGCAAGTTCCCACCTCACCTTCCTTGCTGCCCAATCCTACCTCTTTCCTGACCTGCAATAAAGCTAAGACACTCTACTGTGTACCTGGAGTCTCTGAACAATCCAGACCTCTGGACTTGATGAGAGCAGGAATTTGGTCTTCTTTGCCTTTCACAATACCTTACAATACTAAGATAATGCTGTGTGTGGTTTGAAGGGGTTGATTTGTTTTGGGTTTTTTTTTTTTAGAAAACAATTTTCTTGACAACTCAGTTGAGAATTGTGACACTTTTAGCTATCCCTTGCATTGAAAAGGGGGGAAGGGGTAATTTGTCCCTTTATTTAAACTTTGAATAAGCTGAGAGGGAAAAAAAAAACCAGAGTAGGTCATCAATAAAGACAAGCTAACTTAAACTTACAATTATACCAAATGCATCAAAATTTGGAATACTCACTAAGTGCCAGATGTACTGGCCTCTGGCAAAATACAGATGCACAGGCCGGGCCCTTCCTTAAGCAGCCCTAAATCTAAATTATCAGAACTCTACTTAGCTACCATCATCACTTCATAGATGATCAAAGAGAGCCTCAAGGCCAGAATGAGGTCTGGGTGATAAAAGAGCTTAGAAAGTCAGCCTCAAGTATATGCAGACAAGAAGCCCCTAGCTAAATTTTCTATTACTACTTACACTTGGATGTTTAAAAGCAATGTGAAACAGGGTGAGGTGGTTCATGCCGGTAACATCTTTCACTTAAAAAGATAGAGAGAGGAAGAGCGTCATTCAAGGCCAAGTTCGTGAGACCAGACATCAATCAATCGGCTGAGCAAGTTGGTACATGCTTATCATCCATCCCAGCTAGGTAGGAGGCATAGGTAAGAAGATCTGAGGCTGGCCCTTGGCAAAAAACCCAAGATGACACCTGCAAAATAACTAAAACAAAACAAAACTGCAAAACAAAGACATAAACAGAAAAGAAAAGTGGAGGAAAGGGTATATGAATGGCTCAAGTGGTAGAGTACCTGTCTAGCAAGCACAAAGCCCCGAGTTCAAATCCCAGTACCATAAATAAAGAAACAAATGCTATTTGATGAAGGATGCACAATTTCTTACAGTTGATTTATTTCAAAGCCAAAGTACCACAGAGTACAATTTTCTGCTTGCTCAGATTACTCAGAAGTCACAGTCCTCCAGCTCTGGTAAAGGCTGTTCATCTTTGCCCCAGTGCTGCTTCTGGCAACATTGTATGCTAGGATCACAAGGCCCTACCAAGTTTCCTGGTATTAAGCCTCAATTGGAGGGCATTTCCTGGTCGACTCCCAAGTGAGACATATCTTAATAAAGCACGCCGTAGCTCTCCTTGCTGCTTACTCCTTTTATCCTGTGGGTGGTGTTATTCTAGGGAGATGAACAGCCCAGGAAAGGACACACTTTGAAAAGAATAAATCAGTCGTTGGTGATCTTGTTCTGTTTATTACCACGCAGACCAGGAATGCCTAAAGAGAAAGGAATCAGAGAATTAAATCTCAAAGTTTCTTTGTTGCTACTTCTGAGCAGATTTCCTGCAGCAAATCTTAAGACCTTGGAAAAGAAAAGGAATGTGATTTTCTTAGTTAATACTCATAGCATTGGGGTAGTTAAAAAGCCATGCATCCCAGCAGGCAGTGGTGGCTCATGCCTGTAATCCCAGCTACACAGGAAGCTGAGATTGAGGGAATCATAGTTCTGAGAGACTTGTATCTCTAGTTAACCAGCAAAAAGCTGGGGGGATGGCTCAAGTGTTAGAGGACCAGCCTTAAGCAAAAAAGCTAGTCCTGCCCCCCCCCAAAAAAAAACATACAGTGAAATTGCCATGATGTTACCTAATTTACTAGTAGCATTTGAACAGCATGAAAATCCTGGGCCCTCTGGCTGGGTGTTGAATGTTTATAAGATGTATTACAGAATGAAAGGTAAATGATCATTTACTCTTAAATCTTCTCGTGACCTTGAATGATAAGTGGAAACAGGCAGCCTCCATGTTCTTCTCAGAAGGCCAACGCAACCCAGACAATATGTTGTTATTAAATTACCACATGATCCTGAAATGGTCATGCACAGATGCATCCATGAGCAACAATAACCTTATGTAGGTGGCCATGTCCCCTTGGGAACTTCCCTGTGTTTACCAGGCACAGCTGGAATTGTGAGTGACTTCAGTACCTTCTCACTGTGCAGTATCTGGTCCTACAAGGCCCACATTGAAATGAGCTAATTTAGACCTGAGGCCTCAGGTCTGAAAGAGAACCTCTGGTAGAAGATAGTTGAGTATCTTCCAAGGTGAGATCCAAGGATACAGATTTGCTACTCATGGCTTCCTACCTAACCCCTCTGTCCTCAGTGCTTTGCCAGTTGGGGTCTTGGATCTAAAGGATGTCCACCACTTCCTTCAAGCGTGGAGGGGCGTGGGAGGCTGGGTACGTGGTGTGTGGCTTCTGTGAGTAAGAGTCTGGAGCCTGGACCTTTGCCATGAACTCGGGCACCTCCATCATCACCATTGCTCATGGTGGTGGTTGTGGGTGGCTCTCAGAAGGGAGTGGTGGGCAGGGTTTATGCCTGGCATTAAGATGGCTCAGATGCAGCACGGGAGAGCAATCTCCATGACCACACCTGGAGAGACTTACTTCATCTCAACCAAGGAACACTAATCTGCTTTGAAACCCAAATCAAAGTCAATGAGAAGTCAAGATCCCTGAAAAGTACTACCTCGACGCAGGAAGACCGTGTGCACTGGGTTCCATGCCAGTTCTGCATTGACTCTGAGGAGGTCACGGCACTTGCTGGAGATTCAGTCTCCTGATCTGTCAAACACGAGGCCTGGCTCCGGAGTGAACAGTGCCCACAGGGAAATTAGTCCAGCTGGACCTTGCTCTTCAGTCCTCCCTGCCTCCTCTCCTCTCTTTGTCCCCCAGCCTTCGGTCTCACCTACACGTCATCTCCCACAAGGACAGTCACAATGGGAGAGTATTATTCCTTGATGTATAGAGTAATCTTTGTTGTGTGTGCACTTCTACATTTCTGCATTTAAAATGAGATGGACAGGGCTAGAAAGGGCCAAGCAGGAACCTCAGCCTGAGCCTCTGGCACCCAGCCCAGTTCCTTTTCTATCACCCCGCACAACACAGCACATTCTGTCCTCCTCTTCCCCTTCAAGGGATCCTAAGGGGTCCAGCAGCTCCCCCAACGTCTCTGTGTTATTCCAAGGAAGCTTAAAAATGGAGGGCAAAGAGAAGGCACATACACCTGCAGGAAGAAAAATAGGACACTTGAAAATCACAACAAGGGCCCTTGGCCGCCGTACACCGCTCCAGCTGAGTGGTTTCCCGCTCTAGGAGGGTGTCGGAAGCCGAGAGATGAGATCTTCCCTGTGTTCGGAGCCCAGAGCTAGGGAGGATGTAAGGGTATCCGCAAGTGGCTCAGCTGCTCCCTCGTGCTGTGGTCCAGAGCCCCAGGCATTTGTCTAATTACCTTCCTCATCTCCTGTCAGAGACACTGTGTTTTGTCTAAACAGAAAGGAGATTTCCAAAGGAGGACTCTCACCGCAGAATATTGATCTGTAGCAGGTGTAGTCTGGAGGCCATGGGTACTGCTCGCTCGCTCGCTCCAGCTCCCACGTGTGTCCTAGACCCCACTGATCCCCATTGTTTTCGCTTCTGCCTCAGCAGCCCAGGCAAGCAGAGAAGCCCATCTGCAGAGAAGCCTGGCCCAAGAAGGGAAAATGAAGGTGGTGTGTCTCATCAGGGTGACATCCTGTACTACAACTGTCACCCACTACAGGGGTGTGTGTCCCTCCCACCCCGACATCTGGTGTAGTTTAGGCACAGCTTTCTCCACATGTTGGGGGGACCGGCCTCATCCTTTCCCGAGCAGGACCCTCTGCACTGAACCCCGGTGCAGTGTGACCTCTGGCAGTCCTGCCTGTTCATAGGCAACTCAGTCATCTGTCTGATAGGAAGAGGAAGATGGAGGACAGGGAAGGGGAAGGGGAAAGGAGGGGCAAAGACTTGAAAAAGAAAAGCAAAACCAAAAACCTTCTTTTTCTCCATCCCTGTAGGACTTCCCTCTCCGAGGAGACTGGGCTGGTCTTGCCAATGGCTCCCTTGCACTTTGCAGATTCTAAGTCTGCGTTTCCCTTAAGACCAGTTGTCTGCAGAAGAGGGGAAACAAACCAGAGCCCCTCATAAATCAGTAGAGGTCACCGCCAAGAGCTTTGTACACTTGCTGTCCTTGGCAATGATAAACTCATTGCATTTGGGAAATGTCCAGAGACCCTGAGTCGGATCTTAATTCTCATTCCCAGAAAAATCACAGCTCTCGGCAACACCGCCCCCCTACACACACACACACACACCCCACCCCTGTTTACTGTCTTTGTGTTTCCTAGACAAAGCTGGCAAGGAGGAAGGAACATAGTTCCATGGCTGGAGATCTCCACGGCTGCATTTCTTGGTGTGGGGGAGGAGGAGCAGGGCAGGGGATTCACAGGAGTAAAGAAGGTCCAGGCCAGAGGAAGGCTGAAGTCTTGTGCCCTGGCAGCGATCTGAGGGATTCTGTTTTTGGTCAGACCTGAGTCTTAGTGCTATTCTTCATTGCTCCATTGGGAGATGCTTTGAGACTATAATCATGATGAGGGGTCAGCAATGGGGTTGGCAGGGAGAAGCACCTCACAGATCCACTGTCCACTAAATTGTGCTCACTCGTGCTCTCTCTCTGTCTGTCTCTGTCTGTCTGTCTCCCTCCCTCTCCCTCTCCCTCTCTCCCTCTCTCCCTCTCTCCCTCTCTCCCTCTCTCCCTCTCCCCTCTCCCTCTCTCCCTCTCTCTCTCTCTCTCTCTCTCTCCCTCCCTCTCTCTCTCTCTCCTCTCTCTCTCTCTCTCTCTCTCTCTCTCTCTCTCTCTCTCTCTCTCTCTCTCTCTCTCTCTCTCTCTCTCTCTCTCTCTCTCTCTCTCTCTCTCTCTCTCCCTTCTCCATACCGCCTTTGTCTTGAGACCTGGTTTTGGAGTTGGCCATACAACATAGGGAGGTAGTAGGTAGCAGGGCCTGAACTGCTCCTTGGTCTCCCTCTGTTTGCTGGCCTTTCCATCCCTGCCCTAGATCATCCTTCCTATTCCAATCAGTCCGACTGTACAACTGTGATACCACACCACCCCAGCGCCATGGAATCGGGAGACATTTTTATGGGTGTACTTAGTCTTCCTGCCTGAGTTTTCTGGTTCATCAATCAGCTTTTCCTACCCAGTTATCCGCAATCATACCACCTGTACTTGCTCTTTTTTGCATCCCTTAGCTCTATTGCCTATGTGGTTCTTGGTGTAAAGTCTGCTTTGCCCATTGAATCTTAGCTATGTGACAACAGAGTCTTCTTTGTCTTGTTCTGGCTGTAACCTCAGTGCCTAACACAGTACCTGACACCCAATAAATATTTGCTTAATATTTTCATGGTGACATGTTTAGGCCTCTTTTTATCCTTCTCTGTTTCAATGGACAGAGTCTTTCCTTTCTTGCCCACAAGACCATAGGAGTTAGGGTGGAAATTTGTTGCTAAGGTCAGAAGGGCTGAGTTAAGAAGGGTTCTCTTAGGCCTCTTGTGGAAACAGAAGGAGTAGTGGGAGATATAATACCAGTGATTTAGATTCCCAGGAAAAGCCAAACCGGAAGCAGTTGACATGTTTGGAACAGGGTTTTGGAGAGGGTCCAAGTATGAAGATGACCATTTCCAAATGATTCAGGAGCTACCTGGCTCTGTCGCCTAGACAGAAGTGATGTGTGACACAAGAAAAGAGACAGGAGGTCATTTTCACCCAGGGTTACCATTTTACCTAAGAGCTAACACTAGATCAACATCAAGAGATGACAATCAACGGCAAAAACCCATAACACCCTTCCGTGGGGACTCTGGGGCTGTAGACACCGATGAGCCAAGCTGTTTGCACTCCTTTGTGTGGCATGCAATCCTTTCCCTCCCATACAGAGAACAGAAACTTTAGCCTACAGTAAACCACTACCCGCCTAGAGCTGGCAAACTTGCGAAGCATTCGAGTCAGCTATGTGTATTTAGCGTGTTTTCTGCCACTTTAGCAAAAATACTTGTGTCGGTGTTCTTCAACAACTAAAGACATTTATTGAACCTGAACATCCCAGGGTTGGACAGCATGTATGTTGGGGCTCTGTCACAGCATGGCAGACAGCCTCAGGGCAGGAGTATGTGTGAGGAGAGATTACAGAGTGAGGCAGGAAACAGGAGGTAGTCAGGAGCCAGTCTCTCTCCTTTTTATAGCAACGTCTGCAGGAACTAACCTAGCCCTGGGAGAACTACATTCATCCTTTCCAAGGATACCAGAGGTGGCATCCTACCCCTAACCCCAATGAGACAACTACCTATCTCTTAAAGGTTTCATCACCACGCAACATTGCCAGTGAAGATGAAGCTCCCAGCACCTGAACCACACCCATATCATCGCACCATATAAATCCAAGGAAATGTGTGACCCTATAATGATCACTTGCATCTATAAAAGATTAAAAAGCCATTCTGTTCTCATCCCCCAGGAATTTATACTAGGGTCGGCTGGATTTTTTATGTGAAACTTCCAGAAATGTGTTTCATAGGAAGTTTGTAAAATCAGAACACGTCTGGCCCATCAAAGTCATCTCAGCATTGAGCCACTGTGCAAGTTCACTTGATTCCTTGCGGTTCAGCCATTCTCATTGGGGAGGTTACTCATTGGCTTTTGTAAATATGAGGTTCTCTTAGGAAGCAGATTCCAACTGGACTCTCTCTTTTTTTCCTCTTCATTCCTGTCTTTAAGTAGTTGTACAAAGGGGTTTCAGTTCAACACATCCGCCAGGGTATGCACACAGTGCATTCTGACCCATGTCATCCCTCCCATCATTCTCCCCCCTCCCTCCCAACTCTTTGGGGTATAGATGACCCTACGTGTAACCACAGCATTTAATTTTTTTCACTGATCAATATAGTAAAAACTATGTTTATGGTATAAACAGTGTTTAATGTGTATATACATGGTGGAATAACCAAGTCAAGCAATTTAGCATATGCATTACCTCACAGACTTGGTTTGGGATTACCACTTAAAATCTCCTCTGTTTGCAGTTTTCAAAGGTGCAGCACTTGGCGGGGAGCTCAGGAACTTATGATATATGGTAGACCTCTTGAGCCTCTTCCTCCTGTCTAACTGAAATCCTGGGTCCTTTGACCAACAGTCCCCCAACCTCACATTTTTCCCCAGCAGCCTCTTCCACCACCGTTCTACTCTGGGCTTCTATGTGCTGATACTTGGAGCTTCCATACATAAAGGCAGGCATGCGTTATTTGTCTTTTTGCATCTGGCTTATGGCTGTTGGTTCATCCATGCCACAGGTAATGGCAGAATTGTTTGCTCTTTTAAGGCTGAACAGTATTCCAGTGTGTGTGTGTGTGTGTGTGTGTGTGTGTGTGTGTGTGTGTGTGTGTGTGTGTGTGTGTGTGTGTGTGTATGCGCGCGCACACATACCTTGTCTCCTTTGGGGGTTCTTCAGTTGATAGGCAGTCAGGCTGTGCTCTGAACTTCCTTTGATGCTGGTTAAAGGTCTCTGCATTCCCTGGGCATGCACTGGCCTTGATTGGACAAACATCTTGAAAATATTCCACTCAGCTGAGGACCTGGCTCTGTGTAGAGCAGCCCAGGAAGAGGCCCCCAACCACAGATCCTGCCTCTCAACCATGGACCAACTCTAATGAGCATGGAAGCCTTTGCCCAGCTTCATGGAGCGAGCAGTTAGGACCATAGAACTGGGGTTAGTTAAGGCGGTGCTGACTCCCAAGTGAACCCCCCTCCCTCCGAGCCCCTCTCTTGGGACAGTCAGACTTTTCTGTGCAGCTGAGGTAAATTCTACCGCAGTGGAGAAAGGAGCTTCTAGAATTCTCACTTTTCATGGGACAAAGTTTTCCTGCCCTTGATGTTAGGAAGGGATGGTGTGCTGGAGGTCAAGGGTGAAGTCTGTCACCAAGACCAAACTGTAGATGCCTCTAGAAGCCCCAGAGAAGACACATGGCAACACCATGTATCATCCTGCCTGCTTCTCCCGGATGTCATCCTCAGGTCTGGCATTTACCCACATGACCTTAGATCTGGTCACTAAGAGCCCCCATCTAAGACAAGATAGCAGCCCTAAGATGATCATCTTGCATGTGGGGATATTTTTAAACTTTTTATTTATAGACATTTGTAGATTTCACATGCAGTTATAACAAATAATATAGAAGGCCAGGCAGGGTGGTATATGTCTGTAATCCCAAATAGTCAGGAAGTAGAGATCAGGAAGGATCATGGTTCAAAGCCAGCTCAGGCAAAACCCCAGCAGAACCCTATCTCAACCAACTAGCCAGATATATGTGGTATGCCTCTGTAATATCAGCTATGGCATAGTCATAGGTAGGAGGATCTAGACTGAGACTGGCTCAGACAAAAATGGGAGAGCCTATCTAAAAAATAACTAAAAGGGCTAGAGGCAAAGCTTCAGTGATAGAGAACCTGCTTCGCAAAAACAAAGACTTGAGTTCAAACCCCACTACCATTAAAAAAATACAAAGAAGAAAGAAAGAATATAGAATTATATCATTTATCCAATACACGCTACGGCAACATATTGAAAAACGATCATACAGTATTTCACAGCCTGACATTGGCCTGGCTGCAGCCCAGTATTCCCAGTTCCATGTATTTATGTATGTGTGTACATACTTAGAACTTTATCATATGCATAAGATGTGTCAAGATATAGAACCTTCCATCACCACAAAGAACCTTCCTGTCGCCTTTTGAACCCCCCTTCCTCCTCCTCTCCTTTCTCCTTCTCTCCTCCCTCCTCCCATCCTCCTCTTCCTCCCCACCTTCTTCCTGGTAACTACTATCTGCTCTCATTTCTCTCATCTATCTTTCAAAAACACAGTAGAAATGCAGTCATACAGTGAGTGACCTGGAGATGGATGTTTTCACCTTGAGATGCTTCCCAGTTGTTGGGGTATCTCAATCGTTTATTTCTCCTTATTGTACCTGGACCCCACTACTGCTTCTTTAGGACATGATCTTCATGGATCATTGAGTCTAGTTCATAGAACACACTCAGGTCCTTGGGCAGTCTTCTTTGGCTTTGGTTGACAGTTCTTTCTCCTGTCTCACTGCCTTCTTCCATCCCCAGGAGCACATCTACAAACTGATGAAGAGTGACAGCTACGCCCGCTTCCTTCGGTCCAATGCTTACCAGGACCTGCTGCTGGCCAAGAAGAAGGTATCTTTGGGAAGGGCAGGCTTGCCTTTCTTAGCTCTGTTGATTCTCGCTGCTGCTTGCTGCTGGTGTGAAATGAGAAAAAATCATCCGTTGGGTTTTATTTTTCTCCTTTCTTTTTTCCCCTTCTTTACCTGTTCCTCTCCAGAAGGAAACAGGATCGTCACCACCTAGCTTTCCCCCAGGGACCAGGCTGTCCCCATTGCCTCTGTCCGCATGGTTTGTCCACCAGGTAGGCAGCTGTGACCAAATATCACAACCACATTAGCACAGCACACGATGCTGGGTTCACACTGACCCCAGAAAAGTCTTCCATCAGAGAGAGCTTTTCACTGCCAAATGTGGCCTCTTCCTCATACTCCTCTCCCCCACCTGCCTAGAGAGGAGTATGAGGAAGATCAGGACAGTCCCTCATTGGGCAGAAAGCCTTGTTGGTTTCCAAGAGACCATCATCAGTATTTGAAGTCACCTCTGGATTGGTCCCTCCTTCTCACATCCTCTCTCACCCTCAGCCACCTCCACAGTTTTTCCCTTTTCTATCAACCAATAGGTAAATTGCACCCTATCTCCCCCACTAAGAATGAAGGCATGCCTCCTACTGCCCTTAGAGTCATGGGTCTGGAGGGTCCAGGAAGCTGTGCAATGTGATGAATGAAGTTCATTCCTCTGATCCTCCCAGACCTCAAATTAAGGGATGTTCTTGGGGTAGAAAACCAATATCCTTGCCATCTGGAGTTCTTTTCCAAGACAATGACAGAACCTATGTTCCCCCTCCATTTCGTCCTAAGAATCTCCAGGCATGGGTGATCTGTAACTCATCATCTCAGTGGGCTTAGAGCGTCTTCTGATTTTAGGGTGGGCTCACCACGTGATTCAAGTCCAGGTCCTAGAACACTTCATAGCCCCGGCCAGGGAAGAGGACGCATCTGCCTCACATGTCTGCCAAGAGCAGCTCCTGGTGGATTTGGAGGCCAAGCCTGCAGGTCCATTCTTCCCCCATTTTTTCCCTTCTCCTATTCCAAAGGAAGGGAGAGTTGCTGTGAAGGACCAGATTCTCAAGGGATGGGTGAGCTGGGTTTTCAGGACTCTGGAACAATGAAACACCAATGAAGATGGGATCCAGGGAAGTTCAGGGGGGCCAGGGCCAGCCAGAGGAGACAAACCCTCTGTGAGCTGCAACTCAGTGGCCAGGGGACAAGAATAATAGGCACAACATGACAGACCTAGAATCAGCCTGACGAGCACATCTCACACACACACACACACACACACACACACACACACACACACACACACGCGCGTGCGCGCGCGCACACACACACACACACACACACACACACACACACACACACACACACACACACACACACAGGCTACCAATAGGATTAAAGCTGAGCACTGCCATATTACTATGGTTCCCAGGCCAGGAAACCAGGCTCTTTAAGTCCTTGTACAAGAGGAAAGCCCACCCCTAGAATGGGGTGGCATGTTGTTGGTGTTGTGTTGTCCTTCTGCATTCTCCTACCTGTCTTCCTAGCAGCTTGCTGAGTGGTGGTGGCACGGCTACCAAGGAAGCCCTCCGACTCTGTCTGACAGATGGCTGCCTTTGCCAACCCCCCACACCTGCACATCTGCAGCTTCCTCAGCTACCCAGTTTCAGTTGTCTGCTGGGGGCATGTGTGTATCTGTGCAAGTGTGTGTTCTCTGAATTTTCCCAGCCTCGGGCCAGGGACCCTGGACCAGGGCTCTAAGACAAGCCAGCAGGTTATCTGGGATGGAATTCTGCTTTTCCCAGGTAGGAAATGTGGGGAGATGATCAGGCACACCCCAGGTGTGAGAATGCAGCTGGGCTGGGGAGAACATTCAAGGCCTTTTTGCCTTCTCTTGTTCCTGTCCCAGGAGTTCCCCAGGGAGGTTCCTGAGCCTCAGTCCTCATGAGGGAGTGTCATGTGCCTGGACAGGAATAAAGTACTTTCTAACAAAACACACAACAGGTTGGCCTCTTCTGAGACCCAAGACCCTTTGTCACTGCCATGGATGGGCATAGTAGATCCTTCTGGCTCTAAGGACACAGAACAAGAAAAGAGATAGGAAGTCACTGAAGATAACAAACTCTTTTCAAGAGAGAAAATGAGCCAGATGCAGATGGCTCACACTGGAATCCTGGCTACGCAGGGGCTGAGATCAAAGGATCTCTGTTTAAAACTAGGCCAGGCAGACAAATCTGAGAGACTCTATCTCCAGTGAACTACCAAAACCTGGAAATGGAGCTGTGGTTCAAGTGGTAGAGTACCAACCTTAAGGGGGGGGGGAAACTAAGGAAGAGCTTGAGGCCCTGAGTTCAAGCCCCAGTAGTAGAGAGAGACAGAGAGCAAAAGAGAGAGAGAAACAGAGTCCTGACCCAGACTCAAGGTATCTGATGACTTCCCCTCCCCAGTGGTTGCTTCCCCACATCTCATCTGCATCCCTTCCCCCACTGCATACCACTAGCCCTGCCAGCTAGTCTGTTCTCTTGCAGTCTAATGTGGCTGCCTCTGGCCTCCAGGCTACAACCCTTCCAGCTTCTGTGTCCAGGCACAGCCAGGAAAGCAAGGAACAAAACAGCTCAGAGCTGGAGGCCTGTGCAAGGCCAGGCTATGGATACATCTCCTTTAGCATGAGTCCCAGTCCCTTCCCCCTCCCCCTCTCCAAGGAGGCGGCACCATTTCTCCTAGGATCCTGATTTCTGTCTCTCCCATTGGCTCTGCCAACAGCTCTGGCTGCTTCTTCTTTTCTCCTTTTTCGCCCCATTTGGCTTTCGTGTTTTGGTCTTTAGTTGTGGCTGCTGCTGCTGATTGGAAATCACATGTAAGCTGAAGACTTTTTTTTTCCTGTATTTTTTCTCCCTATCTTTTTTCCCCCTTCTCCTCCTCCTAAAGCCAGAAAGTGAGCAAGGTCGTAGAACTTCCCTAGAAAAGTTCACACGCAGTGTGGTAAGTTCAGTCAATTTTCTTCCCTCCACATTTCTTTTTGGTTTTGTTTTTGTTTTTTTGGATTCCCCACCCCCGTCTTTTTCTTTTTGATTGTCGTCTTCTTTTGGGGTGGGAGGGAATCAATGCTTTCCCCTCAACTCACCCTTTTTCTTTTGCGAGTGTCTGCAGCTTCTCTTCTGAGGATGGATTTTGCAAAAGAGCACGTGTTCCCCTCTGCAGAAGGTGCACAGCTGACCACCCAGCCTCAGGCCAGGGCCTGTGATCTCTGTTCAAGGTTTTTGAGGAGGAAGGACCCCACTGCTTCTGAGTCTGTGTGGTTTGTGCATCTTCTGTAGCAGCCTGGGAGAAGGCCATCGAACATACCATGAAACAAATTGGCTTCGAACCATTACTACATCTCAAAAAAAAAAAAAAACCCTCCAAATTTCCCTCTGTGAACTCTGACAGTCACACTGGTGTGGGTCGAAAGCTGATGTTTGCTGTGTGGGCAGCTTCGGCTGCATGCAGAGTGCGGCCGTGCTGCATGGGTTCTGGCAGTGTGGTCCAGCTGGTGTATGTGTTAGCGGCCTCTGCATGAGCTCCAGCCTCCCTGCTAGATCCCTGTCGACTTCATCTGCATAGTGTGACCGGGAGAGGAGGGCAGTAGCCCAGGCATGGCACTGTCCTGGGTTCTCCCCAGGGGCAGGGCCTTGTCAAGCTCCCCAGCCCCCAGTTCCTGATTCTGACAATGAGCAAAAACAGGCTATCAGTTCATGGCTCTTATAGGAAAGTGTGCTTCCCTTCCTCCCACTCCTCCTGCAGATGCAAGAGGTAGAGACCCACAGACTGAAAGAAGGGAGCCCAGGGTAACAACCCGTGAGGCCCGCATGGAAATTCTAGAGCCTGATCTAGGGAATAACACATACCCTTTTCCCTTCCCATGTTGGGCTCTCCAAAATTTGAGCATAGGGCTTAGTGCATAGAAAGCATTCTATCAAATGCTCACTCACTAACTTGTCGAAAATAAGCCACTGTGCCAGGCACGGGTGGCTCATGCCTATAGTTCTAGCTACTCAGGAGGCTGAGATCAGAGAATTGCGGTTTGAAGCTAGCTTGGGTAAGAAAGGCTGTAAGACTCTTATCTCCAATTAATCAGCAGAAAAAGCCAGAAGTGGTTCTGTGGCTCCAGTGGTAGCGCGCTACCCTTGAGCAAAAAGGAGCTCAGGGACAGTGCCCAAGCCCACCCAGGACTGGTTAAAAAAAATGCCACTGAGTTTCTGTGGTCTTGTCTACCCTGCTAGCCTCAAACCACAGAGAACCAACATGGCAGCTAGGAACTCGGAACGGGTACAGAAAACTGACTACATGGCACTGGCTACATTTCCTCTTGCCAAAGAGTAGAAACCTAGTGGTGCTAATTTGCTGTTTTACCACCTCTAATGCACAGGAAGTCTTTGTAAACCTTGACTACTGTCTCATTAGTGGATTTATTTCATCCTTTAAATATAAAAACTCTGAGCATCTTGGATCAAAAAGTAATCTTGCCGTTTAGCCATCATACTTAGATGTGTTTTACCTGTCTTTAAATATTATTTTGCATTTGCTATATGTAAAACCATAAATAACTCCAGTAGATGGCAGTTAGAATGTGGGTATTCATTCTTTCTCTTTGGAGGTCTTCCCATTCCATAGTCTTTCCTCCTTGGAAATTAGAACATGCAAAATGCAAGGCCAGCAGGCCCCTGGTCTGCCCTCAGGACTGGTTTGGCATAGCCATACGACTTCCTACACCAAGAACATGCCACAGGCTGTTTGAGGCAAGACCTATGGGAGAAAGTTATGGAGTCTTTCTCTATTTTGAGATCCAACTGCTATGAATGGATGATGTTTCTCGAGATTTGCTGAGCCAAGAATGTACTATGAAGGAACTCGTACTCTGAGGTGAAATCTGAGAAGGAAAAGCAGAGCTTTTCTGTGCAGATAGGCAGAACTCTGACAGCCTGGGAGAGTTTCTTCAGGTTGACTTTGTGTGGGCTGAGGATATGAGAGGATAAATCTAGTACTTGGACAAGATGACATTTTCAGGCTACTTTTCAAGAGAAATAGATATCAGGAAAGTCTAGAATGGGCTTAATAATGATCAGCAAGGGCAATTTATTAATGTCCCTTCATCTCAGAAGTGCTATTGGTTCAGTGGTTCTCCAAGGTCTGTTAGCAAGGCAGAACAAGAAGGTACCCACAACTCTCCAAGTGTCACACACTCACACACACACACACACACACACACACACACACACACACACACACACACACAGAGGGCTGAAGGTGAAAAATACCCCCAATCTCCTGAGGTTTTTTGGCATTAATATAAGAGACCCAAACTTTAAAAACTACATTCCTGAATTCTCTGCTACTTAGCAGGGCTAAGTTCGGGAATATGGCTCATGGTAGAATAATATTGGCTATCAGACTACTCAATGTTGGAACACAAGAATTTGGTATCATCAGCTCAGAATTCTAAACAGACAAAACTAATGGGCCTTGGAATTTTGACATGCATCCACTGAAAGAAGATTGACCAACTGTTTTATTTGCTACCGACTGCAAACCATGATGCTGGAAAAGATGTGTAAGAACCACCCCCCCCCTTATTTACTGAAGATAGAAAACAGAGAGCGAAGACAGCTCAAAAGCAGGAAAACAATGTTGATCCAGGTAGCTGGATAGCTCAGTCAGCTAGAGTCTTGTCATGATTGAATCAAGCATTTCCCCTCCCCATCCCCTCCAGAACATACCAGTGTCTCTTCCTTTCTAGTAAAGGAGGAAGATTTGGTGACAAACATTTTTCCTATGTCTCAAGGCATGTCACAATATAGAAAGATTGTCTTTTGAAGGCTACAGGTATACATGAACCTGAGGAGTGGTTTATTCATATCATGGAAGCTTCTGGAGCCTTGCCACTTGGTGTGCGGAAAGGGTCTGCCCTCCTCAGCAAAGACAGGATGTAAGAGCTTCTAGTAAGAATTTCTTTTTTTGTATGTTTTTTATTGTAAAAATGCTGTGCAGAGGGTTTACAGTTACATGAGCAAGGTAATGAGTACTTTTCCTATTGAGCATTGTTACCTCCTCCTTTGTTTTCCCCCTACCATTCCTTCCCTCCCACCTCCACAACTATCCCCTCCTCCCCCGCCAAAGTTGTAAACAGTTCATTTTCAACATAGTGTTTTGTACATCTCATTGTTACAATGGGTCAACCTGTATCCTTATTTAAGCACTTTGTTTTTCCCTTCCCCTCCCCAAATTTGAAAAGTGTATCTACAAGATGCGGAGTTGAAGGACATGAGGAAAACATGCCAAGTGCCATGTCATTTGGCACAATGAATCATAGAGCTCACCTTAAACCCTATTTATCTGATGGAAAATGCAGAGCTTCAGAACCAAATATGACTTTTAAAAAATCCATGGCTGGGCATAATGATCCCATAATGCACTTTTTTGCCTGTGCTGGTCCTGGGGCTTGAACTCAGGTCCTGGGTGCTGTTCCTGATTTTTTTTTTTATCAGACATGGGGCCTGAACTCTGGGCCTGGGCGCTGTCCCTCAGCTCTTCAGCTCAAGACTAGTGCTCTACCACTTGAGCCACAGTGCCACTTTTGTCTTTTTCTGCTTATGTGGTGCTAAGGAATCGAACCCAGGCACTTGTGATGCAAGGCAAGCACTCTACCACTGAGCCACCTTCCCAGCCCCAAGTGTTTTTTTTTTTTTCCCCTCTCAAGGCTAGCATTCTACCACTTGAACCACAGCTCCACTTTCATCTTTTTGGCATTTTATTGGAGATAAGAGTCTCCCAGACTTTCTTGTCTGAGCTGGCTTGAAACTTTGATCTTTAGATCTCAGCTTCCTGAGTAGTTAGGACTACAGGTGTGCATCACCAGTGCCTATCCCATAATCTACTTTTATTCAAGACAAAAACAAACAAACGTAAAACAGGTTGCAGCCAGTGCTGGTGGCTCACAACTATAATCTTAGCTATTCAGGAGGCTGAGATCTGAAGACCACTGTTCAAAGCCAGTCAGGGCAGGAAAGCCCACGAGACTCTTATCTCCAATAAATTATTCAGAATAAGCTGGAAGTAGCGCTCTGATAGCCTGAAGAGGCTCAGGGACAGCGCCCAAGCCCTGAGTTCAAGCCCCAGGACTGGCAAAAGCAAAACAAAGCAAAGCAAAAGCAAACAACAACAACAACAACAACAGGTCTCCTTCTTGGCCTGGCCTTATGAACCCCAAGCAAAACTAGGCTAAATTTCAGCTTCTACTTGACCCTCTACTGCCCTTATACAGTGAACAGCCTATACAGTACCACTGTAAATGATAGCCCATTTTCCAAGGAGCCCTAGTTTCAGAAAGAACCATAACACATAGCAGTTTCTCCAGGGGTCCTTCAGACATAGCCTTAAGCTAAGTGAGCTTGTTCGGAGAAAATCTTGGTATATGAGAGCCAGCCATTTAAAGACAGAAATTGCTATGAGAACAAAGGAAGAGGCAGACACAATCAAGATTGAACTGAGCTCAATTAGACACAGTCAGAAGTATATCTTAGGTGGTAGGGAAGCGAGAAGAAAGGGCTTACGTGCTAAGCTAGACAAAGGTGAGACGTGGCTAACTGGAATGGACCTGGGCTTTCTCAAACACTCTTAACATGTCAAACATCAGTTAAGAAACAGACCAGACATCAGTGGCTAGCATGAAATGCTTGGCTGACTAGCTTAATGACTTTGTTTATCCTATAGGGTTTTGGAATGCATGCTAGGGTCACTTGGGAGTGCAAGAGGGTAGTTACAAGTTATAACCAATATGGCGGCTACAATCATGAGAATTGTAATCAGATCAGGATCACTTCATAAACCAGAGCCTATAGTTCCTTAATCCTGGCTCACTGGGAAGCTTCCTTTCATAGTGGGTTGTAAAATATGAAATCCACAGCAGGAAACATCTGGCTTTGTCATTTTGTGGTTGTTTTTGTGTCACCTTCCATCAGGGTGTTTGGTAGGAAGTCCTGGACATTACTGACCAGAGAGGGGAGGATCCTTCTCAAATCCAGACCATTCCTAGCCAATCAGTACCAACCAGTCTCCACCATTTTCCTGGTTTTGTGGTTGTCAGATGACAGTGAGAGCACAGGATGGCTGGAACAGAAAGGCTTGCCACTCTGGTCTCTCTTTGAAGTGTGTGTTCATTCAGGGTTCCATGGCGTTGACCACAGGCTGAGGGCTGGGACCCTGGCAGAGCCTGGCTTGGACCAGGTGGACCAAAGGGATGCTTGGGAAGAATAGCAGCAGAAGCAAAAGCCCTTTAGCAGCAGTGGTGTGATTTTTCCCTTTTTGGATGGTGGCTAAAGCCATCTGGTATGATCTCCCAGCTGGAGAGAAGTCAGAAAAAGTCCTTTGTGCACAGCTCCATGGAAGAAACCTCAGAGCATGATGGCACTTAGGAAAAAAGAAAAAGAAATGACAGCCCTGAGTGACCCTAGTTTTTAGTTCCCTCGATACCTTTGCCTGGATGCTCTGTTGATGCACCAGCTGTTCCTTAAGACCTCCACAGCTCCAACACTGGGCTACAAAGATGGGGAAAGGGACTGCGGCTGCCTAGGCAACCATAGGAGGCCACAGAAGAGAGGAGCGATGAGGACCAGGTGTCCACCCACCTGCTAAGAGAACATGAAGGGTTGGCTTTGCCAAGAGGCTTCTTAGAACTGCAGTAGCAAGGGCCGGAAGCTGAGGGCATCTTGGCACATGACCAGTGGCATCTCTGTCACAGGCTTTTTCATCCTGCCTGCCAAGAAATGCAGTGGGAAAGTCAGATGGAGATGAAGCTCTGAGAAGCAGCTGTCACCCCACCCACTTCTTCCCCACCTCTAAGAAAGCCAAGGAAAGGCTGAGAGCCAGAGGTCAGCAGTTCACCCACTCTCCCCGCAGCAGCTCTACAGGAAGAGACCACAACTCTGGCTGTGCTGCCCGGAAGTAGAAAGCTAAAGCTTTTCAGAGGGTTGTCTGTCAGGGCAATGAACCCAGAAATAGCAGCTCCTTTCCCAGGGGCTGGCTCCCCCACCCCCACCCCCTTAGCATTTTGTAGGGAACAGCCATGAACCCCCAGTGAAATGAGTTTTCAAATACTGAGACTCAGCAGAGCCTTGGAGGGCTTGGATTTTGGCCCAAAAATCTTTTCAGGCCTCCAGCAAGGGACCATTGGTTAAAATGTTTTACATGGGGTTAGTCTTGATGGCAGACACACTTTGAACACCACTGAGACCACTAGGTCACAGACATTAGCCTCTCCTATGTATCCAGCTATAGTGAACCCCTAGGCTGGGCTAGAGCTGGAGGTAGTCTTCCATAGTGATATTCCGGGGAAGGAGGAAGGCCTGCCTCTCTCGTGCACCAAATGCTATCCCAAAGTCTCTGAACCACTCAGCCTCTGCAGCTCCCACCCCCACCCCCATTCACAATGGCTCCCTCTTCTTCTTCTTTTTTTTTTTTTTTTTTTTTTGTCAGTCATGAACTCTGAGCCTGGGCACTGTCCCTGAGCTCTTCAGCTTAAGGCTAGCTCTCTACTACTTGAGCCACAACGCCACTTCTGGTTTTCTGGTGGGTTATTGGAGATAAGAGTCTCATGGACTTTCCTGCCTGGGCTGGCTTTGAACCGTGATCCTCAGCTCTCAGCATCCTGAGTAGCTAGGATTACAGGTGTGAGCCACCAGCGCCTGGCTTGGCTCCCACTTCTTGCTAGCTGTGTACTCTCAGGCACACGCTGGCCCTCTCTGACACCTGATTCTCTGCCCCCCCCCCAATATAATGACTTGGACTAGATAATCTCCAGTCTCTTCCAGCCCGGGGTGTTCTGCATGTCTGTGCCTCTCTCTGTCCTGGGACTTAAGAGTTATGTGAGTCATTCCTAAGAATTAGAGGGAGCTGCCTTCCTGCCCAATTAGCTACCTGATTCAGAAGTGGCTGCCAGCCTCAAAGGCTGGGAAATAAACCATGGAAAGAATTGAGTTGGGGATGTTTACAAAGCCAAGGCAGATGCTGGCAGGAGAACTGAGAGTCTGGGCCCTCCCTCCCTTGCAGGACAGGCCCACTCGGTTGTCCAGGGCGCTCTCCTGCACCGTGAGTAGCTGGAGGGCAGAGAAGAGTCACAAAGATCTTGAGGAGTGACAGCACCTTGCCAGTCTTTCCAGTTCTGCAGTCCTCACACTTCTGATCTGGATGCCCAGTGTGGTGTGTGTCCGGAGGGGGATGGTCAAGGTCAGCTGGGGGTCTCAGTGTTGCTGCCACTAGTGAATCACCCTCGTACTGTGGGATCTGGGGCTGTGTGCGCACAGGAAGGAATGAAATGTGAGCATTTGGAAGCCATCACTGTGGTTCTGCCACTGCTCCCACACTTCCTGCTCCCTAGGAAACCTGGGGAGGGTTCCTGTTGCTGCTTCTGTCCTAGGGATGGGGAAAGGAAATAAGGGCTAAGAGGAGATAGGGATTAGAGACAGTGCTATCCTGGGGTGGCTGGGGGCATGTGATGTCTCCTCCATCTCTGTCTCTCTCTGTCTCTCTCTGTGTGTCTCTGTCTCTGTCTCTGTCTCTGTCTGTCTGTCTCTCTCTGTCTGTCTGTCTCTCTGTCTCTGTCTCTGTCTCTGTCTCTGTCTCTGTCTCTGTCTCTGTCTCTCTCTCTCTCTCTCTCTCTCTCTTTCTCTCTTTCTTCCCCCTGACTCCATAGGGAAGCCAATTTCCTATGAGTGCTTTATAGCTGGAAAAGGAAAATGTAAAAGTCTGTTCTTTAGAAACAAGCTATAAAATGTGAAACAACAGAATCTACATGGAATGTTGAGAGATCATGACAAAAATTCTCCCTGGCAGGGTGGGTGAAGGGGGTGGGGAGAAATCTTTATTCTTCAAAAGGGTCAGAGTTTGGTTGTCATTTTAAGGAACCATGATGCTAGCCCCTGCCATGCCTCTTGGAAGGAGTTTCCCCAGCTGTATGGAGCTGCTACTGTTTTAGCCTAATAGCAGGAAACAAGCCAACTTGCCCTCTCTACTGAGTGCCCACTCATAGGGAAAACTCCTCCAGGATTCTGCCTCTTGACACATAGGGCTAGTGAGGCTTACTGGGGCTCCCTGCCTCCCTTCACCACCACCCCCCCACTCAGACCCATTCCTGCTTTTCCCAGACCCCAATGTGCCACTCAGTCACCTGAAAATCAAATTCCTCTGAGGCAGAAAGGCACAGCTGTGTGTTTACAGCCTCTGATTCAGATCCAGATCCTGCCCCTGGCAGTCTCCTGGCGAGGAAGGCTGGGGGCAGGCTGTGTGGGTGTGCCAGGAGAAGATCTATTTCAGGAGGTGACCTGCAGCCTCGTGCCATCGTGTTGCCTTCTCCCCACCCCCTCTCAGGAAACACACCCTTCTAGAAGGAACTCTCCCTTTAACAGTGGCTGATGGGTGGTGGCATTTCAATCTGCTCTTTGTCACTTGTGCAGTCAGATTCTGGCACCTGTCCCCCTGTAGCCACACAGGAACCACGTGGCCTTCCATCTGTCCAGGGAAATGGCAGAGGTTGAAGGTGAATGAGGACCCAGTGCAGGAGAAACAGCAGGAAAGGCGACCACGCAGGACGCCCGTCTCTGCAGACGACAAAACCCACCCCAGACCTGCCAGGGGAGCAGGGGCATGACAAAAGAACGACAAAAGGAGATGCCACCATGTATTTGCAGGCTTTGTAATAGCAGGTCCTAGAGAAAGGGACCACACTGCCAATGTCAAGGTCAAGGAAAAAAGACCTAACTCTGCCTATTGTCTGAACTGAAGAATTGAAAGAGAAATTAAAAAGCTCAAAGTCAAAGGATCTGAAAGGCTAAAAAGAAAGACTCTCATGGAGTTGCCCACAAATGACTTCCTGGGATGCTTCCCTTTGTTAAAGCAGCTAATGAGTCTTAGGAAAGCCCAGCACTCTGGAAGGAGGGCAGGCCATTTGAACCATGCTGCTCTGCAGTGTATTGACTCAACGGGACACTGAGCTCGGAGCGGTAGCACTTCCTGTGTTGTGATAGCTTCCAGAAAGCCAGAGAGAGACAAGGTCCTTGGGAATTTGCTCAGTGGCTTCTTAATGGGTAAAAAAAAAATGAGAGAGGAATGGAGAGGGAGCTCAGCAACAGCAGAGTTCAAATGATCAAATCCCAACAGAGATGGCTTCATTGGGAGGAATTTTCCATACCCTCTTGCCTTCCTTACTATAGGAAGTGACCCTAACAACTCTATTCCTTGTTCTTATGTGGTGCTGAGGAATCGAACCCATGACCTCGAGCATGCAAGGCAAGTACTCTATCACTGAGCCACCTTCCCAGCCCTCCTTGTTCTTAAAAATATTTTTAGCACGATAAGGTTGAAAGTAATACCTATTCCTGCTCCGTATATAAGCAAAGCAAGTGCACTCATAGTGCACTCATAGTGGCTAGTGAGAAAGAGGGTAGTAACCAGTCTATGTCAATCAGAAAGGTGATCTAATGGATACACAGGGCCCACAGCCATGGCTCTGGCCTAAATGACAATACAAATGTACGAACATATTACTACATCTATTGGTTTTGGAAAATGTCATTCATTTGGTAGATAATGGAATTCTATGCAGAAAGTAGCTCTTTTTAGCTAGATGGTGGGTCAAGAACAGCTAGATAAAAATTAGCCAGATCGAAAGTATTTATTTGAAACAAATTTCACACTTCAGGATAGTTGTTTGTAGCCTGATCTATCAGTTCAGTTTTAAAAAAAATTGAGGAGCTATGGTTTACTATGAGCATAATGTCCACAAAAGCAGAATGTAAACAAACACCTTCTTAAAGAGATTCCCTCTTTAGCTAAGCACTGCTGGCTAATATGTGTGCCCCTGTCTATTCAGGAGGATCTGAGGGTTGCAGTTCGAAGTCAGCCAGGTCAGACAAATCCAAGAGACTCCAATTAACCAGCAAAAAAAAAAAAAACCCTGAAAATAGAGATATGGCTCAAGTGGTACAGCACCAGTTTGAGGGAAAAAATCCAAGAAAGAATTCAAGGCCCTGAGCTCAAGCCCCAATGGCTAGCACAAAAGTAGACAAAGAGACAAATTTAGAGTATGATAACCAAAGTGAGAATGATTCAAGAAGAGACGAGTGTTTATTGCTTTGCGTGCTAAGAGGCTACATGTAGAGTTTTGGTTCTCAGCTCCCATAGCTTATCCAGGATTTTCACAAGTCTGGAGAAAATTTAGAAAAGAATAACTGAAGTGAGGAATGACCTGCGGAGGCCACAGCAGAAGAGACTAGAAAAGATGAAGATCAAGCTGACTTGATGGTCATCATGAGCGCTATCTCCGTTTGTCTTTTAGGATAAGGAATTCTAGGTTGCTCCAGAGGGCAAAGCTAGAGCAAAGGGATGGGAGGTTTGGGAAAGGTCACTCTACTGAAGAATATTCTGGCAGCAGTCACTATCCAGGGTTAAAATCTGGAACCTCAAGGAGCAATGAGCTCAAGGGCTTAAGACGTAGAAGCTGGATTCCCTAATCTCTTCTCACCGGAGTTCTATGCTGTATTAAATGTTTTAAGTGGACCTTTACTGTATTTCATTCAGTGGTTTATAAATAAGTTGTGGGAAAGGAGAATGGATCATATAAAGGGATTTTTCTAAGACTGGAGGGGGGAGAGATACAGAGAATTACATTAGACTCTGCCTTCAGGGAGAAAAAGCCTAACAATGGCATACTGGAAGCAAAGCAAGGGAAACGCTCAAGAAATGGAATTACTGCCCTTCACATGTCACCTATGCCCCTCTCTCTCTGTCTGTCTCTCTGTCTCTGTCTGTTCTGTCTCTCTGTCTCTCTGTCTCTCTCTGTCTCTGTCTCTCTGTCTCTGTCTCTCTCTGTCTCTCTGTCTCTCTCTGTCTCTCTGTCTCTCTGTCTCTGTCTCTGTCTCTGTCTCTCTGTCTCTCTCTCTCTCTCTCTCTCTCTCTCTCTCTGTCACTATTTACTGCTGTTGCAGCTAAGCCCTGAGTAACATTGCTGTCTCCCCTGAATGCTTCAAAAAGAGGTCAGCAAGTAGAGGACATAGTCACCTGCTAGGGCACAGGTGTCCATGAACATAGGATGAACTGGCCTCAGGCTAGAGGAAGCCTGGCTTGCCACAGTTCCTACTCAGACAGATGCTTTGTTGAAAGCAGGAAAGATAATAAAGCAGTGCCACTTACAGAGAAAATCCAAGTGGACAAGCTGACAGCATGTTGCCAGGCCAGGAACAGAACATGCCCCCAGAGTCTTCCAACTCTACAGGAGCTGCCCATTCTGCTGCTCCCTCCTCATGGGCCCTGCCTTGGGGAGTCATCTTAGATCCAGCTCCAGGGAAGAGAAGGAAGAACTTTCATGTCACATTCTGTTCCGCCATCCTCAAAACCAACCTGATCACAGATGACACTCCCTCCTCTCTTAGGCTTCACCAGGGCTGCTTTCAACTCATCATGGGATTGTATAATTATGGTGATTACAGCTTATGGCTTTTTTTCCCCTTCTCTTCATCGCTGGCTTTTAAATTCGTGGAGGCCTCTCATTAAACATGGTGATCCTAGTAAAGTCAGCAAAGTTTTAGTAAGACATTTTTAGTAAGGCAAAGTCAAAGGTTACTCTGTTCTCTCAAACATTTCTGCAAAAACTTGTCAGGTGCAGTTGGTCTGTCAGCCTGGCTCTGAGGTTGGGGAGACCTGGGGACTTATCACATGGGTGGAGACCATTCTGCACCAGGCCCCTGGCATTTCTCTTGCATCAACATCACAGTGCATGGAACCCCTTGTTTAATGGAACAAATCGTCAAGTAAGGACAGACAGCATGGTCTTCATATCACAGCAGATTCTATTGAAGAAACAGAGTGGGAACATTCCATACAACATACTACTCAAACTTGCACTCTATAGCAAGATTTTTTTTTTTTTGCCAATACTGAGGCTTTAACTCAGGGCCTGGGCTCTGTACCTGAGCCTCTCTGTGCTCAAGGCTAGCGATCTACCACTTGAGCCACAGAGCCACTCCGGCATTTTCTGCTTATGTGGTACTAAGGAATTGAACCCAGGGCTTCATGCATGCTAAGCAAGCACTCTACTACTAAGCTACATTCCCAGCCCTACAGAAGGACTTCTAGGAAAATATTTTGTTCCAGATGATACTGAAAAGTTCCAGGTCGCCCATAATTCTAAATATGTAAAAGACTCATCCATAAACATATGTGGATGATCAAAATCCGGTGGTTATATACTTTGATGGAGATTGACGTGGCTTTCCTAGTACCAGTAAAGCTTCAAGCCCCATTATTTTCTAGCATCCAGTCATACTTTTCTCAAATAATTCTTTAGGTCCCTAGGACATCATGAGAAGACCCACCGAGAGGGAGTATGGATTGAGTAGTGGGTAGCGAGCCACCACTGACTTGTCTTTCAGCAGCTTCATCCAGGTTTGGTGTCAGGATTCTCTTCATGTCCACATACCCCAGGGATTACAGACAGGACCACATAGTGAGGGGCCCCTTGCTCTAGCCAGAGCACGTCTTTGAGAACCCCTTTGTGGCTGGCAGCCCTGCCTGGAGCCACCTAGACTATTCTTCCTAGCCAGTCACCTGCTGCTTATGTTCCTAAAGAGAAAGGAGCTGGCTGGTAGTTGAGCTGCACCAACTACCAAAAGTGAAATGTCAAAAATCTGGCTGTGACACATTAACCATTCACAGTGATCTACATAGGAATGTAGGAGAGGTAAACTTAGTTCAAAGCAGGTAGCTCCCGTGAGATTCCCAAGAGACCTGGCACAAGCCCCTCACATGCCTGATGGGTAGAGCACATCTTGATAGGGGTATAATGAAATGTAGGACACCACAGCAAAGGGTATGGTGGCAACAGCTGTCATGGCTTGGGAGCTCACTGTGTTGTACTGCATCATGCGAGGTGTGGCCTGAAATGGACTTTGCTTCTACTCAAACTCTGCTACTTACTTGTATGACATAAGCAACTCCTCTAATCCTCAGTTTCTCATCCATAAGAGCGAGATAAGATTAAGTAGGAATATATATATATACATATATATATACATACACATAAATAGTTGATTAGCATACTGTCTTCAATTCCTAGTAGTATTTTATCATTATAATGTTATTTGCTCAGCTCTCTGCTTATTACCATAGTTAATTTCCAACAATATTCTGTGAGGTAAGTGACATTGTACTTGTTTTACATGTGACAGGGATAGGGAGGTCAGTGGACAACTTCTGTGATAATATGTGCCATGCACATTTATTACAACGGACAGCACATGGTAGCTTATTATTACTGTCCTATTTAACTCTAAGAACTGGTTTCTCTGCTTTCCTGGTAGAGAGAGAGATAATGGGCGCCCAGCAGGTCAGCTTATGCTAGACAACCAATCACTTCTAGCCTCTAAATTACTTCCCAGGAAACTGTGGGAGCTGTTTTTTGGTCTTGTCAGTCTGGATGGAGCAGAAGAGCCACAGTTAAAATGTTGCCAGAACCTGGCATTTAGCCTCCAACTGAGATTCAGGACCCTAAGGACCAGGCCAGGAATGGTTCTACCCAGGAGATAAGGTGAAGCTCAGTCCTCCAAGTGTAACTGTCTGTATAACGGAGCCTCATTCCTGGCAACACTCACCTCTAGGGTATCTGCCTTTTGTAGCTTTCCTAAGCAGTACAACCTCACCAAGTCCAGTGGCTCCATCTGCCAGATAAATAGAGGTTTCTATTTTTTAACAACTTATTACACAGCAAGGTTGTTGAAGGTGCCGGCAGCAAGTGGCAGAAGATGCTTTGAAATCTCACCGTAAACCAGACCCCTGGGGCATAGCCTTCTATTGCTTGTAGCACTGATAGAAGTGGTGAGGTCATTTCCACGGATGCAAATGGTGTTGTTTTGTTTTGTTTTATTTTCCTGGGGAGAATTCAGTTCGATGTATATATTTTAAGGCAAATGCTTTAAGTTTGCAGTCCTTGTCAGATTGGCATTGTAGGAATTGATGTAATGTAATAGCCAGACATGTGCATGGCTGCTTGTGTACCTTGCATGAGAGGCTTGTGTCAGTGTGTGCTGTATGAGCATGCACCTAAGGGTGTATACACACAGGTGTGTATATGCACAGGTGTACATGCTGCCTGACTGCTCCACGCCCAGATGGTCAGTGCTCGGTGCTAATGTCACCCTACGCTGCAGACCTGCATGTGCCTCTGTGCATGGATCGCATGTCCCAGCAGCTGTGTGTGTTTTCTGGGCAGGGGCGCCTCTGAAGCCACAGATCTTCACGGTTTCAGCTGGATAAGTTATTCTTCACTTCCCTTCCCCCAAACACAATTGCCTAGTGCTGCTGGCGCAGAGTCAGAATGGCCGCTGCATTTCACCCCCGAGGTGGCTTCCTTCCAGCAGTGGGTGAGTGATCCGGCGTCCGCACACTCTCTAACCTTGGGGATCCTTCTGCATTATTAGAAGGTGCTCCAAACTCCAGCAGAGATGGTCTTGTCTAGAACCTCGGCTCTGCCCACGACTCCTGTTCTGGCCCCATGGAAGATCACTAACATCTATTTCTTCATGTCCCTGTGTTTTTTTCTGCTCATTTTTGCATCCCATTTATTTTCTCCTTCTTAAGAAACAAAGAGCTTCAAGGTCCAGAAATGAGTCTGAGATCAGTCCCTTGTCCTAGAGGCAATGCACAAGTGCCATCTTAAGGTAGCAGAATGAGTCAGAAACACCTACTTCCTTTGAAGACATTTTAAAATCCAAATAGCAGGATCCTTAGGTTTCCTCTTCCTGTTAAGGATTCCGTAACCCTTCCTCCATGGGCCCAGGGCCAAGTCCTGCCAAGTCTCACATTTCTACACGCTAGACCACCAGGGGAGAAGGAAGCTGGGAAAACACCTATCCTCAGTCCCATGGGAACCCAAAGCATCTGACAACATGTGAAAAGGCTCCAGGGAACAGGGGAGTAGGAAGGTGTTCTGTGACTGGGAATTCTAGCGACCCAGATTTCTGTCCAGGGAACTCTTGAAAACATTGCTTCGTTACCTGTAACCTGCGGAGTTGCATTCCTGGTGGTAGGGAAAGAAAGGGAGTAAAATGCCCTCCTTGCAATGTATCTAGATGCACATGGACAGTGAACAGGTCAACAAGTTAACTGCCCATACCTTCGAGCCTCTGCCTGGGCAGCTGTCTTCATCAGGATCCCCAACAAAGGCACATTTTTGCAGGAGATAAGTGCCCTTAGGGAGATGAAATGAGGTTCCCCAGGAGAATCCTCTGCTAGCAAGCAAGTGGCTTCATCTTTTGATATTTTTGTCCATGATATTAAGTCATTAAACTTCAGTTGCATACCCCCATGTAGTCATAGTCAAGGGTTACTTGAACTTTCTAGCTGGGGAGTCGGGGGAGTACATTGAGCTGTTGCCAATAGCGACATAGTCACATCCCTGTTTCCTTGAGTCTTGTGGCTTTTGCCTAATTTGAAGTAAAGCAGAGCTTAGATGCCCAAGTATATTTGGGAAAGAAAAAGAAACAAGAGGCAGGCATTGTGTGAGCCCCAAGCAGACATGCTAGGAAGAGGCTTTGTGAGCAGAATCCTCTTTCATAGATACTCCACTCCTGAGGCCACCAAGAAGTTCCAGCCCCAAGTGCAGAAAGAGCACCAGAATTGTTCAATTGGAAGAGAGTAGAAGTCAGAGATCCATTAGGAAAAGGGGCATTTCTGCTGTATGGGGATTCAGAGCAGCAGGGGAAATGGAAATGCACAACTTGGAAAAGAGGCCGGGAGCTTGTGCCTGGGCATTCTGCCACCAATGTAGGGCTCAGCTGTTCAGTCCTCGTCACTCCCAGCAGCCCTGCCTACTTCCAGATTTGTCCTAGCACAGCTGGAGGGTGACTATGGAGAAAGATCTTCCACCTCTCACTAGAAACGCCAGCCAGGCAGAAGCTCTGGAGTCTGCAGTGAGCCTGAGAGACGAGGCTGAGGAGGGCAGGAGCACCAGCCCAGGGAGCACTTCCCCAGCCTGTCAGACCCGATTCGTTGATCTACAAATCACTCGAAGCGGGTTCTCACTGGAGTACAGCCACTCTTTCTGGTCCACGTGAGAAAGGCAAACGTCCCACCTGTTTCCATTCTCCCTGAGACAGCCACTGGAGGAGACTGCCGAGGCATTGATACTAGTAACACAGGGTCACACACAGAATTGTGGTTTCATCTGGCCTGTCCAGCCGCCACGGCTGTTCGTCTGCATGCACCAGCCCAGCCCACAGTCACCAGAACCCTAGTACAGTGCATAGGTAAGCTTGTTATCCAGAAGAGGGTCCTTCCTTGTCATAGCATTCTCAAAAGGGACAAGGTGAAAGCCCCTGAGCAGGGCAGAAATTGCCTAACATGGCTTCAAGGACTGAAGGTTCTTTTTCAGATAGAAGAGAAAAATCTCCCTTCACTGCTTGGAACACTGGGGCAGTGGGGGGGGGGGTGGAATGGAGGGTGGAGGAGTCCCTAAGAGTTTCCATTTGCCTTGACAGTCACAGTCATGTGAAATGGAGGTGCATAGCTCAAGAAGCCAACTAGTTCCACTGATCAGCTGCCTGCCCTCAGACAAGATACTTTCAGCTCTGATCTGAGTGTGTTCCCTCACCCATTAGATGAGGTTAAAAGAATGCCCGACCAGTAAGGATGTTGTACATTTTTGCAAATGTTCGCCATGGCTGGTGGCTGGTACACTCCAGCGCTCAGTGGTCCTCTGATGACGAGTCTCCTCCCCGCCCTGCCTGCAACATCAAGGCCTGGACAATCGGAAGAGGAGAATAGTTGCAAAGGGAGGTATATGAGATACAGATGCTACTTAGTTGGGGAGGATAAGCAATTCCAGGAGAAAAGCTATGGATGATCAGGAGATGGGTGGGTCCTTCTACATTAATCCAGATAAGATGGCTGGTGACTCCACTCTTCCAAAAATAACCATTTTAATAAGTTAAAAAAATCACTGGTAGAGGGCTGGGAAGTTGGCTCCATGGTAAAGTGCTTGCCTCACATACATGAGGCCCTGGGTTTGATTTCTCAGCACCACAGAAGCAGAAAAATCCAGAAGTAGCTCTGTGGCTCAATGCTAGCCTTGAACAGAAGAGCTGAGGGACAGTGCCCAGAGTTCAGGCCTCACGACTGACATAATAAATAAATAAATAAAATCACAGGCAGAGATCTGACCCTGTGAAGAAGGGTTCCAGTGCCATTTTCTAGAAATTTGTTTTCCAATAATAAGAGTGCTGGGTTAATTCCATATTTCCACAGTTCCCATGGCAAAACCTGGTGGTGGATACCATTAGAAAGATGATGATGGGTGTTTTCCAAAAATCCCATGATTTCTTCTTTGATCCTCTTCTTTATTTTTTAAACAGATTTAGGTCTGAGCCCATTTAGTGTATATTAATTTTTTTAGCCGGTGAATTTTTTTGTTATTAGTTTCACCTATCTCTTGTGATTTTTTAAAAATTGGTTGTTGTTTTGTGTTTGTGGTATGTCTTCTTAGAAAAACACTTGAATAAAGAGAATATTTTAAAACCTAATAAAATGCCCTCAGCTCCTGAGAGAGATCAGAAAGTTTGTTCAAGCCCCCAAGAGGAATACAGAAAATGCATTTTGCCACAGGGCTCCTGCCCCAACTCCCTGCCAAAGGGTGAGAGCCAGAATATTCTCTCTTCCTTCTGAAGGTGTGCTTGCCTGGCTCTCCTTCAGATTAGTGCTGTATAGTCTTTAACTCAACCCATTACTTGAGTTTCCCCTCTCATGTGATAAGCAGTGGAGAGTAGAAAGTGCTTTAAGCCACTCTATTTTAACTTCCTACCACCTCCTACCAGAGTTCTTAACACCCCTAAACCATCCCAAACAGGTATCACTGTCTCCTTACTCTCACACAACACTGACTCCCTATTAAAATCATTCCTTTGCCTTGCTCAGTGGAAAAGGAACAACTCCCTAGATGTCACCTGATGACTTAGGCATATTCTCCATTTCTGCACCCCCAATCTTGGACTCTCATCAGGACACCTTACCTTTCTACTCTGATCCTGAATTCCTGACTGCTCTTATTGACAACTCCCTCTCTTGGGCCAGCAATCTCATAAATATACATCTTCTATGAACCTGAGCACCAGGGACCTTCAAACTCTTTTGGAAGGACAGTGAATTTCTGTGGGTTTTTTTTTGGGGGGGGGTTCTTTTTTGTTGGTGGTGGTGGTGGCGGGGCTTGAAATCAGGGCCTAGGCACCTGAGCTCTTTTGCTAAAAAGGCTAGTGCTCTACCACTTTGAGCCACAGCTCCTCTTCCTTTTGTTGTGTGGGGTTTTTTTGTGGTTTTTCTTTTGTTTTTGTTTTGTTGTGCCAATCAGATCCTGAACATTGTCCCTGAGCTTCTTGGGCTCATGGCTAGTGTTCTATCACTCTGAGCCATAGCATTGCTTCTAGTTTTCTGATGGTTAATTGGAGATAAGAGTTTCATGGACTTTCCTACCCAGGCTGGCTTCCAATCATGATCCTCATATCTCAGCCTCCTGAGTAGCTAGGATTACAGGCATAAGCCACCAGTGCCCAGCTAAGAACAGTATATTTCTGAGGGTTCCCACTTCTTGTCAAGTAGAGTAATTTTGTGAACCCTATTCAGGAAACTGCTTTTTTGTGTGTGCCAATCCTGGGGCTTGAACTCAGAGACTGGTCTCTGTCCCTAACCTTTTTTGCTCAAGGGTAGCACTCTACCACTTGAGCCACAGTTCCATACTTCTGGGTTTTCTTGGTAGTTTAGTGATGACAAGAGTCTCACAGACTTTTCTGCCCAAGATGGTTTGGAACTGTGATCCTCAGATCTCAGCCTCCTGAGTAGCTAGGATTACAGATGTGAGCTACTAGCCCCTGGCTCAGGAAACCACTTTTTTTTTCTTCATTAGCAAAAGTGAAAAATGCCTGTGTATCTCATCAAAGAGATTGGTTTGGGTCAATGGAAGCTAAAAATAGTGTTCCATGTTCATCTGTAAGTCCTGTGGAAAGTTCCAGTTCCCCTAGTAGTGGGCTCTGGGTTTCTCCCAGGGAGGAGAGGAAGCATTGAAGTTATCCACAGGAAAAGATGGGACCCAGAGTCTGAAAACCCCTAAGGAGTGGGAGATGCCCCGCCCCCAGTCTTGGTCTCTTTCAAGGCCTAATTATATAGGGTGAAATGTACAGATCTGACATAGATGATTCAACAAATTTGACCAACATATACACCTGTGTAAGCTATCCCCACCACTCTAGAAAGTTCCCTCATGTTCCTTCCCAAACTATTCCCAGAGGCAACCACAGTTAATTTCTATCTCCATAGCAGCCTAGAGTTGGACTTAATGCCCTCCAGAGCTATGCTTTTATCTGTATGCTATCTGGGAAAATCAGAAAGAAAATCCCACTAGCACCTCAAATATCTTTAGTCCCTCAGGGTCTTCCCTGAGCCCCTAGCATTTGGCTCTGCTGTCTCCAGCATGCAATCAAACCCCCCACTCCCACCCCAGGGCTCGTTTATTTTTTTGGAGCCACAGCCTTCCTCTCAGCCAATGAGTTTAGCATCAGTCTCCCAGGTAAGTAAGTGGCAAAAGCCCTTGGTAACCCAGATCGTGCATGCTTGGTTGATTAATATCTGGAAGTGCAATGCACAGACCCACAGCATGACCAGCGGCATGTCGACTTTTCCTAAAGCACTGCACAAAAGGAAGCAATTCCTTTTGTGTGTTTCCTTCTAGAAACAAAGGATTCCATCAGCACCTTCTTCCAGGCTTCTAGTCATCAAGATGACCTCAGAGTTTGAAGTGATCAGTCAGAGTGGAGGGTGGGAATTGAATGTGTGGGTGTTTGTGAAGCCAGCACTCAGCCCTTGGCCCGTGAAATTGCAGGATCTCAACTTCTAATGGATTACAGTTGGCCAAATGTCTTGAAGGTGAAAAGCGCTTTGTCTGTATGCAAAGCTTTGGTGTCTGGAATGTACCTTCTACAGCTCAGTTCTTAATCACAGTATATTTTTCCACTTGGACAAAGGCTGTCTGCTAATAGCATTTTCAACTACCTCAGCTGCTTCACTCAGCTATGCCAAGGCCTTGGGCTGAGCTGGCTTCTATTCCTTGGCACTTTGGTCTGTTCCTAGCTGACCAGCACTGAGGAACATCACACATTTGCATGCTGGGGAAAAAAAAAGAAAAGAAAAGAAAAACCAACTCTGACAAGGCGAGTGCCAAGCACAGGAATGACCACTCCCTTTACTGAGGGCTTCCATCCAAATCATTCAACTGGAGCCAGGGATGGCAGGAGACAGGAAGAGAGGATGCAGGTGGGAACTCTCTTGTCTCCAGGCAAGAGAGCTGCCTGCAAGCCCATGGGTCATATCCTTTGGGGCAGCTCATCTCTAAGCACAAGTTGTATCTGCTCTGAGATTTCACTTTGATCCCTGAACGCCGCAGGAGCCTCAGCTCCTCGGAAGGCAGGCTGCTGCTGAGCCAGTGGGTTTGCAGGATCTCTTCCCCAAAGCCCTAGGCCAGGCATCTAGCCATGCCTGTGTCCCGAGTGATTAACCATCTTCCAGCCCAGCCCAGCCCTCCCTCCCTCACCCAGGAGGTCATGGTGTTGCAGTTGGATTGCAGCTGGGCTGAGCTGCTTCCACAGCCATCCTGAACCTCTATGACCTCCATCTTTAGCAGCAGAACTGGCATTTGGTAAATGTATGAGCTCAGCAGTGGGGAAAGAGATTTTTTTTAAAGCCAAGAACACCACCTGGAAGGTCATGAGGTTGGGAAGGATCCCAGGAGTAGCCCCAGGCTGGTCAGCTGCTTTCTCCTGCCCTAAAGTCCCAGAAAATGAAAGCTACAGGAAGAAAGCAGGACGGGGAGCAGACACTTGCAGTCTGGCCACAGGTCTGTGAAGGCTGAGGGCTGGGGCTCTGCAGGAGGAGATTAATTAGTGACTCCAGGCCCAGCCTGGGTTTTTTTGTTTTTTGTTTTTGGTTTTTTTCTGTAAAGCTGGGAGGAGCTGAAGGTGGGGGTGCCTTAGGGCCAAAATCACCTAAAACAATCCTCCAAAAATAAAATCTCCAACCTCCTCCAAACTACCACTTGTCTACAGCCAAAGTGACTTCACTAATGAGGAGAAAGCTGTAATGAGGATTTGGTCAATTGGTAAACCTTTCCTTCTTTGTCTCTGGGTTTTTAACATACACCTTGACAACAGTTTCTTATTCAGGTTCTGTGATTTTTTTTTCATATCTGCTAAATAAATTTTTTCCATATCTGCTAAGTTGCCTCATATAGCAACCCAGAACATAGATATTTTGGTACACAATGTGTAATGTGTGGCCCTGGTGGGGGAGGAGTGGAAGGAAAAGGAGGAGCTGGTATTAGGTATATAATGACTAGCAACAGGCAGTGCCCAGGGTGAAAGCATGATTCTTTTGTGCCTTTCATGGAAGCAGGAGTAGATGTGAGTGAGAGAGGAGACGAAACTCCCACAGCAGAAGACTCCTAGACTCATATTGCTCTGGAAACCCCACCGTACACAAGCACTCTCTCTCTCTCTCTCTCTCTCTCTCTCTCTCTCTCTCTCTCTCTCTCTCTCTCTCTCTCTCTCTCTCTCTCTCTCTCTCTCTCTCTCTCTCTCTCACACACACACACACACACACACACACAATCCCATGCTTCCTGCCTTCAGGCCTTTACTGAGAAGGTACAGTCCCAAATGACCCAATGAAATGACAAATGTTTCACATTATACCTAAGAAGAACTTTAGATGGTTGGGAGAATGATGGCTAGGGATTTGAGACAAAATCTAGAACTGGTAGGGAAGACTTGAAGGCTAGCTTCTGTTTTCTAAGAGCTACTAAGGCACCTACCATGATCTAAACAAATGAGTTGGCCACCCTGTTCAGTAAGTCTCAAAGACTGATTCAGGAACCCTCTAGGACTTAAAAAAAAAATCTGATTTAAAAATTCTTAGTCTAGTGTAACATACCTTGCTGCAGGCCAAGAAAATTTGAAGATTCAGATAAGGTTGTTGGTGGGGAGATTTGTGTGTGTGCATGTATTTTTTTTTAAACATAAGGGGCTTAATGAAAATGTTTTGTCTTACTAGTGGACTAGGAAATGAAAAGAAAGGGGAAAAGGCAGGGAGGTAGATACAGACTTTCCAAGAGCTCCTTAAAGGAATTCTTTTTCTAGACAAGCCCCATCCAGGCCATCAGAAACCTTAGTCAGACTGGCCATATCCCTCCATGGGGATCTAAGCCAAATGACACAATTGTCCTACATCTAACTAAACCCAAGCCTGTGTTGCTCATTTATTAGATACCCTTTATCCATCAATTCATCAATCAGCGGGTTTATTGAGTACCCTAGCAAGGTTTACAAACCAGATCAATTTTTTTAATTACATCCAACTTACACACAGCCAAGCCTAGTAAACAAGAGGAGCCCACACTCACTTGGAAATGAACGTGAGGAACTGCGGGCCCTTGCATTCTCACTCCAATCCCCATAGTCCTTTGCTGCAGGGAGATCATCTGCTACCTTTACAGATGGCAATGGTGTCACTGACCTGCTGTCAATAGCACGATGGGTTTGAGTGTTTTCCCAGACACAATGATCAATCCGCCTGGGCCCAGCCACACTCTCTCTAGACCCTTGCCCAAGCATATGGATTTCTAAAAGAGTGAGCAAAAAATAGGTACAGCCTCTGTCAGGAAAACAAGCGGAACTACTGAGCCTCATTCATCTTCCCCCTCCCTTACCCCTTTGTCTAATCTTGACTCCACTCCCAGATCAGAGGCCCCTCAACCACCTCTCCAGGGTATGTAGATGACTGGACTTGCCTAGGACCTCTGCGTCTCATGCCTGGGCCTCTTGGGCCTACTTATAGTAGGATCTTAAAAACTAAGAATAGCCACATTGGTTGTAAGTAAAGAGCTTGTAGACTTCCTAGCATGGAGTCATCAAACTTGGCCTCTGAAGGCCAAGGGAGTAAAAAGCATGAGGAACAGCAAGAGGGCATGTCTCTGGGGCCTCTAGAGACTTGGGCTTCAACAAATGTCCCTGTTACTTTCACAGACCCTGCAACTGTCACCTAGAGGACCCAAAGCCTGTGTGACTATCAAGCAGGACTCACAGGTCCTTCAGCATTCCCAAGACTGAATTAATCCCTTGGTTTCTAATCCCCCAGATCCTTAGTCACCCATCTATTTGGATCAACCTATCATCTCTGACCTCAATACTCCACAACCCACCTATTTTTCCCCAACCCATGGAAAAATATGTTTAGGAACAGCCTATGGCTTTAAGAGATGCTCTGAGGGTTTAAATGCCCGGCTTTGGGTAAGTAAAACTTCTATACTCCAAAAACGAATTGCAGAAACATACCATCACCCCACCCCACCCCAACATGGGGTACAGGTCCTGCAGATCTGGCTTCTCCAACAGTCCTCCATTAGTGCTTTATACCAAGAGATCCCATGTGAAGCTGGTCATTGGGTTGGTTGGTCATTTGACCTTTTATGTTCCATGCAACAATTAATTCACCTGTCTGGCTCTCTGTCTCTGTCCCTCTGTGTGTGTGTGTGTGTGTGTGTGTGTGTGTGTGTGTGTGTGTGTGTGTGTGTGTGTGTGTGTGTGTGTGCGTGTGCGCATGCCCGTGTGTGCTTCTGTCGGCTGTCTCTCTGCAGGGAAAGTCGCTGGCGGGCAAGCGCCTCACCGGCCTGATGCAGTCCTCCTGACCGTCCCCACCGCAGGGCCGGGGCCTGGGCCTTCAGAGAATCCGGGTGGCCGGCGACGTTCTACATCGGCAGACAGAGCTTCCTTGCGGGGAGATTTGGTCACTGTGAAGGAGAAAGAGTGAGGGGCGTGGAGGGCAAAGGTGGGGGCCACGGTGGGTGAACGGAGAGACCAGAAAGAGAGTCCACTGCGCTGGGCAGCCTGGAGAGGTCCCTATCGCCAGGATCTCTTCCTTGTCCAGTTGAGCACCAATGCTCTTTCTCTCAAAGGCCTCCTTTCTGACTGGATCTGGAGCCAGATCATCTCCTGGGGTTCCTATGTGACTGTCACTTGAGAATACATTCTTATGATCCTCATTCCTCAGGCCATCTGGGGGAAATCATGCCTTTGGGCAAACTCAAGAGGGAGGGTGGGGTCCTTGACACATGCAGTATTATGCATCACCTGCCTGCCCTCTCTCTGATGGACACGCAGTGCACATCATAAATTGAGCCACCATGTCCCGACCGCCATCCTCTCCCCCGCAGCCCCCCCCCCCCATGACCATGCAGGTATAACCGGCCAGTGCCAGCAATGCTTTCGGGTGAAATGTCCAAATCACATCTTCAGCACTAAGGAAACGTCACCTCCAGCTCTTTCCACCCCCTTGGAGAACAAGTTTTGAAGAAGTCCCCACAGACCTGCTGGCCACCTTGGGTCCTGTCAAATGTGCACTTAAGGATACATGAGGATAGGTGACAGCATGCCTTTTTAGCAGCTGATGACCATCTTTCTAAAAGCTATCCTTTCTTCCTATTCTAGTTTTTGATTTGTTCCTCTTGTTTTACTCAAAATAAACAGGGCCACGAACACAAGGCCATTGGGATTCTCCCCTCCGGCAGCCCCACTGCGGGGGATGTGGCTGCATCACAGATCGCAGAGCTGGCTGTACCCTCCTTCCCCCCCTCCCCAACATTGGCATCCTTCCAGGCACAGCCAGGCCCTTTCTGTGCCCACTGTGCCTGCAGCTGGGGGAGAGGGGAGAATGTGCCAATGCCAGGGTCACAAGGTTCCATTCGCAGTTTTGATCTGAGGACTCAGCTGAAGCACCCCATTAAGCAAAGCTTATCATCTACGAGGACTCAAACCTTGCAGAAAAATCCCTCATGTTCCCTCTGTGTGTGTGTGTATGCAAGTGTCAAAATGACTATTTGCCAACTTGGTTGTGAGGTCATATATGTAAAGCACCAAGTGAGTTGCCAGACACGTAGTAGGTGCTTAGCAAATGGTAGCTGATACTGTCATTATTGTCGTTGTTACTGTGATACCCAGAAGCCCCTAGGACAGAATTGTTGTTGAATTCAGACACTCATACCCCTTTCCCACCTGCTACGATGATCTTCCTTTGATCTATTTTGGCCACAGGTGAACAATCTCCCTTGGGAGTGTATAAACAGAGCACCGAGAAGGAAACAAGTGATCCATGGTGTTTCTTTACCCATGCGGGCAAATTTACCAGCTGGTGACCAAAGGCTCAAATGTTTGTTTGCAGACCTGGCTTCCTGGGTGCTTCAAATGGCCCATCTTCCAATACCCATTTCTGAGTCCTGTCTGTGCCTACCAGCCTCTCCTCTCATCCCTTACAAGGGAGCCACTACGGGGAGAAAATCATTATAGTTGTTTCTTCGTGCATTATTGACACTATATTTCATAGTTCCTAGTGGAAACTAGAGAATGTCTCCAAAGACAACCAATTTTTGGTGGACACACAGCCCCTGACACTTTGTAGACACTCCCCTGACACTTTGTAGACACTCCCTAGGGTCTTTTGACTCCCCTTTTCCTTTTCCCTTTTTTTTTTAAATTCCCTTCCATTCCATACAACCTTTCATTTTAGAACAAAATTGTAGCCCAAGTTTATCTACAACCAACATTGCTCAAAGAAGGCCTTCTCCTTTCTCTGGCAAGGAGCCCCTGACTGGAGACACTGGGCATGTGACAAGGGTGTTCTCAAATAGAAGGCACCGCCATGACCTATGTTATTCATGGCAAGGGGCATAGATGCCTTCTGACTCTCTCACCAGATGCAGATAGCATTCTAAACCAGGCTGTACACAAAACCTGGCCATGACAATGCCTCATTCTCCCCTAAGTTCTTGGCTGCTCCTCATCTATGCTGGCTTGAGAATGGGCCTTACCTTGGAGCTCCTCAGAGAGCCTGCCTGAGTCAGGTAGCCTGAGGCCCTGAGGTAGACTAGGCTAAAGGCCTCCAAACATCTCTTAAGACATCCAGAGAGGAGGGCAGGGTCAGCAGGCTCAAAAGAAGTAACGAAACATCACATGGATTCAAACTCAGAGCAATAATCCCCTCATCTGCAGCCCGTAACAGAGACAAGCTCAGTCATGTGTCCACAACTATCTGTTCCTTAGTAGATCAAGCCAGGCGCTGCAAAAAATGAAGTAGAACAAGGTGGCCCTGACCAAGTTGTTCCATCTACCATGAAGACCCTGTAATGCAAAGATTCAGAAAATTGGGACTTGGCCAGCTCCCCACTGGCCTGATCTAAAACTGCAGATGAGATAGGAAGTTTGAAGACAGCTCTTTAGCAGAACAGATTCTTCTATCCTCCCTCCCTGCCATGGGGTGGGAGGTAGGGGGGAGGGAGAGGGGGTCAAGAGGATACTCCCCTAAGTATGGTCTCTGGGCCCCAAATGCCTCCTCCTGAGGACTCACAGGGCAGGAATCATTTTGGCAGTGTCATAGCCAAAGCACCAGGGAAGCCTTAGAAGGCAACCACCAAACCCTCCCTCCTAGGTGAGGCCTATACCAGCCACAGGGCACTTGGCTGAAATAAGTTTTCCATGTGTGAGAAAATAATACAACTGGCAGGTCGCCTAATAGCACCCAGACAGCTCAAATTCTCTGAGCTGAAGAGAAGCCTCCTGATTTTCTAGAAAGTTCAATATCAGCTTTGCTTTCCTGAGAAGGCATTGTTGTACCCCAGGACTAAAGTGGGTCCCAGCTGCCCGTGCAGTTGGCTGAGACTTTATTCCAAGCTCCCCACTGCTGAATTGCTAAGTAACAGGCCAGCACCCCCAGAGGGGCCTCTTGTAACTTTTAAGTTTCTGTGTGGATTAGCTGAACACTTGGGGACACACTCTGGGGTTCTTCCCTGGCAGGATTCCTGGTATGTTCAAACTACCTCACCAACAGGACGCAGAACCAGGAACCTGCTCCTCTGCTCATTGTGGAAGTTGACCCCTCCCACTCAGCTTTACATGCACGCGCTTCAAAAGCCACCACCAAGACACCTTCCCAGAAGGTGGGAAGGATGGAAGTTTGCTGGTCTTTAGGCCATGCGCAATGTATTGGGGGGAGAGGGGGAGAGGTATTCCAGTAAGTTCCAGGAGATCTGGGAAAATCTAGGCTGAGGGAAGAAGAGAAATCTGGCTGAGATGAATATGGACTATGGAATAATCAAACAGTGGCCAAATAAATAACTCATAACTCACCACAGGACCCTCTGAAGAGAGACCTGTGCTCACGTATCCATGGCAACAGCAGAAGCCAGCAACCTACTCATTAGTGCCACCCAGTGATAAGACATCCCCTGGACAAGAGCCAGGGGCCATAAAGTAGCAAATGTAGCAATAAGGGGCCCAGGGCCCTCAATGCACAGGGTCCAAATGACAGAGACTCAGCCCTCTCCCCAGCCCCAGTGAGGCTCAGTGGCAGCTGCTGTCGGCTGTGTGGGGGAGGGGAGGCCCTGTTCACAAGGCGGACTCCTGACCCATATCCTATGCCCACTCACCGCATGATCACGGACACGTCAGAATGGTCTTCTCATAGTGCATGTGGTTCTCATTAGTTTATTTTTCTGGAATTATTGGGGAAATTGAAACCCAGAACCAAACATGCTAATAACAATCTAATAATAAATGACTTGAATCCACTACAACCCAGCCAGCTCTGTGTGACTCTTTGGTTTGAGGACTCCTGGTGGAGCAGGAAAAAAAAAAAATTCTACCACTCCCCTACTGCTTCCTGCCCTGTTGCCCTATTATAACAGAGAGGTGGGTGGACAACTGTTTCTCTCTCCTAAGGATGCCAAATGGCTCAGAAAAGCCAGATCAGCAGTGTCACCCAAAGACCAAAGGCCCTGAAGGGCTGTCAGGGGGTCTTTGGCTGCATGATCTCCGTGTCCCACTGAGCTCAGGTGAAAACCCACTGACTGCTTTGAAACCCTTTTGAATAAAGTCCCCAAGATTGAAGTGTAAAGCCTACAGCCGGTGCTCCTTACGGGGAGTCTTGGCTTCCTGAGTGACAATCTCATTCTCTGCTAATGTCGAAGCAGCAGGACTCAGAGTCGGGCTGATGAGAGGAGAATGAGAACAAAGTCAAAAGGACCATCGGCTGATGGCAGGGCTGGCACCCAACTACATGTTTCAGTGACAGAATTTTCACTCCCCAAGGTAAAAAAAAAAAAGATCTCTCAGATGTAGGCAGAGGTCTTCAATCACATCTGGATGGGAACCAACACGTCTCTTTACCCCAGGGCCACCTGTCTCCTTGACGTGTATTTTCTGCCATCCAGGTCAAGATCAAGGTCACACTCATCTCTGATGGGGATCTCCATACTCAGTGGGGCCCACCATCAGATCCTGGCCCCAACACAAGAGCCATGCTTTCCTGTCCTTCTCGGTCACAGCCAACCCCTCCAGGGAACCTGTAGCCCCTCCTCCCTAGCCAGCCATCTGGTTTATTTCCAGTATCTTCATCTATCAAGCTGTCACTGCATGCTCGCAATTCTACAGACCAAGGACTGAGATCTGCCGTTAGGCCTAAGATAAAGTAGGGCCTTGGAGGTACTACTGAACTCTAAGAGCTATATCCTCTGAGGATGTCCAAAAGCTTCCCTGACTGCCCCCCCCCCCCCACCCTTTCCCCTCTTGGGGATATTTAGTCAAACAGGTGTATGTGCCAGCTTCCAATTGTTTATCAGTCCCAGTTCCTGAGGAGCCATCGGTACCTCCCATAGTGTCTATGATCCTAGGACTTTCTCCGAGCAGGCAACATCTGCAAACAAAGGCCTCCATCAGATGGGTACAGGCCTGCCTGGACCCACAGGGCTCTGCCCAATGTATGTTCCAGAAACCTGCTCACCTCAGCAAGAGCGCTCATGGGAATGTGTGGTGTTTTGATGCCTGCCATCAACTCTTTCCCCTGTGTCCAGCCCTTTAGAATCTGCAAAGGGGTTTCTAGGATCTGTCCCAGACTTTCATACCCTGAAGGAAAGGCTCCCTGGCCAATCAGAGGTTAGAGGGCAGAAGAGAGAGGTCTGGTTATTTTATTTTGTGTGTGTGTGCCAGTCCTGGGGCTTGAACTCAGGGCCTAGGCATTGTCTCTGAGCTTCTTTTTGTTCAAAACTATCACTCTACCACTTGAGCCACAACTCTACTTCTGGCTTTTTTTGTGTGGGAGTGAGGGCATGAAATAGTTGATTGGAGATAAGAGACTCAAAGACTGCCCAGGCTAGCTTCAGACTGAGATCCTCAGATCTCAGCCTCCTGAGCAGCTAGGATTACAGGCATGGGTCACAGGCACCCAGCCTAGGTCTGGTTAATTTGAAGGGGCCTAGGGTGGGTGTGGGGCCTGCAGCTTGGTGTGAACTCCATCTGGAACACAACTGTCTGGTTTGCTCCTGCTCTGTTTTCCACAGAACCATGGAGACTCCTTAACCAGGTCTAGCTTCTTTCAGCTGACAACACAGAGAAGCAGCCCTTGATTGCAGAGACCGAGTCACACACCTTCTGTCTGAGCTTTTATCTCTTCATTCAGAAAATAAGAATTTCAAAATCATACAGTAGCTGGGAACTAATATAGAGGGGTTAGCTTGTGTTTCATATGTAGTATGTGTTCTCTGAAACCAGTGTGGGTATTAGCTAGAACTAGAGCTGAGTCAGGCTAGGGAGTTGGTGAAGGCAGACAGGGGGTCTACAAATCCCTTCCAAACAATGACCTGACCCCTCCCCAGAGGCCTGGCCCTTCCCAGAAGCCAAAGGCTGTGGACTCTGTTGACAGTATAGGCAGCAGCCCCTCTGCCTGTGACAAGCCCATCATTCTCCTCCCAGTGAGGGCCGGGTGTCCTTGGATGGCCTCAATCAATGCCCTTGCCATCAGCCTCAGTGACAGCACAGTGGGAGGCCAGTAACTCCTCCTTCAGACAGTAGCATTCTAGCTTGACATCAAGGGCTCTTGCCTATAATCCTAACTACTCAGGAGGCTGAGATTTGAGGACCACCATGGTTCACAGCCAGCTCCAGGCTCCAATTAAACCAGCAAAAAGTGGAACGTGAAAAAGCTAAGGGATAGTTGCTCAGGTCTGGAATTCAAGTCCCAGTCACAAAAATAAATAAATAAATAAATAAATAAATAAATAAATAAATAATGTAGTGCTCTATGCTCTCTATTGAGTCCCATTTGTCCTACCTTTGCTTCACTGGTATATTAACTCTGAAGTCATTCTCAAAAATGCTCATTTAAGGCCAAAGACTCAGGCTGGGCAAGGCCTCTTTCCTGAATCCATTTTCCCTCTTTCTAAGGTAGGAAGCTGGTGTTTTAAGTGGGAAAGGGGGTGGGGATTTGGAAACAAGGTGTCAGGGAAGAGTCACTGCATCAGCAACTGAGAGGAACAGCTGAGATCTCTGTGTATGTGTGTGTGTGTGTGTGTGTAAGTGTGTGTGTGTGTGTGTGTGTGTGTGTGTGTGTGTGTGTGTGTGTGTGTGTGTGTGAGACAGAGAGAGAGAGAGAGAGAGAAACACTTTTTTCTTTTTAGGTTTGAACTCCAGGTTTTGTACTTGCTAGGCGTAACATTCCATCCCTTGAGCCATTTGGCTGGCCCTGAAATATCTTTTTGTGTGTGTTGATTGAACTATAATTCACCTATAATAAAATCTATCCCTTTGCATATAGTGCCATCAATTTTGACCAACTTAGACAATGATGGAAGACCCACAAATCAAGATAGAGAACCATCAGATCTCCCCAAAATGTTCTCTCGTACCCCTTCAGAGTTAAAATCCCTTTCTCCACCTCTCTGTTCCTGGCAGCTATTGATCTGTTTTCTGACCCAGTAGTTTCGCCTTTTTTAGAAAGCCACATAAAGGGAATCGTATAGTGAGTAACCTTTGAGTCTGGCATCTCTCACTTAGCCCAGAGCACTGTGGCAGGTGCAGGTAGTATGTTCCTGAATATTTTCCTTATATCCAGAAAGAAACAGAGGCTCAGGAGAGCAGAGAGGGCTGGAGGTTTGCAGTGTAGTTCCCAGCTGCTACCTAGCCCCTCAGGCCTATTGACCACATTTCTTCAGCAAAGTCACCTTTCCAACCTCCTGAAACCTGCAGGCCCCTGTTAGAAAAAGCGTGTCGCCCCCCCCCCCTCCCTCAAACCCATGGATTGTGTGAATGCATGCTTTATTCTGACTTGGAAACAAAGGGATGCAATGGTGCATAGCAGAGGGAGAGTCAGGGGAGAGATTAACTAGGAAGAGAGCTTGAGGAGAGGTCTCCCGGTGATGGAATTATTCTGTCTTGACTTTTGGTGGTGGTGACGTCATTGCATAAGCAGTGGTGCTCATCAGAGGAAGGCATTATTTACTCTGCAGGCAGAGCTTGATGCAGCTCTGGTGGGTGGACCCCTACCATAGCCAACCCCCCTCCCAAGCCTTCTCCAAGCAGATTGACACAGAATAACAAAATGATGAACCTAGCAGCAACTGCTGGAATGCAGCCCCTGGGATAGAAGGACCCAGGTTGAGTGGGGTAGTTCTAACAACCAGGCAAAGTGGATATAACCTGGGGGGGGGGTCTCCTGGAAATCTCAAAATTCCTATGCTCACGTGTGTAATCTTAGCTACTCAGGAGGCTGGGAGCTGAGGATCGCGGTTCAAAGCTAGCCCAGTCAGGAAAGTCCATGAGACTCTTATCTTCAATTAACCACCAGAAAACCAGAAGTGGCGCTATCGCTCAAGTGGTAGAGTGCTAGCCTTGAGCTGAAGAGCTGAGGGACAGTGCCCAGGCCCAGAGTTCAAGCCCCATGACTGACCAAAAAAAAAAAATCATATGGTCGAATAAATGTTTAGGACTTTTTAAGCAACATTATGAAATCATGAATTTAAAAATGTTTGATACATTTACATTTAGGTCCATCCTATTTATTATTCTTATCGATATTCAAAGTTCTCCATCTTCAGCCAGGGAGAGCATGAGTCCTTTAGATGTGACCTTGAATATCATCTCTGATACTGTCATTGCTTTCTGGCATGACTGAATAATCCAGAATCATCTTGTGTGGCTCATGTCTCATTCTTCAGTGCCAAATGAGGGAAAGTACATGAGTGCTTTGTTATTAAATCCCAGGGTCATGTGGTGGACTTGGCCTATACAAACTAAATTTCTCATACCTCAAGAATATGAGAATTGGATATTACATTCTTTTAAACATCAACTAGCTCTGTGACTGTATTCAGGTGATTTTATATCCAGTATGGCAGGACAAAGGTTAACAACGAGATTCGCTGATTTTCCATGTTGTGTGCTTCCCTGGGTCTTCTCCTTCTGTGTCCTCAGCCACATTCCAGTCTTTGTAAGTGTGTATGTTGAAAGGTGTACATAAAAAGTAGAAATACCCCAATTTCAAAATTATGACACAGTGACAGTATTCAGGAGAGTGTAATGCTGTGTGAGGGTAGACATAGAGACAGATGGAATAGGATTGAGAACCTAGGAATAAACCCACACATCCCCAGTCAATTGGCTTTTAACAAGAACACCAAAACAATTCAATGTGGGGAAGCATGCTCTTCTCAATGAATGGTGACAGGACAATTAATGTGGAAGAACGTATCTTATACTATATACAAAATTAACTCAAAATATTTTGAAGAGCTGATGACACAAAACTCTTAGAAGAAAACATCAGAATAAGTCTTCATGTCCTTTGGAATAGTCAATATTTTTTTAGATAGAACTCCAAAATACAAGCCACAACAACAAAGAATAGATAAATAGGTCTTCATCAAAATAAAAGATACCATCAATAAAATTAAAAGAAACCCAAGATTGAGAGAAAATATTTGATAATCATATAACTGACTAGTACTTATACCTAGGATATATACAGAACTTAAGGCCTAATAATATAAAAAGCTAAATAAACAAAAGATGGGCAAAACTCCGTATTGTTGTTTCTCTCAAGAAAATGTATTGATAAACAACAAATACCAAAAAATAATAATCTTTATTCACTCCAGTGAATAATAATAAAGTAAATAATAAAGTAAACCCACAATGAGACTCCACTGTACACTTACCAGAATACTAATAATAGTAATAATAATAATAATAAAAACATAACAAATATCAACGGGGAAACTGGAACTTTACTACAACACAAAGAATAATAGAATGGAAAATGGTGAGAATATAAAATGCTACAGACACTTTGAAAAATAATCCAGCATTTTCTCAGAAGTTTAAACTTCAAGTAACCATATGATTCAGCAATTCACTTCCAGGTACGTACCCAGAAAACATGAAAGAATATTGCCATATAAAAATGTAAATACTAGTGTTTTTATAATAGCATTATTCATGTTAACCCCCAAATGGAAATGATTGATAAATAGGTAAACAAAATGTGGTATATCTATACAATGAAATATCATTTTGCAATAAAAATTAATGAAGTACTGGTTCCTGCTACAACATGGATGAATCCTGAAAACACATTAAGTGAAAGAAGCCAGTCACACAGACTCATATTGTAGGATTTAATTTACATAGACTATCCAGAAACATCTTAGACAAATCTGTAGGGACAAAAAATAGATTGTCTAAAGCTGACAAGACTGGGGAAGGGCAGTGTAAAAAGTCATTGCTTATGGATATATCTCTCTTTGGGGGAGGGTGAAAATGTTCTAAAATTTTATGGAGATGTTTGTACCACTCTGAATGTAGTTAAAAGCATTGGTGTACATTTAAATGAGTGAATTATATGGTATGTTAATCATATTCCATCAAAGCTGTTAAAATTAGGAAGTTTTTTAAAGTAAGGAAGAAAGAGAGGAAGGAAGGGATAGAAAAAAGGAAGGAGGGAGGGAAGAAGGGAAGGAGGAAGGAAGGAAGGGAGGGAGGAAGAAAGGAAGGGAGGAAGGAACAGAGGGAGGGAAGGAATAGAGATTGTTGTAGACCAGGAAGAAATGTAAGCCATTTTTCTAAGTCATGAAGAGAGCACATGGTCAATAGAGTTTAAGAAGTATTGCCCTTGCTGGAAGACTTGAGTTCTAATCCTGTACCTGCAATCACAAGCAGTGTGGCTTAAGCCACTGGTGACACAGCTCCCTTAAGCTACACTGAAGAGATTTGAGCAGGATTCCAGGAATCTGCATTTCCCAAGGGTGGTGGCCAGGCTTATGGGAAGCACTGAATTCAATGTCACATAGTCTCTTTGAGCCTTAGAACTGTGACTCTGGGATGGGAACTGACTAGAGCCCAGAAATATACCTCTTTTCCACCTCATCTCCAACCAAAATGCCTACCTCTGGCTTCCCCAAGATAAAGGTCAGATCGTGAGCAGTGAGCTGGTCTGTGAACTGTGAACTGGACCACAGCCTGTGTCCAGAATATCTTTAAACTATCTCTAGCCCCTTGCTTTCTGTTTAAAACCCTTACAAAGCCCAGGTCTGCAGCAACCATACTGAGTTCGCCTCCTGGGAAGGAGGCCCTCATTTAAGGGTTAAAGTATATGCACACACACACACACACACACACACACACACACACACACACACACACACACACACACACACACACACACACACACCTATGAGCTTATCTATTAAGTTAAATGCTTCTATTCATGCAAGACTTTTCCAAGGTGAACTCACTGAGCCTTCAGATAAATGCATCAAGTCAGAAACAAAGGAAAACACTGGGATCAAACCAAAAGATAAATTACAAATCGGATTAGTGGATCTTCCTCCCTGCTCTGCCGTGGAAGCATGCTATTAGCTATCTAGACATGCCTGATGGCTTGCAACACCCACACAGAAACACACACACACACACACACACACACACACACACCTCCACAATGCTGGTCCCTGGTCAGGCACAAGGCAGAGGTGACCTTGACATTTCTCCCTTCCTAAGCCTTTAGCACTCATATGGATGGCTGCATGCATTCAGGTTTCTCAGCTTTGGGGAAAAATAAAATCTCTCTTCCCCTCTGGCTCTCCCCCATGATGCCAGCTGGTGAACCCACAGAACTTCTGCCAGTTCATGCACACAGTGTTCTGTGACATTCCCCATCCATGCTGCCTCTTCCCTCCCCCTTCCCATCCCTGCCTTACCCATGGTGGACCAGGAATGACAAACCACCCCAGCAATCAGTACCAAAAGGATGAAGGATGAAGGCAAGAATACATTTCTTCCCAGAAAAATCTAGGTAGGAATGAGGCCAAGTGTGATGGCTAGGCTAATGACCAGGGGACAGATCTGATGGAACGCATGTCCTGGGAGGTTGAAGTCTATGTTTCTTGAGCTTGGTCATGAGGTGCTAGCTTTCATGCTTAGAGTTCAGTAACAGCGGTTCTTGTCTTCCAATAGAAGATATAGAAATGTGGTCAATTCACTATGATACAACCCAGGGGGATATAGGTATAAATAAAATGCATATCAGAAGGGGGAGGAAAATGGAAAGGAGACATAGTATGAACATTTCCAGCCTGGCTAGGGAGCAGCTAGTGTCAATCAGGAAGCAAGCACGGAACTGGAATAGGCATAAAGAGGAAAGAAATATCGGATACAGGGACCAGAGACAGAGATCATTACAGCTGGAGCCAGAGCAGTGCCCAGCAGTGAGGGTAGAGGAGGATAGATGCTGTGGTAGAATATTAAAGCCCTTAGGCAACTTGGTGACTATAAGGTTTGCAAAGGGAGAGGTGGGGTGTTGAGGATTCAAATAGGGGCACAGGAATTGTGTGGAATTAGTATTTCTCATAGTTAGTCTGTAGTAGCTCAGGGGAAAGAAAGACAGCAAGGGAGGTGACATGATGAGTGGTATGTTCAGAAAGGGCATTTCTGAGTTCATTCATCCAGAAGTGGAGCCATTTTGAAGCATCCAGCATGGGGCCATGATGGGTGGCTGAATTGCCGAGGCATGGGCACGTGGGAAGTGGAAGAGATAGGAGCTTTGTGTGTTGGAGATCATATAGGCCACTGGGTGGATGTTGGGATCACTTAGAACAACAGATCTGGGAATAGAGGAATATGGAGACATGCTGTGTGGGTCCACAGATAAAGGATCTGAGGATGAGGAGTGTAGCATATCCAACCACTATTCCTGCCAAAGGAGACAAGATGGGTTCCAGGACAGAGTGTGTGGGCTGCGGCCTAGAGGCAGCAATGAGTGGGAGTAGATATGTCCTCTTCCATCTTCAGAGGTACAGCTGGCCCAATCCTCTCTAACACCTCCACTACTTCTGGAAACAAAGACCAAACTGTGCTGTGAGAGGCACTCAGTGCAGAGCAGAGCACCAGAGAGGCTCACTTCTGCCTCTGAACTCATTCCCATCTGGCCTCCCCTTAGTCCTTCTTGCACCAATCTTGGAACTCAAAACACAGTTAGAGGAAGGTCATCCCTCTTCAGGGGCCACCCAGTAGAACTGTCTCAATCTGGTGATGACTTCTCTCTCATTTTACCATCACCAGACCCTTCCAAGGAGTTCAAGGTGAACTGCCTCACACCAAGTTTCAGTCCCTAGGAACACAATGAAGGGAAGTACTCCCTACTTTCCTTTCCCAAAAAAAAGCAGCACAAATCTTATTCTCTCAATTTTCTCCTTCTTCAGGGATATGTCCTCCAGGTCCTATAAAAACATGCAAGTATGAACACCCACCCGTGGAGCCCACCTTCCTACAGAGTTCCCAACAACAAAACCCGATCCTATTGTTCTCTACCCAAAATGGTACACACTGAGTGCTCATTCCTTAACATCACCCTAAAACCTATACTAGAAGTAAACAATGATAATTTATAGCAACCCAGGTCTCCAACACAGCAATGCTATTTCTTTAATGTACTGTTGGCAACAAATGAATTAGGGCGCATCTGTAATCTCATAAAACACTTTCAGCTCCTTGAAGCATAAACTTCTTTCTCTGTTTGACCATGCCCTGGCTGTTTGGAACAGAAAAACTACTTGCAATAATGGCATTGAAATGAGTATCTTAACAGGGCACTAGTGATTCACAACTATAATCCTAGCTACTGAGGAGGCTGAGATGTAGGGACTATGGTTCAAGCCAGCCCAGACAGAAATGTCTATGAGATACAATTAACCAACAAAATGCCAGAAGTGGAGCTGTGGCTTAAGTGGTTGCTTGCAAGCCTTGAACGAAAAAAGCTAAGGGGTAGTATCCAGGTCCTTAATTCAAGTCTCAGTACCAACACACACACACACACACACACACACACACACACACACACACACACACACACACACACACACACACACACACACACACACACACAACGTACCTTTTGGGATTTTGTTTTGTGATACAGATATGACATATGTCCTTAGAGCTGTGCTGTAGTACTGATCCATGCAGGCTTGAGTCCAATCTGACCCTCTTCTCACTGTCAATCAGCAATCTGCAGAACGGATCCAAATACCCTTTTCCAGTGCATCTTTCCAGACCCTCAATGTGTCTAACATGCTGCTCTTCATACCTTGGAAAGAATCAATGGCATTCAAAGGAGAAAAAATATTAGTAATATTAGAATTAGTAGTAAGGTATTGACATTAGTTAATCCGGAAGCTCTGAGATGCCCGTATGCCTTCCTGATATGTGGTCACACATGGGCATTGTGACAGCATTTACCTCCGCTCAAAGAACCCCTCCCTTTAATTTCTGGAAATCAGCCATGTGATAGTGAGGCTGTGGAAGAAGGCCCCCAGGCACATGAGGCTGTGCCCCCATTTTGTCTAGCAAAGTCATCTTCATGCACATCTGCACTGAAGTCCCCAGCAGGCAGGCATATAGTCTGACAGCAACAATAAAGCCTCGAACTGCCTCTATTATATGGAGCTCCTACGTAATACAACATTGGCAGTTATTTTTCTCTTGTCTAGACGTCTATATTCATGGCCATGTGAAATTCATATTTATAAAAAAAAATTTCTGAGCAAATAAAGGGAAAGTTGGACATGTGATCTGCTAAGGATGCCCTAGTGGTTAAACTCCAGCGATGAGAGCAAAATCTTTCAGAGAAGAAAGAATTCTATATGCCTAAACATGGCCACACTTCTATCTTACTGCTGATTGGACAGCTCTTGTGTTGACCTCTGACCCCCTCTTTCTCTTTTATCCTTCCCTCTTCTCTCTTTGGCTCCTTCTTATTGTACCTTTAAAAGGCACTCACCTTTAGAGCAACTCCAGCCATCAGAAAAATCAGGATGGGTCTACTTTGAAGGAAGCTGGATTTTCTTGCCAACATATATATTTAAAATGTACCCAGAATAGGGAGTTGACACCCTGCACCCATCTGAAGCAGGATACCAAAGCTCCAGATACTCAACCACTACCTGGCTGATGGGCTACTCAAGGCCAAATAGTGACTTATGTGTCTTGGTGTCCTTGGAAAGCAACCCCCACAGGAGAAAGCCACTTCCTCGTGTCGCTGAATTGCTATTTTAAGGTCTGAGGGACACAGGAAGAGCCAGATTCGTGGAAATCTAACCTGAGCCATCATCCCCAGTAACAGATGGCCTCACTGCTTTCAAAACCCAAAGCACATGTCACTTTGTACCAGAAGTGTCCGAGGTGAGACTTCCAGTGCGGACAACCTTCAGCAAAGCACAGAAGCTGTAGGAGTGGCCTGGCCTGGTACAAAATAAAAGCCCCTGGTTGTTTTCTGGGGCACAGGGCCCTTGACCTCTGAGATGTTGCAGTATATGCCTGACACTAGCTGACCTTTCCTTATTCCTGGATTCTCTCCTTCTCTCTTTAATCTAGAACAGGGCCAGTCTATCTGCTGTGATCATTGGGACTTAGCTTCCTTCAATTGAATGGTCCTCATTCATTTTATTAATTCAAGAAAGGACATGATTGTAGTATCTTTCTTCGGTTTCAGAGAACCGTTGCCATTTTCTGGGATACACCCAACATCCTCTCTCTCTGTCATAAAATCCTTCCCTTAATGGTACCCTATGAGTCCCCCCCTCTTAACATAGGAGCCTGTGAGTCAACCTCTGATTATTCTCCTTCAACCTCCACTCCTGGACAACCAAGCTTTCCAGACCTGCTTTTGCTCCATCCTTTTCTACTGCTTCTGCCTTAGCTGAGAGCCAAAGCTTGACCTTGACTTATTTGCAGGAACATGTCTGTCTCCAGGCAACATTCTCCCCCCAAACATGCCACATTTCCTTCTTAAAATATCTCCATGGCTCTCTTTCTTTCAGAAAGAATTCACTCAATTCAATTCTACAACTGTCTATTCAGCACTCATGATGTATCAGGCTCTAGGCTAGTATTAGGGTTACAGAGGTGCACACAGCAGAGCCTAAGCCCTTTAAGGTTCACAGTGACACCATCACACCATCTTGGCTTCACCAAGAAAGGGCAAAAGTGAAAGGAACCATAAAACATTTGGAATTCTGGGGCCCAAGGGTTAGAACGACAGACCTTAGAGAGAAAAAAAAACAGCTTTTGTTTACCACAGGCTTCAGCTCTTGTGTGTGTGTGTGTGTGTGTGTGTGTGTGTGTGTGTGTGTGTGTGTGTGAGTGAGAGAGAGAGAGAGAGAGAGAGAGAGAGAGAGAGAGAGAGAGAGAGAGAGAGTTGTGGGGCCTGAACTCTGGGCCTGGACACTGTCCCTCAGCATTTCAGCTCAAGGCTAGTGCTCTACCACTTGAGCCACAGTGCCACATTCTGCTATTTCTGCTTATGTGGTGCTAGGGAATCGAACCCAGGGCCTCATGCATTGCAAGGCAAGCACTCTACCACTGAGCTACTTTCCCAGCCCCAGCTCATGTGCTTTTATCTTACCTCTACCCCTTCCATCTCTAACTGACTGTTTTGTTGTTCTTGTTGTTGTTTGGGGTTTGTTTGTTTTGTCAGTACTGGGGTTTGAACTCAGGGTCTCCTTCCCTCTAGGCAGCTACCCCACCACTTGAGCCACACCCTGAGCCCTATTTACTTCAGATATTTTTCAAATAGGGTCTTGCCTTTTTTTTTCCCCAGGGATCAGCTACAAACCATGATCCCCCTGTTTCCTGCTTTCACCTCCTGTATAGCTGAGATAACAGGCACACACCACTGTGCATGGCTTATTGGTTGAGATGGAAGTTTCATTCATATTTTGCCCAGGTTGGCCTTGAATCTCAGTACTCACAGTCTTCCCCTTCCAAGTCACTGGGATAAGAGAAGTGTGCCACTGCACCTGGACCCAGACTAGGATCTTGATCACTGGCTGACCACAGCAAAACAAATCTGGTTATACATCCGTGTCCTCCGTGGCCAGCATACCCAGGCCCCTGAATGGCTAAGGGACTCTGAATGGATAATCGTGGCCCCTGGCCATTACTGTCATGTGCCATATGTGCCATCTTTAGTAAAAGATCATCAAAATAAGGCCAGAATGCAGTACTGTGTCCTGTCTACAATGCCAGGTAGAAAGCCACATCCAGACAATAAACCTAATTCAGAATGCATCCCCTTTCTCACAGATCTCTTAAGAGCTGTGGAAGATCAGAAGGAAGGAGGCCCTCCATCCTGGTGCCCAGAGACACTAAAGCAAAGTCTGTGTCCCAGTTTTAATGGATTAGTCTTTAGTGGTATCTCTCTTGGGATGAGACATTCTTAAAGCCCTATGGTACAATGGAGGGGGTAACAATGTTCAAGAGGAAGTGTACTCATTACCTCACTCATATAACTGTAACCCTCTGTATAGTATCTTTACAATAAAAAAAATTTTTAAAAAGCCCTATGGTCATGGCATCTGGTGACAGACAATGCCCAGCCTCACTGAATGTCATGGACACTTGCCCCTTAGAATGCTGGCTTCTTCCTACTAACCAAGTGACATAGCGAACTACCAATGAACATCCGCTCTGATTTGCAAGTTCACTGAAGAACAAGTAAGCACAGCAGGATAAAATGAAGGTCATGGCAATAACTGCTCTTCAGATGCTCCAAGGACATTATGGTGGCTGCAACTGCTGGGGATAGGTTCGAGGAGAGGTAGGGTGTGAGTTAAACCACAGAAAACTGAGAAGAATTCTGACAGTAAGAAAGAGGAGACTGGGGTGTGGCCCAAGTGGCTGAGCACCTACCTAGCAAGTTTAAGATCCTGAATTCAAAACCTTATTCCCCCCCCCAAAAATAAGGACACAGGAAGGAAGGAACAAATAAAGGAAGGGACAAAGGAAGAGAGGGAGGAAGGGAGGGAGGAGACAGGGAGGATGGGAGAAAGAACAAAAGAAAGGAGAGAGGGAATGAAAGGAAGGAAGGAAAAGAGGGAGGGAAAGAGAGATCACTCAAGGAAATACCATTAGCCAAGTCATGAATGGGGATGAGCCACCCCTTAGAGTTGGAAGATGCTTTGCTGCTCACCTGCCCAAATGCTTGTCATTGCAAAAACTCCTCTTAACTGGTTGCTGTCAGGGCAAAAGGCAAGAAGGGAAAGAAGGAGTGTACAACAGACACCAGTTCTCCTCCACACCACCTCCCAGGATAGTAATACCTTTCTCCAGCATCCTAAATCTTCAAATGTCTTGCCTTATGACTCAGAAAACCACCTTTCTCCCTGACCTTGTATCTCAGCAAACATATCATTTCCACCCCGAAGACTAGCTTTGCCCTACAGGACAGAAGCAATCAGCCTTCATCCTCAGCATCCATATTCATGGGGAATTGTTTATGCTCTGACCTGGAGCCCTGAGTAGATGTCAGCCTAGTTGCTGGGCTGATGGTCCCCAGAAGGGTACTTCAGGAATGAGCCCACAGCCATCTGCCTCTCTTCCCAGTAACTCAGTCCTGGGAGGGATGCACAGCTGTTGCCAGTGCCATCCCAGAGAAGCATGAAATAGGGCAAGGAGGACAGGAGGCGGCATCTTTCAGAGCCAAGGCTACTCCTGAGAGGGTTTGAAGGTTATTAGTGTGGCTGTAATCAGGCTATTAGCCAAATGCAGGTGGAAAATGAAGTGGCTTTGAAATTGCTTTTCAGAGAAAGCAGAGGCTGTGTTGATATAATCTGTGCATTTGATCTCTGTTGAGTAGCTCTTCAGTTTCCTACATGACCAAGGTAGGATCCAAATCTCCAGCAAGCAAGTCAGCATTGCCCATTTCCCTGGCCTTCAAGACACAGCAAGTTCTGCCAGGCAAAACCCTAACCCATAGCCTGCTCCTCCTGCCTGTGGGAGCTGCTGCAGACCACAAACTCTCTTCTGAGGTTCAAAGCATCTAGAGGCCCCTGTAGAAACCCTCTTGTCAGGTTCAGGCAGTGTCTAGAAGCCCTGTGTGGCCAGCTGCCTCACAGACACAGGCAGACAGCCTCCTTCTGCACCCTGGAGTGAGCAGAACTCAATGCCCACTGTGGCCCACCCCCTTCTCCTTGGACTTTCCAAGGGGCTCAACAATAGTCTGATTTCCAGGGGAAGCCTCTTGAGGAGTAAGGTGTCCTCTGAGTCCCGGAAGATGAGGCCTCCTGCCCAGCTCTCTCTGGGCACTTGGTGGGCCCAAGCCTCTTGTGGAGGCCACAGAATGAGGAAAGTGTGTTCCCACCTGCTTCTCCTTGTGTTACTTCACGGCCCCCCATCCACTGCCTCAAGGCCGAGGCTTGGGCCTCATCCCTCTCCACAGCCCATCATTTGCAAATTTCTGTTCTCATGTCCTTCGTCCCCCTATCCATCCTCCTCCACTGACACTGAGTCTCTCTGGCTCCCACTACCATAGCCCACAAGGCCTGCTCTGTGTGATTCTGTTCCTTTCCAATCCATTTTCCAAACTACGTTTTGCCTGGAATGATTCTCCCCTCTCATCCCTATTAGACTGACTGTTATTTCTTTTCCAGAACTTGAAAAGAAAGGAGCCTTTTCTGCTCAGGGTCCTTCCCGTTCTTTCTGGGCATGCCTGCTGGGGAGGGGCTTCCTGAAACCACTCATGGCATTGGAATGAGTGGAGTCAGTAAGGAAGACTCACCTTCATCCAGTGGGGGTGGGCACCAGCCAGTCCACCGCTGGCCCAGACAGAACCAAAGGAGAGCCAAATGCAAATTAATTCACTCTGTCTCTATGTCTCTGTCTGTCTCTCTCTATATATCTCTGTGTCTCTCTCTCTGTATCTTTGTCTCACTCTCTCTGAAACTGGGATATTCTTCTGCTCTGGAGATTCAGAGTTCCATGTTCTCTGGCCTCTGGACTTTGAGAACAGGTCTAAAGGTCATCAGGCCTCTAGCTTCAGAAGACTGAGACTTAGCTAATCAGCAACCTTGGTGCTCCAGCATCTGGACTTGGACTGAGCAATACTAATGACTTTCCTGGGTCTCCAGTTCGCAATGGGTTATCGCTGCCTCCATGAGAAAATTTAATTAATAAACCCCTTTTCATCTTTCTATCCATCTATCATCTAGCTATTCACCCATCCATCCATCAATTGATGATCCTATTGGTTCTTTTTCTCTAGAGAACTCTTGACTAACTCACCTAGGAACATTTCTGCGCCATGATGTACTTGTCAACACTAGATTGGGACAAAGTAACCTTGAGCATCTGTCCACTCTCCTCAGGATGGGTAAATGGAAATGATGCAAGAACAAAATTTTCTGAGCTGACATTAGCTGGTTTCATGAAGAAATGAAGAAAGGCCAGTTAAATTATAACCTGACTCACAAAGTAGAAAATGCTTCCCTCTGGCTCAACCTTCTTCTTGGGCCAGTTTTTCTGCCAACCCTTTTTGACATCCCCCATGGCTCTCCTGGTCTCTTTCATGAGCTAGCAGATGTGTTCAATGCAAGGCTGGCAAAGTGTCATACAGGTGGCCACCCATATGGTGCCAGTTTGGATCTGACTCCTGGAGAAAACTCTAGGAGCCCGCTCAGCCATGAAGGACACCTGCTAGCTTCCTGTACAAGGTCCAGATCTGACTGCTCATGGGGACACAGGTGGGAAGCAGGTGTTTCACAGAGATGGACCACCCTCTGATAATCACCACCAATCAATCCAGTGGTACAGGAAAACCATTAGCCAAAAGGTGAAAAGAATTGATGGTCAAAAACACAGCAGGTGTATCTCATTTCTTATCACATACAGGGTCCTATTTTAGGCAAGCTTTGCTTCAGAGCATGCTGGGAACTCAGAGAGAGAGGATATGAGTAGTTCAGATTTAATTCCAGCCAATGCAATATGTGAGAGTTGTGGATCTAATAAATCCAATCTAATAAGGGTCCAAAAAATGAATTTATTTAGCCCGCTAGTTGTTCAGTGTTTATTGAACTCCTAATATGTGCCAGGCAACGTTCTGGGTGCTGGGGACAGAATGGGGACACAATTTTCACAAGACCTTCCTTTTCAGTACATATATTCTAGCTGAGGGAAGACCGAGACAAGCAAATTAATTTTTTAAATGTCAGCAATAAGTGTTATGCAGAAAAAATAAAAAGGGGTTATGTGATAGAGAGGAACTGACTGACTACTTCAGGTTGGATAGTCAAGTGAGTCATCTCTGTCAGATAAATCTTAACTGGGGTGACAAGGACCAACCCAGCTACCCGTGTGGGGATTGGAAAACAGTACAAAGGATTAAGGTAAGACAGGTTGATGCTCAAAGATAGGGGCAAGAACAGTATCCTGACAGTAGGGATCCTACAAGAATAAGCTCTACCTAGCAGCGAAGGGAACTAAAAACCTCTACAGCCATGGACTAAAGGGATCACCATCTGTGGTAGTCCACAGTACCCTGCTCAACAATAGTTACCATTGGCATGCTCGATCCATACCAAGATTAGACTTCTCACTGGGCCACACAGGGAGGACAGTCAGGTTTGGTGGAGGAGAATCAAGGTTAAAAATGAAATAGGCAAGTGTAGGAGAGGCTGGAGCAGATATGTGTCTGGAGGATGGAACATGCCCAGGGTCAAAGTGTAGGCAAAAAAGGCTAGGGCCTGAGATAACCCAGTGAACCCAGAATTCAGCTGGAACTACATGTAAAGACCATGGGATGTAAGGATCATGGCACTCTCATTGCCAAGAAATTTGGAATGTGCTTCTTATTGGCATGGGGCTAATTCGGGAGCTCAACTAACCCCAATGTACTAACGACTCCCAGATTTGCTTCAGTCTATATAAGTTCCTTGAACTCAGGTCTCAACTCAGGAAAATGCAACTCAACTTTCCCAAAGGTGAACTCATGATCTCTCCCCCCATCCACTCCAAATCTCATCTTTCTATATCCTACATATCAGCAAAATGACTGAAGACACAACCTGTACTCCTCATGGCCCAGGTAGGCCTTCAAGAGTGAGGTTCTCAGGAAGCAGGCTCTGCGATGCAGAGGCCCAGTGCTTTGGGGATCCCCTTGAGAAAAGAAGGAAGGAGGGAGGATTGGATAGAGAAGGACACTAAGGTGCAATGAGGCCTTAGTTAAGGGCCCAGCCAGCCCCTTCACGGGGTCGAAGAGAGGAAGGCCCTTCAAAGTTGTCTGGAGTTGGAATGAGCGGTTTTGTATGTAGCCTTTGTACTCATTGCCCAGTCATTAGATGTAGTTTTTCAATGTGAATTCAGACAAGATGACTGCCCCAAGCTAAGGGAAATACTCACAGAAGTGAAGGGAGTGAATCTCTTAGTACTAAGGGGCTCCGGGAGACATAGCGGAACATTTACTCAATCATCCTAACCTTCTTTTCCCACCATCTCTGGAGGAACAAGCCCTGAGCATCTACCTTCTATGCCTCTCTGCATCCTTTCTGCTCCTTCCTCTCACTTTGCCACTAGTTTGGATTTTAGAACTGGACAAAGCTTTCAATCTGCTGCCCTGGTCTTCCTGCTCTACTCCACACGACTGCTAGAACTGTAAGATTCAACCTTGAACCCATCATAGGTTAAAACTTCACTGGCTATGTTCAGAAGACTGAATTCTCTTTAGAATGAAATCTAAATTCCCGCATTCAGACCCTTTGTGACCTGGCCCCTGCTGATTCCTCTGTCCTCATGTGTCCAATAGTCACTCTGGACTCTGCTCAACCTTTTTTGTCTGACTTAGTGTTTCCCATTGCTTACTTAGCACATGTAGCTCTTGGGTCAGACCAGCTTCCGCTCTCTGACCTTTAGGACAGGGACCTCGCTCCTAAAACAATATTCAACACAGTGTAGCCCACTGTGCCCAGGATACTGTGGTCTTCAGTTTTCTCTTATGGCTGATCCCTTGCCTACCCTCCGTGTAAGACAGCAAAATGCGTGACATACCAGGAACTGCAAAACATTTGGGAATGTGGAAAAAAAGTAAAATAGAGTTCCTGTTCTGAAGGAAGGTAGACACTTTCAACCCATAAGACATGGCTATGTTTGCCATATCTAGTGGAAGAACCTGGTAGAAGACTGTGACCCAGTCTTCCAGTCTAGTCTCTCACTATAGCAGGAAAAGGAAGAGGAAACTCATGCATCCAGGAGACAGAGGTAGGAAGATCATGACCTGAAGGCCAGTCTTAACCACATTGTAAATTCTAGGCCAACTTGATCTGCCTAGTGAGACCACCACCACCACTGCGCCTTCACCCCCCCACCCCAAAATAATTAGAGGTCATGTTTGCAACTGAGGGTGGAATTCTGTCTAGGAAATTCCAAGAATATTAGTCATAGGAACATGACTGGGGTACTAAGGTAAGTCACTAGCTGAGATCCTTACAATTTGGGGAAAATCTTATCTATGGTCCTCTGTGAAGAATCCACCTGTGGATTTCTCAGAAATACCCATATGTGTAGGATTATTCAGGGATTCCCATAAGCATTGTAGAAATAAATGCATTGTTGGTGCATGTGGGCACACCTAGGGGATTTCTGAGAAGACCTGGGTGGAGATTCCTTCTCACCCCCAGGACCTCTATGTGTTGGAACTTGTTGTGAGAGTATGAGAGACTGTCCTGAACTAAAAATATTAGTGGCAGGATTGGGGGAGGACATGTGTAGGAGTTAGACATTCTACATGATGAGTTTGAAGCAAGACCTAGTGAAACAGGAGGATTACAATTCTTTTTTTTTTTTTTTTTGGGTCCGGTCGTGGGACCTGAACTCTGGGCCTGGGCACTGTCCCTCAGCTCTTCAGCTCAAGGCTAGCGCTCTACCACCTGAGCCACAGCGCCATTTCCGGCTTTTTTCTTTTTGCTTATGTGGTGCTGAGGAATCGAACCCAGGGCCTCATGCATGCAAGGCAAGCGCTCTGCCACTGAGCCACATTCCCAGCCCCGAGGATTACAATTCTTAAGACATTCATTTACCCACAGGCCTCGGGGCATTTGTTTTGGTGGTTTTGCTTTATTTTGTTTGTCTGTCTGTGATGCTGGAGATCAAATCCGGGGTCTTGTGTCTGCTAGGCAAGGACTCTACCCAAGAGATTCACTCTGCTCAGACCTGCAGACATTCCTTCCTGAATGACACAGTTATTAATTGGATTGATGAGTCTCTCTCTCTCTCTCTCTCTCTCTCTCTCTCTCTCTCTCTCTCTCTCTCTCTCTCTCTCTCTCTCTCTCTCTCTCTCTCTCTCTCTCTCTCTCTCTCTCTCTCTCCTCTTTCTTCAGTTTCTCACTGTTAGCCCATGATCCTCTTGCCTCAGCCTTCCAAGTGAAAGGTTCCAAGTGCATGATGTTACAGTGTGTGCCGCCAAGCTCACCAGGAATCTTGTCATTTTTTTTTGTTGAGGTTACTATCAAAACCTTCTGGCCTGGTAGCCACTTTGATCCTTTCTGCTGATCTTGCATATCATTACCATGCTCCTTTCAGGCAATGAGGTTGTAATTTAATTCAAGAAGTCAAGCTTCTGTTTCTGCTTTTGTGGGGGGACTCTTTCCTTGTTGCTCCATTACGTGTGTGTGTGTGTGTGTGTGACAGTCCTGGGGCTTGAACACAGGACTCTGACCCTGAGCTTTTGTGCTTGGGCTAGTGCTCTACCACTGAGCCACAGCTCCACTTCCAGCTTTTTTGGTAGTTAAGAGTCTCACAAGCCTTGCTACTCAGCAAGCTGAAATCTGAGGATGATGGCAATCTAAAGCACAGGCAGGAGACTCTTATCTCCAATTCGCTACCCAGAAAACCAGAAGGGGAGCTGTGGCTCAACACTAGCTCAAGGACAGTGCCCAGGCCATGAGTTCAAGCCCCAATCCTGCTCAATCTGGCTTCAAACTGAGATCCTCAGATCTCAGCCTCCTGAGTATCTAGGATTACAGAGGGGAGCCACTAGCACCCAGCTGCCCCTTGCTTTTTTTTTTTAATTGTGAAAATACTGTACAGAGGGGTTACAATTACATGGGCAAGATAGTGAGTACATTTCTTATCAAGCATTGTAGCCTCCTCTTGTTTACCCTTCCCATCCCTTCCCAGCCTCCCCCTGCCCCTCAACCCAATCCTTCCCCCCCCCACCAAAGTTGTAAAGTTCGTTTTCGACATGACAACTTGTACTTCTCATTGTTGCAACGAGTCCACCTGTATCCTTATTTAAACGACTTGTTTTTCCCCTTCCCCTCCACAAATTATACCGATATCAAATACAGTGAAAGCAGGGGTTATACTGTGGGGGAGGGACATACAAAGCAACAAAGAAATAATCTTATAATTGCACTAGAAACAAATGCATGAAAGAAAAAAACATTTAAATACATATCTTAGGGTTCATTTTCCTAACATCACCTTATCTGACCTTTTCTGCTTGACTCATACATATACTAGATATTGCAAATAAGGGAAACCATGGGACCTATGTTCCTTTGGGCTTGGCTTACTTCACTTAATATAATTTTTTCCAAGTCTTTCCATTTCCTAACAAATGGGGCAATGTCATTCTTTCTGATGGAGGCATAGAATTCCATTGTGCATATATACCACATTTTCTTGATCCATTCATCTACTGAGTGCCCCTTGCTTTTTACAGAAGATAACTGGAGATTTTACAAACCGATAGGACTGGGTGAATAAAAGGATTGTTGGGAGTTGCTTCAACAGACAGCTGTGTGCAGTGATGCTGGGCTGGCCCTGGCTAGCACATTTTTCTCCCCCAATTCCAATAGCAAACACGTCCACCTGCTGTAACTGCCTTGCAGAGTTGGGAAACGTGCCTTGGAAGCTCATTTGAGACAAAAGATATAAATAAACAATCCATACAAGAAGAAAAAGAAATGACTGCTAAATGGAAGGATATCCAACTACACTAATAATTTACAAATTGTAGTTTAAAATCAGCCATCATTCCCACCCATTAAATCAACATTTAAAAAAATAGTGAAACTATCTAGAGCTGGTGCTGCTGGTACAAAGACAAGGCTGCACCTACTGCTACTGCTACTTTAAACTGGTATGATCTTGGGAGGCAGTTTGGCAAGAATCTTAAAAGCCCTTTGACCTTGTTACTTCAATTGGAGGAAGAATTTATCCTTATATACACACATACACACACATATATTCCTCAGGATATATGTGCATAGACATATATACATAGACATATGTATGTGTATATGTGTATACACATTATATAAACACATATGGACATATATGTATACATATATCTTATGCTATATTCTGATTTCTGTGAGAAGATATGTATTAAACTGTTATTTGAGCAATCACAAAGCATGAGTAGAAGCAGTAACGTCCAACCATAAAGAACTACTCCTAAATATACACGATCCATCTTTATGCTAGAATATTAAGAAATTCAAAATGTTTTCAAAGAAACATTGTTACATAAAGAATTGTCTAGGATGCAGTGTTAAACGGGAAGAGCACAGGATTCAAAAACACAAAGGGGCTGTCCAACAAAAGACCTGATTCCAAAATATAAAACAGTTTCACAACTGAATATTAAGATAACCCAATTAAAGTGTGAACAGGAGATCTGAACAGACAACTGGACAAAAGATGATATGCCACACAAAATGGTGTTAGCCAGCTGAGAAATGCAAATTAAGTTGGTGAGACACTGCTATGCTCCCATTAAGCATCTTGGATGAAAAAGATGGGCAGTACCAAGTTTGCAAAGGCATGAACAACAGGAAGTCTCAATTATTGCAGGTAGGAGTTTCAGAGTCCAGTCTCTGGAGAATAGTTTGCCAGGTTGTCACAAAGGTAAATGTACTCTTACAGCATAATCCACTCACCTTATTCCTAGGTAGCTAAGCAAGAGATTTTTTTAAAAAAAATAGGCGGTCCATTAAAAAAGACCTGGAAAAAAAAATTGTGCTAAGTGAAGTAAGTCAGGCTCAAAGAGACAAAGGATTTTTCAAACTTTCCCTAGAAAGCTTCCCATGGAAGCTAGATTTAGCTTACAAATGTATGAGTAAATACATTCGGTGGTATGCAGGTATATACAAATGTATTAACTGAAATATGGTATATTCAAGGGAGAACTCAAATAGTGTAATTTCTTAGAAAGGTGATGTTAAAGTTCAGAAAAATAAAACACCAGGAAGGTGTGAGGTGGGATCAAGGGGAAAGGGGTAGACAAATGAAGAGGAGAAGAAGGGGAATATTCAGTCAAGAATCCATTGTATGGGCTGGGAAGGTGGCTCAGTGGTAGAGCACTTGCCTTGCATGCATGAGGCCCTGGGTTTGATTCTTCAGCATCACATAAGCCAGAAGTGGCACTGTGGCTCAAGTGGTAGAGCTCTAGCCTTGAGCTGAAGAGCTGAGGGACAGCGCCCAGGCCCAGAGTTCAGGCCCCATGACCGGACCCCCCCCAAAAAAGAATCCATTGAATATCCTATAAAATTTTAAAAAGTAAGGGAAGGGGTGGGTAGAGGAAGGATGGATGAGAATTTTTAAAGGGATGACATTGATCAAAATGCATTATATTTATAAACTGCCTTGTTAAATGGCAACATTTTTGTGCAACTACTTAATGATAATTTAAAAAATTAAAAAGATATCCGTAGAAATCCTTGATTCTAGCCGGGCCCTAGTGGCTCATGCCTGTAATCCTAGCTACTCAGGAAGCTGAGATCTGAAGATCACAGTTCAAAGCCAGCCTATGCAAGAAAGTCTGTGAGACTCTTATCTACAATTAACCACCAGAAAATGGAAAGTGGGACTATGTCTCAAAATGGTAGAGCACTACCCTTTAGCCAAAGAGCTCAGGGACAGTGTCCAGGCCCTGTATTCAAACACCACAATTGGCCAAAAAAAAAATGTACATATGAACAGTCACTATAATAGCCCCAAATGGGCAAAATCACTCAACTATTTACCTACTCATCAATAGATAAATGAACACACAAACTGTGGTACCTACAAATAGTGGATTATTTCTCAGCAATAAAAAAAAATCATACAAAAGAATCTCAAAATGATCACACTGACAAGAAGTCAAACCTGAGTTTCCATGCCTATAATCCTAGCTACTCAGGAGGCTGAGAGCTGAAGACTGAGGTTCAAAGCCATGAACTTTACAGCTTCAGGTCAGGGGTGTGGAGGGGAAGTTGGGGAGAAGTTGGGGAGGTGGGGAGGGAAGGGATGGTAGGAAAAAAACAAAGGAGGGGGTAACAATGCTCGATAAGAAGTGTACTCATTACCTTACTCATGTAACCATAACCCCTTTGTACTATATATTTACAATAAAAATATATATTTAAAAAAACAAAGCCAGTCCAAGCAGACAAATCCAAGGGACTTGTCTCTCTTAGTTAACTATTTAAAAACATAGAAGTAGAGGCCCAAGTGAAGTGGTAGTCACTTATGAGTAAAAAAGCTGTGTTAGCGCACAAGGTCCTGAGTTCAAACTCCAGTACACACACACACACACACACACACACACACACACACACACACACACACACACACACACACACACACACACACACACACAAATGTTACCATCTATACAAAATTCTAGAACAAACAAAAACTAATTATCTGGAACTAGGTAAGGAAGGGATGCAAGGAATGAGAATGAATAAAGGAACTACAGAAGGTGCTATAGAGATGTTACATATCTTAACTGATACATTTGTTGAAAGTAAGTGAACTATATAGTTAAAGGAGCTGCATGTGTTTTATTTAATCTCAATCAAGTTTTATACAACTCTACAAAATGTATATAGAAAGTCCCAGTAAAAGATGGCACACCAATGATTTGCAGCTGTCTCCAAGATGCCACTAAATGACTTAAAGGAAAAGATACAGGCAAGTTGGAAATCTAATGCAGACTTCATTGAATATCTGTAGGTGGAACAGTTTACTCCCTGTGAATGTTCTGTGTTGACAATGAATAAGCTAAAGTACCATTGTCAGAGGTTGACCTGGGGAATGTGAAGAAGATAGGAAAAATGAAGAGGGGGTGAATGGTTTACTCCATGTACAAAATGAAGACTCCAAATAACTCATAGAGCTGGGCACCAGTGGCTTCATGTCTGTCATTTTAGCTACTTAGGAGGTTGCGAGCTGAGGATCACCATTCAAAGTCAGTCTGGGCAGGAAAGACTATGAGACTCTTGTCTCCAAATAACCATAAAAAGCCCAGAGTTTGTGGCCCAAGTAGTAGAGTGCTAGCCTTGAGCAAAAGAAATTCAGGGACAGTATGCTCAAGCCCAGAGTTCAACAATAGCACCAAAAATAAAAATAAAATAACTTATAGAGTTGATGTAACAAGATTCAATAGATAAAAAGTATGTTACTTACAACTAAAAGTTATCAGTGGAGGAATTATTACCATGGAGAAGGCAGGACATCATCACGAGAGCAGGATGTCTAGCAGATAATATCTAACATTGCTAAGCAGGAAGTGGTGGTAGACTCAGACCATCTAACATACACACTCACACAGACACATAGACTAACATAACAAGAGGAAGATGTAAGTACCACAGGCCAGCTCTCTCCGAGGATATTGAGTGGGGAAGGTGAGAAGGCTGCTTTACATCCTAAGCCCTTTAGTACTTGCCATTTTTATTAACTACATGCACAGTGCATTACTTCATGAAAAATAAAAACTATATTTAAAACAGCTGTACAAGGCATATGGTAGGCAATATTTTCAAATACATACACATAAGTTCATAGGGAAAAAAGACACAAAGGAAATATGGTCGTTATGTTTTGGTAGAAATTTTATGATGCTAGTTATTGCCTCTTTACATGCTTTCATTCTCCAGGTTTCTAAAATAAGCGTATGTTGTTTTATGAATGGGGGAAATGTTATATAAAGAATCAAAGACTTGCTGGGCACTGCTAGCTCATTCCTATAATCCTAGATACTCAAAAGGCTGAGATCTGAGGATCCAGATTCAAAGCCAGCCCAAGCAAACAAACCCAAGAGACTCTTATCTCTAATTAACCAGCAAAAGCCTAGAAGTTGGAGGTGTGGTAGAGTGCTAGCCTTGAACAAAAAAGCCAAGCAAGAGTGTGAGACCTTGAGTTCCAGCCTCAGTAACATTACAAAAACAAACAAACAAACAAACAAACAAGAATCAAAAGACTTTGGGGCTGGGAGTGTAGTATGGTGGTAGAGTACCTTGCTTGCCTAGCTACATCAAATAGATCCATCTAGCTTAAAGGAATGGGCTTCCACCTCAGAAATCCTTGCAAGGTCCTGGGTTCAACCCTCAGCCCCACAAAAAGAAATAACCAAAGCAAAGTTCAAGATCAAGTTTTGAATAATTTTGTAAATGAAGGAAGGAAACAATAAATATGCAAGTGTATTCGTGGGGGGGAAGATCGAAGAAAATATTAACAATAATTATCTTGGTGGTGAGGTGATGTACAATCTTTTCATCTTGCATTTTTTTCCCCAATATTTCCTCTATTATAAGCATGCATTAAACCAGTTTGGCTGGAGAACTAAATTTGATCTCTTTATTGGCTTCAGATCAAAACAATTAGGTAATGGCTCTGTGTGGTGCCAGGAACCTAGAAAACCCTCAGTGAACACTTGTGGCTTTTATGGAACTGAATATAATGAGGTTTGCTGGCAACTGCTTCTAATTGAGCCCGTTCAGTTTCACTCACTCAGCATTTACAGAGCACCTACTGTGTCCAGTGACCTGCACAAGAGACTCAGTGTAGGTGATGGAAATATAAGATACAGGAAGACTGATCTCACTGTGTGCAGCCAAATTTGCAGAGGAGAAAATATACCTCCCATGTGAAAAATGGGTGGACAACAGGTCTAGAGCTACAGCAAATGGATCCATCCAGCCTGAAGGAATGGGCCATTTGTCCGGGCCAGCTCCACCTTGGAAACCCTTGGTGGACTTTTGTTTGGCAGCCTCTTCTCTAGGCCCCTGCATCTCCTTCCAGCTCCTCAGTGCCCACTCTCCCCTTCCACCATGCTAACAGCAACAGAGACCCTGGAGAGCCATTTCCCTCCTCCCCAGTTCTCCAAAATACTCAAGACCAGGATGAATAGCAACAAACTCCCAGGATCCTCTATCTTTCAACTACACTTCTCTTTAGGAAAGGCTGAATTATTCTCCACGGGAAAGCCAGGAAGCCAGTAAGAAGAAAGTGAAAGAGCACCATGAGTGTGTGCTCCACCCCTCTCTGCCACCCTCTCTGAAAATGCTGAGAAATCACCACTAGCCAAGAGCATCTAACTCCCCATCGCTAGATGACAGGCAAGGGGAAAAAACACAAGACTTCCTGGTAAGCCCAGCCAAATCTGCTGGGAGACCCTCCACAAGAAAGGCATGGCACAGACGTGGGCAGAATGATCCGTTTGTCACACATCAGAACATGGTTTGGTGTCCCTATCCCCATCTACAGTTCTATCAAGGTCAAAGGAAATACTGAAAAGATAGGCTAAAATGCAAGTTTTGCTCAAGGTACACGTGACATTCCAGAGGTTGGTGACCAAACATGATATAAAGTTTGAAGAGAAGATCTAAAGACTTGTTATTGAACTCATATTTCTTACCTACACCCCTATTGAGGGTATAAAACAATCTGGCTTTTAGAAATTACAGGAGACGGTTTTGAAGAAAAGAAATGTTGGTGTGCCATGAGCCTCACCCGCCTCAGAGGAGAGTGATGACAGGTGCCTGTGTCTAATTTCAAATTGGTGACATGGGACTTCAAAGGGAGATCACCTTGGGAAACTTGGCACACGTCCCCTGTGATGGGGGGGTGGGTAACACGGTAGATGTTGGATTTCCAACTTGGAAATCCAAAAGGCTGGAAGAGATGGGCTGGCTGGACGCTTCTACTGTAAAAAGAAAGATCTTTCTTTCAGCCTTGGAACTGACCTGTAAACTCTCAGAGTGGTTCTGAACAGGGACGTCTGAGAACTTCCCTTGGACCAGTTGGCAAGCTGCTGGTGTGTAGACATGGCGGACCCCTTGAGGGAGATGACATCAGTAGGGAGAAGCTGAAGTAATCTTTAGTTCCTGTGAGGTAGGGAAGAAGTATGTGCTGGTAAACTGATGCCTGGGCAAGAGAACTTCAGGACAGGGCAGATGGAAGGCTTCCCAAAGACCCCATGACCGTAGCCAAGAAAAAGCACCAGCAGCCATCTTTCCATCTGCAGTACAATAAGAGTTTTCCTGTCCCACTCACCTCCTCTCCTTGCCTGTTCCTGTTCTAAAGAGGTCACAGTTCTGAGGAGCTAAAGGAGGAGTTAATAAAGAAGAAACGTTTGTCCCCAACCCTTCCCAACCACATGCATCCTGCCTGTAGTAGTCCCAGGTATTGAATGGGGAGTTTTGCTATTACATGGGTATGAGCATGGGCTAGCTGAATGGAGATGGTGTTTGAGGGCTTCAAGTGGCCACATAACTTTTTAACACCTAAGAATGACCAAGGAAAGTCGGAGAACTATGCGAATTTATATCCAGAGGGAAATGAAGGACTTTCCTCCATAAATACTTTAAAAACACATGAATAAATGGAAATAGAAATACCATGGTTTATACCACATTTTCTTGATGGAATTCTATGCTTCCATCAGAAAGAATTATACTACCCCATTTGTTAGGAAATGGAAAGACTAGGAAAAAAATCATATTAAGTGAAGTAAGCCAGACCCAAAGAAATATAGGTCCCGTGGTTTCCCTCATTTGCAATAATTAGTATATGTCTAGGATAATTTTATCAGATGAGTAGATGCTAAGTGAAATGAACCCCAAGAGATGAACACAAGAGGTTTTTCTTTGTTGTTGTTGTTTTTAATGTACTATGTGATTTTTTTTGTTTTCTTTATATGTTCTTCCCCTATGGTAGATCCCCTGTTGTCACTGTACTTGATTTTGGTACTCTGCATCTTGTATATACATTTGTCTTATTTGGAGAGGGGAAGGGGAATAACAAAATGCTAAAACAGGGACACAGGATGACCCATAGCAACAATGATACCCACAAGATAGTATATTGGAAAAAGTTGTAAAACTTTGTTGGGGGAGGGAAGAACAAGGGAGGGGGAGAACAAGGGAAGGGGTAACAATGGTGGATAAGTAATGTACTCATTGCCTTACTCATATAACTGTAACCTGTCTGTACAGCATCTTTACAATAAAATAAATAAATAAATAAATAACATGGTTTCATATGGTATCTTAGGAGTTTTGATTATTCAAAGTTCCAGTCCTCCCCCTCTGCTGTGGAATCTATTACTTTTTCAAAACTACACAACACTCCCACCCCACAGCTAGCCCCAGTGCTACTCTTTATATGGAGGTCTGAAATGAAAATGTTCAAAGGAATAGTCATAGTCAAGGAGATCCCAGAGATTGTGAGAAGCATTATGAATGCAAAAATCCTTACTAAGGAAGGCAGAAAATCTTTTCAGCAGTTATATTCCTATTCTCAGGACTTGAATGTTCTACCGAAACAGGAGCTGCAGAAAGTTCTATCAGCTCTACCAGCAACATGGAAAGGAACTGTCACAGATAGTTACATTTGGGGTGGAGAAGAAGGAAAGAACACAATGAATGCTTCGCTCGATACTGCCCGTGTGCTATAAACTTTTACACATCTCATCTCATTTCATCTTTGTCACTATTGTGACAAGTAATACTATTATCCTCCTTTACAGAGGAGATCCTGGGACTCATAAAAGTTAAATGCCTTCTGTTTGTACACACCATCCACCTTCCACCCTACAAGGCTGCCTCTCCATAATGTTAAATGTGACTAATGCACAATGTCATATAAGGGGTTGTAGAATGCATAGCTGATCATTCTACAAATGATGCCCAGAGGACAGTGTATAAGGCAGCCAGGCCCCAGAACATAGCTCCCTTTCAAAGGACTCCTGTCTACAGCCCTTGATGAAGTTCCGGGCTCCTGGCCTTCACCTGGACCACAGTGTTAATTGATTCAAAGGATCTCACCTGTAAATGGGCCAGAGACCTAAGAAAAGATCTGGAACAAAATATGTATTCAAACAAGGACAATGGGGATTGACTAGATCCGTGGGATTTTCTCTCTCATTGAAGGCTGGAGTCAGGAAACAGCTATGAGAGTAAAAGCCAATAGAAGCATAGAAGAGAAACCACTGGGCAGGTGTATGAGTGAGCCTGGAGAGGTGAGAAGTCATAGGATGGCAAAAAGATGCCTCCAAATGAGAGGTTGGTAACTGGCAGTGGAAACAACAGTAGTGAAAACAGGAGGTGGGTCTCCACAATAACTAAAGGCAAACGGTTCTTGCTGCTGTGGAGGCCATGGATGATCTCGGTTCTCAGCCCCTTGAGGAGTTTTTAGTCCCTAAACTATATCTATCCCAATACCCAGGAAACCTGGTCACTTAGCCACTCTGGCCTTCCCATGAGGTACCTATCTTCCGCTAAAACAAGCATCAACAAACTACAGTCCATGGATCAAATCCAGCCTACTGCCTATTTGTGTTGGTTTGGTTTGGTTTTTTTTTTAAAGTTTCATTGCAACAAATGGAACATTTACACTCATTCAACTACAATATTGCCTACTGCAGCTTTTGGACCATAATAACAATGTTGACTAACTGTGACAGGAAATTACAACCCATAATGTCTTCAATATTTACAACCTGGTTGTTTACCGAACAAGTTTGTTTTCAGATAGCACTCACTATGGAGCTCTTTCTGTAAGTCAGACACTGTTCCCAGTATTTCACTTGCCAAATTTCACTTCACTCTCACAAAAGTCTCGGAGAGATGGGCCTGGCCCCTCTCTCTTGTAACTGCAAGGTTACAGATGAGGAAACAAAGACCTGGAAAGATTGAAGGAGCAGTTGCTTTAGGTTTAGTGATAAAGAGAATTCAAATGCAGACAGCGAGAATCTGGAGTTGCTCTTGGAACTCCCAATCTATACTTACAACTGACACATTTAATTCCATAGCTCTTCACAATAAAGATCGTGTTAGAGCACAAGTGTTTTTATGCCAGGAACACACAAAGAGATGTTTCTAAAAGGATTTTTTTAAGTTTATTTATTTTTTATTCTTTTACATTTTTCTCCAGTGCAATATCTGAGAAGCATCTGTAGTAGTGGTGAGCTTGTGCTGTAAACTAACGCAGCAGGCTGTGATTAGCAGGAGCTCCCCTAATTCAGGAAGAACCACAGAGAGGGCAAGAGGCCATCATGGAGACACCTAGAGACTCTGATCATCCACAGAAATACCACTACAGGAAAAAAATATTTTTTCTTTTCCTTCCTTCCTTCCTTCCTTCCTCCTTCTTTCTTTCCTTCCTTCTTTTCTTCCTTTCCTTCTTTCCTTCCTTCCTTCCTTCTTTCTTTCTTTCTTTCTTTCTTTCTTTCTTTCTTTTCTTTCTTTCTCTCTCTCTCTCTCTCTCTCTCTCTCTCTCTCTCTCTCTCTCTCTCTCTCTCTCTCTCTCTCTCTCTCTCTCTCTCTCTCTCTCTCTCTCTCTTTGATTGTAGAGCTTGAACTCAGGGCCTGGGTGCTGTCCCTGAGCTTTTTTCACTCAAGGTTAGCACTGTACTCATTTAAGCCTCAGTGCCACTTCCAGTTTTCTGGCAATTAATTTGAGATAAGAATCTCACAGACCACTCTGAAAACATTACAGGAAGGAATAGGAGAAACCCTAGGTCTCCTTGGCTCAGGTCGAAATTTTCTGAATAGAGACCCGGAAGCACAACAAATCAAAGAAAGGTTGGACAAATGGGATTGCATAAGGTTGCAGAGCTTCTGCAGGGCAAATGACATAGCTGGCAAGATCAATAGAAAGCCCACCGATTGGGAGAAGATCTTTACTAGCCATACAACGGACAAGGGTCTCATATCTAAAATATACTTGGAACTCAAAAAATTAAACCACCCAACAACAAATCCTCAAAGAAACAACTGCCCAATAAATAAGTGGGCGAAAGACTTAAAGAGAAGCTTCTCTGAAGAAGAAAGAAGGATGGCCAATAGACACATGAAGAAATGTTCAACATCCCTAGCCATAAAAGAAATGCAAATCAAAACAACATTGAGATATCACCTCACTCCAGTTAGAACAGCAAAAATCAAGAACTCTAATAACAACAGATGCTGGAGGGGATGTGGACTGAAAGGAACCTTACTTCATTGTTGGTGGGAATGTAAACTTGTTCAACCACTTTGGAAAGCAGTATGGAGGTTCCTCAAAAGACTTCACATAGATCTCCCCTATGATCCAGCAATCCCACTTTTGGGCATTTACCCAAATGTTTACAAACAAGACCACACTAAAGCTACCAGCACAACTATGTTTATTGCAGCATTATTTACCATAGCTAAGATATGGAACCAACCCAGATGCCCCTCAGTAGATGAATGGATCAAGAAAATGTGGTATATATACACAATGGAATTCTATGCCTCCATCAGAAAGAATGACATTTCCCCATTTGTTAGGAAATGGAAAGGTTTGGAAAAAATTATATTAAGTGAAGTAAGCCAGGCCCAAAGAAGCATAGGTCCCATGGTTTCCCTTATTTGCAATATCTAGTATAGGTATGAGTCAAGCGGAAAAGGCCAGATAATGTGATGTTAGGAAAATGAAACCTTAAATATGTATTTTAATGTTTTCGTTTCTTTCATGCATGTGTTTCTAATGCATTTATAAGATTATTTCTTTGTTGCTTTGTATGTCCCTCCCCCACAGTGTAACCCCCGCTTTCACTATATTTGATGTTAGTATAACATGTGGAGGAGATGGGGACAAACAAGTCGTTTAAGGATTCAGGTGGACCTGTTGCAACAATGAGAAGTACAAAATGTCATGTCAAAACCAGCTTTACAATTTCGGTGTGGGGGGGGAGGGGGGTATAATTGGGTGGGGGGAGGGGGGTAAAATTGGGTGGGGGGAGGGGGGAGGCGGGGAAGGGAAGTGAAGGGTAAACAAAGGAGGAGGCTGCAATGCTTGGTAAGAAATGTATGCATTATCCTGCCCATGTAATTGTTGCCCCTCTGTACAGTATGTTCTCAAATAAAATAAAATACAATTAAAAAAAAAAAAAAACTAATCCATAAATAAACATGTTACAACAAAATCAAAAAAAAAAAAAAAAAAAAAAGAATCTCACAGACTTTCCTGCCTGGGCTAGCTTTGAACCATGATCCTCAAATCTCAGCCTACTGAAGTATCGAGGATTATAGGCGTGAGCCACCAGTGCCAGGCTAGAACAAATCTTCCATATGGAGGTAAGTCAGAACTGCTATTTACACTCAATAGTCAGTTGAGATATGTTGGGAAGGAATGAGGTATTTTCTCTGCCTCCAAAAGACAACAACAAAAAGGAGTTGGCTTCTAAGGCCACATCAAAGCAGGAAACAAAGTGAAATGTATGAGTATTTCCTGGTTTCTGTTTCCCTTCACAAAGTCTGTCAATGTAAGGTTTAATTTGGCTTGAATGAGAGGAAGTAGTGGTGATGGTTAAGTAGGGGTGATGCTATGACACAGACACCCATCAGACAGAAGAGCTACCTGATCATGGCAGACAAGGTCCTGCAGACCCCTCGGCTGGTGGTCAGACTTTAGTGACTGGATCATAAGAAGGTAGAAAAGTATGTCAATGAGGTTTTGGTAACAGATACTTGAGATAATGGACTTCAGAAGTTGAAGGTTTATTAATGTATCTCACCATAAAAGCTTTAAGTCTGTAGTTCTAATCCATGATTGGCTGGACAGGTTTCTTTTAGGCCTGTGGTGATGGAACATATCATCATAGCTTAAGGTACATGGAAAAGCCAAGCCACTCACTTCATGGCAAGCTAGAGTGGCAGGGGCAAGGGTGAGAAAAGGAAGAGGAAGAGACCAGAGTCTCACAATTCTTTTCAAGAGTATGATGACTTAAAGACTTCCCACTATGCCCCCACCTCTTAAAGGTTCCACCTTCTCTCAATAGCACCAAAGGTTGGAGATCAAGCCTTTAATACACAGGCCATAGTGAATATGGTCATTTAAGTAGATGTTGAATGCCTACTCTAATACCCTAAGCATTACAGAAGAGAAACAATGAGTGTGAGTTGGGAGGCTAGGGTGGGAAGTGTAACAGCCATCTACCAACTTGATGGAAAGTTCTCCTATTCTTTACATACAATATGGCCAGTCCTGTACTTCTTACCTAAACTTCATTTCTGAGTATTGTTCATACACTTTGACCCTGAAGATAATTTAGACTAATGTTTACCAGACATACCTGATCACATGACTCATCTGATGATATAAAATACAACTTTCTAGGCTTAGAAGCCTAGTTACACCCATCTTATGACCCTTGTAATCTGATAAGCCCAGGAGACAATGATCCAATCCAACTTCCCCAAACATTACCACTGACAAGGCAGAAATGATTGAGCCCACCTAACCCCAGATCAGGTAGAACCTCCAAGAGCAGCCCTGGAAACTGAATCACTGAGATCAGCAAAGTGTGGGCAAGCTCAAAGCACCCACATTCCACATTAGAGGAAACTGAGAGTTTACCAGATAGGAATAGCTTTCTCCGGGCCCATAGAGGATGGTGGCAGGAATGGGATAAGAACCAAGATCTCCAAATTCTCAAAACAAGACTATTTGGATTTATTAACCATCCACGAATCCTTACAACGGGTAAAGTATGTTGTAAAAGAAATATTTTTACTCTTACTTTACAAAGGATTCTGGAGCAGGTACAGTGACTTTTCCAGTGTCTAATAACTCACCAATGGGACAAAGATTCAAGGTTTGTTCCTGGAAGCACAAACTTCTACTTCTTCTCCCATAGGGGCTCTCTAGCAAGAGATTGGTAAAGTTCAAAGCATGGCTGAGAGAAGACAATACATTTCACCTTAGCTATCCACTTTGAGGGAAATAAGAAGCCAGGGTCAGATTGTATCCTTAGACGAACTTCTGCACATTTTTATTAGTTAGCTGATTGCTTCCACCTACCTCCCCCCTCCCAGAAGTATCTTAACAAGTTCTATTTATAGTTGACCAAGAGAGTATCAGTTCTATCTTTCTGGGGGCTCCTGAGGCCCCTATCTTTAGGCTATCATGGCTCTGATACTTGGTGTGGGCAAAGTGGGGATTAAAATTGTGATGCTGGTTACCCTGAAAACCTTGATAACATCGCACCATCTTCCCCTAGCTCTGCTGTGAGAAAACCACTTCCTCTGCTCCCCCCCACCTCTGCTCATATATTTAAAAGGTAAATGCCAAACCTCAGTCCCATTGAATTAATTACCTCTTCAAGCTGATCTCTTCTCCAGTTCATAATGGGAAGATGCAAATGCAACCAGAGTCATCTTGTACAGAAAGGAAGGGCTCCTTCTCAGGAGAGTTTCCCTTTCATGATATGGGCACTGCCTGATAGTGACTTCTGAAGGCTGCCCCAAGGGCCTTGATCTCTGTCCACATGTGTTCCCTTCCATCCTGAAGGCAGAAATCATTCTAGTGTGACCAGACCCATTTCTGTGGTCAGTAGTCATGCCTGAAAGTCATCAGAAACAGTGTCTGAATTGCCCTTACCAGCCTTATTTTCACATTCTACTTTCACAGTGTTAGCTAAGCATGGTATCTTCCATAAATGATTCATGGCAGGACTCTCAGTGCATTTTCTTTTCTAATAACCATCGCTCCCTGCCAGCCCATTATAGATGAACCAAGATACAGAAGAATGGTGAGCCCCTATAAAAGATTATCCCTTGTGTGTCCAGAATGACCACCTTGACCTCAGCAATATTAATCCCTGGCCCAATTCTGTTGAATATGTCAGACATATCCTCAAGTCATTGGATCTAACTACATTGGTTTGGTGCATTTTTTTTCTACCTGTTTTGAGCAACCTCTGTGTAGGGTTTACTCATGAGTGCAAACATGCAGACATAAATCACAACCTTTATACCCTGGAATTAAAAGGCCAATGAACTGTCTAAAAAGCCATCCCAATCCCTACCCCTGCATCTCTGAAAGCATAGCCTAAATCATTCCAGGCAGTTTAAAATGTTGAACCCCATGAAGAAGACGCCAACGCTTTGTCCGTAAGTTATGTTGGTATTTAGCAGGTCCGAGGAAGGTCCTCTGATTATAGTGATAGATGCCCTCTTTTCCCTTCTCTGCAGACAGGAAACAGCCCACCAAGTGAATCAGGCCAATTTACCATCAGTAGGTTATGAGACTATGCCTATGTTTACACTTCTGTTCTCCGTCAAGAGATCTGTTTATTTAATTGATGGCTTCTGCCTTCTTTAAAGGTTACTTTGGTATTTAGCAGGTGTGGAAAGAGCCTGAGATGTGACAAATGATACCTGCATTTACTCTGCTCCATGCTGCCATCAACGCACAACCCTAACAGCCCAGACTCCATGCACTCTGTACTGCCTCAGTTTCTCACCTTCGGAGAAGGGCATCAGTGAGTCACTAATGGACGAACTTTATCATTTCATCTTGCCCTGGATACGGCTTGAACTCTAAAGCATTCACGTGAAAAGTACTTTGAATTGTACAGGATGGTACAGCCTGGAGGGAAAGACACTCAAGGAAGCAGAACACTGGTTTGAAGGATCTAATTTGCTTAGAATCCCCCAATATTCTTTTTTTATTGATGTTAAAATAAACAAAGTGGCTTAAGACAACACACACTTATTATTTTTTAGTACTGAAGGTCAAGGTCCTAAAATCAAGGCATGAGCAGGGCCACATGTCTTTCTAGAGACTGTGGGGGAACATCCTTCCTCTTACCTTCCCATCTAGAAGCTGCCTACATTCCTTGACTTGTAGCCAAGTCAGCAATAGTGGGTCAAATCTTCCTCATACCCACCACGCTGACATTCACTCTTCTGCTTCCCTCCCTGGTCTTTTAAGGACCCTTGTGATTATGTTGGCCTTCCTGTATGATAGAGACTCGTCTCCCTATTTTAAGAGTTATGGCAGTGAATGAGAGTTACTGACAGTTCCAACTTCCATCCAGCCCCAAAGTTCAGGAAACAAACAACTTTTTAATACTTGAAGTTACCTGGGAGTAGAACTGCCTGCGATTGAAGATATATGTTTCCTAGTTTCTTAAGGGTTTGAGGCATGGACCAAAGAACCACTTCATAAATAAGTGGTTACTACATGATAAGCACTCTGGTAAGCACTTAGGATTTCTTACATTGCTGACTCCCTTCTGGAGTGCCACTAACTAGACAGAAGTGATTATTTTAGAGAAGATAAATGTGATACTCAGAGAAATGCAAGTGAGAAGTCCAGCTCTGCTTAGTATCAGCTGCATGACCCTTAGACTTAGCCTCTCCAGTCTTCTGTAAAATGGGTAGAACATTATGGGTGGGAATGGAAGGGAAAAACTAGGAGGGAGGGAGGGAGGGACGTAACATTGTCCAAAAAGAAATGTACTCTTGACCTGACTTATGTAACTGTAACCCCTCTGTATATTACTTTTATAATAACAATAAACAAATTTAAATTCTAAAGTTTGAATCATACTGCCAATTCCAAAGTCAGATAATCTGGACAGTTGGTGTTATATTCTCCAGATTATTCTGATTTACCATACCTTTTTCTTTTAATAAAGTGTTCTTCATGCTCCCCCATCACAAATAGTTATTTTAAGTAGTTATATACAGGGATTTCAATTCAACATGTCAGTTTATGAGTATAATGTATCTGGGTCAGTGTCACTCTTCCATTATTTTCTTCTTTCTCCTCCATCTATTGCATCCCTTCAAGTTACTGTATTCAGTTTTTATATACATACACGAGTATTATAACTGAATTTGCCCTCCATTCTTTGAGTATCACTGATGAGAGGGTCACATGAGATTTAGCTTAGCTCTCTCAATGTGTGTGTGTGTGTGTGTGTATGTGTGTGTGTGTGTGTGTGTGTGTGTGTGTATGTAGCTGTTAATATATGGACCTATGTCAGTATCACATTTTCCCTAGATTTCAAATTTTTAAAAGCTTTACCTTCATGTGATTTAGCATTTGCTTTAATTAGGCATTATCATAACTTTATTAAATTCATAATGGACTTACCAAAAAATGGGTAAAATGGTAGAATGAACTCACCTCAAGGGGTATTCATAAGGGTTGAATGTGATCATAATAACATCAAATTATTGACTTCTGGCACGTTGTAGGAGAAATATTGAGCAGTGAATCTGGCTTATGTATAAGCCTACTTTTCACTACAATTTAGCTTAGCATGATATAGTGGACTTCTGGGCTGAATGCCTAGCACTGAGGTCTTCTCCAGAAGCCAGAGCTCAGGAAGCCATGTTTTTCCTACATGTCCTTCACCTCTCAGCCATGACTGATTGAACCAGAAGTGGACACCTGACTCTAGATGAATTAATAGATGTTCTCTCCCAGTGCATTGGAATCATTTGAACTCAGCTACTGTGGCCCATTTTTTTCCTGGGCTTGGGTACTATAAGGCATTCTTTTCCTTTTTCTTTTCTTTCTTCTTTTTCTTTCTTTCTCTTTTCTTTTCTTCCCCCCCCCCACCCCCATATTCTTGCAGAACAGGGTCAGAGAAGGAGTCTTCAAAGAAAGGATTCAACAGTAGCCAGAAAGGAGCTATGGTAAGAGCTGGAAGGTTTAAGCAGCTGTCTGCATCCTCCTTCCCCTCCCCTTCCAAACCCACCCCCTTCCCATTCAAAAGTGTCCTTGAAATGCTCTGTGTCCTCCTCAGTGTCCTTCCATTTCAATCCAGTGTCCTTGAGGGAGTATCTCATTTACAATCAGAAAGCCCTAACACACAGGTGTTCGCAAACACTTGCAGGCCTTGGGGACTAGATGTGACCCCCAAGCCTTTTCTCCTCTCTCTCCACCCAGAAGGGGCAGGCATTGTAGTCAGGAGGCTCCTCCATTTACTGAAGCAGGTAGAGCCAGGATCAGCACCTACAGCCTTCTCCCTGCCTGGGTGAATTCTACCCTAAAAGGCCAGCTGTCTCTAAATTCACTTCTTTAGCTTGAATGCCCACAGTTTGAGAGCCAAGATGACTGGAATGGGGGGGGGGGGCGGTTTAGAATCCAGGGACTGAGAAGAGCAAAGGAATTTTCACATTAGGAGACCAAAACACCCATTCAAGAGGCTAATTTCAACACAAGCTCTGGAAAGCTTCCAACTGCACCTGGATCTGTCTGGATGGTGCTGGGAAAGAGAACAGCCAGGCATCATTTGCATATATGCAAACGAGGCTTTCCACAGCTGCCCAGAAGCTACCTCTGCTTGAGCACTCTGCTCAGTAAGCTGGGGACTACTTTTATCTATCTTCTCAGCCTTGGAAGAAAAGAAAGATGGGCTTACCACTGCTTCTCGCCAAGCGGACAAGGATAGAGTCATCCCAACCCCTTGGGCTGAGAAGCAAAGAACTTAAATTTACAGAGTAAGAAATGGGAGTGGCTCCTCTCTTCCTCCCCAACCCTGCAGCATTTCTCCACTGGGCAGAAGCCAAAGGCCAGTCCCATCACCCAGGGTTCTGTCTGGTGGGCCATGCTGTGTTGGCAGGAGAGCTGCCTGCTTCTGGGGGCTTCCTCATTCCCCAGCCTCAAAAGCCTCCCAGTGCTAAGGCCTTCCATTACCTTGTCCTTGCCATCCGTGGCTGGAAGAAGACACCAGATCATTGTTCTGGGAATTAGAAGGCCACGGGATCCCCAAATCTCAACCTCCTATAAAATTACAAGGGAAGCAAGCAGGAGAGTAAAAATTGTTTTAGTTAAGACACTCAGCCTAACAAGATCTTAGCTTGACTGCCGATCAATACAAGTGATACTGCTTCAACTAAGAGGCCAGCCAATTACTCATCTTCCCCATTTCCCATATACCTGATGACCCCCACACAGTTGGAAAACCACTGAGTCATTGATCCCCAAGTACCATTCTTGCTGCCAGACCCTGTGATTTTCAGGCCCAACATAGCCTTCTGAAGAGTAGAAGAAAAGAGAGAGCTGAGGATGGATACACTCTGAGACCAGCCCCCAAGTCCTCCAGCTCCACACATACTCCTAGAACTCAGAGAAATCCTGGCAGAGCCTCTCTGCTCCACACATACCTGCTGTGACTCAGAAGTTTTAGAAAGATTTTTCTGAGCTTCAGAGTCCCCCTCTGAGCACAAGGAAGGAGGGCTTGCCTTGCTTGCTTGCCCTCAGCCTCTCTCTCCCCTCTCTGTCTTGTGCTAGTCTGTGCCTACACACACACACACACACACACACACACACACACACACACACACACACACACACACACACACACACACACACACACACAATCAGCTTATCAGTGCCTTTAGTTCCTCATCCCAACCGTTGCCCATTCCAGCCCAGTCCGAGCCTGGGAAAATACATGAACAATACCTGGAGAAGAGGATCAGGTATCCTGTGAGAACCGGGGCCCCTACAAAACACACAGATGGTTAATCCCCAGGTGATTCTGAGCTTTCTTTTCTTCCCTTCTCCCCTCCCTGTCTGCTCTGTTTCCAGCCCTGGGCCAGTGTCCCTGCTCTCCTGACAGACATCCTTTGCTCCGGCTTTGCCCTGGATGCCAGTTAACTAATTGTAGCTCCCAACAAGCCACTCTCCTTCTCTATGCCTTCATTTGCTCATCTGGAAAGTGAAGGGTTAACATTGGCAAAGGGATTTTGAGATGTCACAGATCCCTTCTGATAGAAGCCAGCTACACACACACACACACACACACACACACACACACACACACACACACACACACACAGAGCAATTTTACTGACAAGTTCAAGGACCCCACACATAGACTGGAGGATGGCTCTCCAGGAGTCTTGTCCATGCTCATGTTCTGAGTTTAGGATGCTGAGCCCAGCTCCTCCACCATGCCCTAGGCACCAAAGGAGCCACAGGAAGGTGTGGCTAGGACAACCAGATTCTACTGCAGCTTTCTAGCCCCTCCCCTTCCTTCCTCCTCCTTATCCCTGCTCCCCCCACAGCTCCTACCTCCTCCCCTTGTGCAGGAGAGCTGTACTTGGTTAGCCCCTTGGCTGACACGGTGCAGAACAAAGGGGCTGCAGCCTCTCATTCTTTTACCTTAACTCTCCAAGGGGTTTAACCTATTCTGCAGAGTGGGGTCTGTAGTACACCCATCCATACACTCTAGGCTTTGGCTCATGGTCTCCGGGCAAGTCCAGCCTCCCACAATCACCATCTGGAAATGGAGTCCAAGGGACAGGGCCCTGGCTTGAGAACCAGTGGCCCCCTACAACTCCTTCCCAAACCCAGCACCCCCAGCACAACTTCCAACACTGTTTGGCTCAGAAGCCTTCAGTGGTTCTCCACTGCTTACAGCTGAAGCCACTCAAAGAGCTCCAGCTCAGCCCTATCCCCAGCCCCAAGTCTTCCTGCATCCTCCTGTAAAAGTCATGCACGTGAAGCCAGGCACCAGTGGTTCACACCTGTAATCCTAGCTACTCAGGAGGCTGAGATCTGAGGATCATAGTTCCAAGCCAGCCTGGGCAGAAAAGTCCATGAGACCCTTATCTCCAATTAGCCACCAAAAATCCAGAAGTGGAGCTGTGGCTCAAAGAGGTAGAGTGCTAGTTTTGAGCAAAATAATCTCAAGGATAGCAGCCAGGCCCTGAGTTCAAGCCCCTGAACCAGCACACACACACAAAATGTCCTGTGCATGAGCCAGTCTGGTGACCAGTTACACTGTCTCTTCTCTGTACACGTGTTAAAAGAAAAAAATCTCTCCCCATTTCTCCCTTTACCTACAGCCCAAGTGAGCTCAGGTGGCCACTCTCTGGCCTTTCCAGATTCCTCTCTACCTTGAACTTCCTCCCAATTGAACCCCTATTCAGTGCTGAGTTCAAGGCCAAGTACAAGGCCAAAATCTTTTGTTAGTTGCCCCCTTGAATCTTCCCATAAACCCAAGACAGCAGCTGGTGATCATTCTCCCAACTCCCTGAAAGAGGAGAACAGAGAAAGACAAGGGAGGAACACTGCACCATGTACTATTCACACCCAATTGTTTCATTCTCCCAACCATCTTACCAGTAGGAGTCACCATACCCATTTTACAAATGAAGAAACTGAGGTTCATGGAGGTTTTTCTGGCAGTTCTATACCAGTCATCCTACAGTTCTTAGGCCCAAAGCCTAAGAAATTGCCCTCACTGGGCAATTTCATCATGTACACTGAGGCAGGGTGAGTTTTCCCAATGCCTTTACTTTGGTCAGAAAATGGGTACCCAAATGTTAGAATCAAATGATTTTATTTTTTAGTAATTGAAAGTATTTTCTTACTGACTTCCATTATAGGATTGGAAATGTAGTCCCAAGGGCAACAACTGTGGCCTGAAGATATAATTAAAAGCATACAGGAGTTCGGTGTGTATTTTTAAATGGCACAATGAGAGGAACACTAATGATTTTATGACACAGCAGAAAAGCAACCAAAAGATCACCAGAGAGGCTGCAACTAGTCTTCTCCTTCTAACAACGCTGGATCTAGCTGGAGAAAGGAAGGCCTTGATTTCTTTTCTAGTCCTTTAAAATCAAAGGGTAGTTGTAAAGCACTACTTTTTAAACCCTGTACTTTTAGGTGTTCTCTATAAATAGCTTTAGCCTGTAGATGTTTGTGTAGGGATGAAGCTAATAATGTATTTCTGCCAGGGTCCTTTATGAGCTCTTTAAGGCGAAAGCTAGTATTTTTGCCCCCTAGAGAAGCATGGAGATCATTTTCATAATTTATTGTTTCTTTAAGTGCATAGTGGATTTCCTTTAAGAGGTACACAAGGTGGCCCACTTCAAATGGATCCTGTTTAATAATTCAGTGAGACTTGAAGGATTTGGGCTTTAAGTGAGCAGTAGTAACCCAGCAGAAGGAGATGGGCAAAGGCCCAATTCATTCTAGCCCACAGGGCTGCGTTCCCCACTAGGGCAGAGGAGGAGCTCTGCTGCTGATTGGGCCAAGGCCACGCCTTGTTAAAAATAAATAAATAAAGGAGTCAGTGAGGCAGCTGTGTTTCATTCTCCACCCCACTTAAATCCCTCGGATCTTCCCATTTATTCATTCATTCATTTATTCCCTACTCAATTAGTTGTTCAAGTATTCATGTATCCATCCATTAGTCCATTTGTTGAACACGTACCAGGGCAACTTGGATTCAACAGTGAACCATGGTATGTGCCCTCAGAGAGTTTTGTCTGATAGGAGAGAGGCAGCAAGAGAGCTACAAATGGTGCAAGGAGTAGCAGGTGCCTTAAGAGAATTCCAGATCAAATGTGGCAGGGGCTTTGTGGAAAGAGTGGCTGTTCCCTGGGAAAATCCATAGAAAATCAGGAGCAAATCCATAGAAGAGAGGGCTGAAATGTTCTCAAGTGGAGAGAGAGAGAGAGAGAGAGAGAGACAGACAGACAGACAGACAGACAGACAGACAGACAGACAGACAGACAGACAGACAGACAGAGACAGAGACAGAGACAGAGACAGACAGACAGAGACAGACAGACAGAGAGAGACAGAGAGAGAGAGATAATAGGAGTTAGGGGAGTTGGAGTGGTCTTCTAGATAAAAGAACACAATTCAAACACATGGACAAAAGACAGGAGTGGCTCCCTTTGGGAAATGAGGAGTATAAGAAATCTAGCGAAAAGGATTTGGAGGAGAGGTTAAGGAGCTGAGAACAGACGATGAGGCTATCTTTCAGAAAAACGCAAAGAGGGTAAAGATGAGGAGTATGGTTTCAACTGGACAGAGTCCAAGTCCACACATCAAACAAAATGGCAGGCAAGTCCTGGGTATTTCTCATAGGTGTATTTCTCCGGCAGCCACTGACATGGGCTCCCAGCTGCAGGAGGGAGTGAGCCTTCTCTGCTCTCATAGTTCAGCCAGGAAGAGCTTGCCTTAAACAAGAATGCATCCTGAGTCTCAGTGTCAGAGACACAGATCCCAGGCCAGCCCAGCCCAACATTCCTAGAATAAACAGATGTCTTTGCTTGCATTACCCTCTTTATTTTAGAAAGCCCAAATCATTTCTGTCCTCTATCCCCCAAAAGGCCCAAGGCTGGAGTCTAACCTGAAGATCCTTCCCAGGCCTGCTGCAATACCCTGCCTGTGACCTTCCTTACCCGTGTACTTCATGGTCCCACACATCTGTCACTCGATCCTAAATTAAAGTCACCACCAATGCAGGTGCTAATCCACTTGGCTAGCTTCTATTTGGTAGATTTTCACACTGATGCTGAGCTCCATCTTTAGGCATATGACACAATCAAGTAATGTCCAGCGAAAGTGGTCCCGCTGAGTCTCTCTGTGAACACGAAGGACCTGAGGGGTCAAGAGAAGCAGAAAAAGGGAAGAAGCAAGCCGCTGGGCCCTCCTGTGCCCCTCCCAGCCCCAGGGAGGCATTCTGGAACTGGGTTTTCCCTTTCTGTTTTGGGTAGAAGCTGTGTTTAGTCCCTAGAGGGGCAGCCATTATTTTCCTGGAGGTTTCAAGGGGGTTGAAGAGCATCTCATATTTCTCTGTTTGGCAAATAGTCAGTCCCTTGCCTCCCCTCCCAGGAATCAGGAATCCCAGAAACTAAAGCCAGAGAGACTCAGCTTTCTTTCAGCGGGGAGGGGGGAACAGATGTCAGTCAAGCCCTGAAAATCCAGACAGGTGGGGAGTACATTGGGTTATGAGTCTTCTTGGGATGGGTAAAGGAGGGTACAGGTGCTCTGATAACTGCAGAAGGCGGGCTGTAGTTCCCTCTCTCTCCTAGCTGAGAACCCTGTCTTTCAAAACTGCATGGCAGCCAGCAGGGGCCAACAGCCCACCATTGCCCGCTCCTGCTCTGACCCATTTCTTTTTGGGTGGTTGTAGTGTGGGGCGGGGGGTTAGGGAGAGGGGAAGGGTAGGTGACAGCTCTCCATGCTGTGGAAAGGATCCAGAGTCCCAGCTGAGGGAAGCAAACCCGGCCCAGATGCCAACAGATAGAGAGGGGGAGCAGAGGAGGGGATCCGAAGGAGCCAGGCTCCCCAACAGGCTTGGAGATGGCAGGCAGCACTTAGAGGAAGAGCAAGGCTGACACCTGAATCATGCTGGCTTCCCCCTGGAGGATGCTTTAATGAGGCTCACAGCTGTAAAAATCACAGAACGAGCATTAACAATGCTAATTACCTAAAGTTTAGCCTGAACATTTGCAACCCACCCACCTTGGGGACAGCACTTTTGTTCTGGCCCTGCAGGCCTGAGGCATCTGACGAATCTGTGACAGCACAGCATTCGTGCAGGCCAGTGTTGGGGTGGGAGGCTTCAGGCTGCAGGGTGGCTAGGAAAGGACCCAGTAAGACCTCCTGGTGATGACATCTCTGCCCTGTCAGAGGCCCAAGGGTCCTAGCTCATCATCCCACTGTGTTCTACAGCCTCCGGGGACAGCCCTTACAGCCATCCACCATCTAGCCCCAAAGCTGTTTTCAAAGATGTTTTTGTTGGGTTGTTTCATTGGTAAAGCAGCCAAATTACCAATCACAGATCAAACCAGAGTTTGTGTTGGCCAATGGCTGGAGCAAAGGGTTGGGGCTCAGGGATCTTCTTTCCATGGTTGTCACCAAAGCCTCTGAACATCCTCTCAGTCTATTCCAGAATCCCAAGCCTCTGCAGAATTGACTTGGAACAACCTAAGCCTCTGGCACTATTGCTTCCTATGCCATCCCAAAGGGTCTATGAAGACAGGTTTGCCAGGTGCCCTAGAGGGCCTCTGACTCAGGCTGAAGGACTGGTATGGAGATTTGTGTCCATTTCCCCCTTCATCTACCCAGCTTCTGCTGGAATCTAGGGCTGTGTTTGCTCACCTCATGCCTGTATCTATGACTTCTCTCCCAGAATTCTTCCTGCTAACGAAAGGGGGGACCACATTATAGCCTCCTCACAATGCCACCCCTTTGGCAGTCCCTACCTTGCACGACAATATCAACCTCTTACCCCTGGCTCCTTCTTCTTAGTCTTTGTCTCCCCAGCGCTCTGCCATCCCCAGTGCACCTCTCCTCAAGGACAGAGCTGGAGAAAGCCATTCTTGGCTTGAACATCCTTTGGACCCCTCTAGTTCTGCCCTTCTCCTTCCAGTCCTCTAACTTCCCAGAGCAGCTACACCTTTTGTTCTGTATTACTTGTTTTTCCAGTACATGTTAACCTCTTTTAAACCTGGAATAGGTTGCCTTAGTCTATTCAGGCTGCTGTTACAAAATACTACAGGCTGGAAGACTTAAAAACAGGGAAATTTATTTCTTACAGTTCTGGGGCTGGAAATACAGCTCAGGGGTAGAATGAATGCCTATTAGATGCAAGGCTCTGGGTGTGACTCTCAGCACCACAAGAAAATAACAAAAGAACTTCTATTTCCCACAATTCTGGAGGCTGGAAAGTTCAAGGACAGAGTATTGGCAGATTCAGGCTAGTAAGGTCCCTATTCCTCATAGACAGTCATCATGGAAGTCTAACCTCCCAGGACAAAAGGCCTTGGGGTCTCCTTTGGGCCTCCTTTATAAAGACACTAATCTTATTATAAGGGTTCCTTCTCTGTGACCTTCCTAATATCATGACCTCCAGGCAGATTTCACCCTAAGGGTTTCGGGGAATAGAATGGTTAGATCATATCAGACTGGGGTGCTACACTAGAGTCCTTGGGGTTGGAACAGAAATAGGCATAGCCCTCCACATAGATGAAAATCTGTATTGTAGGTTTTTGTATGATCTTCTCCTGCCTAGACTTTGTTTTAAATGAAGGTATCCCCACAGCCCTTCCCAACCTACCACCCCTGGAATGAGCACCTGTGTGTGGCAATCTTAACTGCTGCCTGAGGCCACGGTGTGTGAAGGCTTGGCCTTTCTCCCCTGGCCCCTGGACGTGAACATCACTCCCTCTGCAGGGGAGGTTCTGCAACCTGGTCAATGGCTCATGACTGTGCATCAACTGAATGGTCCTCTCTGGAAACAAAAGGCTCCACAGCACTAAGAAATGCAAAGCTGGAGGCCTGTGAAAAGCTCCTGGAGGAGCAAGATCAGGAAAGGCTATTTGGCATACTCAGTGCAGGAACTAAAACAGACCTGGTCTCCACTCTGCCCTGCCCACCTCATCTTCCTAAAATACCCAAGATTCCCAATAAAAAGCACACTGAGTGAGACCTGTTCTAGCTGCCCTAGATTCTCTTGACCTGACCTATCATCCGTTTGATTATTTCCTGTCTGGCGCTTACCTCCTGGGCAGGATCGTGAACCCCATGATGGGGTGTGGCTTTGTCTTACCAGCTGTGTGGTGGTACAGGCTCACAGTAGACAGTTTGCTTATTTATTTCTCCTTAGCCTCATTTTGGAAGACTTTCCCTTTCCTTACAGCCTTGAGAAACCAATTCCCCTGTGGTCTAGGCATCCTGCACCCATCGGCTTTCCTTCCGTTGCTAAAAGACTGTTGCTAAGAAGATTCTGGAGCCTCTTGGGGACAGGTGTGACCTCTGAAAAGGCTCTTGCTCCTTGTCCATAACAGCCACCTTACTGCCTTTTATGGAAGGTGGCCTCTGATTTGAGAGGAAAGGAGCTATGGATCATGGGAATTTAAGAGGGTTCTGACTACCCCCCCCCTCTCTCCATCCCCTCCCCCACTGATATCCCCATCTTGTCTCTGAAACACTGACCTCCCATCTTCCAGAAATGTCAGTGGGCTCCCCTTCACAATGCCCTACAATCTTCCCAGGGGTATCACCACAAAATGAGTCTCTGACCTCCTGCAAATGACATCCTAGGTTGAGGTGTAAGATTGTTGCGTTGTCCGTGGTGCCTAGGAAGCTGCTGCCATAATCTTGTTTTCCCTGGAGCTTGTGGGTGATGGGGGTCAGAATTCCATCCCCAGGGAGCAACAAGACATGAAATGTATTGCTCCTGGAGTTTCTTTCAAAACACCTAAGCACCAGACACTTCTCTGCAGCCAGATGCATCTGTGTGTACGTATGTGATGTGTTGACACACACTGTGCATGCATGCACACCTGCACAACTCAGTCTCAGCCACAGCCAAGCACTTGTGAACTTACACATTTGCAACTGATGTTCAAAAGACTGGGAGAGTGGGTGGGTACAAAATAACCAAGAGTCCATGTGGGTTTTGAATCCTTTTATTTGTTTACACATTCCCTAAAAGATTTGCTACAGGGCTAATCAACATTGCCAACCAATCACAGAACAAGATACTGACCACAGCAAAGAAGAGACAGGGGGCTTGTGACTCAGTCTTTATGAACGTGCAAGGGTCCCAGTAAAGGACTGGGGTATCCAGTGGTTCTGAAAAAGGCTGCATGAGGCCCACATTATTTACCACCTCATCAGCTACAGGTCCTGACCTTTCAGAGACCCATTCCTGGAACCCATCAGAGCAGGGCAGGAAGAAGTATAGCACATGGAGGTCTTGTGGTTCCAGGGCGGTCCTCTGAGCCAGCCTGCTGAGTGAAGAGCAGTTGTTAATCCCTCTAGGCAAATTTTGGTCAGTAAACCCAAATGCAGACCTGGGTTACTTGCAATGTATAGATTCTCCTGGAGACATTCCAAATACACACAGCTCTCTGCAAAGTTGCCAAACCAGCATGTTCCCTTAGAATAGCAGGAGACATGGCCCAGCCTCATCTCCAATATGGAAACATCTAGAGATCGTGCAATACCTCTTAGACAGGGCAGAAACACCACAGCACTTTCATGGAGAAGCCACAAAAGAGTAGAAATGGATGTATGGGAGGGGTACCCTGGAAGTCAGAGGACAAGAATGGTACACCTACACACACACACACACACACACACACACACACAAATAGACTGAGACTAACCTGAAAGAAAAGAAGAGTTAGCAAAGAGGCTTCTTGTTTCTTTGTTGCTGTGGTTGCTTTTTAGAGGAGCCAAAGCAAGTCGAATGGAAATACTGTCTTTGGACCATTACCCACAGTTTCCCAAATCTGCAGCCCTTTTCTGTAACCTCATGAAAGCTGTCAGCCTCAGTCCTGCACACTGGAGCCAAAGCAGCTCAAGGCAACAATTTTTTAAAAAAGCTTTTAGGTTGTTTGGTCAGCAAGAGGCAATGTGGTGTTGGGTCTCAAGTTCCAATAGGAAAAGTCTTCAATAGAATTTTTTTTAAAAAAAGAAGACTTTGATCTGCAGGTACTCCTAATGCTGGAGGCCATTCTTTCATGACTAAGAGTTTCTGAAGGAACAGCAAGGAAGTGATAACCGATAAGAAAACATGTGGGAAGGACAGGGAGACCAGGCTGAACCGCACGCCTTCTCTCTCTTGTGCCCACATCTGGAAGAACTATGCATTGCATTGACAGATCAAGAAAAACCAATAGAGACCCAGTGACTCTGGAAATCAGAAATACCTTCCCAAGTGCAGCCCACAGCAATCCAGGGCAGTACAATTCTGAGATGGCAACACCTCTGAAGTCAACTTCCCAGGTAGAACAAGGCAATGAAGCCCAAAGTAAAGTCATCCCAAATACTCGGATCCCTGACTCAGCCCAAAGCTTTCATGCCCTTTGCAGAACCTTTGTGAGACACAGTTCCTCCTAGCGCAGCAGGGCAGCTGTGCTATCCCCAGGGACTTTCTCACTCAGGGGCTGGCTGCTACAGCCCACCTGGGGAACTCCAGGGCTCATAAGCAAGGGTACTTTCACCAAACCACCTTTTCCCTGACAGGAGACCCAGCAGGATTTAGGCAACTACAAGAAGAAAACCAACCACTTTGGGCTTTGTGGCAGCGACTCTCGGTGTCTTGGCCATCAGAGAGAGTTAGTAAAACCAGACCTTAAGAGTGTACTCAAACTAAATGCGCTTAGGAAGGGGCGTATGAAGCTTAGTTTTGGTTTTCTCTAATCAACAATTGACTCCACAGGTTTCCATTTCCTAATGTCCAGCAGATCAGCTTCAGGCTACAAAGAGGTCTAAAAATGTACCAGGATGGACACTGGGAGTGGGGACCCTCCCAGAGTCTCCTGTGCTTTCTGACTCCCAAACTCTATCTTGCTTGGAGCTTAGGACTAGCACACTCAATGTCTACCACCACCTGCTTAGGGAGTGGTGTTGGCTATTAGTCTGGCCTGGCTAGGATCCAAGTTGGCTGGCCATTCCCTCTTCCCTCCCACTAGCACTAAGAACAGGGAGCACACCTGTCATTCAAAGGCAGTTTGGCTGAAAATGGATGGGTGGATCGAACCCCAGGCTCTCAGGCACTTTAAAATCACACTCACAGCCAAACCTCCCATCTCTGCCTCTCCACAGAGACCACACCATTTCTTTTGCTGGGAACCAGGTGTTATTTAGCCCCCACCCCTCCCCCCAGCAGAGCCTTTCTATAGCTTATCCACCACGAAGCCAATGGTTGTTTTAGGTCAGCCCAGAGCTGAACTCTGTTACCAACAGACCCAAGCCATCCCCCAAGCCAGGTATTTAGCTCTCAAGTGATCCTGAGGTGGCTTCTTCAAGGAACAGCTAAAAGCTAAAATGAAACGAGGCTGTGACATGGGCAGAGGAGAGGAGAAATGAAAGCAATCTTTTAGTCTCCATGCTGTCAACACAGACAACTGGGAGTTGATGAAGCCCAAGCTGGGGTTCTGATGAACCCCTGGCCAGAGGTTTCCTGCAAAGCAAAAAAGCCGCTAACATTGGGCTATATTCACACACACAATGGCTACCACAGAAACAGGTTCCTCAGAGACCTCCCTAGGGTCTCTGTGGGAGTTCACTCAATCCATGCATTTGGCTCTCTCGCTCTTGCGCTCTCTCTCTCTCTCTCTCTCTCTCTCTCTCTCTCTCTCTCTCTCTCTCTCTCTCTCTCTCTCTCATGCACACACACACACACACACACACACACACACACACACACACACACACACACACACACACACACACACACACACACACACACACACACACACACACACACACACACACACACACACCCCTCCCTGCTTTCTCCAGTACTGGATGAGACTGTGATGTGAGTCACTTCTCAGCTCCCATCAGGCCCTGCTGATTGCACCTCCCTGCCCTTCAACCTGAAAGCAGTGGTGGAAGACACAGCCACAGATTATCTGGCTGCCCAATGTGCTCCAACCAGGATCTTTCCTTGATCAGGTTCTTTCCTTCATCAGCTCCCAACCGATGTGGAGGCTGTGCAGGTTCCATGGCAGCCGGTACCTGGGAGAGCAGATAAAAGGCCTGAGGTCCTTGGTGCTCCTCTCCCTAACCTCCAGAGGATGGAAATAACTAGCTGTTTTTGCCTGCTCGTCTTCTACTCATGAACAATGCATCTGAAACAAAGACCTGGATCTTCATACACTTTCCCTGGTGGCATAATAGCTGACATGTGATCAAGATTCCTTGAGAGTTTAATTTTACAGCTGAAAAACAACCTGAAAGCTGGGAGGGGATGTGGTTGATTTTTTGTTCCAAGCCCATTGGCCCTAGTGCATTGTTTTGCACATCGCTGGTGGCATGCCCTTGCATTGGCCAGTACCACCCTGCCCGACACTCACTTGGTAGGCAGGAGATGTGCTCGTTTGCCTGCAAAGGAAAAACACCAAGAGTAGCCAAGGGCAGCAGATGGGTGGTGGGCAGTTAGGATGGACACAACATCCTTTCCCAGTGAGATGATCACAAATGCTCCCTAAGCGTGTCTTGCTCTCTGGCCATTCACTGACAAAGCATGATCAGCTAGCTTTCCCAAATGTCATGTGCAAGGGATGCACTGGCAAGCCAGGACTTCCTCCACCTCCCCCACCTGCTGCTCATGCCTTCTGCTCTGAGATCATTGTTCTCAGTCTCCATGCTCTCCCTCACATAGTTTCTAGCAGTGTTTCTCAGGATTTTTTTCCCTGGTCCCTAATTTAGGCCTTTGAGCTTCATTTTGAAAATACACAGGGGTATTTTTTTTTTCATTTTCTTTTATGCCACAATTTCTCCTCTCCCTTCCATTCTTTGCCATTCCACACAGTGGAGGGAGGGAAGGAGATGTGCAGGGGAAGAGAGAAGGCAGGAGAATGGGAAGGAAGGTGTGGATGGGGAAAAGACATGAGAGGGTGAGGTCAATAAAAACCCTAACCCCTTAGCTGGGCGCCGGTGGCTCACGCCTATAATCCTAGCTACTCAGGAGGCTGAGATCTGAGGATCGAGGTTCAAAGCCAGCCCGGGCAGGAAAGTTCGTGAGACTCTTATCTCCAATAAAGCACTAGAAAACCAGAAGTGGCGCTGTGGCTCAAGCGGTAGAGCACTTGCCTTGAGCTGAAGAGCACAAGGACAGCGCCCAAGCCTAGAATTCAAGCCCTATGACTGACAAAAAAAACAAACCCTAACCCCAATTCTAGTCATAAAGTGTTTGCATATCTCTTTGATAGCAAAATTAAGGCCTTTTTTCCCCTTCAAGTCTTCAATGATTGAAAAACATCTCTTCCAAAGAAGTAGATGATTGCTTTGGGGCAATTAGAAGGGGGAGATTATGGGGATGAAAGAGATGGAGAGATTGGTGGAGCCAAGGGCTTTGCAAACACTAGGCCCTTTTGTGGTCTCCATGGCTATTACAGAGGCCAGGCTGCAAAAGACCTCAGGGACAGATGCATCTTGTCTGGCAGCTCTCAGCAATCCTGTTATTCCAGAAGCAGCACCTTTCAGTTCATGCCTACATGCGTGCACATGGGTGAGCACACTTGCGCATGCACACATAGACCTCCTCCCCCACATCATTAATATCATTAATACAAAGAAAGAGATTCAGTGAAGGTAAATACAACCTAGGGTGGGGTTGGAGGCAGGGGGAAATGTATAGGCTTATCAGCCTCCCCAATTTCCTGCAGGGACCACTATCCCTATTCTGTCCTTTCCTGGCCACAACAGGGATGATTTGCCAGACTAGGCTGACCTGAATGGCCATCTTGCTCACTTCCTGGGCTAGAGGTCATTATTAGTAATTATATCTCTATCCAAGAGGACTCTGGCTGCCTGCCAGTCCCAGCCCTGCCTTCCTCTGGCATGCCCTGGGAAATGTCTCCATCAGCAGGAATGTACTGTGCTATGTTGGGGCCAAAGAGGGGGAAACTATGGTATGACTTCTCAAGGCCACTGGTCCCACAACCTTGAAGCTCATGGTACTGGAAGAAAGAATACCGAGGGAGGTGGGAGAGGCTGTAACAAGGAAGACTTCCGAACACTCCGACCCCAAGATATCTCTCATGGGTGTTGGCGTCACCGCAGGTCTGCCAACTGAGAGGGCATACTCAAAACCAGAGAGGCCTCTCTGGAAACCTTTCTACTTCTAAATCTGTTCCCTCCTCCTTTCAACTCTAGAGAGTTCCCTGTCCCTAGGAGAGTCTCTGGATGCAGAACTGCCTAGGTAACCCCCTTTTGTCTCCCTCCCTCTCTTCCCCACCCAGCTAGGATTCCTGCAGGTGCTGCTTTTGGGTCTCTCTCATCAACAACCTAGACTAGAAGCACAGAGAGGCAACTCCAGCCAAGCCTCACCAGTAACAGCTGCTGAGATATTCAAAGTTCCGCCCCTCGCAACTTCATATGGGGGTCTCTATTCACCTTCCATGGTTCTGTGCAATCAGTAAATATATCTTCCTTTGCCCTCTAGCCTCCAAAGGGTCTCCAGCCTCCTTAGAAAGGATTCCCACCTCTTAAAAGCCCCCTCTGGCTGCCCCCAAAGGCTCTGAACCAATCCGGCTGTCCTACCACCTCCTCACTCAGAGCAGGTGCAAGTGGACACTGCAGAGAATCACACTATCGCGTCCTGGGACAACAGGGCAAGCATTCACCTGGTATGCAGACAACTGTGCTGATCTCAAACCTAAAGCACCCACCCCATGGAGTAAGAATCCGAAAAGGGCAACACATTGCTGGGAAAAGGAGATGCGTTGTCTACTCTGCCAGGTGTGGATGGGGAGAGGAGGAGAGCAAGCCTGGCTAAGCCTAGCCAGGTCCATCCTCTTCAGTTCACAGCTACTGGAATCTGGGCTTGGGGCCTGCCTGGTCTTAGCCTTCTGGAAGTAGCACATGAAATCTTTCCCTTCCTCAAGGCTACAGATCAGGATCTAGACCACCTTTTCTATCCTCTGTCCCCTTGCCCCCACCACTTTAGACCAAAGGGGCCTAGCAACATATCTCAGAGTTCAAACAATACTGTCTGTGGGTGAAGGAAATCCCATAGGGGTCCAGCCAGAAACCTAGGGGTTGCTCCCACCCCTAGTTGGTGAGGGTCACAGCTTGTAACTAGTTGACCTTCAGAAGACTCCGCCCCAAGCCAACAAGGAGCCTCAAGAAGGGAGTATCTGGTTCAGTGTCCAAGCATGCACAAAGGTTTGGTCTTTTCTTTTTAAAAACAATCTTGTTAGCTAGGATCACAGGTCTAAAGGAAAACAATGATTTATGATGTCTTCAACTGACTCCACGCCCTCTAGTCACTTAGCTCCAGGAGTTTCCCCTAAAATCACGCTCCCCCTTCCCATACCGCCCCACTTCCTGCTGAAGACTCTCACTCTCTCCAAGGGACTTTTCCTTCCTGCTCCTATTAGACTTTGCCTGTCTTTGTCCCAGAGCCTCCAATTCTCTCCAGAGCTATCAGCCTGCTAAAAGCATCATTAACACACTGTTCCTGCAAGAGTGCAGATCTGGAACTCCTAGCATCTCAACAGGAGTCTAGTAAGTGTAGCCCTGGCCCAGGGAGCCAAGCCTCCCCTGAGCTGTGACTTCAGAACTCCTGAAAGAAGGCCAAGGTGGGCATCTGGGGAGTGGCAGAAGGAAAGGGAAAAGAAGGGGAAATCTCTCATATCAGCACTTCCAGAGCAGCTGAGAACCACCCAGGGGACAGGCAAGGTGGTCCTTAGCCCCCTACCCTAGGCCAACAGCCGAGCAGGGTCCCCTCACACACATCAACTCAGAGAGATCACTTGCCCCTCGTCTCTCTGAGTTCTGGAGCCTGCGGTTGCTGCAATCCCTCTTCAACAATCTAGAAGAGCACCAGTGTCTTAAACTTGCTCCCATAGGAAAAGTAACACCAATCATGTCACTTTGCTTCCTTAAAATATCTGAAGTTTTTAAGGGAAGGACTAGAAGGAATAGTGCTGAATTTTTTTTTAAAAAGTTCCCCAGGAAAGAAAGTTTCACTGTGAAGCTCAGGCATTCTCCCACTGCTACCTTTCTCAGTGGAAGGAATCTGGCTTTATTTTTTCCCTGGGCTTCCTACCTGTTCCTGACACCACAACAGAGCAATAAGACCTTGAAACCTGCTGGCTGTTGCCTTGGGTACTATGTGTGAGGGGCTGAGAAGGAAAGCCAGGGTGTCAATCTCCTAGCAGGAGCTTGATTCCTGCTCATCCTGGATTTCCTATAGCCACCCGCCCCCACACACACACCCTGCCAAAGCATTGTTTCAAACTGTCTAGAAGGGTACAGGATTCCATCTTCCAGCCTGGATTTGGCAGCCCTATCTCTCTGGCCCACTAGAGCCATAGTATGAGGGTAAAGTGGAAGAAAGGTAAAAATGAGATCATCCCCAAACCTAAAGAATCCTCAGGGTGGACAGAAGATTCCCAAAAGGGGTAACATACCATGGGAAGTGGAGGTGCCATGTCCACTCTGCCAGGTAGTAGGGACAGCATTGACCAGGGACTCTTTTCCTCACTCCCTAGAGGTTGGCATCCTAGAGCTTGGGGACAGGCCTGTCTCTGGCTGTGCCAAGGTTTTGAGCTAGATGACAACATCATCTCGAGTTAGTGAACTGTACACCAAGTGACAAGAGCTACCACAGAGCAGGAGCCTTCATTATTCCAGGCCATGGCTAGGATTACCCGTAAGATTACTGTAACCCCTTGAAATGACCTAGCTGGATTAGCCAGAGATCTCTACCTTACATATATGGGCAATCAGGCTCAGAGTGGCAAAGTTGCTTATCCAAGGACCATCAGCTAGATAGCAGTGGAACAGTGCTTCAAGCCCCCAGTGACAATGTTCTCCCCTGAGCTGAAATGAACTATGCCATTGGTGGACATTAGCTCTCTATGCCAAGCTGGGGAGCCTTGGAGTGTTTGCAGGGAGGGGATATTTCTGCAGTATCTTCATCCTGGAGTCTCTATGATAAGTCCTCACTCCTACAGTAGCCTGTGCACAATTACAGTCTCCATCACCGACAGAGCCTTGGTCCAGTGGCTCTTGAAATGTAAACACCCTTTGGTCCAAAGGGAGATTCCAAGAAGGCATCTAACGTGCCCATTGCACAAAATGGTGGACACAGAAAACACTGGGAATCCCAGTGCTTAACCTTTTCTCTCTCTTTTTTTTTTTTTTTGCTGGTCTGGGGCTTGAACCCAGGGCCTGGGTGCTGCCCTTGAGCTTCCTTTGTTCAAGGCTAGTACTCTACTACTTTGAGCCACAGCGCTACTTCCATCTTTTTCTGAGTAGTTTGTTGGAGATGAGAGTCTCATGGCCTTTCCAGAGAAAGCTCAATTCTGCAGTGACTGGCTGTAACACGATGTCTTTTCAGCTGTCTAGGACCACTGTGGAAGAGGCAGGGAAAGTATCACTCTCCCATTTTACAGGTGGGCACATTGAGGCTCAGGGATCTTCAGGGACTGGCCCTCAATGGCAGAGGCAAAAACTAAACCCCTAGTCTTTTACATGCACCTTCTCATTCCAGCTGCTTCAGAGAGACTCAAAGAAAAGAGATGAGTGTGAAGCTCACCAGCATCTTTGCACTTTCTGATGCAGAAGGTGACGAATGGAATGCTGAAGTCTTTTTGCCCCCATGCAGCAGCCCAATGGTGCCATTCCACAAGCTGCGTGGTTATCCCCACTTTCTAGATGGAGAAACTGAGGCCTCCAAAGAGGAAGGGGCTGCCTCATTCTGCAGAGATTCATAACACAGAGAGGCCTGGGCCTTCCCAATGGGATTCAAGACACCATTGGGCCCCACTGGTGAGGACAAGTTCAGCTTGGAACACATGGCCACCCTCGGCATCTGTAGGCACAGTAGAGGTGATTGGATGGAGAACAGGACCCCTCATTTGCAGTTCTGTGGGGAATGGATTTTCACATAATATAGAAAGAGACTTGTAGCCAGGCTCTAGTGGCTCATACCAATAATTCTAGCTACTCAGGAAACTGAGATCTGAGGAACGTGGTTCAAAACCAGCCCAAGCAGGAAAGTCCATGAGACTCTTATCTCCAATTAACCACCAGAAAATGGGAAGTGACGCTGTGGCCTAAAGTGGCAGGGCGTTAAGTTTTGAGGGGAAAACTCAGGGGACAGTGCATAAGCCCTGAGTTCAAGCCCTAGCGACTCCCCCGTCCCCCTCCCCCAAAAAAAGGATACGTCAAGTCACAGATCCACAATATTTGGTTTCAGATTGGCTTTGTCAAATGTGAAGCTATTGTAGCATTTAGGAACATTTGAGTGATTAATTTTTTCCTCCTAAAATTAGTTTAAGATAAATCTCTCAGAACTAATACTGAGCCTTTGAGGACCCCCTGCTTTGATTCCAAAGGAATCAGGAGAAGAAACGGGAACCCTCTGCTGTAAGGGTGGCCCTCCCCAACTTTCTCTTGACCTTCAGAATCCAGATGAGCTCAGCAACTGCAGGAGGCAGCGGCTTAGAAGGAAGATGAAAACCCCCTCTGGATCTGGGCCCTTTAAATGAGATCATTATGTATGTCTACAACTCACTCTGAGGCCACAGGGCCCGCAATGGAGTGACCCCCATTCTCTTGCCATAGGTCACTCTCTGCAAGGGAATGGAGACCCACACCGCTTGAATCCCCGCCAGACTGCCCTGGCTCCACTAGCCAAGAGCAATTAGCTAGGGAAGAAGGCTCCTATGGAGTCCCACAGCAAACAAGGCAGCCAGGCAGCAGTGGCCCAACTAGCCAGATTCTCCAGTCTCCAGGGGCTTCTTCAAGAGCCGAAGGACTAAAAATAAACTGGGCCTTTGTTGCAAGCAGCTGGACCACAGAGGGAAGACAGAGCATGCGCCAGAGTCCTGCTCACTGAGACCTGCCCTTTGGGCAAATGATTTTTCCAGAAATGTGTCAGTTATTGTGATGTTACTGCAATTCAAAGACAGTCCAATCCACTCCAGCCTGAGGGCTGTCTTCCAACATGCAGAGTTCTTGGAATCTAGGCCTCCCACCTCTTTCTTCTAGAAACATTACTAAAAAAAAAAAAAAAAAAAAATTTCCCACTCATTCAGAGGAATTCTGGAGGGGAGCCCATAAATGGGAGGTTCTGAATCATTGCCACCTGATCACAGATAATCATATCATCCTAACCATCTGTTTAAGTAACCATCAGCTCTCCTCCATCCTAAAATTTCCAGGTAGGTCTGCGTAGACAATGATAAATATACACCACAAGGAAGGAAGACAATTACTTAGGAAAAGGAATTTGTAGTATCATATCAACACTGAGGGCTTCTCATAGCTTCAGTCTCCGGAGCCAACACCTGGATACTTGGTTGGGCAGTGTCCTCTCACCTTCCTGGTGCTCCATCAAACCAGGGAAAGCCCTGGGTGTATAGACACCCAGCTTGGTTGGGTGGCAGGGTCTTGAGCACTTTCTTCTACCCTAAGCTGTGGCCTGTTTCATCTCAAGGACACCTCAGCTTTGAAGGTCAAGAAACTAGCCTGGTCCCTTGCAACATCTCTTCTATTGGGTAACAAATACTGCCTGGTTATGATGAGGCCTTAGCATGACTCCCAATGTTTCCTTCCATCTCTCAGTCCCTCTTGATCTTTCATGAAGAAGCAGCATAGTGGATTGAGATCACCATAGTATAGATGTTCATTGCTGAGGTTCTAGAAAGCAACTCTTCCTCTTCACAGAGACCAAGGAACAAGAAAAGGTTCCAACTTCAAGATCCAAGTCTAGAAGTCTCTAATGAGAGTTGTAGTAAACAACTTCTCCATAGTATTTTGTTCTTCTGGTGAGAGTTTAAGACGAAAAGCCTAAGCTAGGGGTAGGAGAGGAGGGGAGTGAGGAGGCTGTGTGAAGGTTCCTTGGAACACAATACATTTAAAAAAACACCAAACTACATAGAAGTGATCACAAAATGGCTTCCCTTAAAGTGGGAATCCGTGTGAGGGTCGCAGTGCGAGGGAAAAGGTGAGAGGGGTTTCACAGGGCCAGGGCTTGGGTTGTTCTTCAAAAGTGCAAGATCTTTCCAGTAGAAACAAGGACGTGCTGGCTGAGGTACCTATGTGGGACAAGAGCTACCTTGCCCACTCGGGTCACCTGTCCATGGCCTTTGCGACCATTCATTTCCTTATAGCTGCTCTGAGCGGATGCGTGGAGAAGGGCTCCATCTGGTTTGAACTGGCCTGTGGTTTAGCATCTCCGGCAGCAAGTCACACTCGGTGACCTGGGATTCTAGGCCTGGCAGCCAAAGGCTGAGGCTTTCTCTTTGAGCAGTTCCCAACATAAGTGGCAGCTCCAGCTTCCTGGAAGAGACAAGATGGTATTAGTGGCCGCCTTGTTCTGAACTCTTAATTCCTAGCTCAAGGGCCCTAACATCTTGTAAACTCTGTGTGTGTGTGTGTGTGTGTGTGTGTGTGTGTGTGTGTGTGTGTGTGTGTGTGTGTGTGTGTGTGTGTGTGTGTATGCACACGTGCCAGTTCTGGGGTTTGAACTTAAGGCCTGCATGATGTCTTAAGACTGGTGCTCTACCACTTGAGCCACAGCTCCATTTCTGGCTTTTTGGTGGTTAATTGTAGCTAAGAGTCTCCAGACTTTCCTGCCTGGGCTGGCTTCAAACTACAGTCCTCAGATTTCAGTCTCCTGAGTAATTAGGATGATAGGTGCAAGCCACTAGCCCCTGATAATTCTTTTCTTTTGACTGTCATATTTCAAAGACCAAATCTCACTCCTGAAGACATGCTAGATACTAAAGCAAAAAGTAAATGCTCAGAGATAATCTATTGAACTGCTTTTTTGTATGTATTTGTTTATTTTGTCAGTTGTGGGGCATGAACTCAGGGCTTAGGCACTGTCCCTGAGCTCTTTTGCTCAAGGCTAGTGCTCTACCACTTTGAGCTACAGCTCTAGTACCAATATTTCAGTGGTTAATTGTAGATAAGGTCCTCACAGGGAATTTTCTGCCCAGGCTGGCTTCAAACTGTAATCCTTAAGTCTCAGCCTGAGTAGCTAAGATTACAGGCATGAGCCACTGGCACCCAGCTGAACTCTTTTTTAATGATACTGGCTCCTCCCTTCGTTAACATCACCTGGCCTGGATTAGCTCCCCAGAGAGCTCACCACCATCTCAGCCCCATGTCTGGGAAACATCACCCTGTCCCTCACACTGAAATTTCAGCTGGTTGAACTGTGCCTCAGTTTCCTCATATGTAGTACGGTGGTTGTTGTACCTATCTCCTAGGGTTGTGCTGATTAAATGATACAGGACATGAGAAGCTCTTAGCACAAGGTCCACACCCCAGTGAGCAGTCAGTAAGAGACAGAAGGAGCAGCTGTTATTGTTGCCCTCATTGCCATTACCTTCTGGGGGCTCAGCCACTGGGGGATTTAGACAGTACATGTGGTAGCCACGATCACAGTCATCGCAGAAGAGTAGCTGGTCCTGGCAGAATACAGAGCAGGTGCAGATGGGATGAGAGAGATTCCATGATTTGGAGTCAATATCTGGTCACAGATCATCTCCCCCACCCCCAGCATCCCTCTCTAGACCCCATTTGGAGTCTTCACTGTCCCCTACACATGGCTTACATTTGCCCACATCTGGAATTTCCCTCTTTGCTTCCCAAATCCTAGCTCCCTCTTAGGGTTCTGCTCAACTCGTATCTCTGCCAAGAAACCAATCTTGACAAATGCCTCACATCCCAGCTCATGGGGATTCTTTGCTCTTCTGAGCTTCCCATAGCCAAGAAGGGCTTCCAAAAGGAAGAAAATGAATGTTATATATTTTTCTTCTCCTCCAAGATCACTGCCTGGTATATGCAAAGTATTTTAGATATTAGAACATTTTTAACTGAGTTCCCCTGGACACTCTTCTTCTCATTTCACCTGCGAAATAGTGATAGTAGAGTTGATGGTAATATCCATGGTACCTGGGAAACTCTTCAGGGTTTTATGATATGAGTATAGAGAAGAGCGAGCAGGTCTTTATTTGACCTCAAAAACCTCTACTCAAGCTGGGGGCTGGAGCTCAGGGGAGAGCAGGGAAGAGGCTGGTACTAGAAGCTGGGAGACTAGTTGGAGGCTGCCAGAGAAGCTCAGGTGAGACATGACAGTGGTCTGAAATAAGGTTGTGTCAGTGAGAGATAAACAGGTCTTGTTCGCACTTAAGAGCCATTTATTAGATTTTGGATGTGGGAGGGCTTCTGGCTAGTCAGCAAGCCAAATAACACAGCCAGCCACTGCATACTGAGACCGGAACAAGAGAGTATACCCATGACCCAGGGATGGCTTTAAACATGTCTCACACATTCAGATTGCCTGGTAGGGATGACTTGGAGGTAGTTGGAGAGGAGAAGATGAGGTTTGGGCATAAAATGATTTGGAAGTCATTGGTGATTAGATGGCAAATGAAGAGCCTAAGCGCAAGAAGTCTGGAGTGCATGTGAGCAGAGGAAGTGTATTCATGAACACATGGGCAACTTCATGTATTTCTTTGAGGAAAAAGCAAATGCATAGCTTTGATTGAATTCTCTGAAAGCCCAAGGACCCAAAAGAAGTTACTGAAAAGACCAAGAGCTGATACTGTAGAGGAGACAGGCTGAGAAAAATAAAAAGAGAGAGACTAAGATGCCATCATCAGCGAAATAGGATGAAAATCTAGCACATAGTGCTTTATTACTAACAAGTTGCATCCTTTTATGTTAGAGCAGAAGTAAACTATTTGATTTTATGATTTAGAGATTACATCAAGAGAAACAAGTTAAAATGAAAACAAGCAAAGACTTTACCAGAAACCACACTAGTAACATCCTAGAGATATTAACAACCTCTGCTGTAGTGCTGGCATGAGACTACAAGGAGGTAGAGCCCTGGGTTGGCATTTTGCAAAGGAAAACCAGGCCTTGGAGGGTTTAGATGTATTTTCCCCATGGACTGATCATTGTCTACTGTTTTACCTTAACTGGTTTCCAGAATACCTACCTGTTGAAAGCACCAAGAACCTCAGTTCATGCTAACTCCTATGAAAAACACAGTGGAAGGAGCCCTAGCTCCTTTGTAGCCAAGAAACAGGATCCACCAATGGCTACAGTTCCAGTAGAATGAGAGTTTCAGTCTGGGCTATGCATGGGAAATTCCTGAGCATGTGTAAGACCTTAATAACCAAGCAACCTTCCAACTCCAGACTCTCCACCACCCAAAGCTATGTCAAGCCAACAACCAAACTTCACTAAGGCTATTTATAAAGCCAAACACCACACTCAGTTCAAATGTCTGATGATCAAGACTAGTTGAATCATCACAAACCATGGAACTACTGATAAGAATGAAGAACATTTTAAAAGCCAGACATGATGGCTCATGCCTTAATCCTAGCTACTCAGGAGGCTGAGATCTGAGGATCAAGGTTCAAAGCCAGCCCATGCAGGAAAGGAAAGGCTGTGAAACTCATCTCCAATAAACCACTCAGAAGACTGGAAGTGGTGCTGTGGCTCAAGTGGTACACACCTTGAGCTAAAGAGCTGAGGGACAGTGCCCAGGGCCAGAGTTCAAGCCCCACAACTGGCAAAAAAAAAAAAAAGAAGAACATTTTTACCAATTGTTCTGGAATAATCTCTAGGATATTCAGTGGCCAGGGTGGGGGAGGGGTAGGCAGAAAAATAGCAGAGTGGATAAAATGTGCATATTTCTTACCATTTTCATACAGATGCATATGCATAACACAAATGCTCACCTTTGGACAAAGGGAAGCCACACATTTAAGCAAAATGGGGAAATAGTTTGGGATAAGTGAGGATAAAAGCTAGATTTCTTCAAAAAATATTCATCTGTGTGTATGTGCGAGACTATAAACACACCCAAACAGATATTTTAGACAGATTTTGATCTAACTCATGCTTTCTTTCTTAATCATTAAACAAAATTATCTATGTTATATGTGGCAAATACTTCCTCCCAGTTTGTCTTATGACTTCACGATGTCTTTAAATATGCAAATTCATAGAAAGTCAAATTCTTCAACATTTATTACTGTTTCTGCTATTTGAGTCATAGTTAGAAACCCTCTACCTATCTTTAGATGAAAGAGGGTTTTGTCCATATTTTCTTCAGATATGGTTTGACTCATTACATCTAGATCTACAGTATCTCTGGTGATTGTTCTGATATCTAATGTGACCTATGGGTCTAATTTTGTCTTTTCCTAAATGGCTCCCCCATTTTCCCCATGCCGTTCATTAAAAACTCTACTTTAGCCATGCTAATTTTAGATGCAACGTTTATTTTATACTATATTTCTATTTGTGGGTTTCTACCCTTTTCCAGCAGGTCTATTTTTCTATTCATGTATCAGTACAATGGTTTTGTTTGTTTGATTGTTTTTGTTGAATGTGGGGCTTGAACTCTGGGCCTGAGTGCTGTCCTTGAGCTCTTTTTGCTCAAGGCTAGCACTCTACCACTCTGAGCCACAGTGCCACTTCCGGTTTTTGAGTGATTAACTAGAGATAAGAGTCTCATGGGGACTTTTCTGCCCAAGCTGGCTTTGAACTGTGATCCTCAGATCTCAGCCTCCTGAGTAGCTCGGATTATAGGCACAAGCCACAGCACCTGGCAAGTACCATGGTTATAACAGTCAAGGCTTCTTTCTAGCTTTCAATGTCCATCATGCCTGTGTCCATCATGATGTGGTTAACAGTGGGGTTGGTGGGGAGAGGACTATTTTTCATGTTTCTTTTCCATCCAAACTGAAAGATCAGCTTGTCTAACTCCATACAAAAGTATGTTGATATTATGGTTAGGCCTGAAATGAATTTGCAAATTAACTTAGGCAGAACTAACATCTCCATAATGTTGAGTCATTCTGTCCAAGATCATCTTTCCATTTGTGTATGTGTGTATGTATGTGTGTGTGATTTATAACATTATAACACTTTTGAGTGTTATAAGTGGAATTATGTTCTCTAGCTTGTTATTCCTTGTGTATATGAGGGCTATTCATTATGAATGTTAATTTATATTGCCATCTTTTATAGGTGGGCTAGATTTATCATTGGTCCTCCAATAATTTTCAAATATACTGTATCAGAATAGATTTGGTTATACTGTATTGTTTGAGTGTCCCTTGTTTGAAATGAAGTGTTAGATTTTAGACTTTTCAGATTCAAGGCTTTTATAGATTTTTTTTCATCTATAATGAGATACCTTAGAGATGGGACCCAAGTATGAAGACAAAATCAGTTACATTTCATATGCATCCTATATATATATAGCCTGACGATATATGATAATTTTCAACAATTTTATACACAAAACATTTTATGGTATAGAATTTTTCTAACTGGCAAAATGCTGGTGCTTTGATAGTTTCAGCTTTTAGAGCATTTTACACTTTGGATTAGAAATGTTCAACCTATTTTATCTCCTCATGCTTCTAATGGATGGCTTCTGTCTAATGTGTTAGCTAGTATCTTTAGAATAATAATCATAGTAACATAGTGTGCACCCTGAGTTGGTTTCTACTCATATTTTCCTCACCAAACAAAATGCTGGCTTCTCTTCTAATGCATAAACATTTTCTCAGGTCAAGGAGACACTCCATAATTCCTTATTTTAAAAGTGTTTTTGTCATGAATAGGTATTTTAGCCACCATGCTATCTTGAAAACGATTGAATGGGAAAGAAGCAAGCAGTTCTGCTTTTTCTAAATGATCTATGCCAAAGTGTCACCAAACACAAGCTTTAGCAAGTTCTACCCTATAGAATTATTCCAGCTAATAAGAAAATAACCAAATGAGAATGTTACTAGTGAACTAATCTAATTTGAAGTTTATTAACAGATGCACTCTCACAAAAAGAAAAAGACCAGGCATTATAGATCTCCTAGTACAAACACACTATCATCTATGCAGTGGTCTTACCAGAAAAGAGAGAGACCGACAGAGAGAGATGGTGAGAGGAAAGGGAAACCAAGGGATAATCCAGATCATGCTTCTGGCTCTAACTGCCAACTTACAAGAAATACAGCAGATGGAGAGATAGCAAAGAACCCCACAAGGTTGCAGTCAGTAAAATAGAGTCCTGGGAACTCTACTGAGCAAATGATATGAGTCTTCTAACAAAAGATTTAAGGAGGGGGAGAGAGCAAGGTAGAGGGAAAGTCTGTATGCACTTAAATAAATATACATTATAGATATGTATATATATATATTTTTTTTATATGTTCAGTCTCAAGTGGAAATTGTATAAGTCCTCACCACTGAATATTGAGGAAAGTTTTTTTTTTGTTTTTTTTTTGTTTTGTTTTGTTTTTTTGGTTGGTCGTGGGGCTTGAACTCTGGGCCTGGGCACTGTCCCTCAGCTCTTCAGCTCAAGGCCAGCGCCCTATCACTTGAGCTACAGCGCCACTTCCTGAGGAAAGTTTTCAATTAGCAATAACTGAACTCAGTTAAACATCATCAGCTATGATGCTTGCCATTTTCCAAGGCTGAAAGATCATATCAATCTATCTATCTATCTACCTACCTCTCTATATCTCTCTCTATATATGTGTGTGTGTTTGTGTGTATGTGTATATCTATATATTAAAGCAACCTCAAAAACATAATTTCATGTGCCTTATTAGGATTCCAGTGCAAGTAAAAACATGGCATAAGATAATTGGGGGAATATAAATATTTATTAGACATTAATTTTTTTTCTTTTCTTTTTTGGTACTGGGGATCAAATCCAGGATGTTGTACTTTGCTAAGCAAGCACTTTGCCACTGAGCTACATCCCAGCCCTAGACATTAATTATATTAATTTTTTGTTAGATTACTGTGTTGATTGAAGAATGAGTCCTTGCCTTTTTGATCTGTATAAAATATGTACAGAGAAAATCATATCATGACCAGGATAAGAGGAAGGTGGCTGCATTTATAAAACAAAATCGGGCATGTATTGACCGCTGTTGAAGCTGGTAATAGAATACCCTGACTTCCTTATTCTCTCTACTTGTATAAATGAGGTCGCCTAGTGTGAATGTGGTGGTCATGGCCATAAAGGGTGGTCACCACTGTCAGTCACTGAGCCTGGAGGACTATTGGCCAGGTGCTTCCAGTATCAAGGTGAAAGGGTAAAGGCCACAGAGCAAAGACCACCTCCACTGGGCGTTCTCCATGTCTCTGCTCATAGCACAAACAGCGCTCATGGTTCCTGTAGCACATGAGTCCCGAGGGTGGTAGAGACCAAGGAAAAGGCTGAGTGACATTTTCCTAGGAACCCAGTACCCAGGGTCCTGCTTTCCTTTCTACCCCGCAAAGGACTCCAGCAACTTGGGTCCCTCCCTCCCACCAGGAACACCTCCAAACTCACATCATTCTCTGAGGTCCCGCAGAGGATGCAGGATTTGCACTCTATACACTGCCACTTGTAGGTCTTGACCGCCTCCGTCATGTTGAGGGTAAACTGCAGGCAGGTTGGGTGACCTGGGGGAAACCAGAAGCAGCAGGGTGAAGACCAGAGTTACTGACCTGTGGCCTCCTAATACCACTAATCCAAATCCCAGCGCTGCCCAGCAGGGAAGGAGGTGGGCAGAGCACGGGTTGGGAAATAACCTGAGGGCCTGGATGGGGCCCTTGCTCTCCTCATCCCCAACCTCCAGTTGGGTCAGATGGAGGCCAGAAGAAAGAAATGAGTGTTAACTCTCTTACTAGGGATAAATGCCATCTAACTACCCCTACTCTAAGAACACTGCCTCTGCCATACAGAGAAGCAATCATTACGAGCAGAAAATGGAGAACTGAACATACCACACATGGCAGCACTGTAGGAGAGGCTAGCTCTACCTCCCAAGCCCCTTCACATTCTCACATGACCACCCTCACACACACTGGGAGCTGGCACTTCCATTTAAATTGCCTTGGAGCACAGAGGAAGAGATCAAAAGGATTGTATAAGGTTTCCCAGCACCATGGGGTTAATACATGCCATTGCACTGTTATCTAGAGTGTTCATGCCTATAAGCCAACCAAATAGCAAAAGTCTAAGTCCTAAATAGTCACAGGAACATTGAAGGAGATAGCTTGTTGAGGAAAGCTCAGGAATAGAATGTCACAGCAACTAGGCAGGTCTCTCCTACTGACCTAGCCACTGGTTCTAACTCTTTTCTCCATCCTAAGTATCACGTTAGCCAAACAAAAACCCTACCAGGGGAGGGTCATTATGCTGTGACCTTAAAGTACACAGCCTCAAAGGTATATTCCCAAGGCCTGGCCTGCCAAACTGGACTCTGTTTTCAGCCCTTGCTAACCCTGAAGAGAGATACAAGTAAGCAGACAGTTATGAGCAATGAAAGGTGCAGAAGTTGGCCTTCTACTTGGCAGGAAAGAAAAACTTGGACAATGTCCTTTTGTCTTCCAGTCCTGTGAACTAGACAGGAAATCTACCCAGAGCATCCAAGGTAAAGCCTCTTATTGAATCTGCCACAAAAGAATCCACAACTATGTCAGGGGTTCACCCTACTTTGGAGCTCCCAACTCTGCCAACCGCACTGTACAATGTATGATGTTGCTACTTTCCATGTTGCGGGGGGGGGGGGGGGGAGGGAAGGGGAGCTTTGTGCTTTAAAGGACACTATAGGTGGGACACCAATTAGGGCAAGTTCAGCCTGTCTAGTGCCTTCCACAGACAGGCTGCCACATGGTCCCACATCCCTTGGCAGAACCACATCCCCCCAGGAAGCCCCCATGTTCTCTCTTTCCAATCTGCACAGAGCCAATTACATCATGCCCATTTGGCAAAGCAAGGCAGTATGGGAAAACAGTAGCCAAAAGATGAGTATTCAAGTAGAAGGCAGCCAGCTGTGTTACTGCCACGGGTCCTCAAGTTTGTCATTGCTCCGTAAAGACCCTGAGTGAGGAAGCATTGACAAGGCAGAGTGAAAATCACTCTACTAAAAGCAACAGTATCCAGCAGTGCGGTTGTAAATACTTGAGTGCCATCTCTGTGTTCAGGGTCTCTGGGGCTCGGCTGAGCTCTAGACACTTTTTCTGAGATTGCTTTGAATAGGTGAATGGTGAGTGTTGGGTTTCCTATCAGAAGTCTCTGAAAACAAAAAGTCTCTGAGCTTTTTTATGTTGTGCATCTTGAGAAGCTAGCCCATTTCCCAAAACTTCCTTGCCTGGAGGAAGAGAAGTAAACTCAGAGCCTCCAGCCTTCTGGTGGTCAGTCTCACCTCTAGCTCAGAACTCAAGACATCAACCCAAGGAGGACAGGTAGAGAGGGAGATACAGAGGATTGCAACTTCTCAGCCAGGAAGGGGAAGATGCAAAAAGTGAAATCACTCAAGTAGCCATCTACAGGAGCAAAAACTATGCCCAGAATTGAATCTCCCTAATATACCAGGTTGGCTGGCTGCTGTTACTCTCCAAAAACCTGGGGGTGAGGGGGGTAGGGATTGCTTCTCACATAAAACTTCTAGAATAGACTTCTTCTCTACTATGAAGATGACTTAGTAGGGCTAGGATGTAGCTCAGTGGCAAAGTGCTTGCCTAGCAAGTGCTACGTCCTGGGTTCGATCCCCAGTACCAAAAAAGAAAACACCAAGATGAAAAAGGAACAAGATAATGACAACTACATAGTAATGCACAGCGGTAAATCAAAGGAAACGTTTCTAAGGAAATTGGTAACAGCTCATTTCTAACTTTCCCTGGTGATCACCTTACTTTTGCCTCCAACAAGTTCCTAGAGTCTATGTAAATAATTGAAATGACAGATCCAGTCTTTCTAATATAAGAATGGAAGAAAAAGAGATACATTGCTGCTGTAAAGCAATTCACATGTTCACTCAGCACTTGAGTGTTCCTATCTTCATCTCTTCCACAAAGATAGATAACCATCATCCTCTAATGTACTTGCTTGGAAATCTAGCGTTGTCATATCTCAGTTGTCTTAAAGTAAGAGTTGCCTATATTGCTATTTAAGTTGTCCATTGTATTGAAAGAAAATTGAGTAGAAAATTTATCTCAGCTCCCCCTGCCACAGTGACTCAACAGGACATTTATGATTTCAATTACCAAAATGAATTTAGAAAGTGATGCATGATTCATCCCAGCCAAACCATTAAAAATGAAACCTTTCCAGAAAGTTCAAATCTGTTCTACCAGGAGGCTCAGTAAATCTCCTGCCTACTTGTTCAGTTGATGGAGTTGGGCACCAGGTGTAAAGAGGCATTCCTCATCCAGCCCTAATCCCTTCCAAAACTGGCCTCCATCCTCCGTAGAGGCTGGAATGGGAACATTGCCTATGGCCACTGTGGCCAGAAGATCTAACTTGGGGACTGGACTTTCAGACAGTAAGGATTTCGCTTCAGGGGGTTATTCTCACCAATAGGAAGAAAAGGGAAACTTCTCCAACAGGGAAAAATGGCCAGAGGTTGGGAGTACCTGGTATTTATAAAAGTCCACAGGGCTCAATTAAAAAGAAAAGATGGATTCTAGGAAGCAGTGACTGCTAGCTTGCTGCTCAGAGGCTGCATCCCATGTCTTTACAGAACATGTGCTGGAATGAATAGAACATTCAACGTACAGCAAGTGACTTCATAGTTGAGTGAAAAATACATGCATAAGTATCCAGACAGGACCAGGGCTGGTTTCGTACTCACACTTGTCTATATGCTCATACACAGCTGCTGACATACATACTCCTAACCCTTTAGGGAAGAAAAGAGCTACATCTACCTTGTTAGTTAAGCACACTTTAATTATAAAGCGACATGAGGCACTAACCAGTCAATTTCATTTTGTAGGTATTTGGTGCAGTGAAATAAACACAGTTCATTTTCAATAAACCCTGGGCAAAAAAAAAAACAAATAAACCAACTGCTAGGCTGTTTCTCTTACATTAGGATCCTTATTAAAAGCGGTTTTTATTTCATTATTGCCAATATTTAATTTAGTCTAGGCAAAGTTACATCACTGATTGAATTAGAGGTCTATGGGAAAAAAATATCTTGCTTGGTATGTGCTGAGTACATAAATAAAATAGATACAAATAACTGAAGAACTAGTATGGTCTATTATTTATTCATTGTGAAACTATAAACATCTAATTATATTTTATTACCTTATTTGTCAATGCTTATCTCTTAAAAGCTAATTTCTCAGGAAAGAATATCCTAATATTCTTTCTCAGGCCAGAGAGTATAAATCTCAAATAATATTCTTTGGTTTGATGCTTGATTTAGAGAAATTATATTTTATGGAATCACAACTGGGTGCTGGAGACTCACACCCATAATCTTAGCTACCTAGGAGGATGAGATCTGAGAACCATGGTTCGAAGACAGTCCATGCAGGAAATTCCATGATACTATTATTTGGTGGTTACACCAAAAAAGTGGAAGTGGGGCTGTGACTCAAGTTGTAGAGCACTAGCCTTGAACAAAAAGAGTTCAAGGCTTGTGGCATGCCCAGAGTTGCGCAGAACCAGCACACACACACACACACACACACACACACACACACACACACACACACACACACACACTACACAGAACCAATTCTCACCTGAAATGGCACCAAAAACAAGCCTCTATGTGCATATCCATCAGAAAATAATTTGGCTCCTTTCTAACAATTCTATAGATTCATACAGACATTAAATTTCTCATATCACATACTGTGTATGTATACACACACACATACCTATCTTTAGCTAAAGAGTTTATGCAAAGTACAGTGAAATCTGAATCATCATGCTAAAGATTGCTTTAAGAGAAAACATTGGGATGACAATTCAATCAGCCTTAGATTCCCTCTTTCTCTCTCTCCCATCCTCCCTCCCTCCCCTCATCTATCCCTTTTCTTCTCCCTCCCTTCTCTCCTTCATTCTCCTGTACATTGGCAGCCAGCTATCAGGTGGAGGGAAGGAGGCTTTAAGTTATTACAATTCATCTGTCAAGGGGTGAACCAATCCTGAGCAATCAGCAATCCAACAACTTCATACATATATTATGACAAGTATGCTAACTGACACTGCTTCTTATGTATCATTTCTCAAGCTCTGCCTTGTTAAAAAAAAAAATTGGGGAGGGGGAATGGCCCTGGAATTCAAATTCAGAACCTAGGCACCGTCCGTGAGCTTTTGTGCTCAAGGCTAGTAATCTACCACTTGAGCCACAGCTTCACATCTAGTTTTTGGTGGTTAATTGGAGATGAGTCAGGAATTTTCCTGCCCTGGCTGGCTTCAAACCTTGAACCTCAGATCTCAGTCTCCTGAGTAGCTAGGACTGCAGGAATGAGCCACTAGTACCTGGCTGGATAGACAACTTCTTCATGGTCTGCAGACACAGTCCTGTCTGCCTTAAATGTTACCTCTAATGTTAGGACACATGCAACTGATGATCACAGTGGCACTCCAGAGACACTTAAATGGACCCTCTTTTTTCTAAAGCACAGAACAAAACAAAAACAAAAACCCTTTATGTGCTTGAGAAGATAAAGAAGAGAAAGTAAGTAGAAATGACAAAGACCAAACAAAAACATACCAAAAATAAATGCTGATTGGAGCCATGTGGCATTTTGTAAATGGCTGCCTTTTACTTGGACAGAACATTTCACTGCTCAGAAAGTTCAACTCATTCTAGAAATCTGTTTATCCTCCCCGCTCAAGCTGTCAGGGTCTTCAGTACCCTTGTATCACATGACCTGCAAACCACAGGGACTGTTTCACCAATTGTTATTATAAATACCACATAAAACATACTCTTGCAGAAGTATTAGGGACCTTCTGGGAAACTAAACAGAGAAGGCCTTTGTGGTGCCATTCTCAAGTGACCTGACAAATTCCCTATTTTAAGTGTAGTTCAAAGAAGAATGAATCTATCAGAATGAATTTACCCCATCTATAAACCAACTGGTACTACGGTGGTCATCTTAAAATGAAATGATGAGATGGGGAGGCCTTGATGTTGATTCCTATGACTAACTAGATTGGCCTAAGTTGGGACCAAGGCACAGCACTTGAAGGATGTCCAGAGTCTTAGTAATGACTCTCCACATCCTTAATTAGCCACTGCATATAAGGATCAATGGTATACGCACACACACATATATATGTTCATTTGTTCATTCCTTTGACAGTATTTGTTGACTAAATACATATCCAAGAATCTCTCCTAGGTACAGTAGGAAAATCAAAACCCTGCCACAACTTGTGGTATATTGTGGCAGCTGAATTCTTTGGACAGTTTACTGGTTATTTGATAACTAAAGAATTAGAATCTGCTATCTACAAATCTGTGGATCTCGCTATGCCACCCATAGATAATGTTTGTTGAGTTACTAGTGATCCCCAATTGGCTATCTGATTGGATAGGATTAAAAAAACCCTTCTAGACATTGCCAATAAAATTTGACGTGAAAAAGTAAGAAGAAATTAAAATAACCAGTAATTATTCCTAGAATTCATGTCAACTTCATTATTTTAGCCAGCCCAGGTCTAATGCAATAACACCAAATATGGCTCTGGGAGAAAACAACAGACATCTAGACATCTAAAGCATTTCTCATCAACCATACCACTCATGCCCATGCAAGAAGTTGAACAGATGATGGTAGATCTACAGCCAGAGACTTGGAGTTAAGCTTCCCTCTCAAGGGAATATCAGACCTGAGTTAAGCTGGATGTTTGACAGCAAGAAGATATTGCCAGGCAGGGAATGGAGAAGGGAGTCAGCAACTGGGGCAATTTAGCTGATTCTTCTTTTAAATCTTAGCTAGGATGGCAGGTTGTTGGTGAGCAGGTAAAGTGTCCCTCCACAATAGCATGCATAGACCTTCTGAATCATTTTCAAGAGCCTGCCATCAATCTTAGATGGAAATTCTTGACACTGGTTATGCATCTCAGGCTTTTCTTGATATCAGGAACATCCAGTCATAGGTCTTGATTAAAGGGTCTGGGTTTTCTCTAAGAAAGTGAACTCAAAGAAGAAGCTGTAGAGTCCTGTGCTTCCTTCTGGCCTGAGAAAGTCCAGAAGGGTTGCAGGATACCTGTGATTGAGGTGTAAGAAGCAGTCATGATTCATGGTCACGTGATTATCTGTGACTTTCTAATTGCCAACTTTCCATGGGTTAGGAGCCCATGAGTGCTTTAAGTTCTTGAGTTGTCTAAGGACATTGGAGGTGGTGGTTCTGTCTGGTGCTTTGTTTTTTTCTTTCAAAGAGTGTGCTAAGTCACAAGAAAATAGGCATATCCTCATGATAGGTAAGACTCAGAGGCAATCATGGAAATACTTAGAGTAGAAGACTGATTGTATGTAACAAGCATTTCATTTGACATTTCTAAGATATTTTGAGCCTAATATTTTAGCGTTCTCCTGACTCTGCAATCTATTTGTGATCAGATTCCTATAGACAATTAACATCATCTTATTTGACCAAATTCACTGAGTACTTAGTAAGTGCCAGAAACTATACTAGATGCTAAAGTCTCAACAATGAATGAGAGGGGAATGCTGTCTGGAGTCAGTCAGTCTAACAGATGTGGTAGGCTGCTTCCATGGTTTCCAACAAGCCCCATTTCCTGGGGCCCATCGTCTTGTCTGAGTCTCTCTCCTTAAATATGGGCTGGATTTGGACAACTCATCTCTATAAGTTTTGAGTATAGCAGAAGTAATAGGTATCACTTCTGATAGGAGGTTATAAAGCGACTGTAGCTTTTATCTTTAGCATTCTCTCTTGTGTTTTCTTGCTTCACTTGCTCCAAGGGAGCTAGCTGCTATGTTGCGGGGTGCCCTCTGGAGGGGTTCCTGTGGCAACAAATAAAAAAGGAAAGTCTAGGTTCAACAATATCTGAGGAGAAGCTGAAGCTTTCCCCAAACCATATAAATAGGCTTGCAATTAGATTCTCCCCGCACTGACTCTTCAGATGAGACAGCAGTCCTGGCTGACATTTTGGCTGTAATCATGAGAGACTGCCAACTAGAGGTACCCAGCCACTCCTAGATTCCCAACTCACAGAAACCATGAGATAATAAGTGCTTATTGTTTTAAGCTGTTAGCTTTTGAAGTAATTTGTTATGAAGCAACAGATGACTATTATAGGGAGAGAGAGATATTCTTTATGTAACTACAATACAGCATCAGAACTGCTATCATAGGAAAATGAACAAAGTTCTTACATATAGGGAAATAATAAATGAGGTTACAGAGACTCAGAGAAAGCCCGTGAGAGGGAGGCAGCATTGAGCTATTCCTCGAAAGGTAGTAGTAGTTTTCTTTTCTTTCTTTCTTTCCTTTTCCCTTTCTTTCTTTTAGTGCAGGTATTGGGGCTTGAACTCAGGGCCTGAACACTATCCCTTAGCTTTTTTACTCAAGAATAGTATGCTACTGTTTCAGCCACAGCTCCACATCTGGCTTTTTTGGTAGCTAATTTGATAGAAAAGTGTCCTGGACTTTTCTGCCTGGGCTGGCTTTGAACCACAATCTTGAGATTTCAGCCTCCTGGATAAGCGGGATTATAAGCATGAGCCACCAGCACCCAGATAGTAGGTGTTCTCTAAATGCGGGTGGGGGTGAGGGGCAGAAAGAGCTTTACAGAGAAATGGAATAGCAAAAAAATAAGGTACAGCTTCCATTCACCCAAAGCTGAGTAGCTCAAAGAATGCAAAGGGAAAGAGAAATGGTAGATGATGATACTGGAAAGTTATGGAAAGATCTTGAAAGGTCTTATATAGCTCATTGATTGTGAGGACTCCTCAGAAGTTTTTAAGTAAGAATTTATTTGCCCTTACTCATACTTTAGAGAGATGATTCCAATGATAGGGTAGATATTAAATGTAGCAGAAGCAGCTGGGGATTGTGGCCAGTTGAAATATTAGTTTATTCACTAAAGTTTTGTTAGTAAGAATGCATGAAGTGCAAGGCACTATTGTAGGTGCTTAGCAATGAAAAACACAGGTAAAACAATTATCTCTTTGTGGGGCTAACGTTCTAGTGGAGTGAAAGACAGACTTAGTAACAGTGAGGATGAACATAAGAATCCTTGAGAGATAGGATTGGTCAACTGGCCATAATGCCCTCCCCCACACCCATGGTCAGGAGTCTGAGAAAGAAGAGTCAAAAATGACACCAGGGTTACTAGGTTGGGACCTGTTAGCCATGACAGAGATAGAAGGCATTTAGAGTAGTTGTTGTGTACTAAACAACAACTCAGTCAATGATGGGCCCAATATATGATGGTGGTGGCACCTACTGACAACAGAGTCATCTTAGTTTAACTTTAGTGGGACATTTACACACCATGAAATCACCTAATGACACATTTCTCAGAATATCCCCCAGTCATTAAGCGACACGTGAATATATAATAAGGAGTTCCATCTTGGTATACTGAATTTGTGATGTAGGTGGGACATTTGGTGGAGATGTCTAGGGATCTCTATGAAAATATGGGTCTACCTGCAGGAGAGAGGATCAAGATGGAGATATAAATTTAATAACCATCAGGTTTGGGTAGCAGAGGAAGCCTTAGACCTTGATGAGATAATGAGGGAGAGAGCATAAAGCAAAAAAATTAAAAGGACTTAGTTGGGAGCAGGGGAAGAGGTAACTAGTAAATATTAAAGTACTAAAGGGAATTGAGAAGAGGGCTCAGTCGCACTGGTGACTCAAGCCTGCAACCCTAGTTACCCAGGAAGCTGAGAGCTGAGGATCACAACTTGAAGACATCCTAAGCAGGAAACTCAGTAAGACTCTTATCTCCAATTAAGTGCCAAAAAAAAGTGACGTAGAGCTGTGGTAGTGCTCAAATGGGAGAGCAGTAGCCTTGAGCAAAAAAGTTCAGGGATAGCATCTAGGCCCTAAGTTTAAGCCCAATGACTGACTGGCACACACAAAGAGGAGGAGGAGGAAGAAGAAGAAAGAATAGAAGAAGAAGAAGAAGAAGAAGAAGAAGAAGAAGAAGAAGAAGAAGAAGAAGAAGAAGAAGAAGAAGAAGAAGAAGAAGAAGAAGAAGAAGAAGAAGAAGAAGAAGAAGAAGAAGAAGAAGAAGAAGAAGGAGAAGAAGAAGGAGAAGAAGGAGAAGAAGAAGGAGAAGGAGGAGGAGGAGGAGGAGGAGGAGGAGGAGGGGGAGGGGGGAGGGGGAGGGGGAGGAAGGAGAGGGGGAGGAGGGAGAGGAGGGGGAGGGGGGAGGAGGAGGAGGAGAAGGAGGAGGAGGAGAAGAAGGAGGAGAAGAGAAGGAGGAAGAAGAAGGAGAAGAAGAAGAAGAAGAAGAAGAAGAAGAAGAAGAAGAAGAAGAAGAAGAAGAAGAAGAAGAAGAAGAAGAAGAAGAAGAAGAAGAAGAAGAAGAGAGAGGAGGAGGAGGAGGAGGAGGAGGAGGAGGAGGAGGAGGAGGAGGAGGAGGAGGAGGAGGAGGAGGAGGAGGAGGAGGAGGAGGAGGAGGAGGAGGAGGAGGAGGAGGAGGAGGAGGAGAGGAGGAGGGAGGAGGAGGAGGAGGAGAAGGAGGAGGAGAAGGAGGGGAAGGAAGAAAAGAAGGAGGAGGGGAAGGAAGAAAAGAAGGAGGAGGGGAAGGGGAAGAAGACCATCCAAAGAGGAAGGTGGAGCTCATGTGGCCAGGAAGAAGGAAAGCCTGGAGAAGGGCACATGATGGCATCTAAGGAATGAGAAGGGCTGGTGTCACCGTCAAGGCAGCAGTGAGGAGAACCTTTTGTCCCCAACAAGTTATTGGAGATTCTGACTAAAGCAGGAGCAGCGGGCCCTCTAGAAGGCTAGATGGTCCAACCATGTCGAGGGAAGAAGAAGAATGCACCTGCAGAAGATCTCACAACGCACTCCTCTGACACTGGCAGGAAGGACATCCAAATCCATTTGTTCACAGTAAGGTCAGTTATGGATGTAGGTTCCATAGCGAAAGCTAATCCTTGCTAGCTTGTTTCTGTCCTTCCCCACACGAACAAATCAAGTCTCACTGGAATCCATTTCTTTTTTTCTGATTTTGGACTGAGGGTCTTCGGTTCGAGGTATCCATGCCCACAAGGCCAGGGCAGGTACTGGTGGAGCCCCAGAGGCAGAAATGTTTCAGTAGAAGCCGTGCACATTCTCAGGAAAGACCACACGCAGCAGGCCAGCCCCATGAGCTAGACCAAATGTGAGTGACGATGGAAAAACGGTCAGGCAGCAGTGTTAGTGGTCAGGGTGGTCTCTAAAACTTCCCACAGACAGATCCGCTGATCCTCCTCTCTTCAAGAGGTAGAGGCTCTTCTCATCTTCTTGAATGTAGACTGAACTCTGTGTGTGTGTGTGTGTGTGTGTGTGTGTGTGTGTGTGTGTGTGTGTGTGTGTGTGTGTGTTGATACTTTGGGACTGTGGCTTGAACTCAAGCCTGTGCACTATTCCTTCGCTTTTCACTCAAGGCTGATTCCTTAGGATTGAAGCCATACTTCCGCTTTTGGCTTTTTGCTGGTTGATTGGAGAGAAGAGTCTAACAGATTTCCTTGTCCAGGCTGGCTTCGAACTATGATCCTCAGGTCTCAGCCTCTTGAGAAGCTAGGATTATAAGCATGAGCCTCCACTGCCCAACCAAATGTCATGACTTTAACAAATACAGTGGACAGAAATGATGATACACAATTTTGGAGCCCATTATAAAAAAAAGACTATACCTTCCATTTTTGAGTCCTCCTTTCTTCCCTCTCCCCTTCTATCACTCCTGCCCTTTCCTCCTCCCTCCCTCCTTCCCACCCTTCCCCCCTCTCTCCCATCACTCTCTCTAGAGGAAGCCAGCTGCTTCCCCTTGGAAAGGCCTACATGGCAAGGAACTGAAGAAGGCTTCCACTCAACAGCCATCAAAGAACAGAGGACCTCAGTCCAACAGCCTATAGGCTCTGCAGCCAACCAACCACCACACAGGATAAACTTGGAAACAATTCCTTCAGCCCCAGTGGAGCGGGAATGGCTGCATTTCCAGCCAATAGACCACCCACCCAGCTAAGCTGTTCACCTGACTCTCAGAACTTGTCAGAATATAAACAGTTTTCCTTGCTGAGTTGGGGGCTCTTGTTGCACAGAAATAGGTAATGAATAGAGTGGCAAGGGAGGAACAGCAAGAGGGTCTGGTTGGAAGACTAGAAAGCCAGATATTAGACACCAGGCAGAGTCTGGAGTATGCTCATAACCATGATGAGCCCAGTGCTGGGCTAAACAATGAAGGGCAGAAATGGGATTGGGATGTTTTATCGTTTTCTCTCCTCGACGGAGAATGATTCTTTTTTTTTTTTTTAAAGTGGATCTTATTCAAAGAGCTAACAGTGGGAACCTGGCTGATTTAAGTGACCTGGTGAGGATAAATAAAACAAGAAGTGAGTAGGTGTTGACCTTGGCACTCTCCAGCAACTTGAATGCTTCCCCTTCCATTTCTTGGATTCCATCTATCTCCATAGTGTGTCTTGCCCAAGGAGGCCCACTCATCAAAGAGGCCGTCAGCACTGGTCTCTGCTTTTGTCTTCTGTCCCTGCCTTCACCCCCCCCCCATCTTCTCTTCCACCTGCTTAAACCTTGTCTCCCACCTCCGACATGCTATCCTTTCATTTAGGTTTGATCAGACAAGACCCTAGTGTGAGAAATCCAGAGGCTTCCTGAAAGTACAATCAAACTGACATGAGAAGAATGGGAACCCATAGCCAACATTTCGACCTGAAGAAAGTCATGCTTGGATGCCATAATGATCATTGCTCCTAATATTCCAAATAAGTCTCCTCAGAGTCACTGATTTGGTTTGATTCCCCACAACAATCCTGTGAGGCAGGCACAACAGATATTCCCAACTGATTCACAGACGAAGAAACTGAAGCTTAGAATAACTCAGGAAGTCAGCAAACCATAGAACAGGACCAGAAACCAGGTCTTAGTCCTTGGTCTTTCATTACCTCCCATTCCAGAGTGACCAGCTAACAGAGACCCATCTTCCACCTCAACTCCTTTTCAAGCTATTAAGCAGAATAACCTTTCCCCGTCTCATGCAGAAGTTGTCTAAGACACTGATATAGGTCAGTGAATTTCCGTGTCTTCTGTGTGAACCACACAGGGTATGTTAGCTGTCCCCTGTGGCCTGTTTGGGCCTCAACACTCCATGCCCCTGGCAAAATCCCCCAGGAAACACAACATGGAGTCTTCACCATCTGGCAGTGACTAATCCTGGAAAACCCTGGGGAAGAGTCACCCAGGAGTGAGCCAGTCCAGCCCACACAAGGGGCCCTGGGGGCTGCAGGAAGTAGGTCAGTTGCCTGTGGTAGCAGGCCTGCATTTAAGCTTCTATGAATCTCCACAGATATTTGTCAACCTCATGGACCAGAATGCCTCACCAGCAGTGGCAGTGGGAGGTACCCCCTCCCTTCCATCTCACAGACCCACACAGTCTTGCTTGGCCAATGATTCCTCCATGGAGCCAGAGAGAAGTGCTCCCTAGGGTCATCCTATGACTTCCCATTACCAACTCTGCTGTGAAGACACTAAGAGAAACTCAAAAAGATGTTTAGCATTCAAAGTCAACTTCATATCAGCCCAGTACACCTTCACTGCACTGTCAGTGGAGAGAGGACGGGAAAGAACGAAAGATCACACAGGAAGGGTCCTCCTTTTCACAGTCTGTGAGCTGTACCAGAGTCAAGATGCCTACGATTCCACTCTCCCCAAGACTCCAAGACACCGATCAGTCTCTAATGGTTCACTGGCTTCTTTGAATCCTTTTCCCTTTCCTCCTTTTACTTTCTAATTCACTTTCTCAAAGGCCATGGCTGGAGGATGGAAAAATGAAGTTGACGATGGTGATAACCAGCTTGTCCTACAGTCTGTCACCTACGCTTCCTGTGTCCCTGTGGTCCATGATGTCCTTCAACAGTCTCAACAAAAAAAAGAAAACAAAATCACAGTGAAGCAATGCTGCTTACAGGAGAAGTCATCCCCAGGGCTCCAGGGGAGCACATCAAATCCAGCACCATCTGGCCTCCATAGTAACTCAGAATTTGTTTCCAACCGCCGAATCTATGGGCAGTCCCAAGTCTGCACTCTTGCTGTTTCTTAGGCCACTCAGCCCAACTGTCAGATCCATTTCCACCAACCAAATTTTCATCTACAATTAACCCAACTTTTCCTGACAGCCGAACAAATATTTAGCCAACACATTCATGAATGAGAATTGATCTCGCTGTTTACTTAGAAAGCTCGAGGAGTTGATTTTTTTTTTAACGTGGGCTTTATTTTTCTCCTCTAGAGAAATTAGAGATTTAGGATAGCACAGGAGAAAGCAAATCAATGGCTATTTCCAGTTACCAGCATCTGTCTTCAGATTTAATAGAAATGATGTCCTAAGCCACATAGTCTACTCAGTCTCCTCAGTGCAACAATGCTCATCGATATTAGAGAAATGCAGAAGGAGAGCCTTTCCTGGTACTTTGTAAATGAAGATGAGAAGCTCATAACTGTTGCAAGATTCACAAAGCCCTTCTGGATAAGTAGTGATCAATGCCATCCCATAATCAGGGAAATGAAAGCACTAACCATCTCTGAAAGGGCTCTGAGGAATAGTTGTGAGAGAATTAGGACTACATCGACAAAAATCTGACTTTCCTTCATGGACAGTTAAATATATGTGGGTACCTCTATCACCATTCGATGCCATACTCATGGCAGACATCACTAATCAATTCAGCATTGTTTACTAGCCCATATGGAAAAGACCTAGGGATCCTTCTAAATATAGACTCCAAACAGCCACATCTCTTTGGGTTTGCCCACAGAAGATATCTACTTTCTACCTATGAGCTTGGAGTTACCAAGCTTAGTAGGTTAAAAGTCTCATGTAGAAATTAAGGATAAAACCAGGTGCCAGTGTCTCACACCTATAATCTTAGCTATTCAGGAGGCCAAAATCTGAGGATCCCAGTTTAGAGCCAGCTCAGGCAGGAAAATCCATGAGACTCTTATTTCCAATTAACTATCAGAAAAGCTGGAAGTAGAGCTGTGGCTCAAGTGGTAGAGCATAAGCCTTGAGCAAAAGAAGCTCAGGGATAGCACCCTGACCCTGAGTTCAAGCTCCAGGACAAGTACACACAAAAATAATAATAACGATAAAGCTGGGCACTGGTGACTCACATCTGTAATCCTAGTTAGTTACTCTGGATGCTGCGATCTGAAGATCACTCTTTGAAGCCATCCCAAGCAACAAAGTTCATGAAACTCTTATCTCCAATGAACAACTAGTCTTGAGCACAAAGTGCTAGTCTTGAGCACAAAGCTTAGGGACAGTACCAAGGCCCTGAGTTCCAGCCCCAGGACCAACACACACACACACACACACACACACACACACACACACACACACACACACACACACATTAAGGATAAAAAAATCTTAAGCAGGTCATTGCTAAAATCATCATATGATTCCTGGTTTCCTTTCTATGAGCCAGAGGGCCTCAAATAGCAAAAACAAAACCAACAAAAACAACCAGGACCAAAAACTAAACGGCTTTGCTATATGGTTGGCCTGACAGATAGTATTCTTACAGTCCCATACCTCTTTCACAGAAAATAATCTGCAAAACTCTTTTTTTAAAAGTGTTTTTTAACTGGTGGTCAATATTGTTCCTTTTTCATCAGCCAGGAAATATCAGCCTACCCCCTGTGAGTAAGTCCTCTGTCTCACTGCCTGGTGGAAGCTCCTTAACCCTGCAATCCTCTTTGTTATCTGGTCATCACTGCCTTTTTGAGATCCCCATCTTTTCCCACCATTGGCCCTAACCACCAAATTCTATTCCGTAGTCACACAGGAAAATATTTGCAAGCTAGGTAGGGTGACATTTGCTACTCAGGAGGCAGAGATAGGAAATTCAAGGGCAGTCTGAAAGCAAGAGATCCTAACACAAATTATGAACACAAAGGCTGAGGGTGGGCAGTTAAAGTAGTGGGGTGCTTGTCTCACAAAGAATGGCAGTGGAAGGATTCTCAGGGCCTGTCCCAGAAGCCCCTGCGCCCTGTCAGAGGAGAAGCTCTCCCAGCTCAAGCCCATGTTTCTTTGGGGATGCCATCCCCTGTGAACTGACTAAAAATCAGATCCCTTTGCTTGGGCTCTGAGCCATGGAGACTACTCCTTACCCCACATCTCCCAGTGCCCCTGAAGATTTGCTCTGCTCAGAAATTCTCCAAACACATCTCACAAACCCACATCTCCTTTCTCCTCTTAGCCTCAGTGGGGAATTTTCCTTAGAAGAAAAAGGACCTACCTCCTTGTGGTAATGTCAGACCTTGTCTGCCCATTTCACCAGTCCATAACCAGACCTATCCGGGGACCAGAGGCTCCCAGATTTCAGCATACATAAAGATCAGCCATGCAGATGCTCAATACTTCTAACCCACAAACCCCAGAATGTGGGGATCTGCCTTTTTAGATGCTGTCTTGGGGTGACTCTCATTCGAGTGGCCATCCAGCCCTGCATGGGGAGCCCCCTGATCCCCGGTGTGTATACACTTCTCTGGATCCGCAAGTAGTGATGCCCACCACTGACCCTGGAGTCGACCTTGATAAGGAGGGTTTGAAACCCACCCACCTCCTCTTTTCATTGTGAGGACTGGGGCCACAAGGTGCATGTTCCTGCTTTGTTCAGCTGGAAAACACTTAGAAGAAAAAAAAAAAAGGACAAGTTTTACTGCTTTTTATTATGTTTTGGCACCACCAAACCTCTGATCCAGTTCCCAGAAAGTCTGCATTTCTCTCTACCTCAGAGCCCACTGTCAACATACTCTTAAGTGTTTTAGACAGACCTGTGATTACTGGATGTAAAAGACATCAATTCATATTGGCCAGCATCCAGGCACAAGCTGTCTTCCTGAGACCAGGGGGCCCCAGCTTCCTTGCAGCAGCTCGAGACGGGCAACATCCACTCTCTCCCCAAGATCGAGCCTTCTGAACAACGCAACACTTAGAATAGTGCTTCTGTTACTATGAACACACACAAAATACCCACTCCCATGTTTGTGGAACTGATGCAGCCAGGGTAGGAAAGATGTAAGACAGATTTAAGATATGGTTTCCTTTGGGAAACCATGAAGCCTTAGCATATCTTTGCCACCTCATTAAAGAATGAATGAACTGAACAGCCCCAGCGCAAGTATTGCTTTTTTTGTGTGCCATTTTCTATTTGGGAGTCTATTCAACTATCTTAAGAGGAATACATCTGGGACAAGATCAGAAATAATAGTAATAGCCAGCTTGATCCTAACTTACAGAGGGCAGGGAGATGGACACCATCCATCTTTAATCTCGCCAGGGGTTCTGATCTGTTCTCACCTTTCTTACCTCCTCACATCACTGCTCTTGTGTCCCATGTAAGACCCCCACACCCATCCCTAAGCTCATCCTTGTGGATACCTCTCTTTCCTATCAGTCCCACTTGTAGTTAAGCATTCCACCTATACTGGCTCTGAACAAGTGGGGGATGGGGTGGGCAATGCTCCACTGTGCTGCTGGACAATCCAGGCCGACAGGGTGACCACAAATCTTAGTGGTAGTCCCTATCCTCTGGTCAAAGCATTCTTCCACATCTCTCCATCCTTGTGAATCTCCCATTCCTCACACCCTCTTCTAACACTCTCCTTATTTAGTTGGAAACTAAATAAGTTGGAACTATCTCCTCTTCTCCATGTCATAGTCAAATGGTTCTCTGAACCTACATTCCTATACTTACCACCCTCCCATCACCAGGAAGGAAGTACCCCAACTCCTACTCAAGAGCTATTCTGTGTTGGGCCAGGATTCCTACTTCTCACTCTCCTATCAGTACCTCTTGTGTTTCTCTCTGTCTCTGTCTGTCTCTCTGTCTCTGTCTCTGTCTCTGTCTCTGTCTCTGTCTCTGTCTCTCTCTCTCTCTCTCACACACACACACACACACACATACACAGCACCACCACCACCACCACCATCCTGCCAGCTAACAAACTGTAAAAGCTCCCATTTAAAAAAATAAACATGACTTTCATACTCCAAACAAATTTTTCTCAAGAAAATGCTCTATGCAAATAACAGTAACTTTTTACAATGCATTTCCACAGAAAAGGAAATGAGTCCTTCCCCAGGGTCCCACGTGGAACTGTTTCTTCTCACTCTGTTCTGGGAATGGAGCATGGCTACTCACTTGTGCAGTGCAGGGAGCTGCAAAGCCCAAGCACTCTCCACACCTCACCCTCTCACCCTCTGTCTTCCATAGACCTGGCCTCTCTTGACCTCACCTGGGCAGAAGAGAGACATCTATTGCCTCTAACTCAGGAAGCCTTCTGGACCAGGCCTAACCGTTCAGGCCTAACTCCCCTGCCTAGAAACCAGAACATCATCCCATGGCCCGGCCCTTAACAGATCCACTGGATCCATGATAGTTCCTGATATCCCTGGGTCAGAGGAGTAAGCCAAAGGTGTCTCAGCCAAAGTTCCATCCAAACCTCTACTTCACTCCTCCTGGGCCCATTTCATCCCCACCCTTTGGTGTGTCCCCTGATAAGCAAGGACTAAAGGATCTCTTTTGGTGATTCTGAATTTGGTTTACAAAAGGAAAAGGAAGAGGAAAAAAAAATGTACTCGGGCTGGCCCTTTACCTCTAATCTACTTCCATCCAGAAACTGGATGAAAATTTGAAAGACTTGTTTGGTCTGATTTTATTGATTTCTTCCACTTTCCATTGCTTTTCCTGGGACACCCTCAGGCTCCTTCCCCAGGCAAGGGGGATGGGGAAAAGAGAGGTTCCTAGGCTCTGTCCATCAAGAGAGGAGGAGTCACCTGGGGGTGGGGAGGACTTATCAAGGTGGAAGGAGATCTCTCACTCACCAAACCTTATGAACTAAAAGCAGATCAAAAATTTAAAGGGAAAACTCCACACTTGGGACGAGAAAGAAAGTCTGGTGGGTGAGATTGAAGCTTTTGTCAGTTAGGGGGTCCCCTGACCTGGAAGGAGGCCAAGGGTAGTAAAGGGTTAAAATTCTGGGCAGCGGGGTATCAGGAGACCCCCCAAAGAAAGCTCCCAAATTTAAAAGAGATCCTTCCTGGCTGAGCATCCCCTGCTCATTGAGTGTTGAACCTAACTTGACCTAACTGGTACTCTCTCCTCATCCTCTCCCCTTCCTGCCTTCCTTCTTCCTCACAGCCTCCCTGCCTGGGTTGTCCACCCTTCTCCACAGCTGCCCTTTCTCAGTCTCCCTGGCTGGGCCCCCCCTTTACTCTTACCTCCTTTTATTTAGACTCATTCTCTCTAAATATCATAGATACATCTTTTTAACTTGTGAACTTTATGCCTCTAGCACAAACCACTCTCTGATTCCAGATTTTTTACCCATTTGCCATGTTGGTGAGAAACCCAAAAGATAGAAAATAGGAAGGATCCAAGATGGCAAAGGATTACTGTAGAAAATGTCCTGCCTCAAGGGGTAATGGGAACCTGGCCACCCAGGAAGGGGAAATCTGAGGAGCCTGAGGAGTTAGGAGGTTGTGATGAAATGCATGGAAGATGAGGTAGATGGCACCTCAAGCTCCATTTTGGATCATGAATACTTAAAGAGAAGAGTTCACCACAGGTCCTAAAATAACAATCACAGAGAAGAAAAAGGAAAGAAGACAAAGAAGGTGGCACTACAAGGAATGGGTAAAATAATGCAGGTAGGAATCACCAAAAGAGATCCTTTAGTCCTTGCTTATCAGGGGACACAGCAAGAATTCTGATCAACTTCTTCAAAAGATGCAGCAACTCAATTCTATGACACATTCTCAGAGGAATATTAGTATTATTAAGATTAGGAGCTATGACATAATGAGGTGTCCCTTAGGTGCTATACACTTAGAATACATTCCTTTAACTCTAAAGACAATCTGTGACTTGGGTGTTATGGTCCCCATGTTACAGACAAAGCCAGGGGTAAGACAGAAGCAGGTGCCAACCTATATCTTATTCCAGCCTTCATCTAAGGAGTCACTACACAGGAGACACACAGTGTCTGCTGACACAAGGAAGCTAAGAGCTGATGGGCAGCCCTTCCGAGGGCACCAAGCTTTTGACCATCTGGTGACCTCCTATACCCGAGGGCTAGGCCAGAAGATGCCTGCACCCCTGAGCCGGCATCCTGTTTCCCCTTTGCATTTTCTAGACCCTGTGCTCAGGCCAGGCTGCCCTTGAAGGAAAGGTGAGGACTCAAAGGGTAGCATGGGGATGAGGGAGAAGGGCTCATCACAGCCTCACAGCTCTCCTAGGATCTAGGATTAAAGGCCCTTTCATACATACCTCAGGTGCCAGGCACCAGTGGCTCACATCTGTAATCCTAATTACTCAGTGTGCTGAAATCTGAGGATCACGATTCAAAGCCAGCAGAGGCAGGAAAGTCTGAGAGACTCTTATCTCCAATTAACCATCAGAAGTGGCATGGTGGCTCAAAGTGGTAGAGCGAGAAAGCTTGAGTGAAAAAGCTCAGGGACAGCAGCACCCTGAGTTCAAGGCCCATGACTGACAAACAATTAATTAGTTAATTAATTAATTATTCCAGGCAAAACCAGCCCAGGACCACTGCCAAAATCCAGCCCTTCAGAGTTACAGGTAATACACTGAATGGCTTAAAAAGGAGTTCATTAGTCCCTTAAAACCAAAAGGGGAGAGAAAGCCTGGATTAAAGGAATGACTGGAGAGGGAGGCCCCATTAGGAGGAGTACTCAACTGGGAGTCCAAAAATTGGGGAGTTCTAAGTTTCCTGAGAACTCTGAGATATCCACAATGGCTCTTCTGTGTTCCTTTTCTCCTTCCTCAGATCAGTCCTTAATGTCTCTTCTCTACAACATAACAGCTGGGAATAGGGCAGTACCTGGGGCCAACACAGCCTTGTCTGCAATGAGTCTAAATGCAGACATTCCCCAGGTCCACACAGATGCCCTGTCTAATTCTTGCCATGCATGTTCTCTACCTGTCTCCCCAACTGAGACAATAAGTGGATGGAGTCAGGGAGTCTGAGGGAGTCTGAGGTGTGAGTGAACAGAGAGAGAAAACCTACCATGCCTCAAAGACATGAGTATGTCTAAGGAGGAAAAGGGGTATAATATGCCACTATCCTTTTATAGACCCTAGAGTGGCCCCAGAAACTTCCACCACTGAAATTGTCTTAAAGCAGTACTTCCCCAGCCAGGCACCAGTGACTCACACCTGTAATCCTAGCTACTCAGGAGGCTGAGATCTGAGGATCATGGTTCAAAGCCAGCCCAGGCAGAAAAGTCCAAAACCTGGGCAGGTAAGTCTATGAAACTCTTGTTGTCAATTAATCATCAAAAAGCCAGAAGTGGAGCTGCGGTTCAAATGATAGAATGCTAACATTGAGGACAAAACCTCAGGGACAGAGTCCAGACCCTGACTTCAAGCCCCAGGACCAGCACAAAAAAAAACAAACAACAAACAACCACAAATAGTACTTTCCCAAATCCACAGTTGAACAGGAGAGCCACCATCTTGACTCCTTACTTAACCAACACAGACTCTGTTGGAGCCACAGGGAAGCTTGGTGACCACCCAGTCTAACCCCTTCTTTTAATATGGGAGGAAGCTGAATCCCCAAAGGTGAAGCAACCCCCCAAAGCCATAGGGCATGGAGACAGCAAAGCCAGGATTTTAACCAGGTCTGCCAAATCTTTGTTCAGCATGATTCTAGATCCCAAGGGAAGGGAGCCCAGCCTAGGGAAAGCAGGACTCAGGAATCTTGGCATCTTTTTACCAAGCTGTTCCTTCCCCTGTCCAGCCACCACGGCAAACATGAGCCCTTTGGGCTTTGGCCAGGTAAATGGCTCCTCCCTGGCCCTTTTTGGAGAGGACAGATGCACATCAAAAACCCAGGGCCGCCAGGCACCCATGGCTCACCCCTGTAATCCTAGGTACTCAGGAGGCTGAGATCTGAGGATCACCGTTCAAAGCCAGCCCAGGCAGAAAAGTCCATGAGACTCTTATCTGCAATTAACCACCTGAAAACTGGAAGTGGTGCTGTGTCTCAAGTGGTAAAACATTAGCCTTGAGCTGAAGAACTGAGGGACAGCGCCCAGGCCCAGAGTTCAAGCCCCATGACCATCGCCCCCTCCCCCAAAAAACAGGGCCAAGCCAGTCCTGTCTGATCTACACCTAACTCTTATTCCCAGTCTCCTAGAAGGGAGAACTTTCCAGAAGGAATAGCTCCAAGATGTTTAACAGAAAGTCCCTTCCCCCTCTAAGAAGTGCTGCTCTGTTGGAGCACTGAGGGTGAGACAGGAAGACAGGAGTATAGAAGAAGAATGCAATGTTTTTTAATGTGCCAAAATGACACCCTGAACTTTCAAGATGAGCCTAGGAACACCAGATTGGACTCATTATTTACAAAGATGAAGACTGAGTTGTTTGTGAAGACGTCGACCAAATGAAATCTGTGGCTCAAAGGGAGGTATTGAGAGGGAAAGAAAAGTTATCTTGCTAGGAGTTAGAAAGGGCTCTTTGCTTCCTTCCTAGCAGGTTATCACCTCCTACAATGGGTCAGGCAGAGTAGGACCCCCTCCCTCTATAGGGGACCCTGGTCTGGGCAGCTGGCTTGCTTGTAACTAAGCTATTTATTCTTTCTGGGAAGCCGGCAAAAGGTCATTTGCATTCTTGCTCCACCCATAAGGCTGAGCAGGTGGTGGGCCACAGGATAGATGCAAGACTATTGTTACCATAGGCAAAGTAAGGTTCTCCAGAGGAAAGGGGATTCAGAAAAAAGAAAAGCAACAACAAAAACAAGAACATACAGAGCTCATAGCTCTGTCCACTCTGTGTCACTCTCTAAGACAAAAGAAATGCAGTAGGGATATGTATCTCCCTTATAAAAACAAGTTCGTTACTTAACCTTTTCAACCTACGTGCACCAAGTGTAAAATCAGACCAACCCCCACCTCAAAGATTTGCTAAAGGAGACACTGAGGGTAGAGACTGAGATAATCTGTGTATTGTTGGCACTCAAGCCTGGCTGCCTTTCTCTCTGCCTTAGAACACAGAGCAGGCACCACCTGGTCCAGAAGCAAAGCCCAGAGGAAACCGGTTTCCCAGAAGGCCTGGAAGAGGCTGCGGGGAAGGAGGTGATGGGATGCCGGGGGAGGCTTCTGGGGAAGGTTTTCCAGGGGCAGAGAGAGAAAGGCATTCCCAGGTACTCATCAGTGGTAGTGGGTTGACTCATTTGGTCACCAGCAGTCCTTAATTTCCCTCTTCACATTTTGGGAGACCCAGGGTACTCTTTCCCCCAAATGAGGCATGCAGCAGAAATGAGCAGTGATTATCACTGCAGACAGACTAGAAGGACGGAGGGTGGGAGGGGGGGCAGAGAGAACAGCAATCTGCAGAGTTTCCTGGAATTCATGCTGGAGAAGCAGGGGTGGGGGCAAGACTTCTCTCGTGCTGTGCCAATCAGCAGGCAGAGACTTCCCTTAAAGCTAACCTTCTCAACCTCAACAGAGCAGTCAACTCTGAGGCTGCCTGTGATGAACTAATAAGGCCATCAGAGGCAGGCCTGGGGTGCTTTCTGCACTTACACAGTGAAATTTCAAGGCAGCATGTAGGTAATTTTAAATGGATGCCTAAAACAGACACAGAACACTGTCCATTGGGCTGAATTGCCAATTAACACTGAGCACTGGACCACAGGCTAGGCCAGATCTATATAACTATCAAGGTGAAGGGGGTAGATGAAGGAAAGAGGGTATATACTAGGTTTGGTGGGATTTGTACCAGGCCCCAGTGCTGTGTAAATGATGAGATGAGAGGGCATGGGAAGAAGAGGGTCCCCCAAGAGGCCCATATTAAAATTACTTTTTAAAGAAGAAGAGGCCCATATACAATTATTTACCCTTTCCTTAGAGAAAGGTACTATAAGGTTGCAATTCTACTTTGATGAATAACCTTTTGAAACCCATACTCTGCCACTTTTTGCCTAAGCCAATATATCAATGAACATTCTAGACAAGTAACATTCAATAGCAAGTGCACTAATGCAAACAATAGAAAAAAGACCTGGGGTCTGGGCCAGTCTGAGTACATCTGCGTAGCTTTGATGGGGTCACTGAGCCATTCCAAGAATCCCGCTATTTACTCATCGGCTGAGGGGGACAATACTTTCTGACAAGACTTGGCTAGGAAGATTACATTGAGAATGCCAGGGCAATGGTTTTGCATTTCAGGAAATGCCAACCCCTAGTCTTTGTACTCACAATCCACTTCCTCACACATGGCTATACCTCTTGGAGCCTCAGATCCAGGGGAGAATCCATTTGCAAAGTGAAGTGAGGAGAGCACAAGTGACATATAAATGGAAGGACTCGGGGGTTGCTTGTTCAAGATTTCTCAATGCCTTCAACAGGTGAAGTGTCAGCTTAGGTATCTGATACGAGGCCGCAAGGAACTTCTACAACTAAACAAAGGCCATAGCCACCATCCAAACCTGGTGGTCTCTCTTCCCACTTAGCACTCAGTGACTCACCAGTCTAAAGAACTTTTTTCCAGCTTCAGTAAGTAGACTATTGTAGATTTTGACTCCTAATTGAAACAGTCCTCTCAGATGCAAAGCTTTCTGAGGTCAGCTGGCCAACCAGCTTCTCTGATTTATCTGTTCTCCTCCCAAGTACATTCTACACTGGAAGCTATGGTGATCGCAGTTGTGGTTTCCAGAATGGCAGTTGGTTGGAAATGCCTGCGGGATCGCTAACCACCCCCAGATTTGATGTTTGGAGAAATAAACATTTCATCACTTGAAAAAGGGTCACATGGGAGATGGGAGACGCTGGATGGGAGAGGCTGGGTCTCTGCTCCAAGTAATGCACAAGAAATATGAATCCCTGCTTGTCCTCCATGCAGGCTAGACTCCCCTCGCCATAACAGGGGAGAGACAGCCGGTTGGGGGAGAGGAGACAAAACCAAACTCCCTGCCACAACCAGTTCAGTCATCCTCATATGCCCAAACTCAGCATCACATCCACCCTGCTCACAGACTCACGGTGGGTCCCCTGATTCCCGCTGTCCTAATTCTTCTGCTATGCATCAAGCCTTGCCATAATATGAATGCTAGCCATATGCCCGTGACACCTCACCACAGCTAGGGTCCCTGCAGGCTCCTCTCTACTTTCCAAACCTACTGCACCTGCTCACATCTCAAAGATTGTGCTCAGCCATTCCCTACCACTGCTTTCATTGGCCTGTCTCTTTCTGTCCACCTCGACTCCATTCACCTTTCTGTGAAGACTCCCCCACAGTCTCAGCCTACACCAATAACTGCCCCTCCTGAGCCTGTCTGACACCTACATTTTGCAACCAACTTGGCACTTAATTACAAATGGTCTTATATTACAAATGGATGATATATGCCAGGCATCTCTTCTCAAAAACAGAAATGGCATTTTACCAACTGGAGAGTCTTCTAGAACCAGAAAATCCTCAATTGGAAAAAAAATCAGACCTTACTAGCTGTCCCTATTACTTGTGTCACTTCAATGTCACCAAGACTCAGTTTACATTTATGTAGAAGAATAGTAACCATAAGCCCAAACAGCTAGTATACAGCTTTAACAAGCTACCATGTATTAACCCAGATTCCGAATATAAAATATCCCTCCAAATTTGTCCCAGTTTCCCTTTGCTTCTCTTTTATGTTCTTCAAAACCCAGTGGAGTATAACAATATAGAAGGCATTCAATATGTTGATTAATGGATCAGTAGCACAAAGCAAAGTAGTAATGTGAAAATTATTACATAAAGTAATACCATGTGGGCAAATATATTGATCTATTTTTCAATGATGGGCATCAGTTGATCTTTATGAAGGTAAAAGTCTATTTTAACTTAAGATCTTTTTTTTGGATTGTAAACTAACAACCTCTCTGAATCCATCGCCCAGACAAGCAAAAATTACAGCCTCAGTGTTCATGTTAGCAATTCATCCTTCACTCTCTCACACTAGTTCTCCCCATTCCCAGCCTCTGGAAGTTCACACACTAAGCACCATACAATCCTTACTGCTTCATTAAACCAACAAGGAGCAAAACTTTATATACGGAGCAATACTCTTTTAAATGATTTAAGTGACTTAGAAAGAATGCTGACCACATCTTTTTCCAAGCAGAATTCTGCATATATAATTAACTTGGTCTTGCAAAGAGTTTCTTTCTTCCCCACAAAGTTGGGGAGCAGCTAGTAGACAACCATGAATACTAGTAAGATATTCAACCAAGATTGAGCTGAGACTAGTATCCAGATCTCATGAGCAATAGTGAGATTTGTACCCCAAGGCTGATGCTGGGTGGGAAGGAACCCAATGAGATGAGAGGTGGAGGGGTCTAAGATGGGGTTTCCAGCAGGACCATTTCACCTGGTGGCCTCTTAGCCTTACTGTCATTCTCAGCTGCTTTTCATTGTTCCTTTTTCACATACATGGTGTTTCTCTGGAGGAAAAATGTTTCTTGACACTGCATTCACTTTCCAGCTGGTATTGCTCACAACAAAACAATGGAGGTCACAATGGGACATCACTTCAGTATGAGCAGAGTGGACCTAGAAATGCAATTTTCATTAGTGACCACAATACATGTTCTTGGGATGAATATTGGCTATGTCTCCTCACTTGCTGATGGTTGTTAGAAACCAACGCCTTCAGGTTCCTGTTTCAATTCAAAGCATTAGAGAGCTAGACAGCATCCCAAGAGGTCATCTAGCCCATGGGTATAACTCCAGGAGAAATGCCTGGCTACTGGTGAGTCTTATCAGGAGCCTAAAATTCTTGGAGTCAAAAGAAGTTTGTCTATTGGGGCTAAGCTCCAACTTGCTTCTCTTTCCCTTTCTGGAAGCCAAAGCCAGCTTCTCTCTTTTTTTCTCAGCAATACACATAGTAATTAATAAAAAGATCCCTAACTCTCCCAAGCTAACCCTAAACTTGAATGCTTTCTTTTAAAGATCATTGTTTATACCATTAAACATATTACTAACAATATTTCTGTACTTTTTTCATTTTGGGGGGGGCAGATTTCCTACAGTTTTTTTCAGTTCATTTGACATGGTAGTGCTATTAAACATGGTTAGAGGAAGTGGCGCAGTGGCTCAAGTGGTAGAGAGCTAGCCTTGAGCTGAAGAGCTGAGGGAGAACACCCAGGCCCAGAGTTCAAGTCCCACGACCGACCAAAAAAAAAAAAAAAAAGCCTCTGTGGTTTACCAATAAACATGGTTAGAGAAGTAATGACTTCCTGCCCCTTCCACATTATTCCCAGCTTAACTTTAAAAATAATGCAGTATTCCTTGGGTAGAGTTCCACCAGGCTTCTGGATCTATCTCATCAATAATCATGCCTTGCCAGACAGTGACTAATAATAATGAAGCCAACATCACTAGAACAATAGTGTCGATGCCAAATTACTGATGATCGCTGTATTTTCTACTATCGTATAAGAGAAGATCATGTAACCAAGGGATGTGTGCTGATCATACCACATTGAAGTAAAATCAAACGTGAGATTCTGTGCCTTCCTCTGAGTCATCTTCTTCCTTTTAGTCAGTGCCTGAAAACTGACTTCTGGATGACCTCAGATGATAGCACAGGGTGGAACATGAAGAAAATGGAGAAGACACTTAACATGATAATCACAACTAACTCCCCTTTTCAGGAAACTTGTTCAGAAAGCTTATAAAAGCCCTTTAAAAATTACCCCGAGATCCTAAAAGTCATTGATCCTCTTCAGACAATTGTCCTGTAGGAATGGCTAAAAGACATCACTTCAATAATGGTTGGTATTGCTGCTGCTTCTTTACATCCCTACCTCACAGGTCTCCCAGAAACAGGAACCAACACATGATCAACGGATGTTTAGACATTAAGATTTTCACTCAGGCATGAGCCTCTGTGCTCAGCTTCAGAGACCATCTTTTTACCTGTAGCAACTCCACACTTCCCAAGTTGGGCTCCACTAAATGTCTTTTATCATTTATCTCACATAGAAGAACTCTTACATCTATGTTCACCTCACCTCTAGGGGCCACTTGCCATTTTTCATACTTAAAAAAAAAACCTAAGTTGCTAGAGATGAATAGTATTCATCCTCACATCCTCAGGGAGTCACTGACATGTGGGACGTAGTTATTTGTAGATAACTTTGCTTCACATCACTCTATTGTGGTTTGGGCTCAGCACTGAGTTTTCAAATACCTTGTGGTAGTACTTTTCAGCTCTGAAATATTGTAGAGACCTTTAAAAAGCTTACATTACTAATGATGAAATGCACTTCTAGTCTTTCCCTGGTGATAGGAAATTCTTCTTAGTCCTGAGGCTTAGGAAATGCCTTAAATAGTACCAGCACTGCCACCAACTAAATTAGCAGTATCATGCTCTCTTAATCAGGGATCAGCAAAACCATACTCCATGGGCCAAATCCAGCCTCCAATTTTTGTTTTGTGGTACTGGAAATTGAACCCAAGGCCTCATGCATGCTAGGCAAGCACTCTACCACTGAGCTATATACCTTCAGCCTCCAGCCTCCAATTTTTATAAATAAAGTTTTATTGACTCACTGACATACATACTGTGTATGATGGTTTTTATGCTACAATCCCAGGGCTGAACAGCTGTGACAGATGCCTGGACTACAAAGTCTAAGATATTTACTATTGAAGTTTTTTATAGGGAAAGTTTTCCAATACCCATAATAAAATCATAAGCAAAATGGATTGCTATTCAAAATAATCTCATCCCCTTCCCCACCAAAGAAAATAAGAGAAAAACCTTGACCTAAATGAGTAGGGTTTGCATACTTCAAAGCCAGTTCAACTCTCTTAAAAACTATCCTCTCGAATAAGATGCATAAAAAAGCAAAATATTTTAAAGGCATCTTTAAATAACAGAGATCTGAAGGAAGGAATAGCTCTGTCTGTCTCTCTTTTTCTTCCTCTCTCTCTCTCTCACACACACACACCCACATACACACACACACACACACACACACACACACACACACACACACACACACACACACATTTACACATACACTTTAATCAAAGGAAGTTCTGAATTTTCTAACTGAAGAACCTTAGGTAAGATCAGAAACCTTATCTCTAACCCAGAACTCTGCTTAAGAGTTTCAAAGGGAATTTAGCTTAGAGTAAACTCTAGATTAAACCCAGTGTAACACTGAACCTGGTGTACATGCAGAGGAAATGTCCTCTCCTAGAACCATATCCTTAATCCCTAACATGTGCTGAATAATGAGCTAGCTCCATCACAGGCCAGATCCCTACCACAGTCCTACCACCTCAGGATCACTACCACAGTCCCACCAAGTCAGGATGCTAGGAGATGCATCCCCAAGATAGCATGAAGACCTACTTTATGAAGGATTTTGGACAAGGCCTTCCGACCTCAATTTTAGCCTTATGCAGACTACTAGTCCTTGTGGAAAGCTATCCCAAAACATCAAAATAGGTCTAGGATAGGACCACATGGGTTTAGTCCACACAAAATGGATCAAGAGTGTTTAACTTACAACCAAATTTAAAAATGGAGAGGTCTTACCAAAATTTTTAGTACATTTGACCTCTCTTCAAAAGCTGAAAGACCTGGAGAGCCTGGGATCGCATCCTAGCATACATCACCTCTTGGGTAGCAGCTGCCCTACCCAGAGCAGTTACTCTTTAGCTGTCATCTGTGTCTATCTGTGCTGTCATCCCAGATGGCTGTTCTCCAACCCCCTGACACAGTGATTTTCCTCACACCTGTCCTGCTTTGCTTACTGAAGACACATTGTGCTCTGGAGACTACTGAACTACAACCGCAGTGCTAGCCTTTATGGTAACTAATACATTTCCAGGTTGGGGAGGCAAACTGTCTTCATTTTCCTTCTCATTCGCAGGCTCACCTGTATACTTTCCCCTTCTACCATCCTCAGATGTAAATCGGCCAATGGGCTCACCAGCAGACATTTGAACAAAGTAGTCTCTCACTCATGGTCAGCCATTGAGGGAATTTAACTATCCTAAGTCTCCTCTATCATTGATCATTTGCATTGACACTATAGCTGCATGCTAATTCATGAGCCCTTTAAGTGAGCCTGAGCCACTATCTAAAGCCTTAGTCTCAAGGAAAGACACATTACGTAGAGAATGTTCACCTATAAGAATCAAGGTAGCCTTCTCTCAGAGAGAAATTTTCAAGTGTGGTCATTTCCTTCCAGAAAAACAAAAACAAATTTAATTCCCTGGATGACCTCTGACTTGAATCTGATGTGTCAAATTTGGATTCCCTATATTAGGAAGTGGGAGTCTCACACCTATAAACTTCCTTTATACTCCAAGTGGATAAACATGAAAAAACATGTGATTTAGACATACAATGAAATATCCAGCATAAAGAGGGAAATTTTGACATATGTACAACACAGAGGAGCCTTGAAGCTATCGTGCTAAATGAAATAAGTCGATGACAAAAGAACAAATACTGTATGATTTTACTCATCTGAGGTACCTAGAGTAGTCGGATTTACAGGGACAGAAAGAAGAGCGGTAGTTGCCAGGAGCTGGGGAAGGAGAGAATGAAGTGTTAGTGTTTAATGGCTATAGGTATAGGGTTTCAGGTGAGGAAGATGAAAAAGTTGTAGCAATGAGCAGGAGGTGATGGTCACATAATTACATAAATTGTACTTTTACCATAGAACAGTATGCATAAAAACAGTTAAAGCGATCAGTTTTAGCTTTCGTATATTTTACCACAATCAAAAGGGGGGGTAAATCCTTAACAAGGTACCATACTGGGAACTTCCTTTTACTGCTTGAGAAACTCATCAAGTCCATAAGAAAAGTTGTAGATGACCCTCATTCCAAAGCAGACAGAACCAACTAGCAACAGCATCACATTCCATCTTTACCCAGCCCTGTGGGGCCTAGGACTGCTCAGAGGGCCAGACATGGCCTGTATGATGACCTGTCCTAACTCATCTAGAAAACTCATCAGACAGGAGTGTCCAAAAACTACCAGAGGGGCCCAGCTGCCATCTGCACAGGTTGGCAAGCTCAGGGCACCTACCCCCAACCACTCCTTTTATACAGTGGGAACTTTACTGTCCCATCTTTCTCCAAGCGCATGCTAAATCTCTCATCATCATGCAGACTTCTGCTTCTGCCATAGGGATGAAAGCAATGATGAGCAGGCATGTTAAGTCTAAACATACAATTAGGATTTCAATCCGTTTGGGCCAGGGAGAGGGTGGTGCGGTGATGGCGATGGTTATGGTGATGCAATGATGGTGGTGGTGGTGATAATGTGTGGTGAATGAGTGACAACCACCCCAGGCTCAGAGCGCCCGTGCTGGCACCAACCCAGGGGCATTATTCATGCCACCAGCTGGCAGCCATGCCAGTGGCAACTGCTGTCTCAGACTGTGCTTCTAAATAAAACAAATCTAGGGCAGGAAAGTGGGCAGACTCCAGGAGTCCTGTCCACCTGCTGGCGTGAAAGGCACCCTTGTAGGATGAGGTTGCTTGGTGAAGCAAACTTTACAGATCCTATAGAACAATTGGAAACAGACTTTTTATTTAACAGAAACTTCATACAGACTTCATACAAACCCTACATGATGCAAAGCATTATCACAATTGGACACACATTGTAACTTGGTGGGAATTGAGCGCAGATTCTTACAGTCAATGAATAGCATTTTGAAAAGGGCCATTTTCTGTGAGAAAAATGTCACAGAAAAGGGACTACAGAATGATACAACAATACTCTTGGTGATGTCTTCCCTCTCCCCCACTACCCTCCAGGACCTGACCTGGAATTAGAGACCTGAAATGACTGGCAAGAAGTCTGTGCCCGCCCACACCTTCTGCTTTCAAAGGCAAAAGAGATTCTCAGTAACACTATGACTCAAGGATCTTTGCTGACAAGAATGTCCAGCATTAGATCCAGGAGTATTATAATCTGTGTTATCCATGACTCTGCTTACCAGGGCATTGATGTGTAAAAGACCCAGCCCAGAAGGAAGGCTATGGGTAGAACCTTAGAGACCCAGCTAGTCACCTGACCTCCTTGCCCAGGGCACAGACACAATGCCAAATTCCATTGAATGGGATTTTGGGTTCACTTTCCAGCATGGGCACGAAAAGACATATTGAAATATTTTCCTTCTTCCTCCTGCCCTACAAGCCATTGAACTTGTTTCCATCACTCAGGTCAACTTCCTAGAGCTTTGGAGAAAGCTCTAGTATCTGAAGTTCCCGAAGCCAGCTTAGCAGAAAGTCAACTCCTTTTAGGACAACTCCTGAACTAACTGAACTAATTAAACATCTTTCAGCTGATGCTTCACTTTTGCTGTTGTTTTGCTGCTGTTGTTGCTTCTTAAAATTTTTCTTCATGACATTATTTTAAAGTTGTCTCTGTTCCAACCTGTTGGACTTGCAGCAATATAATCCATCACTAGATGTTAGGAATTCTTTTCCTAGCCAGGCCTCACGAGACATCATGGCCAGGATGCAGGCTGTTGCTTCTCTGTGGTCAGATCAATGGGCTTGCCTGGGGTGAAGGGCACAGGAGGAGTAGGTGTGCAGACAACGCTGATTTGAAGCTAATTTATTTTAGTCAAGTCTTAACACATAATCATTGAACATCACCAACATTTTCAATAGCCTTAAAAAATAAGGGGAAAAAAACTGATCACTCCTCACTTACCACATCCAACTTGCAGAAATAAAAATATCTAAAGCACATACATGAATGGCTTTTTTTCTTTTTCTTTTTCTTTTTTTTAAAAAAAGCCTGAGAGAGCAGAGTTGATCTTTATTTTCTTACTAAAAATGTTGGGGTGGGGGATGGGATTTTCCTTAGAGTCCATAGTCAGTCTTTATTTTACAGTAAGTACTCTTTTGATTCCATGTCTTCACAAAATTGCTTTTTAATTTTTGAAGTAGAAGGTACTTAAACAAAAATAGTGTGCAATGTCAGCACTCTTTCTTTTAAATATTGAAATAAATAAAATAGTTAACTCTTTGTTAAAAATTTTTTGTCAGTTTGTTCGTGTTCAGTTATTTCTATTGTAGAGCAAATTCCAGTCTGACCTGGGTTCCTTTCTCACAGACTGTGAAAGGAGATGTAACGAAGGATCTTTAAAAAAAAAGAAGAAGAAGAAGAAGAAAAGAAAAAGAAAGAAAGAAAGAAAACCAAAAATCTTCTTATTGCACAAACTTAGGCCATTCCTGTGACTTCATTGAGCTGAGCAGTGTGGAGCTGGAGGACTTGGCCACAATCCAGGCTCTGGTGTTGGCTGAAACACACTCATGGGAGGGGCCAAGCAAGGGAAGAGGAAGAGGAACAAGAGAAGAAGGAGAAGATGTTGGCTCATTGGGTTCTTTTCGCCGTCTTCGGAAATGGCTTGCTTGAAGGATGCACAGTTCCAGGTCAGAGAGTTGACTGTAGGGGAAAAGGCAATGAAAGATAAAACAAAAAACAACAGCAGGGAACAGTTACCTAAGAAAGATAGATTACAATTTAAGGGTGGGGTGGGGTGGGGTGGTGAATATGACATGAACTGAAAAGAAAGAGAAAGGAAGAAAACCACCAACTAATAACAGAGCAAATGAAGCTACGGCTGTGGGCTGAGAATCAGGCTGGGCACTCTGGGGTCTTGAATGTCAGTAACACAAAATCAGCCAGGAACAGGTCAGGTCAGCTGCTCAGTGGCCCAAGGGACAGAGAACATAGCTGGATTTTCCATCCCTAGGCAGCACTGCAAAGCAAAAAAACAAAACAAAAACCTTTCTCCTCTCTCACTCTACTTTGGAACCAAATAATCCCAGAAAGGACCATGGTGATGTCATCTGTGTGCACTTCATGCAAGTGGAAATATAGAGTTCTATGCTATAAGACTTATAACCTCAGAAAACCACTGCCCTCCTGTGAGGCCAACAGCTAACAGGACTCTGCTTCATATACACCCTCACTTCCAACCCTGTCTCGCAGTGATTCAAAGGGGTCAGAACTGTTTGCAGAGAGACTCAACCATGAGGCCCTGGTAAGTCCTTCACTACTAATGACCCAGTCCCCTCAAGGGTCAGCCTCAGAAGCTAGTGGCACTTGAAACTATGCGGACCCTCTTTAGCCTATAGGTACCAACCAGGCATGGATTTTGCTTCTAGCCAAAATGGAATCTGCTAAGCGACTTTGGTCTTTGACATGACGTAATTCGTATTTTAAAAAATGGACAATCAGATCAAATGTATCTCCATTTCATCTCAGAAGCAGTTCCAGAGGGCAGACAGACATGCACACACAGATAGTGTCTAAATGAAAAATAATCATGGCACCAGAACATCAAGTTAAAGCCAAACTTGGGTCTTCCAGGTTGAGACTCTCCTGACTGCCACATCTCTCTTTTTTAGTATCCAAGACATCCTTCCCTGGTCAGGGGCACAGACGTGGAGAAGATGCACTTCAAGGCTGAGACTCTATCTGTCTACTTATGTTTCTTCCCTCTTCTTTCTCCTGCTCCTCTCCCTCCCCTGGATCCATCCCACTGACTCATGTCCCTAACCTGCCAACCTGGTGGCCCTTGTCTATCTCTTTTCTCCTTCTTTCTGCTGATCCTCTCAACCACTGCCATCTGTCTCCAGCCCTTTCACTGGGGGAACAAATCTGTGTGGTTTTCTTACGACTTTCCCTGGAGTACCTGCCAATGGTTCTTTTGTTGGGCCTTAGTCATGATTTCACTCCTCCCCATTCCCCCCCCCCCCACTGTAGGACACTTCTTGTCCCTCCTCCAATGCTGACACTCGCTAGGGGTCAGTTTACACACACACACACACACACACACACACACACACACACACACACACACACACACACACAATTTTACCCCATTGAAGCCATCCAGAAAATAGCTTATACTTTCCAACTTGGCAATCGTTGCATCCATTTTCTCTCATTTCCTCCTGCAAGGCCAACTTCTACACCATGGAAAATGTCCTCCTATGTTCTGTTTCCTGCTTTCAGTCCCTCTAAGAAGGTTTAACTGCTCATCCTTCCACATGCTATCCAATCTCCACCACATCCTTGTCCCCTCCCCTTCTCCCTCACCACTGCTTCACTCCCCTCTGACATGAGCAAGGGATGCTGCATCCGCAGATGGCTTCTCCAAGCTTTCCAGTTAATGATATTAATTGTGCATCTACTACAACAGAATGAGATTTAAGACTACTTCCTTGCCAGGCACCAGTGGCTCATGCCTATAATCCTAGTTACTTGGGAGGTTGAAATCTGAGGATCATGGTTCAAAGGCGACAACCCAGGCAGGAAAGTCTATGAGACACCTATCTCCACTAAACTCCTTGGAAAAAGCCAGAAGTGGCACTGTGGCTCAAATGGTAAAGCAGTAGCCTTGAGTACAAAGAGGTTCAGAGACAGCACCCAGGCCTGAGTTCAAGCTCCATGACCAAAAAAAAAAAAAAGAATAATTTCTCTAATTTGTTCAGAATGTTGCTCACATCTGATCTTATTTCAACAAATTAATTATAACACAGTGGTATCAGGCACTGCCCGGGGCACAAGTGATGTCACCTTTGTCTTCAAGGAACACACCACTTGCTGGGCAAGAGAGAGAGACTAATGGCAGGAACAAAATGCTACAGAACAATAAGTAAGTGTGTTTTCATAATGTGATTTTGTTTTCTATTTTGCATGAGATTCCAAACTTTGTTTTTTGTTGTTCAGCTCTCACTCCATTCTTTCTAATCACAGGCATTCTTGCCTACAGACTAAATAGCAATAGTCCGTTTAGAGCTCTTTGTTGATCTGAATGGCTCCCTCCAAGAAAATCTCTTTGACTACTGTGAATCACAGCAAAAGACAATCGTATAATACAGAATGACAGCACTAACACATTAATCATTTGTGAATACTTACTCTGCCCAACTAGATCTCAAATAAGTGCACTTACCACTAAATTCACAGGCCTCATGTTTAATTGCATCCTTCCTTTACAGGGTGGAGCAATCAACTGCGTGTTGCTATTATTCAGTCCCTAGTCATCAAAGGAACAACATATATCTGAAGGAAAATACCATCATCCAAAACAAACTAGTCTGACTCTCAGCTGAAAGGCCAAATGTTTTGCTCACCAGTAGTGGGCTAGGGCAGTCATGTACCTCCTGATACTATGCACTGAGAAGGATACAACATCATTTCCAAAATGTACAACCTCTCCATCATTACAAAGCAGCACACCAACCTACAGTGAATGTCTTTCTAGGAAATGATTAGCCAGTATGCTACAAAAGTATCAAGATAATGAAAACCAAGTGCAAACTGTAGATCCAACTAATCCGGGTAAAAGAACTGTAGGAGGACATGAAACAAAATGCAATGCATGATCCTGGATTAAATCGTAGATCAGAAAAAGTCCATTTGTGAGACAATTGTCAGAATTTGAATTAGAGCTGTAGCCTCAGTGTTGTCTCTGTGTTGATTTCCCAATTGTGACTATGTGGTTATTTATAGAATCTGGGTGAAGAATATATGGGACTTCTTGTACTAATATTGTGTTTTTTATGTGTGAAATTATTTCAAAATCTAAAATTTTATGTTTTCATCTTTGATAGAGAAAGAGAGAGTGAGAGAGAGAGTCAGCCTGAGAAATGCTGGTTATCTATCAAGATTGGGAAAGAAATGTCCACATATCCTCCTCACAAAACACAAAGAAACTGAGGCAAAGCACCACTGCAACAAAGTCACATGGCTGATCATCAGATCTAGACCTTGGAACTTTTCATTCTTCCTCTACAATTCTACTCCCCAAACCAAAATTGTCTCACTCAGAAAACCCACAACATAAGCAACTCCATTTCCAACAGCTAAACCAATCCCCTTTGGGAAAATTCTTAACGCTCAAACTTTAAGTACATGTTCAAGATCATATTCATCAGATGTAACAGGAGGCATATTGAGATAAAATTAATTAATTTTATTCCACTATGAAGTGAGAACCTCCAAACAGCCTTTACTTCTCTCCCCAAGTAATGATCTGAGGTTCCCTCAAGTGCTTTATAAAAGCAATATCACGCTGCAGCCCATTAGGTGCATAGAGAGATGCAAAGCAAGCAGGAAGACTTAAAGGGATAGTATTGATGAGAACATTGTGGGTTTGGGTTTCTTAAAATATATATGTATGTATGTATACATATATATAAATTAAATCTGCCCTAAAATACCAGCAGCAAATTGGATTTCTGACATCAAACTACCTTTAAAAATTAAATGCATAGTTCTCATTCTTAGGGTTATAATGATATGATATCTTATCTCTACATAGTCTCAGTAACAGAAATAAAGATTCTATTACTCAGGGTTGGAAAAGACAGCCATCACCTAACTCAGCAACAGTCACCTTTATATTAACAGTTCTCCTCCAAAGATTTGAATGTTTCAATAAATTTTGGATACCCAGGGCTAGGATTCAGAAGATCAGATGATGTTTCTGAAGCACTCTGGTGAGACAAAGGAAACTGGCCAGGTCACTTTTGTCTTGATGATTCTAATTTCCTTATTATTTCAAATTTTAAGTGGTCCACTTATTTAACAAATGCAACAACAAAAAGGAAAGCTGCATCGGTGGCTACATGGATCCTGCAATTCCTCAGGTCACCCCAAAGAGAGTTCTCTTTGGAAAGGAATGTCTAAAACAATGCTTGGAAGGTGATGTATCTAAAAAAATTTCTGCACAGCCCTTCCTAAGAATTCTCTGTGCATGGTGGTTCACACCTGGAATCCCACTTACTCCAGAGACAGAGATCTGGAGGACTATAGTTCAGGCCAACTGAACAAAAAAGTCAGCAAGACCCAATCCAAACCAATAATCAAGGCATGATAGCACACATCTGTCATCCTGGTTACACAGGAGGCATGGGAGGAAGGAATAGCAGTCCAAGGCTGGCCACAGAACTGTGAGACTCTGTGGAGCCTTAGGTACATTTCTTAACCTAATTCTAGGCCTCAGCCTTTTTATGTAAACTGAATGAACTCTTTCAAGGAAGGAAAACATGTCAAATGATATCTAACACACACACACACACACACACACACACACACACACACACACACACACACACACACACACACACACATATGTTGATGGCTGTTCCCTAGAGAAAGGGAGAGAATGGCATAGCATCAACAGCAGCTTCCTCTTCTTCTACCTCATCATTCAGTGTCCTTCCTTGGTCTTCAGAGGCTTGCCTCTAAAATAATGTCTACTCTGTTCTCTCAATTGTAATTCTCTCCAGGATGACTTCTCACAAGTGAAAAATAAAGGCTTTAAACTTAATCATCTTAAAAGTTTCTTTTCATTCTTATTTTTTGAAGAATGAAAATTCCAATTCTGCTGAGAGATGCTATAAGGAGAGTCAGACAGATGCTCAGATGACACTAAATGACATTGCTATATGCATATTTATACCATCAGAGAATTGGAACCTCAAGCTAGCTAGTAAAAGTAAACACTGGTGGCTTACACCTGTAATCCTAGCTACTCATGAGGCTGAGTCTAAGGATCACAATTCAAAGCTACCCTGGGCAGAACAGTCTGTGAGAGGGGAGCGGGTCGAGGGGGGGGGAATGGGAAGGGATGGTAAGGGGAAACAAAGGAGGAGGCAACAATGCTTGATAAGAAATGCACTCATTACCTTACCCATGTAATTGTAACCCCTCTGTAAGGTATTTTCACAATTAAAAAAAAGAGTCTATGAGACTCTTATTTCCAATGACCAGCAAAAAGCCAGAAGTGGAAATGTGGCTCAAGTTGTAGAAGGCCAGCCTTGAGCAAAAAAGCCAAACAAGAGAAAGGAAAGGAAAGAAAGAAGGAAAGAAAGAAAGAAAGAAAGAAAGAAAGAAAGAAAGAAAGAAAGAAAGAAAGAAAGAAAGAAAGAAAGAAAGAAAGAGAGAGAGAGGAAGGAAGGAAGGAAGGAAGGAAGAGAGAGAGAGGAAGGAAGGAAGGAAGGAAGGAAGAAAAGGGAGAAAAGAAAAGTAAAGAAAGGGAAAGGAAGGAAGGAACAAAGGAAAGAAGCAAATTAGATAAGCAATATTTATCCTCAGAGAGTTTGCTTTGTTAGACAGTTTTAAACTATTGGCTCACCATTAGAACCATAGCTAGACTCTGAAACTAGGTGACTTTTTATCATTTATTTAATTATGTAGATTAGAAAAAAATCCCAAGTACAAAGCCAGGTCACCAATGATAATTCCAATACCATGAACCATGAAACAACTAGACAGATTTCAAATGGTTATGTGGATTGAGCATACTTTCATTAACATGGAAGCTCAGATTTCATAAATGAAATGTGAATCAAAGGAACAAAATACAGAGGTGGAAAGTACAGGAGCAGGCTTTATCCCCTTAGCAGAAACCTACTAGAACCAACTACGTTGCCTTCATTACACGTGGGAGCATGCAGGGTGGTCCCACATTGGAGGCTCATGCTGTATTCCCTAGTAACACAGCCACACCCAGATTAGGCAGAACATCCCTAAGTGGGGGTAAGTGGTTCTCAAAACTGAGAACCATGCTCAGGAAAGCTTACATGCACCTGAAACAGGAGAAAACAGGGAGCCCTTTTCTGTCTCAGAAGAACAGAGAAGCACTACCTAAAGTCCTCTGGGGCTTCGTCTGATCATCCTTACTTTTGTTGGGTTGGTTTTTCATGTTAATGAGTACTCTAATTCAAAGGATCCTATAAGGCTAGGTTGCCAAAGCAGATCTTCTCAAACATTTACACTCTACTGACACTTACTTGGACCTCTCACCGAGGGCCTCAAAATGAGCCTGTGTTCTCATGGAGGCCAGAGACCCTGGCCACATTTCATAGGAGCTCAGATTCTTCCAAACATCCCACTGGAGTATTTCTAATCAGGAATCTTCTTGCATTTGGACTCATCCATTTAGCAGGGAAACTAGTGCCCAGAGCATGGACATGCACTGCCCCATGGCTGCATCTCCTTATCCCTACCCAAGGCCAACAGCCAATTCCAGCCTACATTCTCTGGGCTCAACTTTCATGTCTAGCCAAAGGACACAGAGTCAGCCAAGCATTTCCCAAGCCACTTTCTCTTGCAGTTGAAGCCCAAAGCCAGAAGCTTTTCATTCTCTGCACAGAGCCCCTCTTGTAGCCCAAGCAAGCCTCAGCTCCATACCCAGGCCTAGGCCCACGTGGGTACACATGCACACAGGTCACTGTGGGCCAGGGAGAAGACACACCCATAGCCACCTCCCACACTAAGAAGGAACCCAACACAACAAAAGAGCAAGCTGTGGGGAACCAAAGGAAAAAGATAGACAAAGAAAATTGGAAAAACAAACCAAAACTATGATGGTTTTACCCTAGTTACAAGACAGGCCAGCCAGGACATACCTGTTGAGCAGGGCCCCACAGCTGTTCACAGGGATGGCCAACAAGGTCTTCCGTATCCTCAGGGCCTTGAGCAAGTGTCACTTTGGTTTATTCCAGCAGGTGCTATTGGAGACATAAAACAAAGTGCCTGGCAGGCACTAATATATATATATATGTATATATATATATATATATAGGTATATATATATATGTATTTTTTTAGGTAGAAGCAGAAACACAGGAGGCTTGATCATCCAACAGGCAGTTAGGTGGTTTTGTGGGGGTTTTGTAACCAGGGGTGAGGGGAGGGACAATACATGATGAAGTATCACCCTTCCTTGATTCCATGAATGCAGCCTTGGCTTGCTCTGTCTTTGCTGAGCCATGACTGTGGCTTATATTCTATTCCTGTGTTTAGACATTGCTCTTCGCCGGTTGCAAAGTGTGGATAACCACGGCAACAATGGAACAGCAGCTCTGCAGAATGGAGGAGCAGTAGAGCCAGGGAGGAGGCGGCTGCTGGTCAGGCCAGCACTGGAAGGAGGCCAGACACAGAAGGGCCAAGCTTCTCTGGGATTGCTGCCATTTTTCTCACAAGCAGAGAGGAAGATGGAGGGGTCAGGGAGGACACAGGGGGAGGGGTCCATAGGCATCACCTTCCCATTGAGGAAATTCTCCCCCCAGTGGCTTGCTTCTAAACAGGATATTACTTTGATTTCTTTTATTTCCCTTCTCTTTCTCTCTCTCTCTTTCTCTCTCTCTCAGAAAAGTCTGACTCTAATAATAGCTAGCATATATAAATAATAATTTTAATATTATTGGTTCTTTGCTTCCAAACCCAGCATTCCTCTCCTCTTCGTTTTGCCAATAAATATGAAAAAAAAAAAGAAGACGGAGGAAATCAACTCTGCTCATGTCAAAAAGTTCCCTTCTCCCCCCAACAAAGAAAAAAAAATCCATCTAACTTCCTAATTTCTAGGGAAAAGAAACAGCACATCTTCATCTTTTGTAGTTTTGCTTTGTTTCAGTAGTTTGTGCTTCTGTTGTACATACCCAAAATAGAGAGATGGCAAGGGGAGGAGGGGACACGTGGACCATGGGAGAAAAGAGCAAGGAGAAAGGGGGAACCCTAAGTTGTCTTTCATTTAAAAATATATATTAGAACCAGAACAATGACCAGAGTCAGAAGTGGGGGTGGCTAAATGGCCAGACAGTCTGTCCCAGGGGCTTAGCAGCTGCCCTTTTTATTTGCTGTGGGTGAGCCCCGGCCACTGCGGCGTCCCCGGCAGGAGCGAGGCTCTTCCAACTCTTCCTCATCAAAGCCGTGGAAAGTTGAGGTGTCACTTTCAGACGTGGAACCGAATAAGTCCTCCGTGGTGTGTGCTGCAGCCGCTGCCTCCTTCTCCTTCCTGCCTTCTCCTCCCAAATGAGCTGACATGTATGATGAATATATCAGCACATGGGTTAAGCAACACACAGCATCATTAATATTCTCATTACGTCATGACAGTGTCATTTCTAATAGCAAGGTAATAGACCATTGAGGGTCACCAAGAGGGACTAAGCAGGTTCATCACCCAGGGTTCTGGATTTGGGACCCAGCACACATTTCCAGGGAAGAGAACCCCACCCCCACTCCCCATAGCTTCTCTGTAAAGGCCTTCCAACAGCAAGAGAGGAAATATGGTCTCGCTCCTCTTCTGCATGCACACTCACTCAATCCTGCCTCCCAGTGCTTTTCCTTAGTGGGTTTTAAGCCTTGTTGGTATTTCTTTGCTGTTTCCATTGGTGTTTCTTTGAGCACTGTTTGTCTGTCACTTTGACAGTCAGCTTTACAAAGGTATTACTGTCAGAAAACCCATTCAAGGTGGTTAAACCTCCATCCATTTTATTTTTATTGGTACCCACTTTCTAATCCCCTTCTCTCAGAGCCCTTTCATTCTACCCTTACACCATGTCACTCATTTACACTGAAAGCAAAAATAGAAGTTGGAAAGTCTGATAAATGGTAGATAACATTTTCTTGAACCACTGGAGCAAAGTTCTGTGATCTGTATTCACACACAAATGTGCATGTATACACACACACACACACACACACACACACACACACACACACACACACACACACACACACACACACACACACACACAGAGCTATTAAACATCCCCAGATCTCCGTTATTCCAGAAAGTTTAGATTGGTAAATTTAACTCTGAACATCAAGAAGGTGAGAAGTTGGGATTTTTAAACCCTAATAAAATACACAATGCTGAAAGCTGTAAAGCTCGGGTTTTGACTTTCTCACATTCTTTGGGCTCCGCCTAAGGCAGGGATGTACCTGTTAAAGTGTCAGATTGGACATTCTACCTTCCTCCAGGGAACACAGGCAGCAGGGCAGACAGGTAGGGAAAGAAACACAGCTCAACCAAACTCACACTACTCTCTGGAAAAACCCCAGAGAGGCCTCAGAGAACTCTCCACCCGCCTGCCTGAACAGTTACACCCACGACTCACACTGCCTGCATATTCCCAAGGTATCAAACTATTTCAGGAACCTCCAAGTCAGATCTTAAGTGATCCACCAAAATTAACCCCTGGTAATGACACTGAAAATATCTACGCTGGTGTAAAATGACCCTTGAAGCAGTCAGAAAGAACGTGAGAAAGAGTAGCTGAATGAGATTATGGAGAGGCTTGGTATAGAAAAATAAATAAATAACACCTTCCCACTTCAGCTGCCAATAGATTCTAGTGCCACCATCTTTTGTAGAAAAGGGGGAAATTATGGAAGTTTGTAATGAGGTTCCTTAAGATGCTCTCGAACCAGAAAACAGGTCTCTAGCCTGTCCAAACCTGTAGCAGTCCATAATATCCTGCTTAGGGGCTGGGAAGGTGGCTCAGTGGTAGAGCGCTTGCCTTGCATGCATGAGGCCCTGGGTTCAATTCCTCAGCACCACATAAGCAAAAAGAAAAAAGCCGGAAGTGGCATTATGGCTCAAGTGGTAGAGCGCTAGCCTTGAGCTGAAGAGCTGAGGGACAGCACCCAGGCCCAGAGTTCAGGCCCCAGGACTGGATCCAAAATAAATAAATATAAAAAAACATAATATCCTGCTTAGAGCATCTCCCCATCATGTGACCTTGCTTTTAACAGTAGAGATTTTGTCGGACTGCTGCTCTTACTAAGCACTGAATTGTTTTAGTTTTTCTTCAGGTGTCTAAAAACCAAAGCCCACTACTATCACAGGGGCTATCTTCCAGGTAGCATTGATAGAATAAAAAGTTCAACATCAAGTATCATGTTTGGACCATAAGCAACAGAATGGCACAAAAGAGCCACTCTAGTAGGGTCTTTGAGAATTAAGTGCCAAGAGTTGTGTACAATGGAAACCAAGGCCTTTTCCAATTAGCAGTTTGCCATTCAAGGCAATCTCAAATCCCAAACATCCCTAGCATCATAAATCAAAAAAGAGCTGAAGGTAAGACTGGCAGACATGGCAAGGAAGAACTGAATCACTGTGACAAGCCAACATGTAATAATCACCATCTTCTCTTGGGATGAATGGAAATGGTAACTCTAGATACTGTTATCACAAGAAGTAGGAGAAATGGCTCCACCTAGAACCATCCACCCAACCAACTTATTTCCCCTACTGGTCAGCAGCTGGTGAGACCAAAGAAAGACAAGACCATCTGAAATCCTCCCTGCCTTCTGCTTTGCTCCAGTAATGACACAGAACAATAGGAAATATAGGCAGTACCAACCAACCATGCGCAGGCAAAAATCGTGGTGTAATCAAAACCACAGCGAAGACCTAAGTTCATTTTCAGAAGGACGGAAAAAGAACAAAATTTCTTTTTGGTGTTTCAGTCTTTGAATGGTTTAGAGATGAAAACTGTAGGCCAAGTCAACTCCAGATTAGTCCCCAGGAATGCCTGCCCTTGTGTCTCCCATATTTATTTGTCTTTTTGTTTTACTGGCCCAGATGACAAAATGGGATGCATAGCCATTGGAGGTGGGGTGTTGATGTCACTACCCAGAAACCCAGCAACCTCTGGCTCCCACAATTCCAAGGTGTGGCTACCTTCCCAATACTCACAGAGAAAAAAAAAAAAAAAACCTTTCATTGCATGTGCATCATCTAATTCAAGGAAGCATTTTCCTGTATTTCCAGGTATTTCCCACTCTTACCTAACTATGGGCTATAGCAATACACAAAGTAGAGTTTTCCTCATGGAAAGCCCCACCCACCCAAGTCAAAACATTCTCTGCTTGAAGTCATTGCCACTGTACTGTCCCACACCTCCCCAACCATGAGATGGTAAAGGAATGCAAATGGAAGACTTCTCTGGACTATGTGGGCACACAAGGCAGGAAGGGGCCACACTCACCAGAACGTCCACAGTCAGCACATGACACCAGCTCCTCGGGCCGCCCGCTCTTCTTGTTCATGCTAGAACCCCCCAAGCAGAAGTCACAGTAGTTATTGGGAATGACCGTCCCATCTGGTCCTTTCTGGGCTGTGGAAACATTAAAAAAAAGAAAGAAAGAAAGAGAAAAAGAAAAATTCCAGTTTTAGGCTGAGACGTGTTCCTACCACTCCCTCTTCTCTTGTCCCGGTGTGGCAGAATCTACTCCAGAAGGAATATGAAGTTTAGTATGCAAGGTTTTGTGACAACCAAGATGTGATGGTGGCCTTGTTTTTTTTCTGATCTTTCTTGGTTCCAATACTTTACAAGCCTCTCAGAGTGTAATTGTTACAAGTTCCCTCAGCTCTATGTTTTCCCAGAAGCCACCTGGGTCCTATGATTGCATGTCTGGATGAATATCCAGAACCATTCAAAAGAGACTTACTAGTGCAATTGAACTCTGAATCCTACAGAACCAGCCCTCCAAGACAAAGCCCCACACATCAGATGTGGATTATAAACAGGAGTGAACAGAGAGACCAAGAACCGTCACCATCTAGATCTAGATTTTGAGAAAGATGTTCTTAGTTAGGAGTTCCTCTTCCTGTTTCTAAAAGGAGAATGGAGAAGTCTTCGTATATGGGCATTTCCAGAATGTACATTGGAGATGCTGTTAGGGATAATGGTGAACACCCTTACAGGAACATAGGTATTTGCTCTCGTTCAGATTCATCTCCCTGAAATCCAGACTTGTTGATGATCAGACACTCAGTAATCTTCAGACCCTAGAATCAGATCTGGCCACATGCTTACTAAACATTCAGCTCAGCTGCACACCAGAGATGGGTCCAATGAGTTAGTGAGCAAGAGTTTAGGCTTAAGACCCTCACAAGTAACAGAACACACAATGTTACAAGTCCTTAAACAAATGCAAAGAAAAAATGTTGGAACAATGCCTGAGAAGAATAGCACATGTCTTTGAGTATCAGAATCATTCTGAATTCAAAAAAGCCTTGGATGGGTCCTTTGCACGGGAAAACTGCTTCCATTTCCTGTCTCTCTCTCTCTCTCCTTGTTACAGGGACTTCTTCGCCACCTTCATACCCTCTGATTGTAACTAAAAAGACAAGTCTCTCTACTTGTGGGATTAGCTTTAACCACCAAGATGTCTTCCTACTCAGCATCCCCAATGTCTGTGGCTATTTTTCATTATTCACTGGCTAACATTAATCAGGGTCCCATAGGGTACAAATCTGTGAAAAGGAAGCAGATATGTGAGCAGAAATCCCCGGCAGACAGTAAGTGATAAACGGATTCACCCACTTTAATATGATTCCCTCTGGCCCTCGCTTCCTCCATGCTTCTGCCTTGCCTCCAGGAATAGAAAACTTACCTGGGGAAGTAGGAAGACAAAAGCTAGCAGAATTATATTACAGAGGACTAACCCATTTATCAGTTGCTGTTTGGATTGCTTAATCAGTTTCTAAGTCATTGATTTCCATCTTTAGGGAAGCAGGCTATGCTCTGCTAGAAAAGTGTCAGCTGTTTGGGGGAGGTAGAGGAGTTGCCCCACACACACACACTTGGTGTTCTGTTGAGTATGGGCTTTCTTTCTCTGGTCATGTGAACACCAAAACATCTGCATGGCACACAGAATGGCTTTCCAAATGATCGCCAAACACCAGTACGGCCAAAAAGAAAGTATTATTCTGCTAATAAATTGTACCTTGCCCAGTGCTCCTTTCTTTCTTTCCCATTCAACTGACATCTCTGCTATTTTTATTTGCTTCCTAAGAAAATACAAGCATGTCTAAGAAGCAAATAAATTCATGGTTTCCTCATTAAGAGACAAATGGAAATCTATCAACTGGTAAATGTAAATTAAAGATGGTGTATATTAAATTTAGAGGCTGGGGGCAAAGCTAAGTTTCACAATTGATATGAGCTGGGTATAAAATACACAGATGTCAATCACAACTTAGGGAACTCACTACATAAAAGTGATCAATGAATCCCATGTACCTAATGTTCCTCCCCACCCCACCCCAAAAATATCTCTCAACCCAGTTTCCTCATCTGTCTCTCTCATATGTTCTTAGGGATTTCCCATATGCCTAATTTGTTCCCAGTTCACAAAATCTTCAAGCAACTAAAGAATATGATGGTCTCCAATAATCCTGTGATTGTATAAGGACGAGGAAGTAAAAGAGAATGAAAGAATTTCCAGAGAACTCTTTACAGTATTCACCACTAAGTGACCATGAGTTGAATACATTCTTGACTAAAGAATGCAAGGAATTAAAAATTCCGAAATACTGGTGCTGATGGCTCATGCCTCTAATCCTAGCTACCCAGGAGCTGAGATCTGAGGATCATGGTTCGAAGCCAGCCCAGGCAGGAAAGACCATAAGACACTTATCTCCAATTAACCACCAGAAAATTTGAAGTAAAACTGTGGCTCAAAGTGATAGAGCACTAGTCTTGAGCAAAAAAGCTCAGATAGGGTCTAGGCCCCAAGTTCAAGCCACACCACCAACAAAAATAAAAATAAAAGGCTGGGAATATGTCTTAGTGGTAGAGTAACTTGCTGTAGTAACTTGCCCTGGGTTTGATTCCTCTGTACCATATAAACAGAGAAAGCTGAAAGTGGTACTGTGGCTCAAGTAGTAAAATGCTAGCTAGCCTTAAGCAAAAGAAGCTCAGGGACAGGACCCAGGCCCTGAGTTCAAGCCTCAGGACTGGCAAAAGTTAAATTAAAATAAATAAGTAATAAAAATTAATATTAAAAATCTCAGCAATGATCCATAAGGCAAAATAGATAATGAAGGAGGAAGTGATTCTCTGTAAATGATTAAATAAACAGAATTTAATCATTTGTAGAAAAAAATTCTGACACAACAAAGTAAGAGTAGTATCACATATATTTATCTGTGTTTGTCTAAAGGAGTGAGAAGGTGAAAATCCCACTGGTAGGCCCTGGTGTTTGCAGTAATAACATGCTTGGCTAGCAGGGATGAGGCGAGGTGTGCACTGGCAATTTTCATACTGGCAATGGCCCAGTACAACACTACCACTAACACTAACTATGCTTTATTTCCAAAGAAATCCTTTTTGCTTCCATCGCTACCCTCTTCTTGCAGTAAGATGTCACGGGACAGACTAATATCTTGTGCGTCTGATTCTGTAGCACTTTTTAGTGTCTAGGGTTAGTTTCAGATCAAAAATTCTTGCCTGAAGCTCTCCTAGTTCCTGGCTATCAGTGACCAGTCATGCTTTGGGAAGGGCACTCAACATCACTGTTATGACCCCTCTACTGATGATAAATGTGTACACCTGCTTCATCCCCCACATTAAACAATCATGGACGAATCATTCAGTGGCATCCATGTCTAGCTCACTGCTATAACTCCTATATACCTTGCATGCTAGAAATGTTGCTGACAATTTGTGAGATGAGTGGCCTATAAAAGGACTGATAGAGATGTAAACAGGTGTCACAGTGGTATCTCCTGGGATCTTCCTCCCTGTGGGGACAGAGGCCAGTGTTTGCCTGGGGTAGAGTCACCTGTCACTCTAAATATCACTCACTGCCCTTGGTTTATTTCCTATCTCTTCAAAGAGCTGGTCCATGTCCAAATGGATGGATCAGCCATCTGACTAGTAGTCAAGGGACCTGCATTGCTGGGAGAACAATAACATATATAACTACTATGGTTTGGGTATGAAATATCCTCTGACAGGCTGGTGTGTTGAAGGTTTGATCCCAATCCTGCAGTGTTCAGAGGTGGAGCTTTGACTGGATCATGAGGGTTCTGACTGGATTGATGATTTCATCCACTAATGGGTTCAGGTATGAACAGACTTTTGGAAGGTGGTAGCACTATGGAAGATGAGGCCTAGTTGGAGAAAGCAGGTAACTGGGGTGTGCCTTTGAAGGGTAAATTCTGGCCTGGTCCTTTCTGTGTTTATACTTCCCAGCTAGCACAAGGCAATCAGCCCAACTCCCTAGGCCCTCCACTGTACCTTCTACACCAGGATTCTTTGGTTCTCCACATGGAGCCAGGTGAGCATGGACTGAAACCTCTGGAACTATGAACAAAAAACAAAATCAAAATCATCTTTTCAAGTATTTGCCACAGCAGCAAAAGGCTTACTAACACAACAATCATACAAGAAAATGCATGAGGGGCTGGGAAGGTGGCTCAGTGGTAGAGCGCTTGCCTTGCATGCATGAGGCCCTGGGTTGGATTCCTCAGCACCACATAAACAGAAAAAGCCAGAAGTGGCGCTGTGGCTCCAGTGGTAGAGCACTAGCCTTGAGCTGAAGAGCTGAGGGACAGCACCCAGACCCAGAGTTCAGGCCCCATGACCGGCAAAAAAAAAAAAAAAAAAAAAGATAGGAAAAAATAGGAAGTGGAAATGTGGCTCAAATGCTGAAGCACCAGCGTTGAGCGAAAAACCAAGGCAAGAGTACAAAGCCCTGAATTCAAGCCCCAATACCAGCACAAAAAAGACAGAGAGACAGAGAGACAGAGAGACAGAGAGAGGAAGGATACATAAGGATACATGTATCTACTATAGCACAAATCTGTAGTCAAACTTACACTAAATGCTTTACATTCACTATCTCATTGATCCTTACAGAATCTTTGTAAGCAGGAGTTGACAGATAAGTATCTGAAATCCAAAGAGATTAAAGTGCTGCTCCAGGCCCCAGTTATGAAGAGAAGGAGACAAGATTTATCCCGATTGTTTGTATCCCCAGAGATTCTGCCTCTAGTCACACATTCTCTGCCTCTCAGGAAGTCTACAGGCAAACACTTCCTGGCCATACCTTGCATATCAAGCATTTCATAAATCACTTTAGAGTCAACTTGAATTCACCTAATATGTTATTTATGAAGCCCAAAGTGGTAAAAAAAAAAATTAGGATTGGCCTGATAAAAGCAGAAAGTCCCTTTGAACTTAAATTTAATGTTTCTATCACAATAATCTATCCTGGATGACCCTGTTTATTGTCATATACACTTCTCTGGAGAATTTCAGAGACTCATGAAGGGATGTTTTTAAGTCAGGCACACACCATGACTAGATTGGCCTATGGCCTGACCTAGCCGTAAGCAATTTCCTGGTACTATATGTGAGATCATTATAAAAAGGATTTCACTATAAATAGGAAGCTCACCCAGACCCTGCAAGTGGGATTTAAATAGAGATTCTGCTTCTACTTATGGGAAATTGAGTCCTGCTTTATAGAACAAGATGACAAGGAAGGTAAAGACCCCAGTGGTATTTTGATGGCAGCATCCACAGTGATAGATTTGGTTTACTCTTGATTAATGTCCATGGACTGAGATCATCAGAGATACAAGTGAGCTGCCAAGAAAATAAAGTGAGCCTTAAGTGTCTAGGAATTTACCTGGGGGAGATAGCTCTATAAAAGCTCAAAGGAAACTTTAAAAAAAAAAGTGAAATCAAGAACAAAGTTCATGAAGAAATTCAGAAAAATAAGGAAGATGGGAGGGAGCATTCAAATAACTTAAAGCAAGACAAAAGAAGGGCCAGGTCTCAAAGAGTCTCAACACTATGTTTAGAGAAGGGTAGGCGGGCATTCGAGAGGAGCTTAGTGCATGCTATAGGACTTGTGCATTAAATCAGGTCTTGCATCTACACAAACAAGGCCCCAGATCTTCCATAAAACTACCACAAACCAGGCTGTCATCCCCCGCTCCCTCCCTGCCATGTTCACTCACAAAGCAAATGAATGCCAAAGCAGCCTGGCCGCCAGCAATAGCCCTCTCTCCCTGTCATCTAGGTTCTTCAGAGACCACCAGAGCCATACCCCAGGTGTCCTGGGGCAACAGGAAGCAGGCCAGAAGTTGAGGCTTCTCCTTGGCGCACACACAAAGGCATAGCCTCACATTCTGAGCAGATGCTCAGACTGCCTGCCAGGACTTCAGTGTGTAAAAGCATGAAGCCGTGTTCAATACACACCAAACCCCAACCCCAGTTCAGCAGCTGTTTCTCTGGGGGAGTTGTCTAGATTGAGGGGGGGGTGCAGTCCTTGGGGAATTTGGGACCAGTGAGCAGAACCGTCAGGAAGAGATGCACCTCTTCTCACCCCCTCTTGCTTCTTCCCCTAGCACCCTCCATGGCTGACAGCTCCCATGTCCCTCCACTCCACAGGTCTGACACGTTTCCATGGCAACTAGAATCCTGGGCTCCAACAGCTTCTGCTCTTGCCACCTGTTATTACTTCATCTCTCAAGTGTAAAGCATCCTCACCCGGTGCCACTTGGTTGTGCAGAGCGCATCTTTAGAAGATGAAGGAAAAAGGAGAGGGAAAAGAGGGTATGTGGAAAGGTAGCCAAAGGCTGGCCACATAAGACACAGTGCACAGGACAGGCTAGGAGAGGCAGCTTTAGGGACAGGGAGGTTAAGGAGGGAGGGTGTCCATCTATGTGCCTTCCCTTCAGAATCAGTGAGCAGGCCTCCGCCATATCCCAACTCCTTTCTCCTAGCCTTTAATGAGGGCCACAGGAGGGGTGGGGAAGCAGGCAGCCAGCTGGGGAAGGGAAGACAGCCGGGCAGAGATCCAAACAGTCCCAATGTAGAGCAGAGGCAGGAGAGGGTTAAAAGTGGCGTGATCAAGACAGTGGGGAAGGCTAGACCAGAGGGCAAGCAGAGCATCAAAGCTGGGATAAATGGCCTTAATTCGCATGCTCTGCTCACCCCAGTCCTTACGTGTTTACTCATATAAATTATCCCCAAGGTCTGACACCTTTTTTTCCCCTGCTTCCCTAGAACTGATGAAAATATAAATCCTGTAGATCCAAGGAATAAAGGTGTTGGGATCCCTTTCAGGCTGGTTTTTGGTCATCTCACAGAAATCAGGCTTTGCCCCCAGGGCTCCAGAGAAGACAAATGATGCCTTCCACCCCAGATATGCAGAGCCAGCTGGGGGAACGGACACCAGGGACCACTCATCATGTGACTTTTAGACCACAGGAATCTTTGAAAGCAGAGAACTCACACACCTCCTCCTACACCATTTGGCCACCCGATGGTAAGGAGAGTGTGAATGTGGGATACATGGGGAGTTGCTGATGCAGAATAATCCTGGGTACTGAGATTAGTCTGTCTGGAGAAAGGAAGGCCGGGGGAAGCTTTAATAAGTCTTCAAGTTTATAGATGAGACTGATAAATTGCCACACTCCATACTGTCAAGGACAACATGAGACAAAATGAGCTGAATGGATAGCACATGTTACAGGGAAACTGGAAATGTAAGCAGCAAAACTGCTGAGCATTAGAGGGGCCAGGAGCTGGAGGCTCACACCTGTCATCCTAGCTACTCAGGAGGCTGAGATCTGAGGATCCGTTGGAAGCCAGCCCAGGCAGGAAAGTCCATGAGACTTTAATCTCCAATTAACTACCAAAGAGCCAGAAATGGAAGTATAATTCAAGTGATAGTGCAGTAGCCTTGAATGGAGAAGCTAATAAACAGCACCCAGGCCCTGAGTTCAAGCCCAAGACCAACGCCACACACACACACACACACACACACACACACACACACACACACACACACACACACACACACACACACACAGGAATTTCAGTGCCTCAAAGCTGGATCACCTTTATCTCTGAAGTTAGTTGTCAGGTATTACTATGGTGATGAATAAGATTAAGCCAGCTGCTCCCAGCCCTGTTTTGCCAAATCTTGACTCTCATCCACGATCAGCTGAATTAGATCTGTGGGCAGGGGTGGGGGAGGGAAGGGGGTATAGCGGGAGCCACTAGAGCACCAATATCTCCTTCAAGGGCACATCTCCAATGACCTAACTTCCTTCCACTAGGCTCTGCCCCCTAAGGGTTCCACCACCTCCCAATATCATCATGGTCAGAGGACCAAGCCTTCCCCACATGGGCCTTTGAGGAAAATTCCAGATCCAGACTGCAAGCCCAGCTTTAGTAGGACATGAGGAAACCATGTCACCTTGACCACACAAACACATTCTCTGCTGACGCTGTGCGGTTGCTACTTATAAATCAATTTATATAATCTTCATTGGAGATGGATGCTATCAATGTTTGCATTCTGTATCCATGATACTTGAGGTACAGGAGGTTAAGAAGTTTGTCCAAGATCAAACATTAGTAAGTGGTTGCTTGGCCCTGCATCAAGGTAGTGTGGCCCTCAGCCGGACCATAGATACGACCCTCCCATGAGTCCCCACAACCACACAGTTGGAAGAAATCAAGCCCGAGATGCTGGCAAGGCCTAATCACTTTCTAGGTCAAGCCTTCTCAAATTTTGCCACGTAATCACTTTGGAATCTCATTAAAATTCAGATCAGAATTCATAGATCCAAGGTAAGACTTGAGATCCCAGGTGTCTTACAAGCTCCCCAGTGAGGTAACCAAATGCCAAGGTTTATCTGTAACCAAGGGCTTCTTAGGGGTGGGATTTTTCAGCAAGAATGGGTGAGATGCTCACCAGGGTTCCAGGTGGTGATGCTGCTGCTACTGCTGGAGCACATTGCAGGAAGTGAAAATGCAGACCCTCCTGGTGAGATGTGTGGATATACTCACTTATGATGAGAAGCACTGTAAGCACAGGTGTGGGATAATCTATTATACCTTTAAGAGATTGCTTTGGCCTCTCCTCAGAGAATAGACAACAAGAGACAATAGTAGAGGCAGAAAGACCACTAAGGAAGTTGTAGTGACCTGGACCTAGGTGGAAATGGTCAGTGGTGGCCAGGAGATGGAAAGAAGGAATCAGATGTACAGTCTATTTTTAAAGGGGGAGCTGTTTTCACTTCAAGTATAAAGCATCCCCGCTGCCCCCCCCCACCCCATAAATAAAGCAAGTTCATAAAAAGAAAGAGAGCTAGGAAAGATGATAAAAACTGAATGAGAAAGAAAGATGGCAGGAAAATTATTGAATAACATGTGGGCTTTTTCCCTATTTCAAAATTATTTATCAATTGAAATGTCAAAGAGAATCTGTATTGGCAGGGATGTATCATCACAACCAGCTAAAGCTATACGTTTTGAAGAACACACGTGCCTGCCACGGATTGAAGTGTGTCCCCACACACCCAAAACCCATAGTTGAAGCACTACCTCCCAATGTGATATTTTCTGGATGGGGATCTCCGGGAAGTCACAAGTTTGTGAAGGAGGGGCCACCCAATGGGATTAGTGTTCTTGTGAGCCACCAGAGAGCTAGCATCTCTTTCCCTCTAACCACACACACACACACACACACACACACACACACACACACACACACACACACACACACACACACACACACACACAGCAAGGGGCAAGTGAGGACAGACACACCTACAAGGTGATTGTCTGCAGTCCAAGGACAAAGCCCTCACCAGGCCCTCACTGGATACCAACTCTGTTGGCTCCTTGATCTTGGACTTTCATCTCTAGAACTTTCTATCAAGCTACCAGCCTGGAATTTTGTTGTGACATCCACAGCTGACTAAGGCCGTGCCTGTGCATGCATTTATGTCTTCTTGAAAAGCTACTGTATAATATGACTCATTTGACAATTGGTCAATAGGTGAAAATTAACAGACATCAGAGGGTCCATGAGAAAGATCTAGGTTTGGGTCCATCACTTGAGGTCCATTCTCCTGAAAGATTGTTGTTGTCAGCCTCAAAACCCATCTCCTTGTATGACTTGGGACATACCTCTTCAACTTCTCTGAGTCTCCATTTCTTCTACCAAATAAGACCCCAGCATATGCCTCATGGATTTGTGAGCCTTCCATGAGATGATGTGAGCAAAGTGTCTGCAGCCCACTATGCCTTCCATCGTTTTGTTTCTTCATTCCTTTTCTATGTGCAAAATAATTGTATTTCTTATAAAGTAGAAGGGAAAAGCCCAAGGCCTAAATAAGTAAGTTTTCCCTGGAAGTTGGCTCAAGTTTCATGAGTGTGCATTTGCAGTCCACATCCCTAAGTATATCCTTTAATCTCTATGTACCAGGGCATCCTAGAGGGATTTAGTGAATGAATGAGGTAAACACAGCATGAGTAGCACACTCAGAGATGGTGGCAACAATAACACTAGCATTGTTGTCTCCATTCCTGCACAATTATTCGGGACTCTTCAATACAGATTTTCTCGATAATTATGCCAAAAATGTGAGACAAATCAGAGGCTCAGAATGGTCAAGAGATAGGCAGACACCCAATCCCAGGGAAATAGCATTGCTAATAAAGGAGAACTACACTTGGCTTGGATTTTCTTCCACAGCTGGGTTTGATGCAATTGTCTTATTTCCCCAGTTACTCTAGAAGTGCTCTAAGGGCACTGACCATATTAGATCTTCCTGGAGTCCCAGTTACACTTATTCCCACGACAAGGTACACATACAGTAGGTGCTTAATGAATACCCAGGTTCTACCTATGCAACAGGATCAGCATCCACATCTAAGAGCCAGCAAAGAATGTGCTAGGGCCAGGCCAGGCTCTCGCTAGTTCTGGCTGATGCCCAATGTACCCTTCACAGCTTCACAGAGACAGAAGAGTCCTCTCCTTTTGCCTCAGACAGAGCCCCTGGGGTCACCATGCGGTCACAGACATGTTCTGTGGTTCCAGATGGGACAGAGATGGGAGGATCATTCACAGCACCAGACACAGGACCAACCCCGCCCATCCCCAGCCTCTAAGACTTGCAGCAACCCCTTGAGGTTGGTAAGATTATGATCTGTGCTTCGCAAATGAGGCAACTAAGGGGCAAAGAAAGATAAGCAACTGACCCTCATTTTCACAGCAGTATCCAGCAAGATGGCGGAGTCACAGGTCACCCTCTGGAGTAACAAAACAAAGCCATTCTCTTAGTCTCTGAGTCAAGGGTGTGGATGACCCATGGCTAGCAAATTACCTCAGGTACTTTTACCCCCACAAGGACTAGAGCAAGCCCTCAAGTTCTTTGTTTTGTAACCTATAAACTGGTGAACAACTCATCTGAAGAGTATCTGTTCTCAGTTTCTACATTTGCTCTTTAGGAGGGAGGGGACAGGCAGGGAACAAGGGCCCCAAACCTGAATTCTCCTCTATTTCCCCTCCAACCAAGGCTGAACTCTTCATGGCAAAGCTTGGTAAGTGCTTGCCTGCACAGACTTTGTGGCTTTTCAGACATCTTTGTAGAGTGATCCAATTTTTTAAAAGCACATTCCCCAGGTAAATGTCTCTCTCTCTCCTAAGCCAAACTAGTCACTCCTAGGCCGTCTTGTTAGAGGACAAGAGATGTCAGAGGACTAACATCTAGAGATCTTCTCTATCCACATGGCACTGACATCATGTGCTGCTTTTAGCTAATTTGCACATTATCAGACTAATTTCCACATTATCTAATCAGCAGACATTACCCTTAATCAATTCAGTTCTCCCCCTCCAGCTCCTCAGAGAACAATGTGCCCTCCAAAGGTAGACCAGGGCTGGGTGCTCATGTGTTCTCTCTCGTTCTCTCTCTCTCTCCTCTCTCTCGTTCTCTCTCTCTCTCTCTCCTCTCTCTCGTTCTCTCTCTCTCTCTCTCTCTCTCTCTCTCTCTCTCTCTCTCTCTCTCTCTCTCTCTCCTTCCTTCCCTTCCCCCTCTCTCCAGAAAGGGTAACTTGGTACCAGCACACTCCCACTACACAGAAGAATGATGTCCAGGGACCTATGACACCTCAGTTTCAATTCCATAGGCCTGGCAAACAAGCTTGAAAAACATCTTACCAAGTCATGCTTTAAAATGTCATTTTCTCAAAATGAACTCCAGGAAATGGAAACAAGTTTTCTCTTTGTTTGTGTTTTCTTTTCCTTTTGTTTGATCATTTATCTGTCTTTCAAAGGGTATAGGGGGGGCACAGAAATGGAGGGAGAAAGGGTGAACAAATGTAGCAGTGATGCTCACTGGATACTATGTGGAAAATGAACTATGCAACTGGTGAGTGGGGATGGGAAGAAAACACTGGGAGGGAGCGAGGTGAGAGGTAACAGTGTCCAAAAAGAAATGTGCTCATCGCCTGACTTATGTAACTGTAACTGTACATCAACTTTATAATAACACAAAATTTAGGAAAAACAACAAAAATTAAAATACCATTTTCCTCCTGGGATCTGTATGTATGTAGTTGGGAGAATGTTGTGTTTATTTATGTATTAAATAGAAGGGCTATGTCACATAAGACTCCAAATGAATTTCTTTATAAACCATTCCCTTTTACCTTCCAGTGACTGCTGCCATGGTTGCCGTGTCCTGCAGGGTACAGAGGACATTCTAACAGTGATCCCTGCCTATACTTCCTCTTTCTTCCACAGACCTGAAATTCAACACTACTGACAGACCCAAATCCAACCAACTGTCTAACACCCCATGCTCTTTCATATCCCTTGCCTACTCCTACTCCGTCCTGGAACCTGAGAGGTCCTCTACCTCCTCAAAATTCCTCCTAGGGTTAACTTGAATGCTACCTCCTCGGGAAAGCCTTTGCAAATCCTTTGGTGCAGTCTCCTCAGGTTCAGTGTGCACCAGAAGATCCTAGAAGGGGTTTTCAAACACTGCAGACCTCTCTCAGAGGACTTCAAGCACTGGTGGCTCATGGCAGTAATCCTGGCTACTCAGGAGGCTGAGATCCAGAGGATCACAGTTCAAAGCCAGCCTAGGCAGAAAAATCTGAGAGACTCCATCTCTAAAATAACAAGCAAAAGGCTGGACTGGAGGCATGGGCCAAGTGATAGACCAATACCCAAGGAAGAAAGCTATACAAGCAAGCACGAAGATCTGAGTTCAAACCCCAAATGGTGGAACCTGAGAATCTGAACTTCCACTGAGTCATAAAGCCATGCTGATGCCACTCTCAGACCAGACCTGCTTTGAGACATGGAAAGTATAACCTGCCTTCAAGTCCTTAGAGTCTTCAATCTCTGCACACACTGACTAGTCAGGACTGTGAACTACTCAAGGCACATCTTATTTCTATCTGTATTGTCCATTCCTGCATATAGTCAGTATTCAATACGTGAGTACCAACCCAGGGATGGATGGATAATGGATGGATGGATGGGTGGGTGGGTGGGTGGATGGATGGATAGATGGATGAATGGGTGGGTGGTTGGGTGGGTGAGTGGGTGGATGGATGGATGGATGGGTGGGTGGGTGGGTGGGTGGGTGAGTGGGTGGATGGATGGATGGATGGGTGGGTGGGTGGGTGGGTGGGTGAGTGGGTGGATGGATGGATGGATGGGTGGGTGGGTGGGTGGGTGGGTGAGTGGGTGGATGGATGGATGGATGGATGGGTGGGTGGGTGGGTGGGTGGATGAATGGGTGGATGGATGGATGGATGGATGGATGGATGGATGGATGGATGGATGGATGGATAGATGGATGGATAGATGGATGAATGGGTGGGTGGTTGGGTGGGTGAGTGGGTGGATGGAGATGGATGGGTAGGTGGGTGGGTGGGTGGGTGGATGGATGGATGATGGATGGATAGATGGATGGATGGATGGTGAGTGGATGGATTGATGGATGGGTGGGTGGGTGGGTGGATGGGAGGTGGATGAATAGATGAGTAAAAATGATGGATGGTGGATGGATGGAAGGATGGATAGATGGATGAGTGGGTGAGTGGGTGCATGTATGGATAACGTTGAATTTATTTACAAATTGTTTGTCATCTAAGACCAGGACTATGTAAATGTATATCTCTGTCCTAAAAATTATCTTGAAAGCCTCACCACAAAGAGCTGGGATGTAGCTCAGTGGTGGAATACTTGCCAAGCAGGAACAAGGTCCTGGTTTCCATCCCTAGTCCCCACTGTGTAGGAAACATAAAAGAAATTAGAGATGAGCTCTGAAATTGTGGGCCTGTGCCACTGAGGTTTTGGATTCTGATCCTGCCTGGCAAAGTTGCCCTTAAGGGGTCCCAACAGAGTGGTTCTGAGCAGTGGCTCTTGGAGTCCCAGGTCCTCAGGCCCTCCCTCGTATTCATGCATAGCTCTGTTTTTATGTATCCCAATGGAAGCTCGCGCACCTATGCACACATGCACATGGGTGCACTTTCATTTGTAGAAAGTGACAAGATGAAGGTAACAAAAGAAGTGGAGCAAGTGAAAGGGGAGGGGCCCATGGGAGAAGGGTGCCATCAGAGAAGTCCACTCTCCCAAGGGTGAGTGAGTAAGGGTCGGAGCTCCAGCTCAGGCTGGAGGCTGTCTGCCGTTCACACACAGAACCCAGAGCCCAGGGACAAGGGGACATGGAAATGGATCCTCAGGAGAAAATGTGAGGCTAGGAGAGAAACAAAGGCGCGAGCACATCCGCTGGAAGGGGCAGGAGGAGGGCAGGAATGGCGGTCCACCGCTGAGCTGGCAGCTCAGGGCGGCAGCTGGGGGAGGGGAAGGTCAGTGCTGGCTCCAGCGGGCCATCCTGCTCTTTCAGCCACAGCAGGGGCAGCAGCAAAGTGCCACAGCCCTGCTGCCGACACAGTTGGTAGGGATGGAGGGAGGGACAGCAGGAGGACCAAAGTCAAAAGGTCTTGATGGCTGCAGGTGGTGCAAACCAGCTGCCTGTGGCCCTGCAAGCTGTGGGCCTATTTTTTTCTTTTCATTAGAGTAGCCAGGGTTACCCTGCAGCTCTACTAAAGGGGGGAAGTCAGCATTTCCACTTTGACAGCATCCAGACCTTCCCCCACAGGAACCACAGATTAGCCTCCTGGATTAAGCTCTCCTGACTCCCTCCTCCAAAGCCGTGGGGGGGGGGGGGTGGAGAGGGGGTGGGGATGGGGAAACTGAGACCTCAAGGTACTGCTGAACTGTCACACTGAGCTCAACATGCAGCTCTGGTGGCATTTACAGGCAGGATGGATGGGAGCCTACCCCAACAGTAGGAGCAATTAATGACCGGGTATTAATAATGTTGGCAATTAGCACTCACAGGAAGATGGAAGGGGGGAGCTACTTACTCACCAGGGGATGGTGGGAGGAAGCAGACAGCACACAGGGAGCAGGGAACAAATGGGTGGGCTGTGTGGCACACAGAACCCAGGGAAAGCAGTTACCTTGGGGTTTGCCCTGGGTACTTGGGGACAAGGGAGGATAACTTTTCCAGACACCAACAACCTGTCCATTGCACCCCTTCCCTGTGAGCAAAATGGAGGGTGATCAGAGTTCTCAGAGAAGAAACTCTGAGGAGAGGTCATGGAAAGGGTGCTCGTGAGAGCTCTGGAAACTTCTCCATGTGAGAAGACTCCAGATCAGCCCAGAAACAGCCGTTCCAGTCTGGGAGATTTAAAAGCTGTGGCCAGTCAGATTGTCCTTTAGGAAGAAATGTTTCTCAGAAGGTGGATGAGAAAGGAAAAGGGGCGGGGAAGAGGGGTTCCAAGCAAGTATGTCACCCATGGCCTCACAGAGAGAAAAGGACATCGGACATTTCTTTTTCTTTTCTTGATACTAATCCTGGGGCTCGAACTTGGGGCCTGGGCACTGTCCCTGAGCTCAAGGCTAGTGCTCTACTTCTTGAGCCACAGTTCCACTTCCAGCTTTTAATTCGAATATAAGCTTTTAATTGGAGATAAGACTTTCCTGCTTGAACTGGCTTTGAACCATGATCTTCAGATCTCAGCCTCTTGAGTAGTGAGGATTACAGGTGTGGGCCACTGACAACATTAGACATTTGTCAGGGAGGTGTCTCCAGGGAGGAAGAGCAATAATACAAAGCAAGGTCATGTGTCCTAGTGGGAAGGCACGAGGAGGCAGAAAACATCTATAGATGAGGGTACAGAAGGACGTCCTGATGAGCTGAATAAAATATGCCATCACTGGCTCAGAAGCCAATAGCTAACTTGCAGGAGTGCAGGCCCAACGGGGGAGGAGATTGCCCCATGCTACCTAGGACCTTCAGTTTCTCTGAGCTATTGACAAAACCACCTGTGTACACATGTGGTGCGCACACACACACACACACACACACACACACACACTGACACACACATGCACATATGCCATTCACCATAGTAAGGCTACAGAGAAACTAAGTCAGAGGCCAAAGAGAAGCATTCCAAACCCTACCAGAACACAATGGTAAGTCATTGAAGAGACAGAAGACAAGATGGAACTGGGTGACTGAGAAATACATCTAGGCTAATAAACACTTTACTGAAATAATAATCGCTAATAAATACTTTCTGAATCCCATCCCAAATCAAAGCTCAGTGGCAAAGCACGTATCTAGCAAGTAAAACATCCTGAGTTCAATCCCCAGTACCAAAAAAGTAAAAGATAAAAGTAGAACAAAACAACACAATTAGATCAGAAAAGGTAAGAAGAGAGACCAGGGAATGTTAGAACCAGCCTCCTGGCTGCAGGGGTAAGATACTTTTCCTTTCTGAAAGATGAAGCAGTCTCTCCCAGAAGAAAGTCAAGAGACCTCAGGACCAGGTACAGAGGGGCCTGATGCCATTAGTCACATCTTGTCCTGCTCTTCAGATTTTACCCCAGTGGAGAAGAAAACAAGTATCTGTTATATTAAAGAAAGATGTTCCAGGCTGAGTCATATTCCCCCAATCTGAATTCCTATGTTGAAATGTACTCCATAGGACCTCAAGATATAATTTGGAGTCAGGGTCTTTGAAAACCCGTCTCCTACTGGCCATGTCGAGACCACCAGGGTAGGTATCCATCCAATCTGTTGATCTTATAAGGGGTGGAAATTTGGACATGAAAAGAAATGCCAGGGCACAGGAGCAGAGAGCGGAAAGGCCATGTGAAAGGCTGAACAGCCAATGCATGGGCATCAGTGAGCCAAGGAGAGACATCAGTGAGCCTTGATCTTGAACTTGCAGCCTCTAGAATTGGGAGGGAAAAACAAAACAAAACAAAACAGCATCTGCTGTTTGAACTCCCAACTGGCGATACTGTGCTCAGGCAGCCCTCAGGAACTCATGAAGAAGGCAGTATGTTACAAGGGGAAAGTAGGGTGGGTCAAGGAGCCACTCACAAATTCAATGAAAGGTCTTTCACCCCAGATGTGTTCATTATTTGGTGAACGTGCCCCACTGACATAGGTCAACCAAGTTAATTGAGATGCACAAGAGATGTCTTTAAATCCTGGAGTCTGAATATTTTTTAAAGATCTGATGGGGGGGTGGAGAGATGGGAAGTGGAAACAGAGGAGGCAACAATGCTTGATAAGAAATGTACTCATTACCTTGTTCATGTAATTGTAACCCCTCTGTACGGTATTTTCACAATTAAAAAAAAAAGATCTGATTGATCCCTTTAATTGTATGAGATGGTTCACTTTAACAATTCCCACCACCAAACCTTGTAAACATTTTTTTTAACAAAACCACAGTGTGTGTCCCCAAATATTCCTAACCAGGCACTCTCAAGATAACCAATACCTTGAAACAAGCTCAAAAAGATTCCATTGTCACATAACCATTGGGGTTTTTTGGTACACTCAGAGAACGCAATAGATGTTTGAGAAGCAAATCAAGTGATATACACTACTTACCCTTTGGATTCCCTAACTCATAACTGGAAGTTAAGAAAGGAACAACAACAACAAAGAAAAACAATGAAAACACCAATCTGGGGTTGGAGGCGTGGCTCAATTGGTAGATTGCCAGCCAATGAGTGGTGCACAGTTCAAGTCCCAATTGTGGACACAGGGGGAAAAAAGAAAAAGAAAAAGAAAGAAAATCCCAAATGCCACATCTGCACAAACCCTATCTGCCATGTGACTGCTCAGGCAAAGAGCCTTAGCTCAAATCACGATCCATAGAACAATGCCACAGCAAGAGGTCCACAAATATTAGATGTCAATTTTAGAAAAACAACAACAAAAGAATATAGAAAGACTCATGGTAGCCGAGCAGACATTGAGAACGTCTGTCCCAATCCATACACCTAAAAGCCATCACAGCCCAATGGGTGGATTTGGCATTTGACACTGGCCAGGTAAGGCCCCGCCCCTTCTATTGAATACTCCCACCCTCCCTCTGTCTTATAACAACCTTGTCCAGTTCATTCTGTCTGTGGTACTGCACAGCCAGAGGTGGTGGCTTGGCTAAGCTGAAGAATCCAGTCACTACAGGGACACTAAGATCAATCAGGGTTGCCAGAGAGAATGCTCTGCACGCTGCCCGCCCCAGTCATCATCCCAGCCTTCTAAGAGGAGACTCACGTCTGTGGTTCTCATTTCTGTGGTTAGGCGGGGAGCGGGTCTCCTGATCCTGGGCTTCATCCCCCTCTTCGCTGGCCAGATGGGTGTGCGCATAGTGATAGCTGAGGCCTGGCCGGTTCTTGTAGCGCTTCCCGCAGACTAGAGAAGAAAAAGAGAGAGAAAGGGGAAATGTCACCGTCCACCATTCCTGCAGACACTTCTTGCATTCTCCCAGGCAGCGATCCCCAGCTATCTCCCCCAGTCCTTAGTTGCCCTTTGAATGTAAAGTTACAGTGACAGTTATCCTCACTCAACATGTACTTGGCATAACCAATCCAAATATCCCCAGGCACTGGGGTATTTGTAGACAGATGTATATGAGACCAGAAACGCTCAGTGACTTGCCTAGGAATACATAGCAGAGCCACCAGCAAACCCAGGTCTCCTGGATCCCTCTGCACTGCTCCTTCTACTATGCTGTGATCTATTCTGTTTGACGAAAGAAACCTTTTGGTGGTTACTTGGAGATAAGAGACACAGACATTTCCTGCCCAAGCTGGCCTCCGACCATGATCCTGAGTAGCTGGGATTACAGGCGTGAGCCACCAGCACCCAGTGTGATAATAATAAACAGGTTCCACTTGCTACTATGGAAACCACAGAGCTGAGGCATCTTTGGCAGATGAAGCAACCAACACCCACATTTATGACCTCAGCACCCCAGGCAGCCTTTGGTACCCCCATCCTGTAATGGGGTGCTCTCAATCACTATCTCTCAAACCGGACAGCTTGAGACAAAGGCAAGACACCATATGCATATGGAGCTAAGAAGGAAGAAGGTAGCCCTGTCCACTGGCTGCTCAGGATGTAGGAAGCAGAAGATTGACTAGTTGATCTAAAGCCAGAACTACCAAACTCAGCCCAAATCTCAGCCTCTGGGGGAATGGATGCAATCCCAGCTGGTTCCATCCTTCTTTTTATTTTTGTCAGTTGTGGGGCTTGAACTCAGGCCTTGGGCACTGTCCCTCAGCTCTTCAGCTCAAGGCGAGTGCTCTACTACTTGAGCCAGTACCATTCCAAGCTGGTTCCATCCTTCCCATCCCCAGGAGGCAAGGTAGAGGTCTTCTTCCGGAGTATGTCCAGTGAAAAGTCCCCCGCTCCCCAGGGGCTGAGGTTGACAGTGTGTACCAGGTTGTGTACCTGCCACATGAGGTAGAAAGATCCAGATGTCAACATCAGGCCTGAATTGGGTTCAAATCCCAGTTCCAAGTGCCCAAGTTCAGTGATCACATGACCCTGACCCTGCTTCTACACCTTACCCAGTACCTTAGCGCTTCTCCTACTCTTGCTTTCTCTACCAGCTTCTTCTGGGGGAGGGGAGGTATTTTTGTTAAACAGCCATTGGCAAAAGTGATAGATAATCTCACCTCTTCTTTCCCATGCTTGTATTAAGTATTGTGTCGTAGCTCTATTCATTTTGAATACTCATCAGGATAATATTTATAAATAGCAAAAAATCAAACATGCCCTATTTTAAGGAAGTTGGATTTAGTGTTTCACTGTTTATTTTGGGTTTTTTTGTTTTTGTTTTTGTCAGTCATGGGGCTTGAACTCTGGGCCTGGGCTCTGTCCCTCAGCTCTTCAGCTCAAAGTGAGCGCTCTACCACTTGAGCTACAGCGCCACTTCCTGTTTCACTGTTTAGAATGGTATAGGTAACTAGGGTTTGTTTTCTTTAAACTTGTTCAAATGGAAGCAGCTCCTCTTATTCCACTTTTAGAGTTTATTGTAGGAGAAATTTATTAGCTGCCCTTTCTGCTGCTTCTACAAATATATAACTCTCCTCTCACTTATGGACGTGGTGAATTCTGTTGGATCCTGTTATTGAACCACTCTTGCATTCTTAGAATACATTCCTTTTGGTGAGAGGATATTATTCATTCAATACACTGCTGCATCCTATTGGCTAATCATGTACCTGCACTCAGATTTGACATCCATCTACAACTTTGGACTATGGTTAGCCCGCTTCAATTTTATAGTTATGTCAACTTCCAAAAACAAATTGAAGTGTTTGCTGTGTGAGACTGGACAAGATATATAATCTTTCTGCCTTTTCCCAGAAAATGAGGATAAATAACAATACACGCTTATATACATAGTATTCGTAAAGCATCTCACTTGGTGGCCAGCACATAATAGATGCTCATGTAAGTGACATGTTAGGTGCTAAACATTAAGAGAGGCATTTTGATCCTTGCTGCATAATATAGTCATGGTGTAGAATCTGGCCATTGGTTGGACTTCTTTGATAAGGTAAGATGAATTTGAAATGCAAGTTCATGATCTAACAACTATAAATTCAAGGCTTCTTCTTATAAGATGGTACCGCACATGTCAGTTCCATGTGACTAAGGAAGATTGGACCCAAAGAAGCCCCTGTGGTGTACTCTGGGCCTGCTTGTAGCTTTTTCCATTTAACCTTTTATATGCTCTGCAGTCAATACACAGCAAATTATGGAGCCATTGGATATGTACCCATTTAGTCACCAAGCATAGTGATGAGGAATGGATCTATTAAATGTAGTAAAGTTGTCAGCAGTTCTACAAGGAGGCCTTGGCCACCTCTGCCCATTAGAAACTCCACCACATTTCTTCTGTGCTGTTATTAAGCCAATTTCTGTGTTTTCCGTAATCACGGAAATCCAGAATCTTCCTGGCCACCTGATCTAACCATCTAGCCAATTGCTTTGCTCCCATAAACTCTGAAAACCTCTGTTAGGACAACTCCACTACCCCTCACAGCAGACACTCCTCTGATCTCCTTAGTCCACCATTATGTCCAAGCTGAAGGCCTCCCTGACAGCCCGTTTCCTATTAATGTCATCTTAACATCAATGACTCCACCTCACCTCTTGCCTTGCACATACTATAAGCCCTATTTTGTTGAGTGATGGATGAATCTAAAAACACCTTGTGGGAAATGCCAAGCAACAAGGGTGGGGGCAAGCTTGTAGTATCTGATCCAGCTACAATTTATTTCATGGGCGTGGCTCTTAAAACCTACACCACTCCCTCAACTTCCTTCACACTATAAAGAACCATTCTTTTTAGAATAAATCCTTTTTGCTAGAACAGAGATTCTCAAAGTCAAGTCCTCAAACAAGCATCATCAATAACCACCCGAAAACTCATTCTAGAAGCAAATTCTCAGGCTGTACCCCAGACCTACCAAACCAGGGACTATGGACATAGAGGCTAGCTAGTTAGGGCTGAACAAACTGGGTGACCCAAGTGACCACTAGTGTTTGTAAAGATTGACTCAAGGCCTGACTCTGCCCACCATAGGTCTACTTGTGGATGGATATGGCCTATAGAAGCAGTGGAGATAGCTGTGAGACTTGAGGTTGGCTATTAAAAGAACCAAGCTCAGGAAGCACAGGGAAGCCCTAGAAGCCAGGACTCCTTTATGAAGAGCCCTCTGAATGAAACTGTGTGTGTGTGTGTGTGTGTACGTGTGTGTGTGTGTGTGTGTGTGTGTACTGGCACTGGGGCTTGAACTTGGAGCCTTGCACTTTCATTTAGCTTTCTTTGCTCAAGGCTAGCACTCTGCCACTTGAGCCCCAGCTCCACATTCAGCATTTTTTGCTTATTAATTGTGGAAAAGAGTTTCACAGACTTTCCTGCTCAGGGCAGCTTCAAACTGTGATCCTCAGCTCTCAGCCTCCTGAGTAGCTAGGATCATAGGCATGAGCCACCTGTACCTGGCTAGAACTGAATTTTGTCACCTGCTTGAACAGTGTCATTTGTTGAGCACTAGATCTTCAATTCAAAAAAAATGTATTAAACACCTAATATGTATATACCCAGTCCTGTGGTACAGGGCAAAGATAAACTCCCTCAGGGAGTTGACAGTTTAAGAGAAGAGACGGGAGATGGGGTAGATATAGCTGTGAACATGTACAGTAAGAGTGAAGCTGAGCTAGGAGATATGGCCTTCCTGAGAAGAAGTCCCTGCTCAGCATGTGTGAGATGAGCAAGAACTTAGCAGTGGAGAAAGCAGGCCAAAGCAGGCTGGGCCCAGGAGCACAGCCATCCAGCACCACAGCGGGCCAGAAAGCTGGAATGATGGAGGGGTTGGGACAGGAGGAGAGGACAACAAGAGAGGCTGCTGGGGGAATTTTACCACATTCATCCGACCCATGTTAGAACACTACTTAAAGTGATAGGGCAGGGGATAAATTGGAAGACGGTGACAGGCTATTTTCATTGTCTCTGGGGCAACAATAAAGACTTAGGGTAGAAAGAAAGCATAGGGGAGGGAGTAAAAAAGAGTCAAAGAAAAGAATGTCTGTAAGAAAGCAAGGAGCAGCACCAGGGACTCACGTCTGTCACCCTAGCTACTCAGAAGACTGAGATCTGAAGATTGTGATTCAAAACCAGTCCAAGCAAGACACATCCATGAGACTTACCTCCTCCAATTAACCAGCAAAAAGCCAAAAGTGAAGGTATGACTCAATTGGTAGGGAGCTAGCCTTGAGCAAAAAGCCCAGGTGAGGGCACAAGGCCCTGAGTTCAACCCCCAGTACCAGCACACACACACACACACACCTCAAACTAAATAGAAGATGGCAGAGAAAGAGAAAGGAATTTTTTTCAATTTGTTAACAAGAACTCACACTAGAACGAGCAACATAAACCAAAGGAGGATTTCAGGACAGCAGCGACAATGAGGCCTAGTCACAGTGCCTGCCACCAGCTAGGAGTACTCACTCCAGGGCAGGACCCTCCAAGCATATCACGTGATCATGCTCATGGTAACCTGAATTCTCATCTTAAAGATGAGTAGACTCGGGGGCCCAGGCAGAACCATGTTAGTGTCCGATGCCTAAGAAGGACCAAGAGGGGTGGAGATGAGGAGGATCCCCTGGATGTGCCAATTAGGACAGCCACTCAGTGAGAGTGGGCTCTGAGACTTCCTGAGTGAAGAGGGCTAGATGCCCCTGGGAATGAGGGAGGAGGAACAGAGCCCAAAGAGGGCTCCAGCTACATGAGCAGGAGAGAGGGCAACTGTGGGCGGAGGCTCCACAGGGATGGGGGAGCTTGGGGGGTGCTCATTCTTTTCTGGGGAAGATCTGTGAACAGGTCTCCCAGACTGCAGTGAGGCAGTAGGAGGGAGGATAGTTTGAAAGGCTGGGTTAATGGAACAGATGTTGACTCCAAAACAAAGCATCTAACCCCAAGATTTCCAATGATGTCATCCCATGGGGCAAGAAGTGTATGTGTGTGTGTGTGAGAGAGAGAGAGAGAGAAAGGGACAGAGAAACTGACAGACAGACACAGACAGACACAGACCCAGCCTTCCTGACGTATGTTGGTTGAATTGCATCCAACCAGATTGCTACATTATGATAGGAAGAAACACTTGAAAATCCTGCTTTGGCCGACTTGGAAAACCTGGAAATGACTGTACTGCTTCATCTCTTATAGTTAATCCTAACTTCCCATCACTCCAAGCACCAGGGCCCAGGTTCCCAGGCACACAATCTGGGCATCCAGACCTACTCCCTTGATGCTCTGCAGCCACCATCTTGAAATGCTTCATATACAAAGGTCAAAGGGGTCCTCATTTTCACTTTGTACTGGGCCCCACAAATCATGTAGCTAGCCCTGGAAATCCGTGGTGGTTGGGGATGTAGATCTGGGACTAAATTACTCCAACTGATGACAAGAGAGCCACTAAGATGAACCCACATCCTCATGCAGCTCTGAGTTGAGGGTGAAAGTCCCTTCTGAGGTCACCTTGGAAGTCTAGCTGGAGTGGCTTGCCCCTTGTAGGCATATTCTAGTGTGAGCAGTTCTGGTATTGCTTTGGATCCATCTTATCCTCTGAGAGGCAGGATCAACAGTGGATATGTGGGCAGGCTCTATCTGAGCTGGCTAGGTTCAACTTCTGGCTCTCTTGCTGACCACCTGTGTGATCTGGGGTGAGCTGCTAAGCACCTCTGTACCTACATGTCCTTTCTGAAACACAGGGCTGCTCATGACAGCACACTGTAGTGAGAACAATACAACAGGATGATTGAAAACAAGGCTTGGCTTAAGGTAAGTCCCAGTCATCATGGTGAGCCATCATCATTGCTGGCCATCAAAGGGACTCAGCAAACAGAATAACCCCAGGGGCAGATGTGTGTATGTGTGTGGGGGGGGGGGGAAGAGAAGGTTGGTAGAACACAGAAAAGAAGGTGTGGGCAAAAAAGCATTCTGAAAATAAAGTATTGGAACCATCTGCTATCTCTTTATCATGTCAGCAATCTCACTCTGGAAATATCTGTCATGCAGGATCAGACCGAGCCCCAAGACTGCTGAAGCATGCAGAGTGGGCCTGGGGGGGGGGGGGGGTGGAGCATCTCCCTGCTCCAGTCGGCCTCCCCCAGGGCAGATTCCTTTGCGTCACACACCTCTGAAGCCATTACCCCTGGGACCAGTCAGCTCTGCCCATGCACAGCCTGAGTGCCTGCCTGACACCCTGGCAGGCAAGCACCTGGATCTTCTGTTCTTGGCACGGTATGTGAGGACAGCAATGGCCGTGACAATAAGGGAAGTCCAGCTTGTGCCTTTCTCTCTCTCCCCCCCCCTCTTTTTTTCCCTCTCTCTCTCCCCCTCTGTCCCCCTGGGGCGGATCCATCTGTCAAGCTGCTGAAATAGCATTTGCCCACATCCCCATCCAGAGCTGGCTTTTCCATGCAGGACCTCCTGGCTGGGTTCTGCATGCATTTGATGTCACCCCAGAATATTTACAGCACAGTTCCCCCCCCCCCCGCCCACCTACCTTAGTTCTACCCTAAGCATTCCTTGTCTAGAGAAGGGGTGAAGAGAAAAGGGGAGGGGGGGTGGAGGAGGAGCAGGGGGCCTCGGGCAGTTTGTGTGAACAAAGCCGGTTGCAGCCGACAGCAGAATCCTTCCTGCCGGCGAGAAGCGGCCGCCTTCCCCACTGATAACTTAATGACTCTGGCACATTTTCATCAGCCCAACTTGGAGCCCACAGTGGGTATCTGCGCCAGTGGTTCCCAGAGACTGAAAGCAGCAGCGGAAAGCAATTATGGATGAACGTCCGAGAAACAAAGCGCAGGCCTTGGGAGTTACCAGCCACCTCTCTTTCTCGGCTCTGCCAGTGCCACTGACAAGAAAGAGAACCCAGCCCTTTCTCTCTGCACACCCTCAGCTGTGACCCTCACCAGCAGCCTCTGGCATGTGTGGGAGCCTGGGGTGGGGGGAGACAGGGCGTGGGGGTCATCATGCTTCCAGTCACTCTGGCAGCATCCTACAAAAAGGCTCAGCCACAGCTTATGAGGCACAAACCCCATTTTACAAATGAGGAAACTGAGTCAGGGGGAGAGGGAGGGGAGGAGGGCAAGGGGACTTTAAGCAACATCTTAAATAGCAAGAGTAGAGCTTGAATTCTCACCTGTCTGCCTTGGAAATTCACATCTGAAAGATGCACTGGGCAGTCCTTGACTGTCCATCCTAGGTGTCCATCTCTTGCTTTCCTCATAGTCCCTGACTCCCTTTCAGGTAGAGTCTCTCCAGAATGGAGTGGACGCAGAAGAACAGAGGGTGAGAAGTCAGATGAGGTAGAATCTGCACCCTGCCCTGCTGGGCACTGCGTTGGGTCTGGGCTGTCCTGCTCTGAGGCTCTGGCCCTTCCTAGCTTTGGGAACAATGTGTCTTTGCCCTTCTCCTTGGGCTGGGGTGGGAAGGGCTTTGCATTCTCTTTTCTTGGCCCTTTATCTTGTCCGAACTCTATAATCATCCTGTCATCATATTCTCCATCACCCAGCCACCTCTGTGTGGAATCTCTCTCCTGCAGGATGACAGGTTCCATTTGACTAGGTCACTCCAGCCTTGTCAGACCAGGTCATAGAAGTGGGGGCCTCCCCATATCAGCTTAGCATCCCTCCTTCTCTCTACAGATCTATGTAGGGTCCACAAAGCCTCCAGGCAGTTTTGAGGCCAGAGAAAAGCCCTGGACTATAAACTCAGACTGAGACAAAAACCAAAAGTTGCTTCAAAAGCCTCCGGCCTCAGACTCGTGTTTTCAGGGTGAGCTTGCTAATCCTACAACAACCATTTGAAATGGCCAGGCTTGCCCCAAGAGCTAACAATAGTTCCGTAAATCTCAAAGTGGGGAAGATCACGGCTTCAAGATTATTCTAGGTCCCACCATGTTTAGGCTGCCCCTGTGGAAGTGACAAGATGACCCCCTATGGCTCCTGTATCCGGGTGTACTGTACCTCCTCTGTCCAGGAAGCCTGGATGTCAACACAGGAGGGTGGCCTTCTAGAAAGCCAGGGTGTGGTCCAGATCTGCTGGTCGAATCTTGCACAAATCACATACCTTTCTGCTCTTGATTCTCCCGTCTGTAAAGTATAGGGGTCATATCAGATGACCTTTAAGTCCTCTCCCTTCTAGTACTTCATGGTTCTGTTTTCTCCAGGCCCTGGAAGGCTGTGTGCCTCCTGACTCTATTAGCCCTTCAACTGTGACAGAAAAATGCTCCCAGTCCCAGGATCCACCCAGGGGCTGGTGACACCCATCTCCTCACCCACCCCACACGAGGTCTGCAGCTGTCTTCCTGTGGCTTCTCATCTTCTTTTAGGCCATCCTTGATGCATGTTTTGCTCTGAATTCTTCTAGCTAGAAGCACAGGGGCTGGGGGAGCATTAGGGTACAACATCCTGACATTTTTACAGTGATATTCCTTGAGCCCCAGCACTAACCCTTAAGAGTGAGTCTAGACCCAGGATCTCTCCAACTCCCCAGACCTGTTTTCATCAAGGGATGGTGTTCTGCTGGTTTTGGGGATTTACTCCATGTAAATGCACGTTCAGTTAACAATGCTTAGAATCAAGAGAGGCAACAAAAGCCTTTCATTTACAAATCCTCTGTAACTTGATTCTGGACCTCCAGTCGAGAAAGCACTCACTGCTATGGTAAGATCCTGCCCCATCCTGTTCAGAGGCAGCATGGCAGAGTTCTGCCAATCTAGGACCAGCCCACCTGGGCCCGCTGCTGCTATGTGACCCTGAGCAAGTGACTTAATCTCTCCAAACCTCAGGTTTCTTTGTAAAATGGAGGTGAGGGTCTAGACATCACTGAGGCACCATGAGAATGGAGTGAAGGAAGTGGCACAGGCCTAGCACACAGCATGTGGGCAGCAATGCAAGCTATATTGCTAATTCCTCGTGTGTGTGTGTGTGTGTGTGTGTGTGTGTGTGTGTGTGTGTGTGTGTGCCAGTCCTAGGGCTTGAACTCAGGGCCCAGGTGCTTTTCCTGAGTGTTTTTATTCAAGGCTGGCACTCTACCACTTTAGGCACAGCTCCACTTCCAGCTTTTTGCTAGTGAATTGGAGATAAGGACTTTTCTGCCCAGGCTGGCCTTGCACCATGATCCTCAGATCTCAGCTTCCTGATTAGCTAGGATTACATATGTGAGCCACAGGTACCGGGCCCTAATTTATCTTCCCCAGACCTGGATGACCCCAACATCTAGTACATAGAACATAGAAGGGGACTCCACTTAGGTCTTAATTAAACCCCTTTTTTTGATTTGGTATAAAATATTTGTTGAGAATATCCATGAATTGGGCAGTGAGCTCATTGTGCTACATACTATCTCATTTAACGCTCAGAAAATCTTGAAAGTTTGTATTACTGTCCTCACTTGGCAAAGAAACGAAGGCTCAGAGATGTGCCCAAGGTCATGACTAGGGAGTGGTAGGGCAAAGATTCCAAGCTTGGGATTCTACAATCTTCTCTCAACTGTCATCCATTATAAAGCAGTATCGTTGACTCCTCCTTCTAGTGAGCTACAGGTAGTATGTCGTGTGTGTGTGTGTGTGTGTGTGTGTGTGTGTGTGTGTGTGTGTGTGTGTGTGTGTGTGTGTGTGTGTGTGTGTGTGTGTGTGTGTGTGTGTGTGTGTGTGTGTGTGTGTGTGGTATACCAGTACTGAGTCTTAAGCTTAATGCTTTTGGCTTGCCCTTTAGGCTCCAGGCTCACACTTTACCCCTTGAGCCACAACTTTACTTCCAGTTTTTTTTTTTCTGCTTAGTGATAAGAGGCTCTAAAATGTGTCTGCCTGAGCTAGCTTTGAACCATGATCCTCAGATCTCAGCCTCCTAAGTAACAAGGATTATATGCATGAGCCATGGGTACTCAGCTTCGCTTCTTTTTCTTTTTTTTTTTTTTTTTTGGTCCAGTCATGGGGTCTGAACTCTGGGCCTGGGCGCTGTCCCTCAGCTCTTCAGCTCAAGGCTAGCACTCTACCACTTGAGCCACAGTGCCACTTCTGGCTTTTTTCTTTTTGCTTATGTGGTGCTGAGGAATCGAACCCAGGGCCTCATGCATGAAGACAAGTGCTCTACCACTGAGCCACCTTCCCAGCCTCTTCCCAGCTTCTTTTCTATCTTACAAAGAAAATAATTTAAATAACATATATATATATAATTGTCAATGCATATATATATATATATATATATATAATTGTCAACACTTCTGGGGAAGGTAGAGGGAAGAGTCAAACCCCAGGCCCAATTTCAACATCACACGTGGCAGGCCCCCATTATCTCCCCATGTGGGAATCTTGCTCCTGTCCTCACCCAGGGTCTCCATGCACCTACAGGCCAGGCTGACAGACAAATCACAGCCTCTGAGGCACTGCAGGCTTTATTTGTGAGCCCCAAGCCATCTAGCAAGGCTCAGCAGCTGTCACTGAATCCTCCGTGAAGACTCCTCTTCCTCTCACACCTAGGTCCTTAGTCCTTTTTTCCTATCAGTCATGGGGCTTGAGCTCAGGGCCTAGACACTGTCTCTGAGTTCTTTTGCTCAAGGTTAGCACTCTACCACTTTGAGCCACAGCACCACTTACTGTTTCCTGCCTGAGCTGGCTTTGAACCATGATCCTCAGATGTCAATCTCCTGAGTAGCTAGGATTACAAGTGTGAGCCACCAACACTCAGCTTCCTTAATCCTTTATAGAGGGACAAATATCCATTTGTTTCTATTAGACTTTCCTGCCTGGGTGTCCCCCTATGAACACACACTTATAAAGCTTTACTGTCCCCTCAGGTTACCTCCTCTTTTAGAATCTTCCAGGCAAAGCTGCTGTCATGTCTCAACTAATCCAAGTCCAAGATTATCAAGAGTCACCATTGTCACCCCTAGAGGGGAGAGGGGGGTTTGGTTGCCTTCCACTTTGTTCCTGCTATCTGTCACCTTCCAGACTTCTCCTGTCTGACAGGAAAAGGCTCCTCAAACACATGAGGAGCCTCATCTAACACTATCGATTAACCTGTCCAGATCAGTTCCAGGGGTCCACCTGCTTCACCCCTAACAGTGAAGTCACCTCTGGACAACTCAGCCTGGCACCCCACAATGCTTGCCCCACTCCATGCCCCCAGTCTGCCACCCAAACACATTGCCTTAGCCAACGTGGTATATTGCCAGTCCTGGCATGGGCTCCCTTCTCCCATTCCTTCCCCAGCCATTCATCAACCACCAGGAGCACTGAACCCCACCCCACCCCCATGCTAGGGCTGGGGTGCAAGGGCCTGGGACATGAGAAAATCCTAGTTTTGCCACTTTCTTACTGTATGACTCCTTAGAAGTTAACTAACCTCCTCTTAACCTCGGTTTCTTTAGGGGTAAGCTCGAGGGGAGCATAGCATCTATCTCGTAGAAGGGTGAAAGAATTCAAACAGATGAAGTCCACAAAAGAACATTCCAGGTCCAGAGCCTATAAGCTTTAGCTATTATCATTACCTCTATCCCTTGCTTGCCCCCCACCACACACACACACACACACACACACACACACACACACCAGGGATAGAGATGGAAATCAGTTCAATCTGTGCTCGATCAGGTCTCCCTGGCCTCAGGGACACACAGAACCCCACAACTACTCCCTGCTGCCTGCACAGCCCTCACTGTGTGTTCAGTTAAACACATCGGGTTGTGATAGCTCCAGATCTTTCCAAGTATACTGGAGGAAAGTATGGAAGCAGTAAAGGTAGGAGAAACGATCCTTAGCAGGTAGATTGCCATGTGCAAACCTTGCTATAGACATCCTCATCACAGTTAGTTTTCCTAACTGAGGGCCTCCCCACGCCTGGCTGAGGAAACTGACTCCCAGTAGGAAAGGATGGTCTCCAAGTCTTAGACAGCAAGAGGCAGGGTGCCATGAAACAACCCCCCCACCCCCGCATCACCTCACACAGCCAGTGCGCAGACTCCTTCCCCAGCCCTCTCCCTGGGCCAGACCACTCCCCACCCCCGCATCATGATGGGCACTAAGGCCCTGTGACCTCACAATTCTGCTTCAAGAAAATAGGAAAGCTGTATGTAAAGAGTTAACCGCCATGTGGCTGTTATTGGAGAACACATTGTAAACTGTCTGAATGTTTAACAAGTTGAATCTTGACTACATGCATTGGGAAACAGCCAAAAACAGTCTTGTGTTTACATCATGAAATACTATGTAGCCCTAAAAAATGATGTCAAAGAAATGTTATGTGTTGATAAATACAGCTGCATGGAAAGGAACAGGGGAAGGATGGAACAATTCCTGGGAATGACAATTCTTAAAAGACTAGGATTAGGGGTCATTTTTATTTTTATTTTATGTGCAGGTACTGGGACTGGAACTTGGAGCCTTAAGATATTTGCTTGGCTTTTTCACTGAAGGCTGGTACTCTACCGCTTGAGCTACTGCTCCATTTCCAGCTTTTTGGTGGTTAATTGGAGATAAGAGTCTCACAGATTTTTCCTGCCTGGGCTGGCTTTGAACTGTGATCCTCAGATCTCAGCCTCCTAAGTAGCTAAGATTATAGGCACGAGAGCCATAAGCACCTAGCTGTTTTCCCCTTTCTATGTTTATGTAGTGTCTGTTTATTCTGCCTGAACAAATATTTCCATAAAAAAAGTTGTTTTTAAAACTAAAAAGGTTCAAACCTCAGAACCTCAAAAAAAGAAACAAAAAGCATATCTACAAATGTTAGTAGCTAGCTTAATATGGGTCATTCATACCTCATAGGAAGTATGTAACATCCAGCAGCAAGGTCTCAAAAGATGGAAAAGGAAGTCTAAGAGGTGGGGTCCCAGCCAGGAGAGGCTGGCTTTGATGGCAGGTATGTAAGCAATGAACAAAACAGGAGCACAGAAGAGCAGAAAGGCCCAAGAGCATTGAAGAGAAAGAAACTTCAGCCCCTCCAACCTTGCCTCTGGTCAGCTCTGCAGAGACACTGGAACCTGTGTGCATGGCCCAATTGTATCTGTATCCTTAAACCTTTGCAGTGGCAAATGTACTCCATCTCTAGGGTCCAGTCCCATGCCACTGATCCTGTTCCACAAACCAAGTTTCTGGGGCATCAAGCCTTCCCCACCCCATCCCATCCCACCCCATCCACAACCTGCAAACTAACAGCAAGGAGAGGACTGAGTGACGGGTCCTGATTCCCTCAGCCAGAAGGGCAGCCAGCTGGAAGGTCATGTTGCTGCCTTTTCCCACAGTTTGAGGCCCAAAGCTCATGAACCTTAGAAAAAATGGGCCTTTATGCCCTCCAAAAGTTTTCTTTAATTCAATTTTATTGAATTAAAGGTGATGCATAGAGGGGTTACAGTTACATATGTAAGGTAATGAGTACATTTCTTGTCGAATATTGTCACCCCCTTCCAGAAGTTTTTAATAAGACTTCGATAACCATCTCATTCTCCCTGCTTCTCAAGTCTGGGTTACACCACAGTCATCTAAAGGAGGCTGAGATGACACCAAGCAGGTTTTCTGGGACAACTATGGGTTAGGGTGTGGCTACTCCACGTACCCATTACCCAGCACCCAGCAACTCAGGTCCTTGGCAATTTCCAGATATCTCATCATTGCTTCCAGGAGGAAGTCCTTGAGCTACTTTGTCTCCTGGGTGATGAGCCTCAAGGCAAAGCTGTTGTCTGGGAGGAAAGGAGCCTACTGTGCAGGGAAGGGGTACAGCCAGGGAGGCCCAGAAACCCAAGAGATAAGCCAGTCCCTCAAGTACAAATGAGGATGAGGTGCCATAGCCACAGAGAGAAGATTCAGGGAAGAGCCCCCAGACTCTGCTGTAGGCTGATTCCCTCTCCTTCTATACCAGGTAGGAACAACCCCCCAGGCTGACTCTGACACCGCCCACACCGGGGCCCTGGAAGGGAAGCCATCTAGTGGTCATAGTTTCCATCACAAGCCATATCTGAAGAGAAGGGTGGTAAAGAACCAATTACACGGAGGAGAGAGAGGGGGCTGGGAGGATCCCTCCTCATGTGTGAACATGGGAAGTAGCCCAGGCATGAGTTCCTGGGAGAGCCTCAGTCATCTTGCTGTAAGTCAACAGTCAACCCAGATGGCCAAGGGGGAGGATTGGTGATTTTAATAGATTTAAATGTAAGAGGCTGGAAACTATCCAGTCCATTCCTTTCCACTTGAACTATAATTATTACCTGACTCTGCATGGCCAAGCGGACGCCTAGAAGCCATCATCAATAGTAGACAGGTCTTTGCCTCATAAATAAGATTATTTAGAACTTCTAAGACATAATTAACTTCTAAGCCAGGCATCACACTTGTAATACTAGCTATTCAGGAGGTTGAGATCTGAGAATCACAGATCAAAACCAGGCCAGGCAGGAAAGTCAGAGAGATTCTTATCTCCAATAAACTACTCAGAAAAAGCCAGAAATATCTCTGTGGCACAAAGTGGTGGAGCACTAGCCTTGAGCACAAAGAGGCTCAGGGACAGTGCCCAAGCTCTAAGTTCAAGCCCCAGGACCAGCGAAAGAAAAAAAAAAGACAAAATTAACTTCTAAAACAATTTGTTCCCCTCAGCTCGCAGAGAATTCCAAGGTAGGAGGGCACATCAGACCAGGGGTTTGTCTGGGAGCTGTACTAGACTGTGTCAGTTCCACAGTTGAAGAAACTAGGATTTATACTCCAGAGTTAGCAGGAGCCAGCTGTGTGACCTTTGACAAGTCTCTCTACCTCTCTGAAGTAAAGTAAAATCAGTTGTGGTTATGTCTACAAATTAATGTAGGGATTTATCGAGACCGTCTATGAAAAAAATATAGTGCTCTCACATTGCAAGGACCAACTATTAAAAATTGCTACAATAATTTGGGGTGGGGGAGTCCTTTTTACTGTTTCCAGCAAAAGTGCAGGTGTTTGCTTTGTTCCTCCCTGAGCGATTAATACTTAGAGACAGACTGTTTGCCCTGAGATCTTTCCTATTATGTTTCTTGAACAACAATACAGAAAGGTGGGTCTTCTGTCAGGAGTAGGTCTTTTGCCTAAGCCGTCACAAGCCAAGTTTGAGTGAAGAAGACCAGTAGACCTAAGAATCTCAGTAGACCTAAGAATTCCTTGAAGTTGGGTGTGATGGCTCACACCTGTAATCCTAGCTACTCAGGATGCAGAGATAGCAGGCTCCTGATCAACTGGCCAGCTTGGCCAAGATCCTGTCTGAGAAACAAACTAAAATCAAAAGGGCTGGGAATGCTCCTTAAGTGGTAGTATACTTGCTAATCATGTTCAAACCTCAGTTCTCAAGTAAGAAAGGGGGGGGGGGGAGCAAGAGAGAGAGAGACAGACAGACAGAGACAGAGAGACAGAGACAGAGAGAAAAATCATGGCTTTTTAAAAAGCACTCCAAAAATGTAGGTTCCAGGCCTGCTCCCTGGGATTCTGAGGCAGGAAGTCCTAGGTGAGCCCAGAATCTGCACTTTAATAAGCATCTGTGTAAGTGGTCTACTTCCCATTTTGACAAACTCTGACAGCCTTCCCCACACAGGCCTATTCAGTTACTATGTTTGTGGGTAATGAACACTTTCTTGACAAGAGACCATGAGAGATGAAACAGATCTTTAATCCCTAAGCTAAGTAAACTTTCAAGATAATTAATAGACTGGTGACTGGCTGGAAAACGAATTATTCATACACACACCACAGACTAGATAAAATACAAGTTACAATCAGATGGTTTAATCCTTTCTGGAACAAATTCAATGGCTGAGTCAAAGGCAAGAAGCAATCACCTGAAGTTATCAGCTCAGATAACGTGTCAACCACCTAGAAGGTAAGTATGGACCCACAATAACACAGGATGCCTATGTTCAGTAACACAGACCAGAAAGGGTTAAACATAATAACATCGGGAAAGTGGCTATTAGCACTCCACATAAACCCAGAGCAAGCAGAGAGGTGTTGGGGTCCAAGGTGACCTAATATTTTCGTAAATAACTCAAAAGATGGAGTGTGAATTATGCAAATCAAACCACAGACGCTACCAAAATGGCAGGGATTACAAATCTGTGGAGAATGAAATTGAACTTACTGGGCAATGTCTTTAAATTTGCCTTTATTGAATCTTGTATATTGAAGTCACACGTTATTCTGTTTACTGAGACTCAATAGGGACAAATGCAGTGTGATTTATGGAAGGTGGGGTGATCGAATACATAAATAGAAAAGTGCATCCACCAGGACAGACCCTGGCATGGGGCAGACGGGCACCCACTGAGAAGCGGCGTGTTCTCTGCAGATGTGGGTTGTGCTAAGAGCTGGTGTACAAAGCAAACTAGGAAAAGCCTGTGGCCCTCTTTGAGCCCCTTTGCCTCAATGCTACTTCCAATGGGGGTGCTGCGCTTAAATGTAGCCCCAGAAGGGACTCAGAGGACAGCACAGACATTATGAGTGAAAGCCCAGGTCCTCCAAAACTACACAAGATATCTGACGAAAATGCTGTGTGCCTTTCTGTTGGGCAAAGATGTGCAAAGGACCAGGGGCCTGTTGGAGAGAACATCTCCAGCCACTCTTAAGGAGAAAGAATCATTGAGCGCACAGCTGGAATCATGAGTAAAGGGCAGCTTATGGTAACACTATCCCTGGGGACATTCAAGAAGGGCGACCAGACACCTCTCTACTTAGGATGCATTAGAGATGATTAAAAGTATTCTTTGCCTAGTTCAGGGCGGGGGGCTGAGAGTGGGGCGCTCATGACCTCTCCAAAGGTCATTTCTATCCCAGGGGATCACATGTCTGAAGGGCACCAGATAAAAATAAAATCTATTAATCACTGAGCTGCCACACAACGCCCTCAAGAGAACCAGAATGGAGATGGGAACTCCACAGTGGCCCTTGCTGCGGAGAGAGGAAGAGGGAGGAAGCACATGGGCAGACTAAGCCAAGAGAGCAGTTATGCTAGAATTCTAGAAAGCCAGTGACAGCCTGCAGGGAGGCCTCCCAAGCCCACAGGGTAAACAGAAGGAGGAAGAGACCCTGTGGGGAGGGGCTCAGGAAATAGCAAATGACACTCAGAGCCTGTGAGCAATGCCAGGAGCTTTGGGGGCGGGAGCTCTGTGCCAGCACTTGGTGCAGGAAGAGGAGAGGCAGGCAGGAGGAGGCTCCATGGACGCATGGACAAGGGGAAAGATGCCGGGGGAGGTGAGAGAGGCAAGGGCGGAGGGCACAGGGGGTGTGTCTGGGACGATGTGGGACCCGTTCTGGCTGGAACTCTAATGAAAGCTATAGAGAGGGAGCAAGAGCAACGTTAATCCCACTGTCTATGATAGCAGAACGTCACATAATTGAAAAGACAGCTTATTAAAAGAGAGACCGAATGGCAATGCCCCAGTTTCCAAGGAGCGGCTGGTATTCTTGTTGGAAAACCTGCCCCATGGGGGTCCAACCCCCCCACCACCACCACACACACACATCCAGCCCACAATCAGTCTCTCAAGAGCTAGCATACCGGGGCTTTAACCACCAGGACCCAAGCAAACCTCCTCCAGGAAGTAAGACCCAGGTAAAGCAGTGCCAAGAAGCCTCCGCACAATCTGCCCCCCTGCCCCCAACCCTGCTCCCTGCTCCCTCTTCCCTCCTCCCTCCTCTTCCTGGAGCACAGCTGCAGCAGGGTGGCGGTGCTCCCTGCAAACATCATCTCAGAAATGGCAATCTGCATGGTGTATTAAACAGCCAAATAGGGGTCATGGAGTTTGAGTTCTTCTAGCAATATGTTCTCCAACCAGCTGTCACCCCACCGGGCACAGAACAGCATTCTGAACTCCCAGGAAGAGGGAAGAAAAATGCTCCAGCACAATTCCTGTGGCCCTTGTCTCCTCTCCCCCAACTCTCTCCCTGCCTTCATGGCGATCATAGACCTCAGCAAGATGGCTACCACACCCAGAGACACCGTGCTAGGTTGTGCTGTGCCATTTCACTGCCATCCTCAGGAGAGCCTCTTCTCCAGGTTATCCTCAGAAGACAGAACAGGGGCTGGGAAGAGATAACCATTAGGAGTATGGTGTGGGGGTTGCCCTGGTCATGGAACAGGCAGATGGCGCCTGCTATGGTGTGAAGGCACTTAGGGAAAGGATTCTGAGCACACCGCCCCAGACCCCAGCAAGCAACATAGACAAAAGCTGTCATCTCCAGCTGACCACAATCCCATCTCCAACTGAGGATTCCACTCCATTCCCCAACCAGGAGCTGGACAGTCCCCTGTACAAAAGGTGTTTCTGAAGCAAGGAAGGAAGGCTGGAGATGGATGGAAGGTCATTTGTTAAAGTGATTCATCATCATAGAAAGATTATTAATGTGCTCTACCTAGGACAAGAAGGAGAGCGAGAGAGATAGAGACACACAGAGAGACAGACACAGACCCAGAGACCCAGAGAGAAACTTAAAGGGAAATAGATAGGTTTGGTGTTATTCTTTTGTTTGTAAGCCTCTGAAAACAGAGAGAAGAGCAAAGGGAGAACCCTAGAAGAGATGGAGAGAGCAGGAAGAAAAGCATGAAGAAGACATAGGACATGGAGATGGGGGGGCCCCGATAGGCTTGACCCTCTTGCATAGAGGTACAGGCATATTGGCAACCGGAGCCAGTGGTGATCACAGTGAAGGAGCAGGCAGACAAACCTAGTATGGCCCAAGAGCTGATGAGCTGGCAACCAAGGAAACGAGGGCTGGAGCAGAGGAGAAGGGTAGGGTAGAGGCAGAGGAGGCTGTACTTACTGTCACAGACGTAGGGTTTGTCATGGTCTTCCTGAGAGGCAGCATCATGCCTCCTCCTGCCACCCGCAGAGCCACGAGCCTGGGGAGACATAAGGGTATGGGAGGTTGGTCATGATGTCACTCAGTTCCTGGCATGCACGCTGCAAGCCACACCTGCACCTTTTCTGCAACCTTCATCATAGATTTTGGTACAGACACCAACCCTGCTTTGCAGATGAGGAAACCAAGAGCCAGAGGAGTTAGATAACGTGCCTCAAATCACTCAGCTACTCAGTGGAAACATCAGGAGGCGGATCCTCACACGAGGAAGGCAGCCACTCACGGGAGGCGGTACCTTTGAAGGTTACAGTTTGTCCCAGGCCCCTTCCTCCTGCCACTCACTCCCTGCTTCCTGGCCACCATGAGGAAGGCAACATTGTTCCGTCACACACTCCTGCCGCCATGATGGTCTGCCTCACCTCAGGCTGACAGCAAAGGAACACGCTGACCGTGGACTGAACACTATGTGCCAAATGAATCCTTCTGCCCTCAAGTTATTTTCTTAGGTACTTTGTCCCAGTGATGAAAGATCTGACCAAAAGCCCACTGACACAAGGTGAAGAAACCCACCATGCTACCCATGCTGATCAGGCAGCTGGCATATTGGGATCAGGTCCTGAAGAGGTAGGAAGTGTAACTTCAATTGTCTCTCTTGGTTCCCGTGTCCATACTGCCCAATCCTCAAGCATCTGAGGAGCCGGCCACGCCTAGTGTCTGGAGCCCAAGCATGAGTCAACCCTCCCTCTCCATCCTTGGCCTTCCCAGTAGGGATGGGCTTCAGCCAAGGCCTTCCTGGGCAGGTTGCCTTGAACTTTCAGACACTGACTAGACCTAGACCCTCATGCTGTCCCGGGACTGGACACAATGGATACATCTAGCAGAAAGGCTCAGCAGAAACTGAAGGGAGGAGAGAATGAGCTCCATCTCCAGGAATAACAAAAAGGCAGCCCAAGCAGCTGCTGGCAACCCTGCAGTCCGAGACAGTGGCTACAGGAAGGCAGCAGGGCTTATTTTTAAACCTCTGTAAGTCCCATACTGGTCACATGTGCAGCACCCCTACCTCTTCCAGGTCATTCCTTGACAATGAGTAGCTCTCAGTCAAGAAAAGCGCCAGCTGAGGTCTATAGGCACTGAGGAAGGGTGAGAAGCCTGGGGCATAGGCGATATGAAGCTGACCCATGGCCAGGCCTGAAGCAGTAGCTGCACAGATTTCACAGTGGCAAGGCCTAGAGTGCACACACATGCACACTCACATGCACAGACAAAGTACACACACCTTGCTGGAGGCCATTCAGTGCAAAGGCCTGGGAAATGTGTGTGTGTGTGTGTGTGTGTGTGTGTGTGTGTGTGTGTGTGTGTGTGTATACACATTGTGCCCACATACACACATTTCACAGTGGCAAGGCCAATCAAGACACCTATACTTCACAATCAACCCACCTGCCTGTCTACCACCTCTGACACCTCCTCAGCTAGTCAGTCTCTCTCCAAACCACATGAGAAAATTCTACCTCCTCCCAGCCCTTCCCACTGACAGCCGACAGCCCTCCTCCCTTGCCATTATTACCCAGGGTCAGCCAAGACAGACCCGTGGGTGCAGCCTTGATGCACTTGGTACACTGGGGGGGTTCTAGGCCCACTAGGCCCAGGGAGGTGATCCTTACTGCTCAGGCCCACTACATGCTGCCTCAGTAAAGCCAGGGGCAGCTTGATGTGTGCAGCCCATGGTCTGACACAGCCACCCCTGAGCAGGTGAACACAAGTCAGGCAGAATAACAGGGCCTCCAAATACGAGAGAAGGGCTCTGAGACCAGCAAAGGATCAAGGGAGAAAAGGAGGAGGAGTCAGCACCAGGGCTTCTAGGGGCACTTCCAGGGAATAAGGGGCACCCTTGAGGAGCGCCATGTTTCCATTCCCCTGTTCCACGGCTGACCAGCAGGGTATAGGCTCCCACACTGTCTGTACCTTTGTTTTCCCAAATGAAAACCAAAGATCATGGAATTGACATGAGCATGGAGTGGGAGATCAGGCCATCACCATCTCCTGCCATACTCAGGTTTGGCAACTCAACTAGTTCTGCTCAAAGGCCTCCTCCTCTGAGAAGCTCTCCCTGATCCCTGCCCTTCATACCTTCCTTCCTTCTCTTTCCTCTACCCTGCTTTTATATTTCATTGTCCCACTAAACATTGCGTGGCACCAAAGTATACACGTGTTGGTTGATGGGTCGATTTTCAGTCCTTGATGGGGAGGAGATCCATCTATCTGGGCCACTGCTATTCTTGGAAGTAGGCACAGGGCCAGCTACATAAGCAGCTCTGGAGTGTCCACCAAACGGATGATCAGGCAGGCAGCGAGTGGTTTCTTTTTAGTCGTCGTCAGTCTCTGTACCCAAATGCTATTGTTTCTTCCCTAAAAGACCATCGCACACTTTGCATTTCCTTCCTGTTTCATAGCCTAATCCGGCACTTGCTGACTCTGAACTACCCAAGGGACCAACAGCTGAGGTTCTGTCTTTAACACTAGCCAGCCCAACCCACCCTGCATGAAGATAGTTCAACCATTTAGGCAGCAGAGAAAAGCACCCAGAGCCTGGGCCATTCACTCATTCACACGGTCTTTCATTGCCACCTACAATACACCCAATGGCAACTCATTCCCATCAGGCTGACACCAGGCTCTTGCTATGTCCATGTCTTTGTTTTTATTGCCCCTTGTTATGACTAGCATATTCCCTGAACATTTTATATCTGTGTCCTAGCCTGCTAACACCCCACTCCTCCCAAGTTCTTCCTCTGGTCACACAGAGAAGTAAAATCAGCATGGCTTTCAAGTCTGATAGACATAGGTTTAAACTCCAGTAGCATAGTCAGTTTTTCATGGCTATCACAAAATGCCCGAGGGATTGGAGGCATGGCTCAGTTGGTAGAGCAATAGCCAATGATCAAAAGCATCAGATACCAAGTTCGAGTCATAGGCTCAGACCAAAAAAGAAAAGAAATAACAAAATACCCAAGGCAAGTACTTTATAAACAAAACGCGTACTTTGGATCATGGTTCTGGAGGGGCAAGATCTAGGGAACTTATCTGGTCATAGCTTTCTTGCTGCCAAAATTCCCAGGTAGCACAGAATCACATGACAGGAAGCATGCATGTGTACGAGTCTCTTCTGGCATCTCTCCCTCCTCTTATATAGCCTCCAGGATTCCTTCTTGGAGCTTCACCCTGGTGACCTTAATCTAATCCTACTCACCCTGCAAAGGCTCCACCTCTCCACACTACAGTCAGATGAAGTCTTTATCTCCTCTGCACCTTGAATTGGGATCACAGGTCACTATCGGAAGTCTTAGAACACACTGGACCTGTATTCAAACCGTAGCAACAGCTAGGTGTCTTGGACAAGTTGCTTCTTTAAGCTTTCGTTTTTTCATCTATAAAATCAGCACAGCAGAGTCGCTGAAAGGGTTAGAGGTCAGAGTGTGACACCATAGGGAAATCCACAGGAAGTGCTCAATAGATCTCCCCCTCTGCGCTTATGTCAATTCCTCTCCCCTGATGTCTTGTTGCCTTTGGTTGGTGTACAGTCAGAAGTCTGCTGTTCTCTTTGTTGAATCATGGATTTAAACGATGACATTGGAAATTTGATTATGAACCCTTAACACTTCTCACTAGACTGGACGCACAGCATGCAAAGCTCCTTCACATATATTAGCTCAGTTAATTCTTACAGTAATCCTATGAGTTTGATCAATCATGTCATTATTCCTAATGTGTCACTCCATGAAACAGTTCTGACAGGTTCCATGACTTATCCACAAACACAGAGTCTGCAGAAGCAGCAGGATCTGACTCTCCAAAAGAAACCATCTTCTCCCCTGAGAATTGTTCACCACCCCCCCAGTCCAACACACATACACACACAATGGCAGGCCAAAACAGCCATGATGGAGACTACCTGGTCCTGCTCCACTGACTACAGTAGATTGGCTGGCTCAGGAGTAGTCACCTAATTACAGGACCAATCAGATTCTACCCTCAAGCTTCATGAGTGAAATTCTACCTCCAAGAGGCTTAGAATTTGGAAACAATGACTTTTGTTAATACAAGCCACTTGCACTGTACAAACAGATAAATCCATGAGCTATGGGGCCCTGTGTACAGAAGTCAGGAAGAAGTCAGGAAGACGTCATTAAAGAGAAAATAAAGGAATAAGAATCCAGAAATGGCTAAATTCCTGCCACTTTTCTGCCCTTCCTATGGTTGGACCTTCAAAGATCACTCCAATGTGGGGCAATAGCTGAGCAGCTTGTCAAATCCTTCCTAATTTTGCTTAAGCCACTGAGTTTCTTGCAACTAGAAGACCCTGAACTAGGACAGATATTCCCAGTCTAGCAATAGCTATTCAATACCAGTTCTTCTCAAACAGTGGGCCAAGAATTAGTGCCAAAATGATGATCATATCTACCACCAAAAGAAGTACTTTATGAGGCTGGTGAAGCAGACAGAAAAAAACTTGAAGAAGAAAATCAACAAGTTCTCCAATGTCCTCAAGACCCACAGACTCCTGTGTGATATGTTTGATGTACACTATTTATGCCTCAAAAATGGTCCTCATAATGCTCTAAAATATTATTTTGTCTTTTTCATTCATTTTCTACCAACTACATAATGCTGTTTTCCAAAGGCTACACAATATGGAATGAGGCGCTCACTTCCAGAAATGGCACATTTTTAAAGATGGGGGTGGGGTGGGTGGAAACAGAGTGGTAGAATACATGCTTAGCATGGTTAAGACCCTGGGTTTTATCCCTAGCACTGAAAAATAAATTTTAAAAATAAAATAAAGATGAGTCTTCTGCCATCATCCTTGGGTCAAACAAAATCACTAACACAGGAAGATAGGCCTCAGGCATCTGACAAGAAGCATACATGCATGTGCTGTCCTATGCCAAGTGATTTCACAGGCCTCATACGACCCAAGGTCCACATGTTCCCTCACCTCCTGATCTGATATTGTAGGCAATGACTAAGTGACTACCGGGCAAGTAGTGTTCACAGTGTAGATGTGAGGGACAAAGGCATGACTCACACCGCAGGCAGAGCTTGGACAGCAGCATGGGATGCCATCATGCAATTCAAAATGGCATGTCATTTCACACTTTCCAGTTGTTTACTTCTGGAACTTCCCATTTAATAGTTTCAGACTCTAATTGATTCCAGGTAACTACAGCTAATAGATTAAAAAACTGCGGAAAGGGGGACCACTGTACTGGCTTCAGGAAACAGAGGAGAAAGTAGTCATTAAACACCACCACGCCATGCCACCAAATCTAGAAAGAACAATTCCACGAGACAACCGAAGTTCTTCAACAAACAAACGGTGTGAGAAAAAGAATATGTGTCATGGCATTCAATGAGGAAGAGAGATGTTACGGACTAAGTAAGGTCTAAGCTTCAAACCAACCAACCATCAAAAGGCATTTTTTGAGAAATTAGGGGGGAGTTATCAGGGTTTGGAGAGTAGTTACTTCTACCAGGTATAAGAATAGCTATTAGATACACTGGGGTAGATGATCAAATGTCTAGCACTTGTTTCCAACTACTTCAGGGGAACAGGGAATCAAACACACAGGAACCAACAAAAGGAAGAGAAGAGAATGGCTAAGATGGAACCGTTGAAATGGCAATTGATGGAACTGTGGACAACTCTGAAGGGTGCACCAGTACAAACCTGCCCTCCCCAGACAGAATGCCAGTTCCTGCCTCTTGGCTCACAGTGTGCATAATACTGGCCTTCATGCACTGGCCACCTGGAAATTTGCTTATTTAAGGCCTTATCCCAGGAGGCAAGGGGAAAATGGTGGATAGTAAGCTTCCTCTGTTTAACTCTATAAATGAGAAGAGTCAGCATAACAAAGGAGTCTATTCTGAAGAAACAAAGGAGGAACATTGGGAATCATGGATGAGGTGACAGGACAGCTGAAAATCACAGGAAAACAGAAAGGTGACAAAGAGGGCCAGGTGTGGTGGCATACACCTTGAATTTTAGCTACTCACGGGACAGATAAGAGGAACATGGTTTGAAATCAGCCGCACAAACCAGTGAGATCTTGTCTCAGCAAACAAGCTGGGTATAGAGGTGCACATGTGTAAATCTACTACTAAGGCTGAAAACATCCATCCAAGGTTGGTCAAGGCAAAAGTGCAAGACCCTGTCTAAAAACAAGCTAAAGCAAAATGGCTGGGTTGGCTCAACTGGTAGAGAACTTGTTTGGCAAGCATGAGACCCAGTGAAATTCAGAGATCACGAGGGCATATCTGTAAAACTAATATCCTAATGTACTGCAAAACCTAGAAATGGATAACTTTCTAGATGCATATAACCTTCCAAAAGTGACATGAACAACATAAGCAGATCTAACACAAGCAGTGAAATTGAACTAGTCATAAAAGTCTCCAACACACACACACACACACACACACACACACACACACACACACACACACACACACACACACACACACACACACAGAGTCCAGGATCGATAGATCACTGCTGAAAGAATTGACACCAATGATCCCCAGATTATTCTATAATATGGAAATGGAAGGAGTACTATCAAATTCATTCAATAAATCCAGCATGACCCTGTTATCAAACCAGGTAAGGATACAATAAGAAAAAGAAATTACAGACCAGTTTCCTTGATGAACATAAACACAAAAATCCTCAATAAAATACATGAACATAGAATTCAGTAATGTATTAAAAAGATCACTAAAAAGTTTCATTCCAGAGATACAAGGATAATATAACATTTATAATTTAATAAACATAGCACACTAACAGAATAAAGAACAAAATTCACACAGTCATCTCAAAAGATGCTTTAAAAGCTTCTGACAAAATTCGACATCCTTTCATGATTTAAAAAAGGAAGCACTGAAGAAACTAGAAACAGAAGAAATGTAGTTCTAAAACCTATAGCCAACACCAAATTAAGTAGGAGAAAACTGAAAGCATTTACTTAAGTGAGAAAATGACCTGAGAAATTACCTTTGAAAAATACAAGGAGTCCAGGCACCAGTGGCTCCTGTAATCCTAGCTACTAAGGAGGCTGAGATCTGAAGATCACAGCTCAAAGCCAGCCCTGGCAGAAAAGTCTGTGAGACTCTTCTCTCCAACAAGCCAGAAGTGGCTCAAGTAGCACAAAGATGCTCAGAGACAGCACCCAGGCCTTGAGTTCAAGACCCAGGACTTGGAAAAAAGAAAAGAAAGGAAAAGACAAGATATAATATCTCCATTGTTAATGTAGTATCTGAGTTCTCACCAAGCACATTAAGGCAAGAGAAATAAAGAGATATAAATAGAAAAGGAAGAAGTCAATATATCCTTATTTTCAAGAGATATGATCCTATACTGAAAAGCCCCTGAAGACTTTACCAAAATACTCTTAGATCTAATAACACTTCCAGCAACATAGCAGGAGAAAAAGTCAATATACAAAACCTAACAGCTTTTCTATCTAGCAGTAATGAAAAGGCTAAGCAAGAAATGAGATAGACAATCCCATTCATAATAGCCGCAAAAAGTGAAAAATCTCAACTAAGTCGGTAAAAGACCTCAACAATGCAAACTATAAAACAATGAAGAAAGAAATAGAAGAAAACACAAGAAGACAGAAAGAGCTTCCATGTTCACGGATTAGCAGAATATTGTGAAATATATGACCAAAAAAAAACATAGATTCAATGCAATTTTCATTAAAATTCCAATGTTACTCTGCACAGAAACAGAACAATCAAGCCAGCTGCTGGTGACTTACACCTGTAATCCTAGCAACTCAGGAGGCTGAGATCTGAGAACTAGAGTTCAAAGCCAGCCTGGCCAGGAAGCCCATGAGGTTCTCATCTCTAGTTAACTATCAAAAAAGCCAGATGTGGAGCTGTGGCTCAAGTGGTAGAGTGCTAGTCTTGAACAATAAAACCTCAGAGACAGTGCCCAGGCCCTAAGTTCAAGTCCCAGAATAGACACACATGCACATGTGCACAAAAATCAATCGTAAAATTCATATGGCACCATAAAAGGCCCTGCATAGCTAAAGCAATCCTGAGGGAAAAAAGCAATGCTAGAAGTATCACAATATTAGACTTCAAATTATATTACGGAGCCATAGTAACACAAACAGCATGGTACTAGACCAAAACCAGACATGTGGATGCAATAAATATAAACCTACACATCTTCAATCATTTGATTCCCAACCAAAGGTGCTACAAACATATTTTGGAAAAAAAGATGGCTTCTTCAGTCAATGGTGTTAGAAAACTGAATATCCACATGTACAATACTGAAACTAGACCCCTATGATTTACCTTGTCCAAAATCATCTCAAAATGGGCCAAAGACCTGAACCTGTGAAGCAACTAGAGGAAAATATTAGGAAAACCCTTGAGGACATGGGAATAGCAGCACATTTCTGAACAGCATTGACAAGAACAAGAATTGGCATGTGGCATTGCATCACAAGAAAAAGATTCTGTCCATCCAAGTCAACAATCACCAGAACAAAGAGACAGCCTACAGAATGGGAAAAAATTCATGAGACAAAACATGAATATCCAGAGTGGTTTACAGGCCGGCTCCCAGACCTGCTAAATCAGAATTGCTCAGCACAGAATGTCTAAGTCCCATTTCAAGAAGTGCACACCATGACAGTGGAGTGTGTTGGTGGGGGCGGGGTGGGAGGGGAGCAGGAAGGCAGGGAGGCTTGCCACAACTACAAGCAGACCAAAGCCACAGGGCTCGCATGACTGACCTCCTCCCTATGGAGAGGGAAGGCCCTGCCTAGAGTCCATAGGAGCAGACCCTGAGGCCTAAAAGTGTACTTGCTGGTGGGGAGTCACAGCCCACCGTGGGAGGGCACTCTCCACCTGATCGCCACATGATGCCCTTCGAGACCCTGAAGAGGACACAGAACGCCTCTGTGCTGAGCTAGGAACCCACCTGCAGGCCAGAAAGCAACACGGGCTTGGCTCTCCACTCAGGCACCAGCCTGAGCTTTATTCCTGCCAACAGTTCCCTCTGCCATGCCCAGCTCTGACCCCAATACCTGCCCATCCCACGACCAAATGTCTCTAAAGCCCAAGCCAAACGTACCTGGGGACCATCAGGGCTCTGTTTTCCCCAAAGGGAAGTACACCCCAGAGCAGGCATCCCGATCCTGGCACGCTGGGGCCACACAGGGGCTACAGACAGCTCGCAGCCTTGCCCTCTGCCTTCACTCCGCCCACCCCTACACTCTCGCCGGACCCACCAGCCCTCATCGGCCTCTCTCTCCTCCCTCTTACCACTCTGAACAAGTGTCTTCTGGAGTCACACACTGAATACCCCTTCCAAGTCAGGCCACACATCTGGTGTCCATCAAGGTACAGAGGGGCCTGCAACCAATCCAGGCAGGGTTTGACTGCTTGCCTGGCTTCAGCCTCTAGTCTCCTTCCTCTACTTACCCGGCCTCTGGTCCTGTTCTTTCGCTTGGGAATGTCCTCTTCCAAATCCTCTTCTTCATTCCCTTCTTCAACATTTTCATCATTTTCCAAAACCCTCTGGAATGACAAGAAAATCAAGAGGAGAGTTGAGGGACCAAATGCAACGGAGAAAACCAACAGAGAGCAAGCAACGCAATTGCTGTTCTGCGGCTGCTTAGCAAGGTGTGGCCAGGGCTCAGGGAGTTGGGCTCCGACGTGCCATGTCAATTTTCTTTTTCTTTAAGAAGGGTCACCCCAGAAATACACAATGATGCTTCTCCTTTTCCCCAAATTCTGGAAACCCTGGCCTGTTGGATAAAAGCTAGCACTTGCTTTTTATCTGTCAGAATGTAACATGAACATGCTGTTCATAAAAACCCATTGTTACTTTGTGTATGTATGTGTGTGTGCGCGTGCGTGCATGCATGAGTACATGTATTTGTGCGTGCGCACACACACGCACATGCTTGAATTCAGGGCCTAGGCACTGTCCCTGAGCTCCTTTCTGCTCAAGGCTAGCACTCTACCACTTGAGCCAGAGTTCCATTTCTGGCTTTTTTGGTAGTTAACTAGAGATATGAGCTTCATGGGCTTCCTGGCCAGGTTGGCTTCAAACCTCAGACCTCAGATCTCAGCCTCCTCAGTAGCAAGGATTACAGGCGTGAGCCACCAACACCTGGCCTCATTGTTACTTTCAAAGATAGATGTTTCATTATGGCCCATGACTTATAAGAGAATTTAAAGATCCTAAATTCAAATGATCTCTCTCCAACACCCCAGGAGTCACAAGACAGCACAAAACCCCATTTCCCTTTTACAGAGAATAGACTGAGGCTGAAAAGAATGTTACAGGTTTGAGATCTTACATGTCAGCCATGATCAGAGCAAGGTCAAGTTCATGAACTTGCCTCCCATGCATTTCTCATCCCTGGGTATGAAAAACTGCAAGAACCATCCTGACAAATACTATAATTGTGACAAATGTCACACAGGGCCTGGGCACGTCACTGGCTTAAGGGAGGGTGGGTGTGCTCTTTCAGGTTTGTGGGAGGGATGGAAGGTGGTGACAGAGGACCCAGCCCCCTCTGTGGGAGGTGGGATCAGAAGGGATGGACTTGGACCTTAATGGCCTGAGAATGTTTTTAGGGGTTCACTGTGTACCTAGGACACGTTATCACCTTTTACCACTACACAGCAGGGACTGTACACACATACACGCAGCAAAATGGCCACAGTCCTGGCCCCAAGCAAGCCATCATGGTGTAGTGAAAGCTATATGGGCTCAAACAACACAGACAACCACCTAATTCTACCCGCTGCATTGACAGTGACAGGCAAGGTCGAGGTGGAGAAGACCTGTGAAGGAATTTACCCTAGCTGCAGCTTACTGAGGACAATGAGCAATGACTAGTTCTAAGAATGGGGACAGAAGGAAAGGGGGAGGGAAGGCAAAGCCCCCAGGGCAGAGTGACCTGCTTGTCTCTGGGGGAAGCAAAAAGAAGCTGGTGCCACCAGGGTTCAGGGGCTCAGAGAGATGGGAAGAGGAAGGTAAAAAGGTAGGCAGGTACTCCACCCCGGAGAATAATACCACAAGCCTGGGGGGTGACTGGGGCAAAAGTCATAGCAACTATGGCAGGGCTTGCCACAGAGCATGTGCAGTGTGGATGCCTGATTCACCAGGGCTGCTCCAGTGGCCTCCTGCACAGCCTAGACTGTTCTCAATGCAAGAAGCCCAGGAGAAAGTTGTCAACAATGCCTACTGCCACGTTGAACTGCTCCAGTCACCGCTGGTCACCACTGGTCACCGCTGATCACCCAATCAATCCTCCCAGAGGCCTCCAAACAGTCCTATGACATCTCTGCCTTCTCCACTGGTTTTAGTTGGGAAGACATCCAGCTGAAAGTCCTTGGGGATCTCTGGGTCAGCCTTAGCCAGCAAAGAGAAACAGCCTCGTCTGATGGACATGACCTCTGACCTATCGTGAGACTACGTTGGCCCAGGTCCAAAACAAGCCTCTCAGCATCCTGACCTGCAGGAATCATGAACAAAAACCCCTGTGAGAGATGACAGGGCAAATGCTCTGCAACCAGCAGTGAAATGATGTCGTGGAACAGGGCACTGGGGGCTCACACCTGTAATCCTAACTGCACAGGAGGCTGAGGTCTGAGGCTCGAAGCCATCCTGGGCTGAAAAGTCCATGAGTGTCTTGCCTCTAATCCATAGCAAAAACAAAAACAAAAGCTGGACGTGGAAGTATGACTCAAGAGGTAAGAGCACCAACATTGGGCAGAAAAAGCTAAGCAAGAGCATAAAAGCCTTGAATTCAAGCCCCAGTACTGGTACAAAAAAAAAAAAAGGTGGTATAAATACAAGGTGAAGCTTTCCTAACTGTTGTACAGCTGACTGTACAGCTATCTTACAAACTTTCTCCATCCTGAAGTCATTTCATCGTGGTACGTTCCAAGAGCCTGGAATTCAAAGGTCATTGCCCCTCGCATCTCAGTACAGTTCTGACTTCACTGTCATTTTTCATGGCAGACTCTGGCGTGGCAGGTAAAAGATTGGTAAAGGCAGCTAAGCTGGTCCCCACCCCAAGTACTACTGCCTCTCAACCTCACCAATCAAGAGTGAACTGATTTCTCCTTCCCTCTTACCATCAGCCCCCAGTGACTCCAAAGCCCCCCAGTTCACACCCTGGGCCTCTGTACCAGCAACAGCCCTCTGTGTCTCCATTTCCTTCCATGCAGCTCTGGAAGAAGTTCCAAACACAGCTCATGGGGACTCGAGAAGCAGAGAAAGAGCTGTGGGTCTGGAGTGAGAGACAGGGCAGAGCCAACATAAAATCAACTGTCCCCCATAACATATGGGCAGTCCCCATCCAATGACATTATCTGGAACATAAACACATTCTAAAATAACCTTTCCCCCTGTGACTCGAAATAGTCTACAGTGATGATAACAGTAATGTGTGCTGGTGTTATAATAATAATCATTCCTTTTTAAGAGTCTGTTATCTCTGGCCAGAAACCCTTCAAAATCTCCCTAACTAGTGTCTCTCTTTCTCTGTGCATTGTTGGCCCTGCATCCAATCTCCTCTCCCTGCAATGCCAGAGTGATCTTTATGAAATATAAATTCACTGCCCTGATTAAAATCCTCCAATTGGCTTCCTTTTTCATTTTACATGAAGCCAAAAGCCACTTTTATGTCCCATAAGGCCCAAGAGGTCTGGCTCTCCAGCTACAAGGGCCTTATTTGTGTTCTGGGCATGAGCAGCTCTGACCTGCCTCGGGGGCTCCATGCCCGCTACTCTGCCTACAAAGTTTTCCTGGGGTTCGCTCACCAGCTCCTCAGCAGAAAAACAAGGTGAAACCCTTCCTCTCTTTTAGGACACTGCCCAGATTCTGTCCCTCCTCTTATACTGAAACTACACACTCCCATTTATACCAAAATGCAATTGGCTTACTTATTTTTCTGTCTGTTTGTCATACTAGACTATAGGTAGAGGGGACAGGTTTTGGTCTGTCCCTACCCATTTGGCCATTTTGGCCAAAAGATGGGAGATGGATGGATGGATGGATGGATGGATGGATGGATGGATGGATAAGTGGATGGATGGATGGATAATTGGATAGATGGATGGTCGATGTGTAGGTGGGTAGATGGATAAGTGGTAAGAAAAAAGAACAGCCTATTTACCACATGTGCATTTTCACAAATAAAGTCAATGCATCAGTTAAACTCATTTGATTCACGGTCCCATTTCAGATGGGGCAGAAGGAGGAGCAGAGCCCAGGGAAGGTGGAGGACAATGAAGTTAATTTGCATAATACTATAATAGTGATCCATGCAATTGTACACTTATCCAGACACATAAAATGTAGAATGTACCACACCTAGAGTGAACCCTAAAGTAGACTTTGAACTTGGGGTGAAAATCAGGTGTCAATATAGATTCACCGGTGGTAATAAAAGTGGGAGAGTTGCTAGTGAAGGGGCACAGTATAGAAGGGAAATCTCTACCTCTTCCACTCCATTTTGTTATGAATGTCAATTACTATGTTTCGAGAAATTATTGTTGTAATAGTCTTCTCAAGCATCAGAAAGGAAAGGAGAGGAGGGAACAAATAGAAGCCAGGTGGTAGCCACTAAGCAGAAAAGATTTAACATTCATCTTAGTACAGGAATGGTGGAGAAGGAAGATACAGTCACTGACTCAATCTATTGTCTCCGTGGAGATGGCATGAACAAGCCACCGAAGATAAACATAATGAACACAACAGCGTGGTCTCTGACTTGGTGGAACTCACAAGTCAGTGGTACTTACCAAGCAAATCAAAACTGGGTTATTGTAACTATTGATTTAATGATCGTTTTAATAGATTAATGCAGTCTTTAAGTGTTAAGTTGAACATAAAGTTAATAAAATTGTAATTTGTGACAAAAATATAAAATTGTCATATTCAAATTAATACAAACATGTTACTGAATCCTATTTAATTATTAATGTTATTTTATATTAGTATAAATTAATCTTATTGCAACACTCTGTGTCCTACATACTAGTAGATAAATATAGATTCAAGACTAGTGGCAAAGCTGTGCACAGTGGATCATACTTATAATCTTTGCTACTCAGGAGGCAGAGCTGAGGATCGTAGTTTGAGGCCAGCCAAGAGAAAAATTTCATGAGACTCCATCTCAACAGAAAAGGCTGGGCATGGTGGTATGTATGTATAAGCTCAGCTACAGAGGAAGCTTAAATAATAGGATTATGATTCAGATCAGCCTGGGCAAAAAGCAAGATCCAATTTGAGAAGTAATTAAAACAGATTGGGCACAGTGGCTCAAGCCTGTAATCCCAGCTACTTGACCGGCAGGGCTGAGGGGATTGTGATTGAGCATAGAAGTTCATGAGAGGAGAAAAGGAAGGGAAAAAGAAAAGTAGAGGACAAGTAACTTTGAAATATAGCACAACTGTGGATGAAGCCAGCATAATGAACCTCAGTGAGGCCTATTGATCACTAGGGGACTGGGGGAAGGAGAGAGAAAGCAATAAAGAGTGTTATGAGCCAGACATTTGTGGCTCACGCCTGTAATCCTAGCTATTCAGGAGGCTGAGACCTGAGGGTCATGATTCAAAGCCAGCCCGGGCAGGAAAGCCCATGAGACTCTTATCTCCAATTAACCACCCGAAAACCGGAAGTGGTGCTGTGGTTCAAGTGGTAGAGCGCTAGCCTTGAGCTGAAGAGCTGAGGGGCAGTGCCCAGGTCCAGAGTTCAACCCCACAACCAAAAACAAAACAAAACAAAAAAAAGTGCTAAGCTGAGCAAATCCTAATATATATTCATGTGAGGAGCAGGGGCAGTTTGTAAGACTTCATCTCAACCACTAGCCAGGTATAGTGGTGAATGCCTGTCATTCCCAATGATGCAAAGATATACAATTTGGAAGACCGCAGCCCAGGTTGGCCTCGGGAACAGAGACCCTATCCTGCAAATAACCAGAGCAGAAAGGATGGGAGGCATGGATCAAGTGGTAGAGGGCCTGCCTACCAAGAATGAGTTCAAATCTTTGTGCCTGAGTTCAAATCCTAGTGCTATTTCCCACTCCACCCCACCCCTCAAAAAAGGCAGGTGGAAAGTAAGAAATGGTAGAAATTCATAGTTACAATTCTGTGTTTGCAAGCTTTGGTGATGTTGTGTGAGCAGAGGGTTGTGGACACATTGTCCTTGCTGGTCAGACTGGCCATGGAGGCCACAGAGGATGGGTGGGTGGTGCTGGGGAAGACCTGAAGGACAGACTGGTCATTACACTGGAAGGACTGCCTGCTTCGATCATCATCGTGTCCCCAGGACATAGCAAGCTCAATAAATACTTTTTGAATGTAAATATAGGGAAGTTGGGAAGAGGCAAAGATGGAAGGGGAGCAGTGACTTCTGGGGGGATGTTTTAAATCAGGAAAGAATTTGTGAGATTCCCACCAATGGTGCTACAAGGCCGTTTGAGATTTGACCCAAGCCTGGGGGGCAGGGGAGCACATGGAGTTACAGGGCTGCTCTGTAGCGCCCCCCAGAGGGCGCAGGAGTACCTGTATCTCCTGGATGCTTTCCTCCTCTCGGGCGTCCACCTTCTTCTCCCCCCCCTCACCGCGGAGCAAGGCTTCCAGAGTGGTGCTCTCTGATGTGAACCCATCTTTCTTCAGGGGCAGCTCCACTTCTGACAAACAAACACAGAAAGGCAGGTCAGGCCACTGGAAGCAGAGAAGATGGCAAAGACAGTCCTTGAGGACAGGCAGGGACCAGAGCTTCTGGGGAGGACTCAAAATAGCCTGTGCCTCCTCCTCCTGGTGGCACAGGAACATTAGAGTGAAAGTAGCTTTCCCAAGTCTCCTCGGACAGCCCCAGAGTTAGATCCCAGCCCTGTCCGCACCTTCGTGGGTGGCATTAAGTCTCAGCCTTGCTCCCTCCCCCTACTTTCTGCTTTTATAACCCTGAGCACGTGCAGCAGGAACCTGGAGCCTATTTCTCCATCTACAAAGGAAGAAACAATGTCCAGTGCTCCAGGGCTGTTCTATGGGGCAGAAAAGTATCCATTTGTAATCAAGTATTTTCTAACAACTCTCAAGGAGTTCACCAACATTGCCCTAATTACTCTCCCCATTACCTCCCCTTGGGTATGATGACCAGCCAGTTCTTCCCTACTCCAGAGAGGCTGATCTCACCCATGCAGAGGGGAAGTTGAGGCCTGGAAAGCCAGGGGAAATGCAGTAGCAGGGGGGGTGGGGGGAGGGGGGAGGGTATAGTGCCTGTGCCCCATGGACAACCAGAGAGATTGGAGTCACAATGCCCAACCATGGAAAAAAAGGAAAGCTAGAGTTGCAAGTTATTTGGGCGAAGGACATCAGGAATTTTATTAAGTCTCTGGAGCTTTAGGTCATTGGATACTTAATTTAGAGTGTTGCATGTGCTCCAAATGCCCATGTGTTCAAAGTTAAGTATTCAGGATGGTGCTAGGGGAAGTCATGGACCCCTTAGGAGGCGGGGCCTAGTGGGAGGTCCTTGGGTCATTGGGAGTGTGGCCTCTGACTCTTCCTCTTTTGCTTCCTGGCTATGAGGTAAACAGTTTGCTTTAACCACACACTCCCCCAACTGTTAACATCTGGCACCAGAAGCCCAAAGCAATGGAGTCTGTCTGATTATGGAATGGAACCTCTAAAACTGTGAGCCATCACAACCGTTCCTGTTGATGAGTCAATTATATCAGGTATTTAGTTATAATAATGAAAGTAACCTATTGGCCCACTGAGCAAAAATGGTGGCCAGAATCATCAGTGCTCCTGAAACAGAGCAGAGTGAGTGGGTAAATACTTCAAGATACTTCTCAAACTCCAATATAGGATACAAAGGAAGGAAGGAAGGAAGGAAGGAAGGAAGGAAGGAAGGAAGGAAGGAAGGAGGGAAGGAAGGAAGGGAGGGAGAGAGGGAGGGAGAGAGGGAGAGAGAGAAAAAAGGAGGAAGAAATGGAAGGGGAGGATAAGGAAGAGGAGAAAGAAAGAAAGAAAGAAAGAAAGAAAGAAAGAAAGAAAGAAAGAAAGAAAGAAAGAAGGAAGGAAGGAAGGGAAGGGAGGGCAGGGAGGGAGGGAGGGAAAGAAGGAAGGAAGGGAAAGGAAAAAGAGAGAAAGAGAGAGAGAGAGAGACCCACACAGAAGTTAATTTAGTGGTGTCCTGTACAACAGTCATAGAAATAAATGGCCACATGCGTGGGAGAACTGGAAGTTTGAGGTATGGAAGGGATAAAGGGAACCAAAAGGGAATGATGAGGTGTGCTGGGGAGTCACCTCCACTGTGATTCCTGGAGAGACAGAGGGAAAGTGTAAGCCAGAACCTGGAGAGAATGCCATAGCAGAGCCCCAGTAGGGCTGGGGCTTACAGCACAGGATCCCAAAGCCAGAAAATCAAGGAACCAATGCATGGCCCGATTGATCTCTCCCCAGAGCCTCCATCTTCCACTATGCGCTCTCCCACTGGCCAACCTCTACTGGGAGCAAGATGCCAGTGATCCTGGCTGGTGCAGCAGCTTACCAAGTACCATAAGGAGCAAAGAGTGCTTTTAGAAATGTCACTGGAAATAAGCAGCGCCATCAGGCCCTGTCCATCAGACTCCAAGAGAATTCAACCTTCCCCTTCCATCTCTTCTGCCCAAAACAGTATATGAGGAAAAAGTACCCAGGCACCCTAGGAAAACTCAAGAAATAGGCTGGGTACTGGCGGCTCATGCCTATAATCCTAGTTACTCAGGAGGCTGAGTATCCCTGAGAATCCCTGTTTGAAGCCATCCTGTGCAGAAAGACTCTTATCTCCAATTAGCCAAAAGCTGCAAGAGGAGGTGTGGTACATAGGATAGAATGTCAGCCTCAAGCAAAAAGCCAAGCAAGTATTTGAGGCTCTGAGTTCAAGCACCAACAGGAAGGAAGGAAGAAAGGGAGGGAGGGAGGGAGGGAGGGAGGGAGGGAGGGAGGGAGGGAGGGAGGGAGGGAAGGAAAGAAGTAATACCTGAAATCTTTTGAGAGACCCTCCCCAAAAAAGAGCAAGTTTTCCACCAAAAATCATGACCACAAAATCAGCCACCTGAAAGATACTCATCCACATCCATCTACTAATTCAAAAACTATTTGCTGACTGCCAACATGTGACAGCCCCTGTCTTAGGAGTAAGGACACGGGAAGTGACTAAATAATGACCAGCCCTACCCCTGGGTGGTTTATAGTCTCAAAAGACAGAGCTCCACTGCTAAATACAAAATAAAGACACAACTATGAACAGTCCCAAGTGCTGGGTAGGAAAACGACAGCAATATGGCAGGAAAATGTGGCGGGAGTGGGGGAGCTACTTTAGATGGGGAGTGAGGGAAAGCCTGTGTGATAAAGTTCCATCTAAGGTGAGTGTCAGCAAAACCGTCTGTTTTAATGAGCTTGAGCACGCAGTTCCACAGCCTGCTCTCATGACATCTTGATACTCTCTCCCCAAGTCTTCCAAATGTCTCATCAAACCATTAAAGTGTGTTGCCTCATGGTCTGTCCTCAGAAGACAAAAAGCTGTCCCCCAGCCCTCAAACTTGGACTCATCATACGTGGATGTATTAAGTTCTTTTTGTGTGTCTGTCGGTACTGGAGCCTGAACTCAGGATTCTCGTATTCTCTCTTAAGTTTTTTGCTCATGCTTGGTGCTCTACCACTTGAGCCATACTTCTACTTCTGCCTTTTTGCTGGCTAATATGAAAGTCTCATGGATTTATCTGCCCAGGAGCCTCAGATCTCAGTCTCCTGAGTAGCTAAGGTTAGAGGCATGAGCCACAGATGGCCAGCTATGGAGTTTATTTTTTAATTACCCTCCCCATTTATCCTTTCCAAGTGAAAATAAACCCTACTTCCAGAATTGCACAGCATCTTGGGGGTGGAAAAGGCCTTGGGTCATCCAGGTCACTCATCTCCATTTATAGGCAAACTGCCCTATACTCAGAGAAGTTAAGTAACCTCACCAAAAACCACATCGTAGAACAAGAATGCAATCTGAGATGATGACCAGCACCTCCATTCACTGTAATCTGATTAGTAGTTAGCCCACGCTGAGCTAAGAGGGTACTTGCTTTAGTCACTTGTCCATAGGCAGTGGAGTTGTCACATGAGAAACGAGTCTAATGCAACAGCCTCTTTGCTGTGTGTCACTTCATTTCTGTCACATACAACAGTACAGCCACTGTCCCATTTTCCAGCAAACAACAGATAAGGATGGTGCATCTTGGGAAAGTTCAGATCCTACTTAACTTAAAGGCAAAGTCTGGTCTTGAAGGCAAAGTCTGTCTGCAGATCCCTGCCCACTCTCCCTGCCCCCCACCCCATCCCCAGATTGGACTATATGAGCTCTACCTACCTCTCTTTGATCCTTCCTTTGTGTATTTTCATTGCATTCCTACACTCTCCTGAGTTCTCAGTGTCAGGAAGAAAGTCACACTCTTTGCTCAGGCTGAGGTCATTCCTCCGCGTGGCGCCAGGCTTTCTCTAGGTGACCATCTCATGAGATGTTTGACCTTCCACAACAGTCCTAACCCCATACAGAATTTTCCATCCCTACTAAACATGTCTCCATCCTGCTTTCCCATCTCTCAGTCTATTCTCTTGGTCCTCTTTGACCAGACATCACCAGGCATGCGCAAAACACGAATCACAGGGCAAACGCAACCCTAATGGGATCACTGTAACACGTCCTTCTGCATGCAGACAGCCCCCGGGGTATCCAATGACACCCAGGCCCAATCCCTTCATGATAAAGGCAAAGCACAGAAAGACAGAGAGGTTTTTCCCAGGGTCATGGTGGCATCATTCCTTCCTAATTACCAAAAACTTTAATTAGCTCAGATATGTTCTGCTTGCAGACGGCCCTGGGGTCAAACTCAAGTCTGACCATTGTTAGCAAAAGATCCATGGGCTAGTTCCTGAATCCTAGTCTCCGTTTTCCCTATGTGGAGACTGGGTATGGTCAGAGTAGCTATAGGTCACAGGAGTGGCATGAGACTCAAGCAAGGGAGATGCAGGAGGAAAGAAAGTGAAGGCAACTTGAGCAAGGGAATGCAGGAGGAAAGAAAGTGAAGGCAACTTGTAACTCTGTGTGTGTGTGTGTGTGTGTGTGTGTATGTGTGTGTGTGTGTGCGTGCGCGCCTTGGGGCTTGAATTCAGGGCCTAGGTGTGTTCCTGAGCTTTTTTGCTCCAGGCTAATACTCTACCACTACAGTCACAGTTCTACTTACATTTTGCGGGGCTGGGGGGGGGGGGGAGAGTGTTTGGTGGTTAATTAAAGATAAAAGTCTCACAAGACTTTCCTGCCCAGGCTGGTTTTGAACCACAATCCTCAGATCTCAGCTTCCTGAGTAACTAGGATGACAGGCATGAGCCACCAGCATCTGGCAACAACTTGTTTTTTTATTATTTCATTCTATTCAAAACATGGATTCAAAATGAGAACCTAATATACAAAGAAGCCTGAGACATTGTTCAGTGTTCCAGAACTGGGTGGGTGTTATTGTCAAAGTCTGTGTCATTTGATTTTAATCATACAGCAGCACTAACCAACAGAAATATGACACATGCCACTTATACCACTTTCAACACTATAAAACATAAAGAGAAGCAGGAGTGATTAATTTTAATAATGTATTTTCCTCAGCCCAATATGTCTAAAACATTGCCATTTCAACATGAAATCGATAGAAGAAAAAATACTGATGTGATCACTTACATTCTCTCATACACAGTAAGACCTCCAAGTCTGCTGTGTATCTTAGCTATCCAGTGAATCTCAACTCAGACCAGCCACATTTCAAGTGTTCCTTAGGCACAACTGGCTAGCAGCTGTCATGTTGCACAGTACCTGTTGGTAGTATTTAAAGAAAGGTTTCTGGCTGGCAGCCAGTGGCTCATACCTATAATCCTAGCTACTGAGATCTGGAGGATCAAGGTTCAAAGCTAGTATAGGCAGACCATCCATTTTGGTATACTCCATCAAAGAAACATAGCAAAAAAAAACCCAGATTAGAAATGTGGTTCAAGTAGCAGAGCATCAGCCAAGAGAGCATCAACCCTTGAGTTCAGGCCTCAGTACAGGAGGGGAAAAAAGTTTGCTATCCCTTTGCTTCCAAAAAATGGAAGGAATTTAAATATGGTTTTGATTGTTGCTTACTCAAACCCTGGTTGAGTGCCATTCCATGGACAGCATCCTAGCTGCCTGGTAGCGTGGTTGCCAAGCAGTTATGAGAGAGAAAAGGTACCATTCTTCCCTCCTACCCTGCAGACAGCCCTGATCTCATGACCACAACAGGTCCCAGAGTGAAGCGAGAAAAGAGGGAGCAGGTCCAAGCTATTGCACAGCGCACATCCTAGTCATGCAGCCATTGAGCCCTTCGGGGTTTCATTCATTCAATTCTTCTCTAATGTGTCTCTCCTAGATAGAAGATTTAGCAATTCTTTTAAAAAGCATACTCATTCTGTAGCTCAGACATATTTGAAGACTATATAACCCAACAGGAACCACCCAGCATTTGACATTCAAAAAAAATGGCCTCAAACACACACACACACACACACACACACACACACACACACACACACATAATTCATCTTTAAATTAGCCTGATTTTATACACATGGATATAAACCTATGAATCGTTACTCTTTCCCGAGTAGCAGCAGCTGTCACCCAAGCCAGCCGCCTCCCTGGGCCCCTGTACACAGCTCTGCCTCCACTTCTAATTGGGAACAGAGATAGTCTTTGGGTGACTTCCAGCACGATCCATCACACCAGAGACAGCTTCTGTGCAAACCGAAGCAAATCCGTTTCCAAATAAGAAAAAAAAAATGTAGACAAACAAGGATTGAAGCCTAGAAAGTTTAAAAAGAGGCACAAATCAAAGCAATGCAAAATAAATAAATAATAAATAAATAAAGTGAAGTCCAGTGACTTTTCCCCAAGCTGTGGACAGATCAGCCATCCTCTCACGGGCAGATCAAAGCCAGAAGCTTTTGACACAGATGCCCCAAGCCTGCCACCCAATGCACTGAGAGCAAAGCTTCCACCGGGCTGTTGGAGCCACTGAGCTCATTAACAGGATGCACAAGAGATGAGTCCTGAAAGCGCAATGTGGAAGCCGAGTGAGTAATTAAATCCCAGGTCATTTAAAAATGCAAACGCCTTGGATGCTATAGGCTCACGGAGCCGCTGACACCTTCACCTTCATTATCAGACTCGGGATGGTGGTCTGGGAACCTGCAAGTCATACACAGATTATAATAAAATATGCCATTGGAAACAACAACAACAGATTAAGACAGTTCTTCTTTGGGGAAATATACAAAGAGAGGAGCTGTCTGTTAGCTGTCGAGTTTGCACGAGATACCATCTTTCGGGAGGCTAGGCTCTGCCAACAGACAGCTGGCCCCAAGGGAAATTGTGGTGAAACAGCCGACAAGGCGCATCCATCCGTCCATCCATCACGGACTCCCTGTGACGCAGGGGCCTGGAGATGCTACAGGGCCTCGGAGGGAGCCATCCCACAGACAATGGCAAAGAGTCTCTGGCTAGATCCTCGGTGCTCCCATTCTCTGCCTCTAGGTTTTCCTGAAAAATACAAATGTGCCATTTTCTCTTCTGGGTCCTTACTCATTTTGGAGAGTGAAGCTTGTCACAGGTCTTTGGCTTTGTACATTAACTTACACCAAGGAGCAAGCAGCTTAAGAATCATGGTTTTGTTTATCCCCATCAGCTTCATGGAGAGAGGAAGGAGGGGGTGTTGTATCTCTCACCTCACAAAAGGAGACACCGGTGGGAGGGGAAGGGAGGGGGGGAATCAGAGACCTGGTTCCCAACTTGGTGGCAGGTCCAGGAATCTGTCTGTTCGTTGCCTAGGGTAGCCATTTTCTTGGCTGAATTGGACTCCCTGCTTTGTGATTCATAAAGCTCAAAATAGATGAGGCTCACATCAAGAGCACATCACCCAGGCTGCACCCCATAGGCCCTTGTTGCTGCTTGTGTTAGAATCCCAGAATAGCCACACAATGGGAGGATGGATCACCCTCCCCCACCCCCGTGTGGCCTCAGCTGTGACTACTCACCCCCCGCCCCCCAGCATGAAGGCATACAGAGGGGGTTCTAGGACCTCAGGTTAGAACCTCAGGTTAGTACTTCCCCAGCCCCAGCCACAGAGAGACACCCACTGTGCCAAAGGAAAAAGGGAAACCACCTCTGGGCTGGCCCACCATCCACTGTAGTGGGATGGGCTGAGTGGGTGGAATGATTCCATGTTAGTGAAGGTGGCAGGATGAACACAGTCTGGACCTACAGTACCGTGGGGTGACTACAGGTATTAATGTATTGGATACTGGAACACTGCATGAACATATGTACGTATGTAAAGTGGTAGATATGTTTCTTGGCTCCATTTAGTGATGCCATCATATCTAGATAGAGCAAAACATTCCTGGAAATGTCATAATGAAATCTCCATTGTGTAACTAATGTATACTAATTAGTTATTAGCATATATTTTAAAACTTCAGCTGGGTGTCTACCTAGCCACTCAGGAGGCTGAGATCTGAGAATTGTGGTTTGAAGCCAGCCCAGGCAGCAAAGTCTATGAGACTCTTATTTTTTATTTATTTTTAATTTTTTTTGGTCGATCATGGGGCTCGGACTCTGGGCCTGGGCACTCTCCCTCAGCTCAAGGCTAGCACTCTACCACTTGAGCCACAGTGCCACTTCCAGTTTATTGGTGGTTTATTGGAGATAAGAGTCTCACGGACTTTCCTGCATGAGCTGGCTTTGAACTATGATCCTCAGATCTCAGCCTGCTTAGTAGCTAGGATTTCAGGCGTGAGCCACTGGTGCCTGGCTTCCAGGAGGCTCTTATCTCTAATTAATCACCAAAAAGCCAGAAGTAAAGCTGTGGCTTTACTTGTGGCTCAAGTGGTAGAGCATCAACCTGAGTAAAAAAGCTAAGCAAGAGTACAAGGTCCTGGGACCAAGGCTTAGTACTAGCATGATAGATAAATAAAAAAAAATAATAATACAATGTTTTTAAAATCCATGTAAGGCTGGAGGTATGACTACTGGTAGTATTTACATAGTATGACCACATTCCTGGATTAGCTCCCCGGCACCAAAATAAGAAAAGTATTATGCAGTATACCACAGATAGATTAGATAGACAGACAGACAGACAGACAGACAGACAGACAGACAGACAGACAGACAGACAGACAATTTGTCAATTATACCTTTATAAAGCTAAGGCAGCCAGGCACCAATGGCTCATGTCTGTAATACTAGTGAGTTAGGAGACTGAGATCTGAGGATCTTGGTTTGAAAGTCTGTGAAACTCTTGTATCCAACTGATCACCAAAAAGCCAGAAATAGAGCTATGGCTTGCGTGGTAGAAAGCTAGCCTTCAACAAAAAAGCTCAGGGATAGCATCTAGGCCCTGAGTTCAAGCCCCAGGACCACCAAAGAACTTTTTTTTGTTGGTCGTGGGGCTTGAACTCTGGGCCTGAGTGCTGTCCCTCAGCTCTTCAGCTCAAGGTAAATGCTCTCCCACTTGAGACACAGAACCACTTCCAGTTTTCTGGTGGTTAATTGGAGAAAAGAGTCTCAAGGACTTTCCTGCCCAGGATGGCTTTGAACCATGATCTTCAGATCTCGGCCTCCTAAGTAGCTTTTGTATAATCTAGGGAAAATAAAAATAAATTGTTCAAGGGAATTCGAACAGCTGGAAAGTGCCAGAAGTATGATCTGTAGTACATCTCAGCTCTATTGTCCTAAGCTACACCCTTGGCCTTGGTCTCCTCATCAGTAAAACCAGTAGAACAAACCGCACATCCCACTGCTGTTATGTATGTCTGCACACCTAGTGCTCAGTATAGGAGAAGCTCCTCTTCTCCCCTCCTCATGCCTCTCTCTTCCTGGACTCCTTTGGCCCAAACTGCTTACCTCCGTACTCTCAGCCACCAGCTTTCCCCAGCATGGGCCCAGCCCAGGGACGACAGAGCAACAAGGCCGACTCCAGAGCAGTCACACAATGGAGGTAGAGGAAAGGGGGACCCAGCTCAAAGCTGGGAAGGTGGTCCTGCATCCATGTCAGCATGGGCCAACTCCTGTGGCCCTGGTGGGATACCATGGCAGAGCCACAGTGGAAGACACCCTGCTCTAGTCATTCATTTGGCAAATCATTATTGAACACTAATGATGAGCCTGGCTCTGTTCCAGGTATAGGGACACAGCTCTGAACAGAAGAGACCACACACACACACACACACACACACACACATCCTAGTCGGGAGCTAGTAGCTCATGCCTATAATCCTAGCTACTTAGGAGGCTGAGATCTGAGAATCACTGTTCAAAGCCAGCCCCAGCACGAAAGTCTGTGAGCCTCTCCAATTAACCACCAGAAAACTGGAAGCGGCACTGTGGCTCAAGTGGCAGAGCACCCAGAGTTCAAGACCTATGACCTACAAAAAAAAAGTCCCCATCCAGAGAACTTATATTCAAGCTCATAAAAAACAATACATCTGGGAGAGACAGAACATAGGAAATAAAGGAGAAAACCTTGCAGCCTGATGACATTTGGTAATGGGTACTTTGGAGAAAAGACAAAGCAGAGGCGGAGAGGCTGGGGAATCGGAGTGATGGCAGGGGGCTGGGGGAAGAGAATGACACTTTTAAATATGGCCGGGAAAACACAATTCTGGAGGAGGACAATCAGGCTGCACGGATCCTCACAGGCATTTGTGTGAGGGCCCTGAAGCCCGCGTTGGAGCACAGCAAGCTGGAGACCAGTGGGAGATCAGCTCTGACAGGCACAGAGCCTTGAAGGGCTAGGCAGGCCGCAGAGAGAATGCTGGTCCCCATCCTGCATGGGATGGCAAGCACTGGGATTTTTTCAGCAAAGAGTGACATCATGATGCCTACTGTATGTGACAAGATCTCCCGGGAGAGGGTGTAGGTGGCTGCAGGGAGACTAGGGAAGAGGTAGTATGATGTGTCTGCCCCACCCCATCCCAATGAGACTGGTGTTTGACAGGGAGATCACACGAGATAGATATGGACATGGCTGGGTTCTTGTCCAATCTGCTTGTCAGAGATATCCTGAGTGGGTGTGCTCTGGGAAGAGTCTCCTGGCCCCTAAGCAGGCAACTTCCACACACACAGTGACCCAGGGTAATGCCAGGTTTTCAAGGCCAGGCGTCCCGTTGCTAATATGGCCATGTTGTGGAGCTGTACCTGGCCAAGTTCATGGAGGAATGGTTGTTTCAGAAGAAAGTAGGGCAGCCTATGTCATAGGCAAGAGAAAAGACCCAGACAGGGACCTGGCCAAGTGTGCCAAGAGATAACAGTATAATCAGTGCAGAAGCAAAGCCTTCCAACTTCACCTCTGTACCCTGGGCCCTGGGGACCGGAGAGCAGAGTCATGGGACCTTAGGGATGAGGTGATGGGAGCTGTAATTCCGGGACAGGTGGACCTCAAAGCCAGGTGCTGGAAGGGAGCTTTTTAAAAAGACTCAGCAGAACGTGTCCCATTCTGGGCCAGATGGGATCTACTTCGCAGCAAGGCAGGGAGCTCTATGCCTAGGAATAGAACAGCTTTGGCTGAGACCCCCTGGGCCCACCCTGCAGTACAGCATGGAGGCGGGATCTCACATTCCTGATCCTTCATCCCACCTGACTCTTAGGACCACCCTATGAAGCTATGGTTGAAAAATCAAGGCACAAGCATTTAGGTAATTGCTTCAAATCGCCAAGCCAGTGGGCAGAGGGGTCTGGACTGGAAACCAGGCCCGCCGATCCCCATTTAGTAGCATTTTCCTGCCCAGCATAGCTATGTGGCACAGGGAAAGGTCCCTACAACCCACAGCCAAAGACAGGCAAGAGAATGACACTGGGACAGGTCTGTAAACCAGGAAGGGAACTGGACAGGAAGCCAGCTCAGTACCTCAGGCCCCGCTTCCCTGGCTAGGCCTCCCTCATCTGCAAAAGGGAGATGGTCATAGCTCAGTATGTATTCAAGGTTGAGATCAAACAAAGGCCTAGTTCTTTCCTTCATTCCTTTAATAAATCTTCACTATCTGTCCACTGTGTGCCGGGCCTCATGCTGGCTGCTAGGGATACAGATGAAAAAGCAAAGTAGGCTCCTGCCAAGGGGGAGAAACAGGTGAATCATAATGGCAAACCCAGTGATTCCTCAGCATTATCACCACTAATCTACACATGGCCCTGCCAGACCCAGCCTCAAAACAGAGCCATGGAAACTGCCGCCGCTGTGTGGCTTTCCTGCCTGGTTCCACCTGCAGGCCCGTGTCCCCAGCCAGCCCAAGCTCCCAGGGCCCCGCAGAACACAGACAGTACCAAGGACACCCAAACTATCCCTTGAGACTACGGGACGGTGTCACAGGAGCAGGTCCCTGGAGCGCCAGCAAAACCATCAGCATAATGCGGACTGGCACAGAGGATTTGCCCGTATCTCCCCCAGCTGCCCTATTCACAGGGCCCACAGAAGCAGAAGAGGCAGCCATTGCTGAGTGCAGGATGGATGGCTGCCCACTCTGACACTGCAGGAAAGAGATAAATGACCGGTCATTTCCCCTTGATGCACTTGAAGGCATCCATTCTCCCAGCTCTACCACGCTCGGGCAACCCCCCGTGGGCCCCCCTGCACAGAGACAGATAAGACTGACAGATGGGGGTGGGGGAAGGACACAGCCAGACTCCTCTGCAGGCCGGGAGAAGGTCACACTGTCCACACGCTCACACCTGGCTCAGGGCTCCATGAGTCCTTTCCCTCACCTCCCCCGCTGGTACCCATCCTACCCAGCTCATCCATCTGAAGCACACATGGCAGAGAGGGAGGGCTGGGGGGCACAGGCCCCCGCTGACAGCCTCATCAATCTCAGACTACATGCTTGGCACATCAGCGTTCCTTAAGTTGTTCGTGGAGAGGAGGATGTCAGAGGACCTGGAGGGACTGTCTTAGAGAGAAGAGAAATCACACTGAACATCAGAGAGCAAATGGTAGAAGAAGCCTGGAGACGATTAAAATGTGGGCCATGTACAAAAGCAGTAGGGAACTAATTAAGATGCAGGATTTTTTCAAAAGCTGAGGAAGTTGGCCGCAGCCCACTCCCATCTGTAAAGTTCTGGCAGTTCAGAGCAAGCAGGCCCAGAGCCCTAGGTGGGCAAGGCAGGCAGGACTCAGGCCTCTCTCTGCCTGGACCGTCTACTCACTGACACCCCTCCGAGAGACCTGGTATCTGCTTGCTTACTGCAAGGAGCTGTTGGCCAGCTTATGGCTCCCACTGCTTTGGGATATTCTAAACTACAGTCTCCTTCAGGCCTGCTGACAGAAGTCAGTTTCCCCAACAACATGGACAGGGGGTTCTGGGTCATTCATCTCCAGTCATTGAGAGACTGCCAAAATGTATTACAAGAAGGAGGAGGAGGAGGGGTGGAGGAGGGGTAACGGAGGAGGAGGAGGAGGAAGAGGAGGAGGAGGAGGAGGAGGAAGAGGAACCAGAACCAATTCCAGGCTACCTTCCTTCCCATCATCCATGGCATTAGGTAGAGAAGCAAAGAGCTTCTGCTGCTCCCCAACTGTCCCAGGACGGAGGGGATCAAGGCCCCAGTACTCAAGGAACAGGAGGCATTTCAACCTTCAGAGTCTGATAGCTCCAGGATGATCGTGTGTGCCGGGGTCATGGAACAAGGTGTTCCTTGGTTCCCACCGGCTCCCCTAGAGTTCTTGGCTTCCCCATCAATACCCCCTGGGAAATTAAGTTCCTAATCTTCACTACAGTCTTGCAGCCTCTAAAATGAAGATAATATCTTCCTGGGACCAGAGGGACCAAAGGTCTGGGGCAGAAAGACGCTAAATTGATCTAAGCAGACTATCTGAGCATTTGATCCAGAGGGACATAAGTAAAAGTTTGTTCCCAGCCTTTCTCTTTCCTTTATCAAAAAAAAAAAGTGAAGCTAAAGGCCCTTTTTTTAATCAGCTGGCTTCTGCTCAGTATCCACCCCTGCTTTAGGGCTTTCCAGTGGGTATTTACCACCCATCTTTCTTGCCTGCCAGCTCACCCACTTGCCAAGGGATGACAGAGTTAAGTCCTCCGGGGGCGGGGGGGAGGCCCCTCGCTAGCCCCAGCTCTTTGCCTGAGCCTGGGTATGGTAGAGAATGTGATGTCTGAGTTGTCATACACCTTGCTTTGCTTCTGCAGCCAAATGCAAGCTACAGAGAACACTGAACTCGGTTGTTAGTCAGGCGAAAGAAATAATGTTGTATGTGTTGTCCTTCAGCCACCCAGGCAAGTAGGAGGCTGGGAAATGTTTGTTCAAGACTGATTGGAGGGGGGATGCTGGCGTGAGAAGTGTCCGGGTCCAGGGACATCAGGAACGCTCTCCGACTTTAAAAAGCTCTCCCAGGCTCCCAGCCACCTCCCACCCCACGCACACACAGTTTTCTTTCCAGTAAGTAGTAAAGAAACGTAGGAGGGTGGCATTGTCACAGCGAGGCAGATGGGCTGAGGAAAGCAAGACTGGGGAGTCCCTCCATCGGGGTGTAATTGAGCCCAGGAATGAACAGCTTCTTGGCAGCCAAGATCTGGCTCTGCTCTCCCCACCCAGGGAACCTCCTTGCCCCAGATAAGTTTTGTGCTCTGGGGGCAAAACCAGAAGTGATCGAAGGGATGGCTCATCGGCCCTGCCCTGACCTCAGACCCTCTCCAAGGTCCCTTGGGCCTCCTGAGGCTGTATTCTCTCCCTCTGATCGGACCCAGCTTCCCCACACAGCTGTGCAGAGCCAGGGCCAGGCCCGTACTGAACCTCATACATCCTGGTCTTTGCCGTAAGCTGCCTGTCACCACCAGACTCAGACAGGGGCAAAAATGAAGATGGAAGGACACGCTGGGAATGGCACAATACACAAGCAAAACACTCCGCTGTCCTTGAGCCCAAAGCAAATGGAATAAAAATAAGTGATCGGTTGTTTGAGAATAGCATCCAGGTCAAGCCTATGCTTAGGGAGGACATACCCCAGAAAAGGGAGGAGGGCCTCTCATATGGAAACTATATGCTGTGCATGCTAAGCACAGGTCACTCCCACACAGGGACACGATGCAGCCTGTGCTCCCCAGCCCACCAGAAGGGGCATCCTTCTTAAGTGTCCACCCAGAGAAGGCACCATGTGCTGTAGGCGAGGCTCTAGAATGTAGGCACTTGCTTAAAATGTTGGCTAACATGAAAGAATCCAAATGCAAATGGGCGTTGCCTCTCGGAAAAGTGGTGTGCAACTTTGATGGGTCCTGGCTGCTTCCAGGTTCCAGGCCGAGGCTCGCTCATCATCTCTGGGGCCCAGGACTCTTCAATGGTGTCTTTATTTACCACCTGCAGTTGCAGCAATATAGGGGCATGCCTAAGCATCAGGCTGGACCTGGTGGCAGACTCAGAACAAGATCAGGAAACCACCCACAGGCAATTGGACATAGACTTTGGGGCTTAAGGTTTCGTAGGCTTAGTTCATAATAGGTCTGCAGATCCAAAGAGGGGAACAAGTTCACCTGAGAAGAAGCGCTGTCATTACCCTGAGGTGTTTACTGTCTTCCAGGAGCTGGGAGCTGGCTAGAGGAAGGAGCTGGCCTTGAACTCAGCACTTCCCACCTGTAGATGTGGCACCCACCATGAGGCCCATCCTTCCAAGAGCCAGAGCCATCCTTGGTCTTGCTCCAGGATGCTGAGTATCTGTAGGACTGAGCCTTTACCTGCCAAACCTGACAGAGCCTCTTCTGCCAGAAGAAAACACAGAGGAGAAACCTTCAAAGGGTCACAAATCCAGACACCGTGTGCTAGGGATGGCTACAGAAAACCGCCAGCTCAGGTGGTTTTCTTTCTCTGGCCGGTAACAGCAGGTCAGATGTGTGAATGCAGCTGTTTCTTGGGTATCCACAGGCAAGGCACAAACTCTGGGACACCAGGATGCCTAAAGCACACACTTGTAGATGGAAGGACCACGAGCTAGCCTGGAGCTTCTTGCCTCCCTCTGTTGAACTATTTACCTTCTATTTCCATGGATTGTGTCTCTAGGACACTTGGATCTCCTAGAGCCTGCATCAAGGAGGGGGTTGGGACAACTCAGCCATTGCTATGAAGTATTTGTGAGGATCTATAAGTTGTGTGAGGGCATTTCAGAACACAGAAAGAGCCCCCCTGAAGAATCTAGCTTCTGCCCCCATCCTCCACAAATAAAACTGCTACCTAAGTGAAATCTGGGTAATGCAAACAATTCCAAACCACCACAGTAAAGCATTTACAAACGCAGGCTAAGGGGTCAGTGCAGAAAGGGGGGGTTGAGGGAGCTGCCACGCACCCAGCAATACTGGTGACACAGGGAAGGAGCACTAACTCTGCTTGCACCTCCTGAATCGCACTGTTCCCACCGTTCCAGTCACATCCCAGCTGTGCCGCTTCCAAAACAGAGAACTGCTTAACAAAGGCCCCAAGACAATCACTTGGCCTTCTTTCATCCCAGACACATTTATGAAGACAACCATGAGGGCTGAGAGGTGATAACAGGGGTGTCAAGTTCCCAATTTCCTCCTGTAGAACTACCCCAACTCTTCCATAGGGGAAGAGTTAATGACCTGGTCCTTTCCGAGTATGATGCTCCCAGTAGTCCACTTAGGCAGTGGGGAGAGGGTCTGCAAGGTCTCTCCTCTCCTTCGACACACAACCTGAGGCAGGTCTCTTTACTTGAGAACACAGGAAGGTAGTGCCTGGCCCAAGAGCATGCAACAACTTGGGCTCTGGTAGGAGCTCCTGGGCCTGGCCCCTGCTGCTCCCTGCTTTGTCTCCCTGGAGTAGCAAAAGAGGGAAGACAAGGAAGGGGGAGGCTAGAGATGCCAGAAGAGAAATGTATGAGGACATGTGGGCAAAAGTGCCCAAAGTGGACTCAGAGACACACCTCTGAGAGTCCCGTGGGTACTTGATGTTCTGAAGTACTCACAACCTAGATCAAGAAGCCAGCCAGCGATTGTACTCAGGCCTCCCCGCTCAGCTGCCACAGCCCTGCTGAGGTCCCCAGGACACTCACCAGGCTTGATTTCCAGCAATCGTAGCTTCGGGTCCTCAGGTGGATGCAATCGTCTTTTCTTGCGCCAGCAGCGGGCTGGGTATGTGTACAGCTGCCCCGGAGCCAACCCTATGGACAGAGACAATGTGAAGATAAAAAGATCTCAGGCTGGAAGGAACCCTGCAAACTACCCTGACTGGTCTTGTCATTCACAGGAAGGGAAAACTCAAGCACAGTCAACATCTGGCTTATGATAGAGTCAAGGCTGACTCTGGGTCATCTGACCTCAGTCCTTTGCTCTGTCTGCTCCACCAAGCTGTTCAACAAGGCCATGCCAGGAAAAAACAAAACAAAACAAAACAAAACAAAACATTGCCTTCACCAATTCTGCTATCTAGACCTAAGAAGAACACTAGAAGAACTTCCAGCCTCCAGGAGCCTACCAGCCAACCTCACCACTGCACTTCCAAGGCTATAGGGCTTCTCTCTCTCCAGGTTCAAGTTCTCCCTTCAAAGTTGAGCAGAAGTCACAAGTCAACCAGAGGAGCATTTCAAAGCCACAGGATCAAAAGAGCCACATGTGCTTACTGGCTCCTCCCATCACCATTGGCTGAGAGCAGCTTCATGGGACTCTACACCTATTATGGAGCCTCCATGGCCTACATCCTGGGACATCCCTGCCTACCAGCCTGGGCCTTACACAAAGAAATGGGCTCATGAATCACTCTGTCTTCCAATGGGAGCTCCCACTAACATTAGGCCTCTGACATCTCCAGCATCCTTATCATGCCAATCCCCCCCACACACACACAGGGAGACTTCTTGCTCATCAAACAACTCCTTGTGGTTCCTGTAGCACACAATATGGTAGGCAAAGTCCTAGGAAGTGGGTAGATTCTCCACACTAGACCAATGGAGTCCGTTCCCAGAGAGATTTAGAACTTCTGGAAAAGGGCAAAGTCTGCACTTAAACTCAGTGTGCCCTCCTAAATCCCTTTGATGTCTCTCCAAATAAACCAGCAAGCCAAGCAGCCCCCACTGCCTTGCTAGAGGGAAAGCCAGTGAGAACAGGACTTCTCTCATTCTTCTCTTATTTTTGGGGGGGTGAGGGAAAGAGATGCTGTACTGGGGCTTGAACTTAGGGCCAAAGACTTTCATTTGGCTTTTTTGTTCAAGACAAGTGTTCTATCACTCGAGCCACTTCTCCACTTCTAGCTTTTCTCTGGTTAGCTGGAGATAGAGTCTCATGGACTTACCTCCCCGGGCACTGATGAACAGTGATCATCAGATCTTAGACTCCTGAATAGCTAAGATTAGAGGACTGAGACACCAGTCCTTGGCTTTCCTGTCTTTATTCTTGTTAGAACCTTGAGACCCAGAACTGAGCCTGATAGGTAGAAGAAGCCAGATACGTGTCTGTTGAATGGATGGATGGATGGATGGATGGATGGATGGATGGATGGATGGATGGATGGATCTATTCCAACTTCCCTTTGTACTACAGTGAAGTCACAGCTCTGTCATATGTAGCTATGTGTGACAAGGACAGCTGTTGGATGTAGGCAGCCCCACATAACAGTGTCACTGCTGATACCTCAGACCACAGGGCCCCAAATACATCAAGACCCTACTTCCATTTGCTCATTTCCATTTTAAGGCCTTTACAAGTTAAAAGAGGGAACTGCCTTCTCTTTCTTTTTTTTTTTTTTTTTTTGCCTTTGTAGGGGGAAAGTCTATAAAAGTTCCCCTACTATATATCCATTTACACACTTCTCATTTTCTTTTTTTTTTTTGGGGGGGGGGGGTCCAGTCGTGGGGCCTGAACTCTGGGCCCGGGCGCTGTCCCTCAGCTCTTCAGCTCAAGGCTAATGCTCTACCACTTGAGCCACAGCGTCACTTCCGGCTTTTTTCTTTTTGCTTATGTGGTGCTGAGGAATCGAACCCAGGGCCTCAGGCATGCAAGGCAAGCGCTCTACCACTGAGCCACCTTCCCAGCCCCACACTTCTCATTTTCACCTGTCATCTTTATACTCCTTGAGCTGGATCCCAAGCAGAGGTAACTAGCCTAGCATTAAAGAACCAAACTGCTCAGGTACCCTTATGTGTTAAGTATCATTTAAACCCCAAAGCAGTTCCCACAGATTTCAAAACTATGAATAAGGTGAAGGTTTTGCTCCCTCTCCCTCTTTGATCGCAGGAAACTAGTAAGGTTGAGAAACAGTAGGCTCCTGACTCATGGGCTTCTGCACTGAAGGATTCTTCAGCTCTGAGCTCCCTGAGCTCTGAGGACCAGGCATGTGGCCATGTTGAGAAGACCTAATGAGTCAAAGTCTGCCTGACCAGCTTTGCCTCCTGGCCATGGCCTGTCTCGCTGTGCCTCTCTGGAGCGGAGGCATTGCTGGACATGGCTCAGCGTGTCTGGTGTGGCTCGCTTCAGAACTGTTCCATCTCTCCTCCCATCGTTCCTGAATGGATGCACTCATTCTGGAGACATTCCAGATGTACAGATCACCTCCAGGGATGGTGGCCCCCCAGGATCTTAGAATCCCCACTGTGAGAAACACATCTGCCTCTCAAACACTGCTGTCAGGAGTGTGATCGGCATACATGGATGAAGAAATTGGCTTGCCCAGGACAACTACCAAGCTCTTCCCCTTTGACCCAGCAATTACATTTCAAGAAATCTGTATCACAGATCCACACATAAAAATACAATACCCATATCATATTTTATCCTATCAAAGATGGAAACAATCAAATTTCATCTACAGGGACTTGATTAAATAAACAATGATAATGTACTATTTTTAATAGTATAATACACTACTAAAAAGTTAAGCTAATGCTCAGGGCTGGTGGCTCACACCTGTAATCCTAGCTACTAGGGAGATCTGAAGATTGCAGTTCAAAGTTACTCCAGGCAGGAAAGTCCATGAGGACTCCAACTAACCACAGAGAGAGAGAGAGAGAGAGAGAGAGAGAGAGAGAGAGAGAGAGAGAGAGAGAGAGAGAGAGAGGTGGAGATGTGGCTCAAGTGGTAAAGTTCTAGCCTTAAGCAGAAAAGCTAAGGGCACCCAGGCCTGGGGTTCATGCCCCAATATCAGTGCAGAGAGTGGCAGGGGGCGGGGGAGGGGGGAGAAAGAGAAGAGAAAAAGAGAGAAGGGAGAGGAAGGGAAGGGAAGGGAAGGGGAGGGAAGGGAAGGGGAGGGGAAGGGAGGGGAAAGGAGATGTTTCAAAATCTTGACTAGCCAAAGATGGAAGAATGTAAGCATCCATCAGAATAATGCCTGCCAATGACTAAAACATGAAAAATGTTTAACTCTGAGATCACGATGATACTCAAATAACTTTATTGGTTATTTTTTTAAGAATATCAAGGAACTTGACAAAACTAACAGGACTTAAGAAACAAAGAACTCCCACTCATCTGGTTGAACCACTACTAAATATCCCCATGCTGCTGATCACATATATGGTATATAACATATGAGCACCGTTATATATTACAGACTGTGATAGACAATTTGCTCCAGGAAAGTTAGAATGAACTTGTGACTTTAAATGAGCATCATTATTCCACAATACTGTGAATTTCCGGAAATTAAGTAATCACTTAATCACGATCAAAAAAAAAAAAAAAAAAAGAACCTTGGGGAAGGGAGGGAGGGAGGGGATGGTAGGGGGAAAACAATGGAGGGGGTAACAATGTTCAAGAGGAAGTGTACTCATTACCTCACTCATGTAACTGTAACCCTCTGTATAGTATCTTTACAATAAAAAAAATAAAAATTAAAATTAAAAAAAAAGAATATCAAGGAACTAACTTAATATTTTGAAAACTGGTAAATAAAATGGTAAAATCATTTATCCTGCCTTTCTTAACTATACCTCACAATAACCAAATAACAATCACTTAAAATCAGGTGTCACCTTTTCTGAAAATCTTAATGGAATATGAGTCTAGTGATTATCATCAAGGGCTGCTAACATCAAGAAAAGAGAGATACCCATATCACAAGAGCCTCCTGAAGAAAATACACTCTACCACTTAGGAATCATTATTGCCAAAATAAAAAATTAGTTTAAAAATGGAAGGGGAATAAGAACCTAAATAAGTCTCTAGACCTAATTACCAATTCACAGGAGTAAGACCACAGGGATGCAATCAGTTCTAGGAAACCCTACGGTGCAAGCAACCCCATTCCTTTAACAAATAAATGTAAGGATGATGAGAGAGAAAGCAGAGAGGAACTCACAGATCTAAAGAGATTTAAGAGATATATGTCCATCAATTATAATATAATATAAGGATTTTATTTGGATCCTATCTTAAACTAGAGGTAGAAAATGAATATGGATCAAATATTTGATGATGTTAAATTCTAATTGAGATGTGATTGCAGGCTAAGGGTTGACTCCATTTTTAAGTACCTATCCTATACAACAACACACTTATAGATAAAATAACATGTTGCCTTGGTTTTGTTTCAAAATAATCTGGAAACAGGAAGAAAAGTAGCAAGAGAGTATGAATGAAACAAAATTGACCCGGGTTGATCATTGTTGAGGCTGGGCTACACAAACATTCGTTTCACTCTTCTCTTCATTTTTATATGGGCATGACATGTTGTAAAAAAAAATTTTTTTTTGTTTTAATTATGCCTACATAAAGCCAGCCAACAAACTGGCCCCAGTAAAAATCTGGGGCTTGGGCAGGATGGCAGATTAAAAGCATTCACAATCTAGAGTAAGGCAAAAAATAAATAAAAAGGTAACACAATCTCTCCTGTGCTACCTGAAGAGAGGAAGAGAGAAGAGTATCAGACATCATGAAGGAGGAAACAAGATAGTAAAAAGCACATGAAAACCAAAGCAACAGAGAAAAGCATCAAACAGTTCCAAACCCCATCCCTGGCTTACCAGGAGAGGGAGAAGAGACAGATTAACCAGGTGACAGACTGCCAATCTAGCTGTGAGATTAACCCCCACACACCTCCTGAAAGAATTAAACCTCATGCAAGGGTTTGCAAGATAGCAACTGTTCTGGTATGGCAGGCTAGTCATGGTAAAGAAAGACACTCTGTTCTTAACCAGCTCAGAGGGCTGTGGCAAGATGCCATGTTGAGAGAAGGCCTATTTTTTTTTCTAACTGTGATACATTTGAAAATAAGATACAATCGTGGCTCAAGAAGTCTTGGGATACCCTGCCACAAAGACTGGGTGGAAAAACTGCCACAAGAGGTGGTTACATTGAAGATGAGAGTCTCATACAGCCCACTGTGGGGAACTGTACCAGCACAGGATACAGTTCTGCTCTTCAGAGGCCTCACCCTTCTGCTAAGGCAGAAAGAAAGCAGATCTGCCTCCTGGCTCCCTATGATAACTTCTAGGTGGCTTAGAGCCCTGCTCCCAGACTCTCTGAATTACCTGATACCTACAACTACCTCAACACACACACACACACACACACACACACACACACACACACACACACACACAGATACACAGAAGCCAACTCTGATGCGGGGGCTGAAAGCACACACCTGGGAACTACATCATGGCATGAGTTTGCTGACAATCAGGACTGAGCAACTAGGACCCTTAGTCCTCCAGCCCATTAAAGAACTCAATGTTCTGCATGATTCCCCCACTCACCGGTGCATTCAAACCCCCAAGGTTTGCTGGCCCTGAGGGCACAAACCAGGGCACCTGTAGGACAAGTGGTAATCTGCTTAGCTCACAAACTACAAAACTCTCTGCAGCCAATAGCAGCTCCCAGTGCACAAAGAAGGGGAGGCTCCTTTGAGGAAAGCAGTCCAGAAGTGAACAACTGGCTATTCTATAGGAGACTCTGACTAGACCTGAGAAGTACTAGGGATCAAGCCCAGTGCCCTGAACACTAGGTAAATGCTTGCCTACTGAGACATGCCCCCAGTCCGGTGGTGAGAAACAGCACCTTAACCTGCCTGCCCAGTCCTCTGTGCTGCCTGAACACTAAGACTATGTCAACTGAAATCCTATTGGTGATTAAAACTCCTGACCAACATCTTGGTGTCAGATGTATAAAACCACATATAAAAGCACAAATAATATGAAAAAAATAAGGCAACAAGTCTCTCCCTAAAAGTCAACAATTCAAAGCAATAGTGAAAGGCATGAAATTTCAAATAATAAACTCATAATAAAAATGATTTTAAGAATGATAAACGGGGAGGAACACAAATGTGCAATGTCTATATGCCTCTAATCATAAAGTAATATTTGTCAAAATGAATTCCAAAAAATGGAAACAAGAAGTTTTTTCTTTGTTGTGGTTTTTTGTTTTGTTTTGTGTTCCTCTTGTTTAATCTGTCTTTGGGAGGACGGTAAGGGGGAGCACAGGAATGGAGGGACAAAGGGGGAACAGATGCAGCAGTGGTACTCACTGGACTATGCAACTTGTAGGTGGGGACAGGAGGGGAAAACTGGGAGAGAGCAAAGGAGTGAGTGATATTGTCCAGAAAGAAATGTAGTTATTACCTGACTTATATAACTGTAACCCCTCTGCACATTGCCTTTATAATAACAGTAAAAATAAAATTAATAGTAAGAATGGTCAACAGATTGAAGAGAACATACATAAGCACCTGAATGAATCCAAAGAAGATATAATGAATAGCTGAATGAATTAAAAAAGAAGTCAAATCATTCATTCAGAACTCATTCAGCTGGATGAAATAAACAAAACAACCTAGGGCATGAAGGAGGAATTCAATAAAGATACAGAAACCCTAAAACAAAATTCTAATTGAAACCCTGTCAGCGAAAAAGTTCTGTAACCCAAATTCCAAATTCAAATATCAGCCTTACTAGTACAGTGAAGCAAGTTGAAAACTAAGTATCAGGAATTGGAAATAAAGTGGAAGAAATAAATCAATCAAAGACAAAAAATGCAAAGAAAATTAAAATGGATCACACAAGACACCTGGGATGCCATCAAAAGAGCAAGGAGGTAATTCAAGAAATAGAACAAATATTCAACCAGTAATAGCAGAAATGTTTCCTCAATTTGGAGAAAGAGAGAGTCACTCTCTTCTTTGGCTTCAGAATATCAACAGGCAAGATCAAAAAGAAACAAACTGCCCTCTCCCTGGACTGTGAGCATGACTCAATTTGTTGTGTTTTCCTGGCAAGTGCACGGCCCTGAGTTTAATCCCCAGTAGTGTGAAGAAAAGGAACAAGAAAGAGGAAGAGGAGGAGGTAAAGAAGAAGAGAGGAAACGCTGCTAGACATATTAATAAGAACTAAATATGCAGAACAAAGAATATTGAAAATGTCAAGAGAGCAGAAACATGTCACATACAAAGGCAAGCCCATCAGAATAACAGCAAATGTCTCAACAGATACTATAAGAGTAAAGAGGACATGAAATAATACATTCCAAGCAAAAAAAGAAAATCAATCTAGAATAATTATTCGGTAAAGCTACCCTTCATAATTAAAGGAAACATAAAAACCTTCCATAGCAAACAAAAACTAAACAAATTTGTAATCACTAAACCAGTACCACAGAAAATAATTTTAAAAATCCTACACAGAGAAGAGAGAAATAAACACACCATGAAAATACAGGAAAGAATAAATCCCACAAGGAAAGTATAATATCAAGTGTAGAATGAAAGAGAAGAAAGCATCACAAAAACAGCAAAATGTCAAGAAATACTACATATCTTTCAACGTTCTCATAGAATGATGGACTGAATTAAAAAGCAATATACAACCATTTGTTACCTATAAGAAATACATCTCTGGGGGAAAAAAAAGAAATATATCTCTGGGAAGTTGGTTCAGTGGTAGAGTGCTTGCCTGGCATCCATGAGGCCCTGGGTTCGATCCCTCAGCACCACATAAGCAGAAAAAAAGCTGGAAGTAGCCTTGAGCTGAAGAGCTGAGGGACAGCACCCAGGCTCAGAGTTCAGCCCCCACAACCGACAAGAAAGAAGAAAGAAAGAAGAAAGAAAGAAAAAGAAAGAAAGAAAGAAAGAAAGAAAGAAAGAAAGAAAGAAAGAAAGAAAGAAAGAAAGAAAGAAAGAAAGAAAGAAAGAAAGAAAGAAAGGAAAAGAAATGTATCTCAATGACAAAGATAAACATTGGTTTTAGTGACATGGAAGAAAAAGATATCCCAAGCAAATGGACTCCAAAAGCAAGCATGAGTAGATAAAATAGACTGAGTCAAAATTAATCAGAGTGACAATGAAGGCCATTTCATATTAATAAAAACAACATTCCACCAAAAGGAAATAACAATTGTTAACATATAAGCACAAAATATTGATATGTCCACCTTCATAAAACACCACTGGATTTATAAGTACAGACAGACCCTCCCACACAATAATAGTGGGAGAAGTCAATGCTCCATTCTCATCACAGAGAGGTAATGCAGACCCTCATCCCAAAAATAAACAAACTTCAGAAATAATTGACACTTATAAACAAACAAAAAACCTCAATAAACACTTATAGAATCTCTCATCCAGCAACTACACAATACATATTCTTCTCAGCAGCCCATGTCTACAAAAGACACAAAATAAGTCTTAACAAAATAAGAAAACTGAAGTAATCTGTATTCTATTAGACCAATAAAACTAGAACTCAAACAAAAACAAAACTATAGAAAATATTCACACACTTGGAGACTGAATGTTGTTGAATGACCAGCAAATCACTGAAGAACTAGGAGGAAAATAAAAAAATTCCTAGAATTTAACAAAACTGAAAAGGAAGAAAGAAAGGAAGAAAAAGAAAGAAAGAAAGAAAGAAAGAAAGAAAGAAAGAAAGAAAGAAAGAAAGAAAGAAAGAAAGAAAGAAAGAAAGAAAGAAAGAAAGGAAGGAAGAAAGAAAGAGAGAAAGAGAGAGAAAGAAAGAAAGAAAGAAAGAAAGGAAGGAAGGAAGGAAGAAAGAAAGAAAGGAAGAAAGAAAGAAAGAAAGAAAGAAAGAAAGAAAGAGAGAAAGAAAGAGAGAAAGAGAGAGAGAAAGAGAGAGAGAAAGAGAGAGAAAGAGAGAGAAAGAAAGAAAGAAAGAAAGAAAGAAAGAAAGAAAGAAAGAAAGAAAGAAAGAAAAAGAAAGGAAGGAAGGAAGGAAAGAAGGAAGGAAGCAAGAAAGGAAGGAAGAAAGGAAGGAAGGAAGGAAGAAGAAAAGAAAAAGAGAGGAAGAGGAGGAGGGAAGGAAAGAAGGAAGAGACAAGAAAAGAGTGAACTTTCAAATGAGTCGCCTAAAGATACAACTCAAGGTCCTAGAAAAATAACAACAAACCAAACCCAAAGTGAGCAAAGTGAAAAGAAATAATAAATAGGGAATAAATTCATGAAATGGAAACAAAAAGAAATAAAAAGGAGAGACTAAACTTAAAAAAAATAAAAAAGAAAAGGTTTCTTTAAAAGGTAAATAAGCCGGGCGTCAGTGGCTCACGCCTGTAATCCTAACTACTCAGGAGGCTGAGATCTGAGGATGATGGTTCAAAACTAGCCAAGGCAGAAAAGTCCCAGTGGACTCTTATCTCCAATTAACTACTCAAAAATTGGAAGTGGCACTATGGCTCAGAGTAGTAGAGCCTTGAGGAAAAGAGTTCAGGCCAATGCCCGGACCCTGAATTCAACCCCACAACTGACAAAAAAAAAAAAAAAAAGATTAATAAACCTTAACCAAACTGAATATAAAAGAAGGAATCCATATTAATAAAATTAGAGGAAGAGAGAAAAAGAGAGAGAGAGAGAGAGAGAAAGAGAAAGAGAGAGGGAATCATAACATCTAAGGGCCATGAGGGAATACTTTGAAAACTTATATTCTAATAGACTAGACAATCTAAAGAAATGAATAAATTTCTAGGTACATTTGAATCAACATGATATAAATCAATCAAAATTGAATCAACATGATATAAACAACTTGAAAAAGTCTGTACCAAGCAATGAGATAGAAGCCATAATATTCTCCCAATAGTCAGGCAGAGTAATAGAGAGGATCAGATTGACTAAAATACATTGTAAAGATGTATGAAAATATAAGTGAGCCCCCTCCCCATGTAACTAAATATAAACTAATAGACAAAAAGAGTCTTTCAACAAAGAAAAGCCTAGGATCAGATAGAATCATTCATTGCTCTTTAAAAATCTTTACCAGCTATACAGCTGAAAAAGGCCTTACATCCAAAATATGCAAGGAGTTCAAGAAACTAAATAACCCAATCAATAAATGGGCAAAGTAAGTAAATAGAGACTTCTCAGAAGAAGTAAGAATGGCAAATAAACATATGAGGAAATGCAAATCAAAACAACATTGAGATTCCATCTCACCCCAGTAAGATTGGCCAACATTGGGAAATTGAAAACAACAATGTTGGCAGGGATGCAGCAGGGGGGATGGGAGGAGAACCATAATGAACCATTGGTGGTGTAAACTAGTATAACCACTCTAGAAGGCAGTTTGGAGACTCATGAAAAAACTAGACAGAACTTCCCTATGACCCAGCCATACATACCACTCTGGGGCATCCACCCAGAACATTACAAGTCAGGATATGGTAAAGACGCTTGCACATCCATGTTCATTGCTGCACTATTCACAACAGCCAAGTTATAGAAACAGCTCAGATGCCCTACAACAGATGAGTAGATCAATAAAATGTGGTACACATACACAATGTAGTTTTACTCATCTATTAGAATAATGTTATATCATCTGCAGGAAAATGGGTAGACCTAGAACAAATCATGTTAAGTGAGGTAAGCCAAGCTCAGAGAGACAAACAACTCATGTTTTCTCTCCTACGTGGAAGCTAGGTCTAAAATACAACTAAACATGATCATTTACACTGGGCTTTATGTAATTACACACAAACTGACTAAAGGAGGATATAAGAAGGGAAGGAATCCAAAAAAGTAACTCCTCTGAACATCTAAAGTACTAATTATCAAGATAAACTGCAAGAATTGAAACATGTTTGGTTGTTCCTTGTTTGTTTCATTTTAATTTCTTTGGTTTTGTTTTTCTTTTGGGGGTGGGAAAAGGGAAGGCATAAGAATGGAGGAAAGAAGGGTGAGAAAACTCAGTCACTGTATTCAACATATACTATGTTTAAAAATGAACTAACTTGTAGGTAAGTATGGGAAGGGGAAATGGGTGAAAGCAAAGGAAGGAATGAAAATGCCCAAGGAGCATTATACTCATAAAAGTATATGTACTCATAAAAGCATTATACTTATAAAAGTATAACCCCTGGAAGTGGTGCTGTGGCTCAAGTGGTAGAGTGTACATGAGCTGAATTGTTGAGGGACAGTGCCCAGGCCCAGAGTTCAAGCCCCATGACGGACAAAAAAAAAAAAAAAAAAGTATAACCCCTTTGTGTAACTCCTTAAAAATAACTATTTAAGCCAGGCACCAGTGGCTCATGCCTGTAATCCTAGTTATGGAGGAGGCTGAGATTTGAGAATTGAAGGCTTTTTTTGTTGTTGTTGTTGTTTTGTTGTTGTTTTTTTTTTTTTTGGTCCGGTCATGGTGCCTGAACTCTGGGCCTGGGCGCTGTCCCTCAGCTCTTCAGCTCAAGGCTAGCACTTTACCACTTGAGCCACAGCGCCAGCTTTTTTTTCTGCTTATGTGGTGCTGAGGAATCGAAGCCAGGGCCTCATACATGCAAGGCAAGCACTCTACCACTGAGCCACCTTCGCAGCCCTGAGGATTGAAGTTCTAAGCCAGCCATGGCAAGAAAATTCATGAGACTTTTATCTCCAATTAACCAGGGGGGAAAAATGAGTGGTGCTGTGATTCAAGTGGTAGAGAACTGGAGCACAAAGGCTGAGAAACAGTGCCCACAACCTGAGCTCAAGCCCTACAACTGGCACAAAAGAAGAAGAACAGCAGCAGCAGCAGCAGCAGCAGCAACTACTACTGGCAGGATGCTGGTGGCTTGTGCCTATATTCCTGACTACTCAGGAAGTTGAGATCAGAGAATCATGATTTGAAGCCAGTCTGGACAGAAAAGTTCTGATAATACCATGCCCAACCAACCAGCAAAAAGCCAGACTGGAAGTATGACTCAAGTGGTAGCGTATCAGCCATGAGCAAGCAAGCCCTGAGTAAACATGAAGTCCAGAGTTCAAATCATGTTACCAGCAAATATACACAAACACACACAGAACTATAACAAGTATACTTGAAACTATTTCATGGAATATAAAAGGAAAAACACTCAAATTCATTCTACAACATTATTAAAACTAATAGCAAAACCAAACAATGACATGATTTAAAAAAAAATAGTAGGTCAATTTCCTTAATGAACATACATACAAAGATTCTCAGCAAAATAGCATACATACAGAGATTCTCAGCAAAAATCACACAATCATCTCAAAAGAAGATAGAAAAAAGTCTTTGATAAAATTCAACATGTTATCATGATAAAAAGCTCTGAAAAGAAGGCACTGGTTGCTCACACCTGTAATCCTGGCTACTACTCAGGAGGCTGAAATCTGAAGATTGCAGTTCAAAACCAGCCCTCACAGCAAAGTCCATGAGATTCTCCAATTAACCACAGAAAACCAGAAGTGGCACTGTGCTCAGGTGGTAGAGCGCTCACCTTAAGCTGAAGAGCTAAGGAACAGTGCCCAGGGCCAGAGTTCAAGCCCCATGACTGACAAAAAAAAAAACTCTGAAGAAGCTAAGAATAGAAGGAACACACCTCACCATAATAATAAAGGCTATATATAAATGACAAACATATAGCCAACATCATACTAAATGGGGAAAAACTGAAATTATTTCCTCTAAAGTCAAGAAATAAACAAGTGTGTACGCTTCCCACTCTTACTCAATGTAATAAAAAGTATATACTAAAATTGCTAGCCAAATCAATAAGGCAAATGAAAAAAAAAAAAAGAAAATGAATTCAAATAGGGGAGACAGTAGTCAAATTATCTCCATTTACAGATGACACAATCCTATACCTAAAAGACCCTAAAGAGCTGGGTGCTGATGGCTCACACCTATAATCTTAGCTACTCAGGAGGCTGAGATTTGAGGATGGTACTTAAAAGCCAGCCTGACCAGGAAAGTCCGTGAGGCTCTTATCTTCAATTAACCACCAAAATACCATAAGTAGTGCTGTGGCTCAAAGTGGTAGAGCGCTGGTCTTGAGCAAAAGAGCTCAGGGACAGCACTCAGGCCCTGAGTTCAAGCCCTACAATCGACATTAATTAATTAATTAATTAATTAATTAATTAATTAAAAGCAATTAAGCTTATATAATTATGAGTACAGCTAATCAGGCCCCCTTGTTGGCCCCTCCCCCCCATCCCAGCAGCATGGCCTTCTAGACACCTGGTCCTCCTTGCTCACAGCCCGCGTGCACACGTGTCCCCTGAGTGGCGCATCTCACCTGGGCCCCGGTGCCTCTTCTCCATCCAGATGTAGCAGTTGTTCTGAGCCACTCCGGTCTGCGAGTCCAGGAAGGGAAGCCGCACACTGCGCTCCGCACACAGCCTCGAGTTGTAACTCCGGCAGTGCTCAATGGCTTCCTTGTAGAACTGATCCCCAAGCCTGCCAGGAGACAAGAGAGGGAAGGGGTTGAGGCTCCAGAAAACCAAAATGCACCCGGGGGAAACTGAGGCAACCCCCTTCTCCCTAGGTAGAACTACAGTGAGCACCAAGAGCCTTTTCATGGAAAGAATGCAACACATATCAACTCTACAGATGCCACATCCTGTCCAGGTTGCATAGAAACGCCACCATAAAACGAAGGTCCCCATCAGGAAAAGCCTTCTGGGCAGCATCAGGTCTGGCTCCAAAAAGGAGGGTGCTCTGGAAGGATGTTCTGCCTAGGAGGAGACCTCCAGCTTCTAGAAGCCCGCCTTTAACAATCCCACTTTCTTCTCAGAGGTCACCAGCAAAGAATCCTAGGTTCCCAGTACAACAAGCAGAGCCATGTCATAGAAACAAGACTGGGAGACAGGAAACACCTGTAAGGTAGAGCTATTTATTACCAGGAAGAGAGACACACCTCTACCTTCTAAAGCCACATAAAGAAAAGTAAGTTTATCTGATGGAAAACAAGTAAAATAATCAGTGACTTCAATATAACCCCACTCTCAAAGTGGAATGAAGACACAAATAGAAGACTCTTGTTTTGAAGAGTGGTGATCTTTGGTATTCTTGGGAGCGAACAGGGAGTGGTGTGTGTGTGTGTGTGTGTGTGTGTGTGTGTGTGTGTGTGTGTGTGTGTGTGTGTGTGTGTGTGTGTGTGTGTGTGTGTGTGTGTGTGTGTGTGTGTGTGTGTGTGTGTGTGTGTGTGTGTGTGTGTGTGTGTGTGTGTGTGTGTATGCACCAGTACTGGGATTTGAACTCAGGACCTAGTAGTCTCACTTGGCTCTTTTGATTAAATCCGGCCTCTACATCCAGCTTTTTGCTGGTTAATTACAAATAAGAGTCTCAAAGACTTTTCTGCTCAGGCTAGCTTCAAACTGTGATGGTCAGATCTCAGTCTCCTGAGTAGCTAGGATTATAGGCATAAGCCACCAGCTATTAATATGAAGATAGTATCTTTTTTTTCAAAGTCCAAAAATATAACCCTGACACAATTGGTCAAATGTGAAGCACAAGCACAATTGATGACAGAAAACACCTAACAAATAAAACATAGGAACATGGTGGAAGCAAGTAAGTAGTCTGAGAAATTCTAATATAATACAATGATCTCTTCTAGGTAAACTTGAGCCTCCTGTGGGAGAGGGGACAGGAAGAGGGGGAGCCACAGGGATTTCAAGGACAAAAGGGAGAATCATGTCTAAGCAACATTTTGCTGACATTGAAGCAATAGTATGAATGTCCCTTTGTTTTGGATCTGTGTAGACTTGAGGAAGTCAAATCTGGGAGGGAAAACATCTCTAGATTAGAAGTCATGTATTTTATCTCTAGATGAGAAATAATGTATTTATAAACCAAAAGAGTTTAGAGAAATAAAGAAAGCAAATTTGAGGATTTTTTTTCCAATTAAAAAAAACTGTGGAGAAATACACATAACAGTTAACCATCTTGTTCATTGTTGTGTGTCTACCCCAGTGGTATCTAATACATTCACATTATCATATAACCATCGCTACCACTCATGTCCAGAATTCGGGAAATGGATTCATTAAATAATACTGCCCTTTTCCCCACTCTTTGCAGTAGTAGAAACCACCCCTCTCCTTTCTATGCCTATGGTTTTTCCCATATGCTAGTCAGCTTTTCATTGCTGTGACAGAATACTTGAGAAAACAACTCAGCCTATAGTAAGCCAGCTTCGTTGTTGCTGAGCATCATGGTGGAAGGGCGCTGAAGGACATAGGGGAGCAGAGCTGTTCACCTCATGACCAAGAGTGGTAACAAGAAGGGAGCAGGGCTAAGATACACCCTTCAAAGGCACAACCCATTTCTACTAGCTGGGCCTCACTTTCCACTGTTCCACCACCGACCAACACCAATGGAGTAAACCACTGATGAGGTGGAGCTTTCAAGACCTGGTTGTTTCTGGAAATGTTTGGTCAGACACACCCAAGGTGCTTCACTAACCTTCTAGGCATCTCTCAACCCAATCAAGTCAGCAACCAAGATCAACCATCCCACTCCCATGGTATTTACTTTTCTGATGCTAGTACATTTCACTCAGAGTAATATCTTCAAGGTTCATCTGGGTTGAAGCATGTGTCAGGATTGCTTTTTGAAGGCTGAATGATGTTTCATTATGGGTCCATTCTACATTTTCCTTGTGCATTCATCAGCCAATGGACACCTGAGTTGCTTCCATATCTTGCTCTTGTTAACAATGCCCCTTTGAACACGGGTATACAAATGTCTTCTCAAGTCCCTACCTTCAATTATTTGGAGGGAGAGCCTAGGGAAGGGAATTGCTAAGTCATAGTCTATTTTTCGGTTTTTTAAGAACTACCATACTGTTTTCCACAGTGGCTGCAACATTTTGCATTTTCCCTGGCAAGGTACAAGCCAGTTATTACAGAAACCCAAGGTACACGGTTCCAGTTATGACACATCCCTTCATAGAAAGCAAAGCTCTTTTTTAAAAGATTATGGGTCAGATTCTACCAAAGAGCTGAGAGCGTAACTCTTCTCCTAAGAGAACACACCATGGAAGATTTGAACTGCTCACAAGCATCTGGGCAGGAGGAGGGGGGATAAAGCCCCTCGTTTCTTTCCACCTCTGAAGATCCTCACACTCACGAGGATGGCATAAGGTGCTCAGAAAGTGTCCTAGCAGTTCCAAAAGAAAACTGTGACCAACGAGACAGCCACACTGCTGGCCATGAATTGGGGAGGGAAGATGAAAACCGCAAATACTACCAAACAGAATCACCAAACACTGATGTGATCAAAGTTGTTAACAAGGACCAGGAGGTGAGTCAAGAATGAAGAACTTGCTCCAATACAGTGATCCCATGTCACAGCAGCCTGACTGTCTCTTGCTAGGGCTATGGAGCTCAGCTGCACAGAACCTCTCCAGGCAGCTCAGCTCAGACAAGATGACACAGCCTGCCCAGGGTCCCTGGCTGCTCCCGCCATTCTCCACAAAACGGCAACCACCATGCCAGACATGCCACAGGAGCACACAACACAGAGCGTTCCCATGAGCTTTATAGACAGACCACCAAAAAAGATGGTTAAGTACTCCGACCCCAGAAAAATGCTTTAAAAAGAACCCCATAAATTCAAATTCCATAAAAGAGAAGGGAAAGAATGGAGGGGAGGGGAAGATGGAAGGGAGAGGAGGGGAAGGAAAGAGAGGGGAGGGAGGAAAGGGAAAGGGAATGGGAAAGGGAAAGGGAAAGGGAAGGGAAGGGGAGAAAACAGTGTTTCCTCTTTCCAAATAAACTTCTAGAAGCCTATATAAAAGAAATCTGCAATAGGAATTTCATTCAAACTTTTCCTAATACACTCTTCATTTTCAACAGCTTTGATCCAGACAGAGCAAAAAGAAAGTGAACTTGGCCAGGTACCAATGGCTCATACCTATAATCCTAGCTACTCAGGAGGCTGAGATCTGAGGATCATTGTTCAAAGCTAGTTCAGGCAGGAAAGTCTATGAGACTCATTGCCAATTAGCCACCAGAAAACTGGAAGTGGTGTTATAGCTCAAAGTGGTAGGGTGTTAAGTCTTCAGCAAAAGAGCTCAGAGACAGAGCCCAAGCCCTGAATTCAAGCCCCACAACAGGAAAGAAAGGAAGGAAGGAAGGAAGGAAGGAAGGAAGGAAGGAAGGAAGGAAGGAAGGAAGGAAGGAAGGAAGGAAGGAAGGAAGGAGGGAAGGAAGGAGGGAAGGAAGGAGGGAAGGAAGGAAGGAAGGAAGGAAGGAAGGAGGGAAGGAAGGAGGGAAGGAAGGAGGGAAGGAAGGAGGGAAGGAAGGAAGGAAGGAAGGAAGGAAGGAAGGAAGGAAGGAAGGAAGGAAGGAAGGAAGGAAGGAGAGAACAAAAGAAAATGAACTTGGCTAAAAGGGGAAAGTGAGGTTGGTCGTATCTGAACCTCACACTACATGAAACATGAGTTAAACAAAGTGGCCTATCAGGGGAAAGTTAATTTCATCCTACACTCTTTCCATCTTCATTATGAGCCGTGGTATTGGTAACAGACATGCTCGGGAAGGGGGCAGGGCGAGGAGTGTATATTTTTCAGTGTAGGCTGTGTGTGATTGATAATTCTGTTAGGTAAACAGAAAAGACTGTTTTATGACTTTTAATGATTTTTATTAGCACACATGAGCTGTAGCAGGAGGACTTTCCTTGTGACATTTCTACCCATGTATACAAAGCATCTAGATCAAACCCACTCCCTCTCTCCCTCTTCCTGATTCCCTCCTCCTTTTAAAACAACTTTGAAATATTTTGTTGGGGTTCTTTTGTTTTTTGGTTTTTGGTCGGTTCTTTTTGGTCCATCATGGGGCTTGGACTGAGGGCCTGAGCACACTTGTATCCCTGTTCTCCATTGCTGTGACAGGTTGTTTTTTTGTTTTGTTTTGTTTTGTTTTGGGGGGGGGGGGCTTGGGGCTTGAACTCTGGGCCTGGGTGCTGTCTCTCAGCTCTTTTGCTCAAAGCTAGCACTCTGTCACTTTGAGCCACAGCTCCACTTCTGGTTTTCTGGTAGTTAATTGGAGATAATCTCATGGACTTTCCTGCCCAGGCTGGCTTTGAACCTTGATTGTCAGATCTCAGCCTCCTGAGTAGCTAGGATTACAGGCGGGAGCCACCAGCACCTAGCTTGTTCTATCTTCATATATGTAAATAAACTACTTTGACCACATCTGTCCTTATTCATCCCCTTCATCAGTCTTCTCCTCTCCCACTGAGGACTCTGTCCCCCCCCCCCCCCGAGCCTGTTTTATTTTCCTGTCATGCTGAGATTTGTTTTTTAGTGTGTTAATTGTACCCACGGGTTGCACCATGGTATTTCAGATAAGAATATCATTTTCATCGGAGTAGCCCTCACTACTGCTTTCTTCCCCTTCACCTCCTACTGATCAACAACTTTCATTGAAATTATGCCATCTTCATACACAATTGTGATGCATTTCAAAATTATTCCCCTCCATCTTTCTTTTTCTCCCCCTTTCTTCTTGCTATAGAGTCCCATTTGAATCAAGGTCTATTAGGTATGTAGATACAGATAGATATAGACAGACAGACAGACAGACAGACAGACAGACAGACAGACAGACAGACAGACCAAAACTATCTGCAGACTAGAACAGCCACCTTAAAGCCTAAAGCCATTGGAAGGTACCATCAACAGCCCCTCTACTGTCATACCCAGGGATGTGACTTTAAGCAGATCTGGTACTGGCAGAGATTTGGAAACAAACGTTAAAACCTTTTTGAAGATCCAGGAAAAGGAAAGAAGGAAAAAAAAAAAAGACTTCAACCTCTTTGATAAATTCAAGCAGTAGTTCTCCAAAAGTTAATTAGCCAAAATCTTCACAGGGCTTGCTGCACACACTGGAAGAAAATCGATGGCCGGGTCTCCCGAACCTGTGGAAAGCAATTTAAACAAGAGAGAGGACGAATGCCCTTTCTAATATGGTGTTTCTTTAAAAAAAAAAATCCCACAAGGATAAGATCCCATGAGTGACATTTGCATTAAAGTCCCCAGGGGCCAGGGGGAGCCCGGGGCAGGCTGGCAGCCAATGGCTCATTTTGTGGCAATGTGAACAGAGTGCTCTGAGCTGGGGCAGATATGGACCAGCCATCACCTGTCTGTACCCAACCAAGGGGGCCAGACCACCAGGGGTGATTGATGTCCTGGGCTGGTAGAGGCGGGCACAAGGGAGGCTAGAATGATGTTCTCATCAACAATTGACTCCGGGCTACTCAAGGTTGCAATCAGAAACAGCAAAGGCAAGGGGAACAAATTGCTGGGCTCTGCCTGGCCTGCTAGTGGGAGCAGCCCTGGCTTCCTGGTCCTCCAGACTTTGAAGGGGTAACGACCCCCTTGTGACTCATCTGGAGGGAGGGAGGGAGGGAGGGAAGGAGGGAGACCCCCAGCTCTGGCTGGATACTCAGAACAAGACATCTCCAGCGGTGCCCATGGTACATAGATCTGATGAGACACTGATTCCAAGGTAAAATCAGAGAGGTGAAAAAGTGACTTCTCCAAAATGATTGCTAGCCAGGCTCCAAAGGTGATTTTCGGAGCGGGGCTATCCCCTCCAGGACCCTCTGCTCTCTCTTCTTACCAACCTCTGGCTCTCACGATCTCTCCTGCTCTCTTCGTTTCTTGTGCCCTACCTTGAAATAATGCTCTGGTTCAACTCTTTACTCAGACATCAGACCTCGCTGGCTCTCTGGTTTTGTGTGTATACCCAAGGACAAGTAGCCTGCCATGCTTCAAATAACTGTTCAACCAGGTATGATGGTGCATGCCTGTAATCCCAGCAAGCGTGGGAGGGGTGATGAGTTAGAAGGACTGTGACCTCAAAGCCAGCTTGAGCTACACAGCAAGACTGTCTAATAATTTTTTAAATAAATAAATGAATGAATAAAAAACTGGGTACCGGTGGATCATACCTGTAATCCTAGCTACTCAGGAGGCTAAGATCCAAGAATTAAGATTCAAAGCCCAGACTTTCCTGAGATTTAAAGTCTAGGCTTTGAGTCTATGAGACACATCTCTAAGTAACCAGCATAGAGCTGGAAAGGGAGGTGTGACTCAAGAGGTAGAGCACCAGCCTGGAGCAAAACAAGCCAAGTAAGATCATGAGGCCCAGCGTTTAAGCCTCAGGACTGACACACACACACACACACACACACACACACACACACACACACACACACATCATCATCATCATCATCATCATCATCATCATCATCATCATCTTCTAACCAGTAGCTTCCATTATCCTAGGGGTGGGGTTAGAGGTGCCCAGCAAGTAGCCCATGGGCCTTGCCTTCACCCCACCTGGCACTGGGTTCTTTCCCAGGGTCTTGTCCTTTTCTCTCCATTCCCATTGAATGGCTACAATCAATCCCTTTTGCTGTTAAAAACAGGACCTTGGCCTGCTATTTGCGAATGTAAACAGAGAGAAGCAGAGGTTGAGGTCAGCCCGGCCAGGCGGGATTTCTGGTGGGCCTCCTGCACTGCGGGCCTCCTTCTCCTCCGTGAGCACATGGGGTTGCTGCCAGTCCCCCCCGCTGCCCGCTCTGCCACAGCTGCCCACGGGCATGCTTGAAAGCCCATCTACACCACAGTACTAACGTCCTGCTCCTTGCATTTAACAGTTCCCTTTCTTCCTTTGGTAACACCTAGCAAGCTGAAGGCGGTATTTGGCAAGGTAGAGGAACTGGTTTCTTTTGCTTGAAGTCCTACTCTTCTTAAACGTGGAGCTTGAAAGGAAAACAAGTTCAGAGTTTGTTATGGATGAAATGTATCACCTACACGTGAAACCTTTATCACATTCCCACTGCGGTTTATCTCCTGTTGTTGTCACTGTATTTCATTTTGGTACCCTGGGTATTGTATATACGTTCCTCTGAACTAGGGAAGGGAAGGGGAACCACAAAATGGTGAGACAAAGGACCAGGGGCCACCTATGCAACAGCGATACTCGCAAGACAATATGTTGGAAACGATCTGTACAACTTGGGGGAAGGGGGCTGGGGGAGGAGGAAAAGTGGGAGAAAAATGAGTGAAGGGGTAACAAGTTCGACAAGAAAAGTACTTATTACCTTATTTATGTAACTGTCACCCCTCCATACATCACCTTGACAATAACAAAATAAATAAGAAAAAAAGAAAACTTTATCACATGAAGCCCCGCCCTGCCAGTGTCACGGCACTCACCTCGAGTCACATGATAAGGCCCTCATGCTGGCATGAGCACACAGAACAAGCGACAAGACTGAAAAGCTGTCATTCGGGAGGTCTGGGGTGTGATCCAGACCCCCAGGGACTCTGAGAAATAGGGGACAGTGCTCTCAGGACAACTCCCAAACTGCCAGAGCCAGCACATGAACAATAGGCCTTGTTATGTTCTTTGATCGCCATGTTGCAATGGCGGAGCTAGAAAGCCAGGTTAGCTGACTTTGTTTAACTCGGTTCATTCCACTCCTGCTGAAAAGCTTCTTGGGGGCAGCAGGCCTGGATTGAACTGGCAGCACTAACCTGTAGCAGACAAAGTCCTCATCTCTAAGACGAGGTCCAAGAGGCCTGGTCAAGGTGCATGTGTGGGAAAGGCCCTTATTCCTTCTGCCCATGACTCTGACCTTCACACCATCCCAGGAAGGGGACATGGAGGACAAGGGTATCCCTTGCTGAAAGTCACACTAGATAAAGAATTTGAATCCTAAAATCCCCATTAGGACTTGAATGCCGCTCCACTGGCTGTTCAGACCCAGTAGGCCCAACCTATCCCCTTCACCAGCATCCACTCTGGTGAAGACTTTCAGGAACTTATTATGTAAAGCTGCCTAAGCAAGACAGAATTTATCCTGAACCAGGCCATGACTTCTGAGCTGCCACTGTGTTCCAATGATAGACGCATCTCAGGGCTGAAGTCAAGGGGCTGCCAAGGACAGGAGATTGGAGGCAGGAGAAAGACACTGTGATTCCTTCCAGTAAATAACGTGGGGACGTGGGGTTGGGAAAGGGGGGTGCTTCAGGGAAGGAGGAGACCGGCTTCTCTTGTATCCACGCTTTCCTTTCCAGATGGCAATAAAATAAATCTCTTCCTCCGGAGACTGTAGCACCTCTCCAGGATGATCAATTTTCAAAGGTGAAACTGCAGCCCGGTGCTGATGGCTCATGCCTTAATCCCAGCCACGCAGGAGTCTGAGATCTGAGGATCATGGTTGGAAGCCAGCCCATGTAGGAAAGTCTGTGAGACTCTTGCCTCCAATTAGCCACCAAAAAGCCAGAAATGAAACTGTGGCTCAAGGTCTAGAGTGCTAGCCTCTGAGCCAAAGAAGCTCTGGGACAGAGCCTAGGCGCTGGTTCAAGCCCAGGTCCAACATAAAACCAAAACAACAAAAAAAGTGAAACCACACACACACACACACACACACACACCTGCTTTATCTAGAATGAATCAGACCTAGAAAGAAAATATCACTGACTGAGAAAGTATTTTTAGTTTCCCTGGTTCACCAACTGAGTCTCTGCTGAACCTCCAGGTCTATGCAGGGCACCCGGATGTAAGCCCACACATGATTAGTGTGAAGCAGTCCAGCAATGTGTTTAAACCCATTTTAAAAGAGAAATTGGACCATAACATCGTCTCCTCCTTACTACTTTCCCATACCTTCTCATAGCATTGCGAATAAAATCCCAACTTCTCCCCATGGCTATAGGCCCTCAAGACGCCATCTTGCTGTGTTTACCTTTCTTCTTCAGCTTGTCACCTGCCCAGCTTGCCTACTGGGATTTAACCTCACTCTACTTCTTTCTGTTCTTTTCATCTTCTGAGGTGGCCTCAGCCTCAGGACCTTTGCATATACTACCTCCCTCACCTAGCACACACTTCTCCCAGATCTGCTGGCTGGCTTTTTTCTCCTCAAAGATGCCTTCTCTGACTCACACTACCTAGAATAGTCCACCACATTCCCCTCCTACCCCATCCCTTGCTAGTTCATATCCTAGTTTATTGTATCATAGTATTTACAGCTATCAGCATTTTTCTCTTTGCTCACTGGCTATCTCTACACAGCTACACTCCGACCTCTGGGAGAGCAAATCCCCATCTCAGCAGATCCCCTACACCCCACACAGGATTTGAACCCTTGAACAAACACCTGCAGGATAGAGGTAGGCTGGCAGTCAGAGTCACTGGCGAGCACCCAGCACAGAGAAGAGAAGTACCAGGAGGTCTTCTCGCTTTGGACCTGCCCGCCCAACACACCAGGACCCACTCTTTGTTCATGGCCCCACAATACCATGCACGTACCCCAAATCTGAAGAAGGGGCTAGAACCAAGGAGCTACACTGTGCCATTTGTGATAGCATCTGCTCCTTTCCCGGCCTGCTATCCTCTCTCTACGCCAGCAGTGCCAGAAGAAAGGCTTCTCCAGTGGAGAGAGCCTCTACTTCCCCCCACAACAAGGCTCTGTCCGTGGCTCCTTTCGAAGAGGGTTGATCCTTGTGCCTTGGGTGGTGCCAGGGGCAGTGGCAGGCTGGGCCTGGGAAGCAGCTTGACAGAAAATCAATGGGACCTGGAAGGTCATCTGGAGGGCATTGTTGCGCATCAGGCCCCTGCTGGGATGGGATTTGTGGTCCTGACCTCGCTCAGGGGCCTCTGCCCTCCTGTCAGAGTTGGTTAAAATCAGCTGTGGAAGCAACGCCCTGCACCCCCATCCCCACCCCACCCCCGCAGTGACCTCCATGCCACATTCCAAGGATACCCAGCCAAGCAGAGAAGCATAACACCTCCTTGAACCTGCTACCAGGTCGAGCGAGGGGCACCCCAATTTCTTTTAGCCAGACGCAAGGAAAACTGCCCCCTGCCTGTCAGTTTTTGAGACATATGTGTGTAAACATCAAACACTGCCAGGGAACTGGGCTGAATTTAAACTCTGACTGTCCTGTCCTTTCTGTTTCACCCAAGTTCCTGTGAGTCCTTCCTGTCACCTTTTGCTGCCACCATCTCCTTTCTCAGTTTTCCATCTCATCATGTCACTTCAACAGCTAGGCATGGTGGTATATGCCTATAATCCCAGCACTCAGGAGGTTGAGGCAAGCGGGTCATCAGTTTGAGGCCAGCCTGGGCTTTTAGTGAAATTGTCTCAGAGAAGAGAAGAGAAGAGAAGAGAAGAGAAGAGAAGAGAAGAGAAGAGAAGAGAAGAGAAGAGAAGAGAAGAGAAGAGAAGAGAAGAGAAGAAAGATATAGAAGGTGGGGGGAGGAGGGGAAGGGATGGGAAGGGTAAACAAAGGAGGAGGCTACAATGCTTGATAAGAAATGTACTCATTATCTTGCCCATGTAATTGTAACCCCTCTGTACAGTATTTTCACAATTAAAAAAAAAAAGAAAAAAAATTTGGAATGGCCAAACTGCAGTCCACTGTGACACTCTGGGCCAAAAGGTAAAAATAAACAGTATTAGTACATAGCTGAAAAAAAAGAAAGAAAGATATAGAAGGTGCTGGTGGTTCACACCTATAATCTTAGCTATTCAAGAGGCTTAGCTATGAAGCCAGCCAATGCAGGAAAGTCTGTGAGACTCTTATCTCCAATTAGTCACCAAAAAGCCTAAGCAGAGCTATGGCTCAAGTGACAGAGCACCAGCATTGAGCAAAAAATCCCTCCAGGATAGAGCTTGGCCCAGTACCAACACACACACACACACACACACACACACACACACACACACACACACACACACACACACACGCAGAGTCATTGAACAAACAAAGCACTCCTGTTTTAAATATTAAATGTTGAATGTTAAAGCATTCAGCCCCAGTTCCCAATCCAAAAGCTGAAAATTAGTCTGGCATAAAAATGAGGGCAAGACATCCAAACGTGGTTTTAGGACCGCAAGATGGTGGCAGGGATAATGGCATAGCACTTGCTCTGTATTAGTTCACACATTATCTCATTTTATCCCCATCGCTTGTCCTGTTACCCTCTACTAATTATGCAGCCTTGGAAGCGGAGGCGCGTAAGAGAGAGTTGTAGGTGATTTGCCAAGGAGTTCACATGGCAGTGTTCAGGGCTAAGTCTGAGCAATAATAACTTTGATCACATATCTTTGTTTGAAGACACTCAGCTTCTCTCTATGAACACTACAAATTTGCTAAATAATCGTAGCGATTTTGCTTCTTTGGGCCTCAATTTCCCTAAACTGCCAAATAGTAAACCTTCCCATCACAAGCCACACCTCAACAACAATGTTGAAAAAAGTCACCATCAGAGAGCTTCAGAGGTGTTTAGAATCATCCTAAATACAAGCAAGGGATGCTGGGCTGCAGAGGAAGGGGGAGAGGGGGGAAGGGACCCTGTGGTTCTGAACACAGAAGAAAGAGGAAAGAAATCTCAGATGATTGTGAAACAAAGAGGTCAACTGAAACATCCCAGCAGGCTAGAGGTCACCTGATTCTGTTGCAAGAAAAGCAACTACCAGAAAGGTGACATGATCTGCCCCAGGTACACAGAAACCCAGCTGACTTGAGATCCTCAGTTCAGACTCCTGTAGGGCTTCCTCACCCACCACCAATGTGTGTAAATAAAGTTTTATTGAAAGATAGCCCCGCCCATCATTTACATACGGGCAGTTGCTACTTAGGGCTACAATGGTATAATAGAGTACCATAGTTTCCCCAAATCCTTGCTGTTCCTTTCCAGTCAGTACTACAAAAATGGTCAGTGAGCCAGGTGGTGTGGCTCAGGCCTATACTCCTAGCTACTCAGGAGGCTGAGATCTGAAGATTGCAGTTCAAAACCAGCCCAGCAGGAAAGTCCCTGATACTATTATCGCTGATTCACCAGCTAAAAGCTGCAAGTGGAGCTGTGGTTCAAGTAGCAGAGTGCTAGTCTTGAGCCACACAACTCTAGAGACAGCACCCAGGACTCAGGACCCGCATGCACGCACTCACACATCAATGAAATATTTAAATTTCACACCATTCTGAGGAATGTGGTAAGTTTTCATGCTGTCCTTCCTGGTCAGCTCTGAGATGTACCCATTCCTTTGTCTGGCATACCCCCTCCCCACACTACCCCTTCCATGCCACCTGCCCGTAACGCCACAGCCATTCCCATTATCACATCCACCGTCACAGTAGCAGTACATTATCATAATTGTTCTCAGTTATTGCATTGAGATTCGTCTGATTGATAAAGAAAACCGTATATACAGTATTCAGTACTAGCCACAGTTTTAGGTAACCATGGAGGTCTTAGAATGGAACCTTCTGGAATACGGGTGAGAGGGGTCAGGGCCTAACATCCTTACATCTGGACTTTTATTGGGAAAGTTTTCTAGTTGGGCATGGTGGTAGATGCTATCACCTCAGCTCTCAGGAGGCTGAGGCAGGAGGACGGTGAAGTTGAGGCCAGCCTTAGCTACATGATGAGATAACAAACAAACCGGAACACTTCGCTGGCTCCTGCTATCTCGCATAATCCTTGACTAGCGCAAACACTCTACCTTTGCAATGGAAGGAAATAGAACAGGAGGCCTGAGAGTCATACAGCTCAAGTAGATAGTTTTATAATTATCTCAGCTTGCTTCAACTTAATAAAAACCCATAAATACAGCTAATAATCAGGAAAACAAGCACTCGCTCACCCTGCCTATTTAATAATTATTGTTAACTACAGCAAGCCAAACTCATCGCTGAAAATTAAATTTCCTTTTTCTAGGCTCCCTGGAAAACCCTTCATCATTTAGTAACTGCTATTGGCCAGTGAGGGAGAGGAGGCTTCTCAGGGTGGCCGGGCCCTAATTTCCTCATGCTGAGTTAAAGGCTGTCTCGGAGGGCTGGGCATTGCGTGTTGCCCTCCCACTGGGGTTTGCCCAAAAGCGTGTGCTGTGTGTCATAGGATGACCCAGGCCTTCCTTGCCCCCCATGCTCCTCACTGGAGCGTCTCCCCAGTTCTGTAGCTCTAGCCTGGCCAGCTATCCTCCTTTGCAGAAGAAAGTGACTGGCAAAGGCAAGACTCTGCAGCCCCAGCCTGCTGCTGCCACTTCCTGTCACCAAGTATGTCCCTAAATGGCTTCCTGGTAAAATCTCTTAACCTCTCTACTCTACGCTCCCATCTGCTAGTGGAGAGAATTACCTTCAGGTATTCCACATGAGATGGAACTGGTGCAGCCCCCAACTGAAGGGCCAGGCAGGACAGTGGGCAGTGGCCAGGGGCCAGGCTAAGTCAGAGGAGCCCAGCAGCAGAAGCACAAAAGGCCAAGAGCCCAATATGTGTCAGGCTCGGCTGGGGCTGACAACTGTGAAGAAGAAGACTCCAGTGCTATGCAGGAATCCTGCAGCAGCGCCATTGTTTCTCCAACCCACCGCACCCCACACACACCAAAGCACCATGGCTTGACTGACAGATGGCAAGGTCATTCAATGCTAAAAGACTCAGGGTCCCAGTGAGGGGGCATACAGACATACCCACAGACATAGGTGGTAAGGGTGATAAGAGGCTTCTAAGGGAGACAGGCCCAGTTTGGTCAAGAGTCAGGGTGCAAGTGTGAATCCTGATGACGTGTGGAGGACAGGTCAAGACAAGCCACCTCTGATGGCCCTGCATCTCCATTTATCCCCACATAGACATAGCCCTGTGTCTTTTCATTTGTTTTGTGCCTGTCCTGGGGCTTGAACTCAAGGCCTGGGTTTTTCATCCCTAAGAATCTTTTTGTTCTCAAGGCTAGCACTCTACCAAGTTGAGTCACGGCTCCACTTCTGGCCTTTTGGTGCTGAATTGAAGAATCTCATGGACTTCCCTGCCCAGGCTAGGTTCAAACTATTATCCTCAGATCTCAGACTCCTGAGTTACCAAAGATTACAGTTGTGAGCCATCGGGTGCCTCCTTTCTGTCTCTTCTTATACCTGTGAGGCATAGATTGAAAGCAACTGACGTTTCAAGCCAACTTGGGTCAAAAAAAAAAAAGTTAACCATCTCAACCAATAAACTGGTGTTGTGGCACATGACTGTCATTGCAGCTATGAGGGAGACACAGGTAGGAGGATCTCAGTTCGAGGTCAGACCCAAGCAAACCCCAAGACCAATATGGGGAAGGGGCTAAAGCAAAAAAAGGGCTATGGTCATGGCCCAGCTGTAGAGCACCAGTTCAGCAAGCTGGAGATGCTGCCCAGAACTCAAACTCCAGTACCACCAAAATAAAAAAGAGAAAGAGATAAAGAAAAAAATAAACATATATGTATATGTATATGTATATGCATGTGTATGTGTATGTGTGTAGATAGAGATAGAGATACATGCCCATAGTAGGCCCACAGGCTTTGGAGAGAGAAGTCTATAATGAGAGGAATGTGGACTATGCTGAGCACCTGGCCTACATCTCCATCCCTGAGCCATGGTACAGACCCCACCTTCTGTTCGTGACCCTGACGGATACGCATGCGCGTGGTACACATTCATTCTGGGGAACAAGCAAAGGCCTTCCTCCCCACAGGGGCTGCCCCTCTACCTCCAAGCTTGCTGGAGCCCAGGAACAGCAGAGGGCCACACTAGGTGCTGGACCTCTGTCACCAGACAGGCAAGAGGCAAGCAAAAAGATAAGCAGAAAGCCCACGGGCTGCAGAGGGGGAGGAACAGGAAAGGCAGCGGATGGAGGAAGTAACAAAGAAGGGAGGAGGGGGAGGAGGCCCACAGACTGAAGTCAATATGGTGGGGGAGAGTGGCCTCCAGCACAGCCCCCGCGCCATCAATATCTCTTCGGAGGACAGGTTATCTAGGGAATTTATGCTCTCTAATAATTACCTTGCAGAGGGGCCCACTTATCTTACCCAAAGAATCTGCCAGTTGCCAGACACACCAGGTTCTAGTTAATTCCATCACTGCCTTCCATCTCTGCCTGTCTAACTCCCCAGCTCCTTTCCTCTGGCAGCCCCTGACCTCCACTCTGCACCTTCCTCTGACGTCTACTCTGTCTCTCTGCCCAGGGAAATGCTGAGGATGAGGGAAAAGGCAGCAACAACCTCTGGCAGGTTTATGGTCTCATAGGTGCTGGCCAAGGGATTGGGGAGAAGGGTCCCTTATCAGTAAGAGGTAATAGCCTTCCCGAAGTTAAGGCAGGTGCTGGGCAGATGAAGTCTGTGTCAAAGGCTTTATGGGAAGGGTATGCGGAGCTTTGGGGCTGTGTCAGAGGCTTTATGGGAAGGGTATGCGGAGCTTTGGGGCTGGAGGATTTGATGGTTTTTGTTGGGTCCTGACTGACCCATCTACAGCTGCTTTTGCAACAGGATACCACAGGGTCATCTTTTCTGTGTCCCAGGAATAGAACGGTGTTGTTTCTTTACAGTGACGGCAGGAGAGGGGTTATTCCCGGGGCTGATTGCCGAGGTCAAAGGCCAGAGGCCACGGTCACTTAGCACATGACCGGGTCAGAATTTGGACAGGTAGACTTATTTCACATTCTGGGCTCTTCACCACTGCACGCTGCCCCCACAGTTCATTTTGCTGAGAGGCTAGAACCATCCATGTTCTATCCATCCATCAGCATGCATCATCTTTTCTCTACAAGAATCACTTTTTATTAAAGCAATAGCAATTAACAGCCAACAGCGGACAGTGGGTGGACATGTACAGGTGCTCAGAGATTTCCACTTAGCCATCATTGGCTCCACACTCTGCAGCACCCCTTCATTCCCATGAACTCCAGCTTATTCCTTGCTCAGGGCCTTTGCATCTGCAGCAGCCTTTGAGCAGACACATTCTCTCTCTCTCTCTCTCTCTCTCTCTCTCTCTCTCTCTCTCTCTCTCTCTCTCTCTCTCTCTCTCTCTCTCTCTCTCTCTCTCTCTCTCTCTCTCTCTCTCTCTCCCCGTCTCTCTCATCTTCACAGGGTTAGCTGATCTGATCCTCACTCCACCTCCTCTACCTTCCCTGAGCCCCTGGCTTCAGCACTCCACTGGAGGGTAGAAAGCACTGTCCTTTTTGTTCCCATTTTTACAGATGAGGTCACACAGCTCACCCAAGACCACACAGAAACGGGACCAAAACCTCTCCCATTCCACCCCCTTCATTCCCCATCTGCACCCCCTTCATTCCACCTTCCCTTCCTCTGCCAGGATGCTCTCAGCAACAACTCCCTTCACCCATGTGTCCCCAGGAAGTCTCAGTCACAGTTCTCCCCTGGAAGCTGGCCTTCTTCGTCCCCCCCCCCACCCCTCACCCCCAGCTTCTCCATGCTGGCTCTCTCCCCCAGGCCCCTCTGAGTTTTCTTCTCTCTGTCTTCCTGCTCTGTCCTGTAAGGTCAGTCATTTCCTCTGCTCCAATGGCCTGGGTTAATGGCAGGTGCCAGCAGCAGATGAGAGAAGGTTCCAGAGAGATGGGAGTTTGGATTCTCAGCCTCCTCCTGGCTGGCTCAGGTGCACTGGCTGCATCAGCTTCTGCAGGTCCCAGCTGCTGGTCAGCCGGCTCTACACAGCCGGCTCTGCCATTCTGGGACCTCGCCACCCCTCCTTACAATCCCCCACCCTCCCACCCACACCCCGCCTCCCCCTTGGTCCTGCAGCATTCCACCATCCCCTGGTGCATCTCCCTGGTCACACCCTGCCCCAGTCCTCCCTGATATATGTCTCTGTTTACCCCCCCCCTTGAACCTGCTGCTCTCTGCTGGCATGCTCATCTCCCCCGCCCCCCAGTGACCGCCACTGCCCCTTCCCTGCCAGCTGCTCCCCGCAGTTGCCTCCTCCAGGCTCTTCCACACTGCCCGGGTTTGCTGTCTCCCTCCAACACCTATAAATAAATGTGGATTTGCTGGCTTCAGGGTTTTGCCCTGGTAGCTCTTGCTGTTTGCCAGGGCAGGGCTTGACGGGTCCCTTCTCCAACCCAAGGCAGTAAGCTGGGGAGGGGACTGCCCACCCACCCCGCCTGCCAGTAACTATGCCAGTAACTAGCTCGGGAGCAGAGGTGATGGGACCCAACGCAGGTCTGTCTGCCTTGCGCCTGTGTTGGGGGAAATCTCAGATGAAAGGCTGGGAGCTCAAAGACATTAGAAACCCTAGTGCATTGGCTGAGCAATCACCATCTGGTAGGTTCTGTCTTAGACTGCCATTTGCATCCATTCACTGTAATATTAACAAGCAAGGAAACAGGCTCTGAGAGGTGAAGGAATTTAAACAAAGCCACAAAGCTCAGACATGGCCTGCCACCCGCCAGCAGGAGGTCGGGAAGAGCCACATGATACTTAGGAAAAATGAGTTCCAAGGGCTCCATGAGGCCTAGAGAGTCACCCTGAGAAGGGGCCTGGCATTGTCCGGCCTGGTGAAGAGCTGAGCAGCTGACAACCCTCACTGCCCCTTCCTGCAGAGCCAGCAGAGCCAAGGATCTGCCCTTGAGCACATACCAACGGCACAGCCCCCTCCGCATTATGCGGGAGACGGTCACAAGGAAACTGAGGGGGAGACTGGGGAAAAGGATGGCTTCCTGCAGCTGGACCTGGCACTGGCCTAGGTCTCCCCAAGTTCCCCCTGCGACCAAAAATCCCCTTCTCAGCCAGCCCCTTCAAGAGCCTAAGGCAGCCAGCCAGCAGCTGGTGGCTCACGACTTTAATCCTAGCTACTCAGGAGGCTAAGATCTGATTGTGGTTCGAAGCCAGCGTGAGCAGGAAAGTCTGTAAGACTTTTATCTCCAGTAATCTACTTGGAAAAAGCTGGAACCGTGCTGTAGCTCAAGTGGTAGATTGCTACCTTGAGCACAAAGAGGCTCGGGGATAGCCCCCAGGCCCTGAGTTCAAGCCTCAGGACCAGCCTCCCCGCCCCCCCCCCCCATAAAGGCTTTTATTTCTAGTGCTAAGAGCTGTCTTTGGCTAGGCACAAGTGGCTCACACCTGTAATGTTAGCTACCAAGGAGGCTGAGATCTGAGGATCACAGTTCAAAGCCAGCCCAGGCAGGAAAGTCTGTGAGACTCTTATCTCGAACCACCAGAAAACCAGAAGTGGTGCTGTGACTCGAGTGGTAGAGCGCTCGCCTTGAGCTGAAGAGCTGAGGGACAGCACCCAGGCCCAGAGTTCAAGCCCCACAACTGGCCAAAAAAAAAAAAAAAAAAGCTGTCTTTGGAGGCACTTGTGAGCCTGTGTACACACACACACACACACACACACACACACACACACACTGTGCTGCTCTCTCTCTCTCTCACACACACACACACACACACACACACACACACACACACACACACACACACACACTGTGCTGCTACCACACAGCCCCAAAATAGCCCATGCTTATGTCCTGGATCTCCTGGGCTCCTAGAGAACCAGCTCAGCACAGCCTTGACCTTGATCCACATGACTGCTGGCTCCTCTCCTTCCCCAGGGTAACCAAGTGCTCTGAGGGCCCCACAGCGCGATCTCTGTCCCTACAGACTGTCTGCTTGGATGTCCTGACTGAACAAGGCCACATTAGCAGGCTATTTCTGGTGACTCCAGGTATAACAGCCTGCTGTGCATCCTCTAGCCCCGTTAACTTTATACTCAGTCTCACTCCACCACACTGGACAGACCGAGAGGGGAAATAATCCACAACTGAGAATGTGCTTCATATTAAAATCTCCGAAGTCCTGCAGAGACAGAACTGGGTATCAACGGAGAAGTTCTGCGCTGGAAGGATCTGGACACTCTTACAGTAACCAAATACACCCCCTCCCTTTAAAAGTTTAATCCCTTCTCCAAATATAGGGCGGCAAGCATGATTAGACCCAATTAATTTACAGCGAAACCCAGAACAAAAGAAGGAAAATCAATAGGACTGTCCTGCTCTGAGCATGGCTGCAAATGAAGTCATAACTTGAGGGTGATTTGGGGAGGAAGGAAACACAAAGTGTCACTTGGAAAACATAAAGCCATTTAATAAGACAGCTTTGTCCCATACGTACCAGCTATGTGAAGATCACCGGAGCTGACAAAACACTCCTGGGGACAGAGGGACAAAAAAAGGAAAGAAACAGCCAAGGCCACTTGCTCCCTATTCATCAAATGGCACCAGGCTTGGTGACGTCATCTTTCTTGCAGAAGAGAGACATCAAGAAAAGCAAGAGGTTGGGATATCCACACCAGCCACTAGTGGACTAAGGACACATAAGTTCAAGGTCCGCAAAGGCCAGAGGAGCTCCTTCTGCACATGTGTGTGTGTGTGCATGCGCATGTGTGTGTATATGTGACAGAGAGAGAAACAGACAGAGACAGAGACAGAGAAAGAGAGAGAGAATATTCAGGGGCTTAAACTCAGCGCCTAACCATTGTCCCTGAGCTTTTTTGCTCATGACTAGGATTCTATCACTTGAGCCACAATTTCCACTTCATGCTTTTCAGTGGTTAATTGGAGATAAGTCTCCCCAGGACTGGCTTCAAACTGCAATCCTCATCTCACAGCCTTTGAGTAGCTAGGATTACAGGCATAAACCACCAGCACTCAAGCCATGCTAATTTTATCTCCATCCTTACCCATCTCTATTTCCTATCCCAGAAGGAAGGAAGAAATGAACAAGCCTGTATCCAGCACATATCCTAAATCACCTCAAATCCAAAGGTGGGGGGGGGAGAGACACCTGGAGGGAGGGGCACACTGCAAGGTTACCAGCCTACCCTCCATGCCTGACTCCTGAGACCTGCAGATCAATGGAAAAGAGGCTGCTGACAAGTTCAACAAGAATCAAGTTGGACCTGCACGTGAGTCCCACTGGTAGGACAGGAATGAGGTGACACAGACAGTACAAAACAATCTTTGCACCTCCTTAATATCCATCTAGGTTCCCTAGAGCTCCTCTTGTTGCTCCTCTATGTGGGTTTATACTGCTCATCCATCCACCTGAAGAGGACACACCACTGGCCCCACATGGGAGAATGTATGACACCTCCATGAAGAGCTGCGCACTGGTATCAAAAAGCCAGCTTTGAGTTCTGACTTGTTGTCTGACCTTTCCACCTCTCTGTGTCTCAGTCTCCTCATCTATAAAATGGGGATGATTAGAGACACCACCACCCTCTACACACACAACTCCCAGGCTCACTGACAAGAAACCATGCAATGATCTCACTGTGGGTGCTCAGCAAATACTAGTTATTGTTACTATGCTGTGGGGCCTGCCTTCCACTCAGTGCTATCATGCGTGGCAGAACAGCAGCTCAAGAGCTGTCAGCTCCAAGGACCTCTCTGTCCACACAGATGAGCAGCAGCAGAATGTAGTAATAAATACAGACCACAGCATTGGATTCCGCCCCCTACCAGCTGGCCAATCAGCTGTCTAGCCAGTAGGAGTCAGAGGTGGCCTCAGGTACGTGATGATTCCATACAAAACCCTCCTGGGCAGCATCACCCTGACTTACAGTGCAGATCCTCCCAGGAGGGGTAAAGGATTCATCATCTTCATTTAAAGAGCACTAGATTACACAGGGGGGAAAGGGAGCCTTTGCAAGTTGATAATGAGGGATAATGAGGGGCATGAAATGCTGGGGATTGAACTCAGGGCCTAAGGATTGTCCTCTAGCTTTTTCTGTACAAGGCTGGCATTCTACTATTTGAATCACAACTCCACCTTTGGCTTTTTGCTGGTTAATTAGAGTAAGAGTCTCATGCTGACTTCAAGCCATAATCCTGGGATCTCAGCCTTCTGAGTTGCCAGGATTATAGGCATAAGTCATCAAAGCCCAAGTTATCATGAGTGTTTTTTATTCCAGCATTGAAACATTTCCAGAGATAGATAGACAGACAGATACATATTTATGTGGCTGGGAAGGTGGCTCAGTGGTAGAGTGTTTGCCTTGCATGCATGAGGCCCTTGCATGCATGAGGCCCTGGGTTCAATTCTTTAGCACCACATAAGCAGAAAAAGTTGGAAGTGGTACTGTGGCTCAAGTGGTAAAGTGCTAGCCCTGAGCTGATGAGCTGAGGGACAGCCCCCAGGCCCAGAGTTCAGGCCCCATAACAAACAACAAAAAAAAAGATGCACTTGAGTATTACAATTTGGTGTTTTTCTAATACATATTTATTTATGATAACTTGAATCTCAGATCTTCTGCTAATTACTCTGATGACTTCAAGAAGTGAATTGAAACCTGAACATCATCTTTTTTCTCCTGTGAAAGTGAGCCAGGAGAATTTGCCAGATTATAATCTGAGAGCCAGGTGCTGGTGGCTCACACCCATAATCCTAGCTACTTAGGAGGCTGAGATCTGAGAATCAAAGTTCAAAACCAGCCTAAGCAAGAACATCTTTGACTCTCTATCTCCAATGAACCAGCAAAAAAGACAGAAGTGGTGGCATGGCTCATGTAGTAGAATACCAACCGTGAACAAAAAAGCCAAACAAGAGCTAGGGCCTTGAGTTCAAGCCTCAGCACCAGTACAAAAAGAAAGAAAGAAAAAAAAACCTAAACACTTTACACTATGAGAGTATAGACTAAAATATGGGCAGATTTAGAGAAAAGGAAATACACAGGTATAGAGAAACAAGGCCTCATACATAGACAGGAAGCTAACTACTAGCCTCCTACACTCACTCACCAACTTGCTTTGGCCAACAGAATAGAGCGGAGGTCAGGTTATACCAGTCCCATACCCAGGCCTCAAGTTGCCTTGCAGCTTGCTCTGGAACCCTGGTGGGTTGCCTGGCCTGTCTGTAAGCATGGACCAGTCCTCAGCAGAAGGAGCAGAGACATGAGCCAGAGGCAAGCTATCCCAGCTGAAGCCATTCTAGACTAGCCAGCCCACAACCTGTCCAGCAGCTGCCTGAAGACATAGCCAAGACCAGAAAAACCACCTCAATGAGCCCATCCCAGTCACCAGCCCACAGAACAGTAAGCAAAATAAATAGGTACTCTCTGAAACCATCACACTCATTTTAGACGCTCTCAGTAAGCAGCTAGACTGTAACAAATACAGGTAGAAACCAATGTCCCTTTCATGTGTGTATCCTTAATAGCCAATAAAAGAGCTCGCATATAACCATTACACAATAAATGTTTCATGAATGAAGTATGGAATCAATAAAACTGTGAATTAATGAACAGTCTATGCTAGAAAGCTGAAATTAGGTAAGATTGGGCAATGCTATTGAGATACTTGGGTTGAAGCAGTATTTTTAGATTAGGTAACCAGATGCCTAATTTAAAAATACATTTTCTTTGTTCTTCCTAGTCAACATTCTTCTTTACCCAATTTCATTAAATGAAAAAGTTGCTCATGAAATTATAATGGAAGGTACTGTGATTAAACCTAGACTAGGAGAGAGCAAGGGAAGGAGAGACATTGTCCCAAAAAAAAAAAAAAAAAAAAAGCACTCGGGGCTGGGAAGGTGGCTCAGTGGCAGAGCGCTTGCCTTGCATGCCTGAGGCCCTGGGTTCGATTCCTCAGCACCATATAAGCAAAAAGAAAAAAAGCCGGAAGTGGCACTGTGGCTCAAGTGGTAGAGCGCTAGCCTTGAGCTGAAGAGCTGAGGGACAGCGCCCAGGCCCAGAGTTCAGGCCCCACGACTGGACCCCCCCCCCAAAAAAAAAGCACTCATGACCTGATTTATGCAACTGTAACCCCTCTGAACATCACTTCTATAAAAACAGCTTTTAAAATTTTAAAAAAAAAAAAAAACTAGAGTAGGAACTTAGAGTTCTGGGTTCTAGAGGCAACTCTCCAAATACTTGAGGTATCGTGCTATTCTCTTAAGCAGTATTTCTTTATATGCAAACTAGATATTAAAAGAAAATTACCACTGGGCACTGGTATCTCATGCTTGTAATCCCAACTACTCAGGAGATTGAAATCTGAGGATCATGGTTCAAAGCCAGCCTGAACAGGAAAGTCTGTGAGATTCTTATCTCCAATTAACCACCAAAAAGCCAGAAGTGGAGCGGTAGCTCAAGTGGTAGAGTGCTAGCCTTAAACAAAAAGTGCAAGGATAGTGCCCAGGCCCTGCTGCCCAATGACTGGCAATACACACACACACACACACACACACACACACACACACACACACACACACACACACGTACACACACATACTCTACCAGCTAGGCACCAATGACTCATGCCTAAAATCCTAGCTACTCAGGAGGCTGAGATCTGAAAATCTTGATCAGAAGCCAGCCTAAGCAAACAAATCTGAGAGATTCTTATCATCAACCAGCAAAAAGCCAGAAGTGAAGGTGTGACTCAAGTAGTAAAGAACTAACATTGAGCAGGAAAAAAAAACCAAGTCAGAGCACAAGGGCCTGAGTTCAAGCCCCAGTACTGGCACCAAAAAAGTTTAAAATAAAATAAGAACCTCAGGTTACTGTATTCAAGCGACCAGTTGATACTAATGGTATGATTTGGGCCTTCAGCATCATGGGGGATGGCTCATTAGGTACTGCTCACCCCAGTCTCACCTTTGTGTCTGGTGATCAGCATGCCATGGACAGCAGCCTTGCTCTCTTCCATCTCCGGCATCTACCTAGGGCTGGGCAGCTGCCACAGAAATGAAAAGTCTACAGAAGATGCTAGTGGGCAATGTGTCAAGGCCTAGACTTGGATTACCTGCAGGAGAACAGCCACACAGGCATTCAGGCATCCAACCAGTAGACAAGGACATGAGAAGCCCAAGGCAGATGGTAAGAGTCCTTGGGCAGCTCAAAGAACTAAGGAAAAGACGAAACACAATGGCAACAGAGACTAGAGTCAGCACTGGGATGTAACCAGTCCTCAACTACCTGGCTGAGGGCCAGGGAAGTAACTAGTGCTCTGCACAGAACCACCTCAGTAAACTCCTATTTGTTGAGAATTTTTCTGCTCACCATTTTGCAAGTTCTTTAGAAAACTGAATAGCATGCATTCCAGTCTGAACCGTATCCCTCCTTTTATGATCTCCGTGAGGCATCTTCCAACCCTGAGCAGGAAGCCAGACTCCATCAATGAAATAACCAATGCAGCCAGGGGCTGGTGGCTTACTCCTGTAATTACTCCTAGCTACTCAGGAGACTGAGATCTAAGGATCAAAGCTCAAAGCCAGCCTGAGGAAGACAAATCCAAGACTCTTATCTCCAGCTAACCATCAAAAAGGCAGACAGAAGTGGAGCTTTAGCCTTGAGTGAAAAAGCTAAGCAAGAGCACAAGGTTCTGAGTTCAAACCTCGGTACCACTGGGGGGATGGGAGTGGAGTACAACCACCCTCAGTATCCACAGAGTGTTTTCAGGACTACCATCTTTGGATACCAAAATGAAAAGATGTTCAAATCCCTTGTGTAAAATGGCACAGCGTTAGTGATGAACCCGCACACCCTATAGCATCGATAGAGCTCTTAGAATAGTTCCTACAATACGAATGCTACACAAATAGTTGTTACTCCATATTGTGTAGAGAGAAAAGGTCTTTCCATCCTCATTGTAGATGCTATTGCTTTTTCAGAATAGATTCAACTCACAGATGGTTGTAACCAGGGATGTGGAACCCATGGATACAGAGGGCTGACCATGCCAGCTTCCCGGACGATTCTTCTTCGTGCCTGATATCACCCCTGTGAGACAGTGGCTGACGGGGGAATCTGTCTCAGGGCTCAAAGCTCAGTCTCTGTCTCCGAGGGTAACACAAACACAAGGTGAGTGGTGGGAAGGAAATTCCTGCTGAGCAGCAAAGAGAACAAATGGCAGCCTGTGAGTGTGGGCGCACAAATGCCAAGCAAGGGACAGCTGGGTGTGCAGGGCTGTCACCAGCCCTAGGACACCCCAGAACAGATGGGACTCATGGTCTGTCTTCAATCTCCATCAGAGAGAGGAAATAAAACCCCTGAGGACGGAATCAAAGGAAATCTGGAGCTAGGAGACCCTGGTTCAAGTCTTAACACTGTTGCTTTAGGGTCTTGAAGCAAGCTCTCCATTAAGTTTTCTGGACTTGAGTTTCATCATCTATAAAGGAAGACCTTTTCCAGCTCATAAGTTCTGTGTCTAATTGTCAGAACAGCTGATTTCCAGGGCTGGGCCCAGCACTCCTACCCTGTACTTTTTGAGTCACGTAGCTACTAATACTCAGAATTAGCTCCGGGGAGTGGGAGCAGAGATGGTGAACCCTCATCCTCTCGTGTCAGTGCACCACCACAAGTGCCCCCAGGCCTGGCACATGCCCTGGCTCTCCCTGAGTTCATGGATTTTTCTGCCCTAGGTATTTGTTTGCATGTCCCAGGAGGAAAGAATTTGCATTCTTTTAAAAACATATACAAAGGGAATGCACCGGTTTATTTTACAGGATGTATTTTCAGACCTAGACTGGGTAGGAAGCAAAGCTGACGTCCATTCTTTCCCCTTGGCTGAGTGAATGCCATTCTCCCATGGTGTTTTCTCCAAAGAGCACAAATGGCAGAGACCTTTGCTCTTTCCGCTGCTAGCCCATCTCCATGTGCTGCCTTGACCATGGGGAATTCTTCAACCATCCATCATGACCAGCACGCTCCAGGCTTCATCCTGTGTCAGGCCTCGGGGGATGAAGAACCTGGACCCCACTACCCACTTCACCACCCACGCTGCCACTGAGGTTGACAAATTAGAAGCCCCAGTTGAATGTTAGAGCTAGACAAAGAACAAACCTTTTTCTTTCTTTCAGTTAGAACCTTCACTTTCCCAGGCAGCAAAAGAGATAAGCCCCTCACAAGAATAGAAAAGTCCTTCCCTCCTTTCAACATGTGTTCTTTGTATATCACCCCCCACCTGACTTCCAGGACGCCAGTCACTGCTTCCCTATCTTCCCCATTTACCAACACCAAACATAATAATCATAACAATTCCAAGTATGATGACCATTTCCACCCCAGTGCAGGAGAGTCTGGAGAAACTGGGGAAAGGGGGTAAATTGGACAGGTATTATCTTAAAAAAAAAAAAAAAAAAAAAAAAACTTCCAAGCAAGATCTCAGTCTAAAAGATCACATCTTTGGGGGGAAAAAAGTACAGAAGAAAAGAAAAGGCATGGTGATAAGCCAAGAAGAACCAATTATAATTTCTAACTATAAACAACAAGCCTAGCCAGGCACCAGTGACTGGAATCCTAGCTATTCAGCGGTCTGAGATCTGAGGATCATGGTTCAAAGCCAACCCAGGAAGAAAAATCTGTGAGCCTTTTCTCTCCTATTAACTTTTCTCTCTCTCAAAAAAAAAAAATGGAGCACAAAAGCTTAGGGACAGTACCCAGGTCCTGAGTTCAAGCCCCAAGACACACACACAAACACAAACACACACACACACACACACACACACACACACACACACACACACACACACACACACACAAAGCCTGGCATATTTCCTGGTATACCATATGGACACAAAAAGCTAATACCTGTGAACCTTCGACCTACCAGATTAAGACAATGAAAGAATAACATCCATAGGGGCAGGAATGGTACCTTCCCCTGCCCATCATTACAGATACAACTCCTAATGAGTGAGTGGTAAGTGAATGAATGAATTTGTAGTTCATCTAATATGTCCCACAGAGTATCACGAACTCTGCAGTGCAGAGGACTCTAAACAACTCAGATGAGAAACACAAAAATGTCCAGTGAAAGGGGTTGACCTTGATGACCTCTAAGGTCATCTGCAACACATGAGCCCTTGAGCCTGTCATACCAGGCAAATAACTTCACTGAAAGAATTTTAAGCACTTCCTTCAACACCCTAGCTCCTCCATCTAAAGTCAGAGCCATCATGCCCATCCTTCAGTGATAAGCCCAGAAGGGAAGGGGTTCAGACAAGCCAAGAACAGAAATGAGTGGGTAGGGAACCAAATGGATAAAGAAAAGTAATTCAAGAGGTAGCATGGCTGTCCAGGATATACACACCACACAAACACAGACAAAGGCTCCCCGTTTCAGATCCTCTGTGCACCCACCCCCAGCCCTTCCTATCATTCTATGACAGTGTGTCTTTGTGGACACGAACAATAGACACATTATGCCAACCCCTTATTGCCCTAGGAGAAGTGATAGCAGAAATCGAAGCATTAGGGACTATCAGCAAACTGGAGACCATCCCATAAGAAACAAACAACAACAAAAACAAGAAGCCACAAAAACCTCTAAATAAAGGCTGAAAGGTGCCCATGCTAGTCTCCTCTCCCATTTATCAGTGGGGGGGATGTCTTGCTTTGCACGTGATTATTAAAGCACAAGGCCTTCTTTCATTGAAACTGTTTTGAGTACTGGGGGGAGGGGTTGGAAGGGTGCATCTATTTTCCAATAAGGAGACAGAAAGTAAAAGTAGTTGGCAGGAAGAAATGCCAAGACTTGGGGGTAGCACAGAGGGGAACCCTCAAAGGTGGCTGAGTCTGATTCTACTGAGCAAATCTATCCCACAGATAAAGAAATTCTTTTTTGCCACTCCAGTAAACCCAGTGTCCATGGATTTTGGTATGAACTATGTAGCACTCTGGGTAGGTGGTGTCACAGAAAAGACAGTGACCAGAAATCAAAACACCTGCTCATTGTCGGTGACTCAGGCCTGTAATCCTAGCTACTCAAGAGGCTGAGATCTATCTGCACATCACAGTTTGAAGCCAGCCCAGGCAGGAAAGCCTGTGAGATTCTTCATGCCATTTAACCAGAAAAAAGCCAGAAGTGAAGCTATGGCTCAAAAGGTAGAGCCGCAGCCTTGAGCAAAAAAGCCAAATGCGTTCAAGCCCTAACCCTGGCATCAAAATAAAATCAAATCAGACTATCTTAGTTCTCCGATCACTGCTACTAGCCAGCTACCATGGAGTCTGCAAACAACAAGGTAGCAGCCTCTTTTCTCCAGCCTCAAGCTCCTCAGAGGCAAAATGAGTGTCCTACCCTCCCTGAAGAGAGGCACACTTCTGAATTCCAGGCACTACCCTAGCCTGCTGCTCCTGAGTCTGAACTGAAGGCCACACTCCCAGGAAGTGTGGAGGAACAGCAGCACACGCCAGGCCCACGCTGGGGCCATCTTCACAGGGCCTCGCAATGGCAAGGGTGTGAAAACAGGATAGGGTTTTCCAGCATGTCTCCTCTTGCCCTACAGTCCCATGGTTTCTACCTCTTCTAGAAGCTGGGCGGGGCCTCTTCCTGCCCAGGCCAAGATTGGCCTCCTTTCTTCTCCCATCTTCCAGTCACACAAGGAAGTCACCACAGGGGACAGTCCCTTTAAGTCATAGGACTTAGGGACCTAAGGACCATCCAAACTCTCTCTTTATATCTATTCCTCAAACATATGATCCTCTCATCTGCCATACCCCTTAGCTCTTAACAACCCCACCCAGAAACTACTGGTGTTGGGTTACTCATGTCTGTCTTTGCCACATCCCGGTAGTTATGCTGCTCAACCAAACCTGGCCAGTCTTGGCCACATACACTTTTAGCTTCTGTGAGCCCTGACGTTACACATGCATTTACTTCCCTCCAGGAAAGTCCCCTGAGCAGGGCTGACCGGTGGGAATTAGGCAATAAACAAGCCCCAGTCCCTAGCACCCCTCAGTTCTGTGGCTCCAACTCTCTCTTGCTCACCTTATGTGGGCAAAGTGTTTGAAAAGACTCAGCACCCCTCCATGCACAATACCTCTAGTAATAACAAAACTTGGCTCTGCATCTGCTGGGAAAACACAGCATTGCAACTACTTGTTTTCAGTGGGGAAGATGACAGCCTATTCTTGAAACTAACACCACTCTGAGAGCATGGCGGACCTCCAATGGAAGTGAAGCCAAATGACACCTAAACTTTGTGTCATCTACACACACACACACACACACACACACACACACACACACGCACGCACACACACACACACACACACGCACACACACACACACATTTGAGTTCTTAGGCATGGAATAAATACTCTGATCTCTTTCTAGTCTCTATTTTAGTCCTTATTTTCATCTCCATCTAGTGCTTGAATAGTTGTTGAAATGCAGCAAGATCAGGGCATCATTTCAATTGTAATCAGCCATCTCTCCGCCCCTCTGCTATCCCCCCTCCCCACCTGCGGAATGCTGTGCCCAGGTTCCTGTCCCCAAGGATGTGAGAAGGGCTGGCCTACCTGCAGGGTTGAAGAGGTAAGTTTGATCTGAGTGGACATTTCAGGAGCCACCATGAGCTTACACTAAAATATTCAAGCAGGCCCACACGTCGCACATTCATAGGCTTAGGAACAACCCTTTCACCTATTCAGGATGGAATCTAAGCTCACTCAGGTCACTTGGTCATGCTAGAATTACCTCGCTGGATGCCTTTGGGCAAACCCCTTCAGATCCTTGTTTCCATCTTCCCATCCATAAAATAAAGAGTGAATACATGTCTCTTAGGATGGCTGTGAAAAGATCACCAGTGGACACTAGTGAACATGCCTAGTACTGTGTTTGATGTTTCACAAGGCTTGATTACAATTATGATCATTATGACTGACAGGTTGAAAGGGGTGTGTTATATTGACTAACTCCAGATACTCTGACTGCCCCTCTGGAGAGGAGTGAGAGGGTGACTAACACTAGAAAACAAGCAACTAAGCGTTCTGCTTTTATAAAAAAAAAAAAAAAAAAAAAAACTCAGTAATGTGAGAAGCAAAAGCCTTACTGCTCAGGCTGAGGGTCACCTGCACTCTGACCTCAGTGATGGGAAAGATAAGCTCAGCCACGGGGTGAGGGCTATGTGGGCCAAGTGGGAGCAGGAGAGGGGTTAAAGGTCATGGAGAACCAGGAAAGGGGTGGATCAAAGACAAACTCTGCCTGGAGGAAGAAGCTCAGAAATGGAGTTAGAGCTAGGGTTGCAGGCAGCAGAAATGAGGTGACATTTAGGACTCTCTGAGAGCTGGTCCCATTCATCATTTTAATTTTTCTCCCACACTACCTCCCCACCCTCCCACCAGAGCTACAACATGGCCTGCTTTGTGAAGGAGTGGAGGGGGGGCAGACATCTGAGTATTTTTAAACAAACAACACATTTGGAGCTCAAATGGTGAAGGCACAATGCTGAGTGAATCCCTAGCAGTCCTTATTGCAAATCTGCAAGTGGGATTCACAAGGGAACCTGCCAGAAGGTTCTAGAAACCAACTCACAAAGCAGGATCCAAAATGCTTGGTGAACTGTATGCTCTCAGGACAGCAGGTTTCCAAGTCAAAATTTTAATAGTGTGTGAGAATCATTCACCATTTTACTCTTAAGATGAGACAGTGTTCAGAATGGCAGCCTGGAAATCCGAGCAAGTGTTTGCAGAATACTGCCTGACTGACAGGCTAAGAAAACAGTTTGCAGCCAGACACTGGTGGCTCCTGCCTGTAAACCCAGCTCCTCAAGAGGCTGAGAGCTGAGGATCATGATTCAAAGCCAGCTCAGGCAGGAAAGTCCCTGTGACTCTTATCTCCAATTAACCAGAAAACTGGAAGTAGAGCTGTGGCTCAAAGTGATGGAGCACAAGTCTTGAGCAAAATGGGCCCAGGGACAGTGCCCAGGCCCTGAGTTCAAGCCCCATGGCAAACACACACACACACACACACACACACACACACACACACACACACACACACACACACACACACACACACACAGAGCTTGCTACTTCTATCCATACCCACCAAGAACATGGACCAAATAAAAAGAGAGAGGAACAGAACCAAGGCTTATTTTTGTTTACAGGTGTGTAAGTAACCATTTTGCAGTTGATAACTAGGTCAACTATGGTCAAAAGGACTAGGTGTGTTTTTTTGGTTTTTTGTTTCTTCTGGGGGGAGAGGGTGGTTTGGAGCATGAGTTTGTGCTTTGTTTTGTTGGATGAGAAGGCTGCAGGAGAGTATGAAGGTTATGAAGGGAAATTTGGAGGACCACACAGCAAGAAAAGGGGACGTCACAGACTTTCCTGTGACTCTCAGTGGAGACCTTTGAGCTGGGGGTTTCACTCTGGAACATTCTCTCCTGGGCAATCACAGGGACATTTCAGAAAGTCATCACCCAAGACTCAGACCTGTCCCACCCTGCCCCACCTTCCCCTGGTTGCTGCCTGCCCTGCCTGTACCAGGCCAGGTCCCTCCCCTAAGACTTTAGGTAAATAGATGGAGGTAGGGCCCAGCCTGTATGGAGAGGGTAGGAAGTCTAGTGCAGGCCAGCAGACTACACAGGGGACCTCTGGCCTGGGGCACAGGCCCGATCACCTGCCCTCCACCAGAGCAACGTCCCAGGGCCATTCCACCAGGGAGCAAAAAGTGGGGGTAAATCACACATGCCTTCCACCCAGAACCCTGTGTGGCTAGTAGCAGGTTCTCAGCAGCCTGCAGAGAGGAGGGAGGGAGGTGACTCTGGGAATTGCCCATCCTTTCTGTAATGTGTCTCAGCCCTGGGTGTGTAACCAGCACTACTCCCTTGTGATCTAGGAGATTGGAGAAAAGATCCAGCAATGTGGAGTTTTGTGGAGTTTTCCAGGCAACTGTGATGCAAGTGGGCCACTGCCACCACCCCACCCCTCCCTCCCTTCCCCAACACGCCTTTCGGGTATACTGTGGACAGTGAGTAGAACTGAAGACTCTAGACTGGATTAAGTCTAGATTGAGCAGTGTCTATGTCCCTTGAAATGCTGCCCCATGAATGGAGGGAGGAAAGGTGAGCAAATACACTTATTATATTCAATGTGTGTTATGTAAAAACTGAACTCTATAACTTGAGGGTAAGAATGGGAACGGGAAAATGGTGGAGAATGACAGAAAGGAAGAGTGACATTGACCAGAACTATTGTTCTCATAAGTTGACTTATGGAATTACAACCTCTTTGTACTACTATATAACAACAACAACAACAACTTGAGCCACCTATCTGCACAATGAGCGTAAAGAAAGTGCCTGAGTGTTGGGGTAACTGAGAGAACTGAAGGAAAAAAAAGCATGGAAAGATTGAACTTGGTACCTGATCCATGGTAAGAACTCCATAGGTGTCCTCTGGTTATTCAGGGGTGACGATTCACCTTCTTCCATCCATCCCTGACTACACTCAAGCACATCATGGGAAAGGGGCAATGCAGCCTCAAATACAAAGGGCAGGGTGCCAGGGCACCTCCCTGCCATCCCACGCTCCCATGAATCATTCCAACTCAGAACATGCAGGTTGATGCACCAGCACCCAAGCCAGAGGGCAGTGTACACACATGCAGCCCCCCAAAAAAGTGGGTGGTAAAGTAAGGGAAAGAGGAGGACAATGTGAGCCATATTCTGCTCACAGGGTACCTCACAGCAGCAATGGTGTACCCAAGGCTCAGCACTACAGGGGGTAACTTGAAGGGAAAATAAACCAGGCGACCCACACAAAAGAAAGGAAAGAAAGGGGTGATGTATAAGGACAGGAACTATTTGGGGGTCTATAACACAAGAGTGATCTCACTTCATAGCAGCTTCTCTGGAAAAATAAACTAAAAGTAACCCGAAGAGACAAGACACTCCAAAAAGATTCAGGGATGATTGACATCCTTATAAAAAAGGGAAATTTGGATCCTGAGCTAAGCACACAACAACCATAAAGGCAGAAGCCAGGTGATACCCTGCAAGCCACCCCAATGTCAGGCGGTCCTCAAAGCCAGAAGCTGGGAGACAGGCATGGAACCATCTTACTCATAACCTTCAGAAACAGCCGACCTGTCAACACCTTGATCTTAGACTTCAAGTCTTAAGAATATGAAGGAATAAAGTCTTCTTATCAAAGCTACCCAGTCTGTGCTGCTTTGTTATAGCAGCTCTCACAAACTCATACCTCCCAGATCCTTACTACTCCTCTCCACAGTAACCACCAACGGGGCAAATCAGAAACTGCTATGTTTTCCCTTCTAGTCAATAAACCAGACACTGTGGAAGGAGTCACAAACAAGATATGGCAGCTGCCTCCTAGAAGCTCATGAGTCTACAGGCCTGTGCTACTTGATGGGATGTACCTGTTTGTTCTAACCCAAAACCCTTTCACAGAAGTTGTCTAGTATGGATCCCTCCAGGTTGGAGGAGGAAGGGCAGGCGTGCCAGCCCTAGGCTGCAGGTGACAATACTCAGTTTTAGAAAGTGAGGAGGGATCCCAAATCTCCAGCTAGAAAGTGGCAGGAAAGTAGCTACAGCAAAGCCTCCTGAGCCCAAGACCTTTCTATGTGGCTGCCTTGCTGCATCTCTGGCCGTCCTCTCTCTCTCTCTCTCTCTCTCTCTCTCTCTCTCTCTCTCTCTCTCTCTCTCTCTCTCTCTCTCTCTCTCTCTCTCTCTCTCTCTCTCTCTCTCTCTCTTTCTCTCTCTCCTCCCTCCTCTTTCTCTTCCCTCTTCTTTTGCCTCCCTTATCCTCCTTTCTCCTCCCTCCTCTCTTCTCCTTCCTTAGTCTTTCTCTCTGCCTCTGTCTCTGTCTCCACCTCCCACTCCCTCATACTGGGGCTTGAACTCTGGGCCTCTTACTCTCACTTGGCTCCTTCACTCCAAGCTGGCACTCTACCAGTCGAGCCACACTTCCACTTCTAGTTTTTTGAGGGTTCATTGGAGATAAGAGTCTCAGCTCACAGATGTTCCTGCCTGGCTAATGAACCTCAATTCTTCAATCCTCAGATCTCAGCCTCCTGAGTAGTTAGAATTATAGGCATGAGCCACCAACATCTCTGTGTGTGTCTGTCTCTGTCTCTGTCTCTGTCTCTGTCTGTCTCTGTTTCTGTCTCTCTCTCTCTCTCTCTCTCTCTCCCCCTCTCTCTCTCTGTCTCTCTGTCTCTCTCTCCCTCTCTCTCTCTCTCTCTCTCTCTCTCTCTCTCTCTCTCTCTCTCTCTCTCTCTCTCTCTCTCTCTCTCTCTCTCTCTCTCTCTCCCTCTCTTTCTCTCTCAGCCTCTTGTCTTCCATGTAAGCAGAAGGCTGGTCCTGCGCTAATCCCACGATAGAAAAAGTGCTTGCATCTGAGAACTGTTCACATGCACTCCAGAAGGCCAAAAGGCCCAGGAGGTGAACCTGCTGATGTCAAAACGGGTCACAATAGAAGGAGAAGCTGGCACAGCCCACCCTCTCTCATGGTCCTTTACTTGCCTTAGGTCTGCCAGCCTGCTTTGCTTGTGCCCAGTCTCCCCGGAGGCTCCCAGCCCCCCCCCCCCCATCCCACAGGCAGGGCAGGTTCCTAGTAACCGTGCTGCTCATGTTGTCAAAATAGCAAGGAGCTGGAAAGAATTCCAGAATGCAATCCATGGCCTCTGCTGTCTGCTACATGCCTGCCACTGTGGCAGCTAAACCTGCTAATGTGCTAAGCATTTTCTGGCAGGGCTGGGAGGCAGGGCTGGTATTTTGGGAGCTGGGAGGGGCTTCGAGGCATCATCCTTGGCAAGTGTGGGAAGGAGGTGGAGGCAAGAAGAACCAACCCGACGCATCAGAGATTCCGAAAGCATGGCTGGGAGACAGGTGGCCAAGAGGGCGAGCGCGATGGGCAGAAGTCAGCAGGGCACCGCCTGGTAGGCCCGGGCCTTGGGGACAGGACTCTCTAGAATGTGACTTGAGGATATTCTTACCACTGATGCAGAGCAGCGAGGCTGGCCTTGACCCTGGCTCTCTGTGTCTGAGTCACCGGGAACAAGAAGCTCAATGCCAGGTGGCAGACAGGCCAGATACCCCTCCTTCAGAGAGGTCCAAGGACAAGGGCCCTTGGATGGGGCCAGGGGACTCAAGAAACGAGGGGACAGGTATGGGTAGGGGGTATGATGGGAACTTCTGATTCCTCTAGGCATTTTATCTCCTCTCCTGCTGGAGGGCGGGGAGCGGGGGAAGGGGCCAGGGAAGTGTAGTCATCCTGGGAACACATAAGCCCCTCAAAAACCCTGACAGGAGTCAATCTGGAGGGAGAAAATCCCAAAGGATAGAAACTGCTGAGAGTCTGCAGCTTTTAAAGCCCTTTTAGAAAGGAAAAAAAAAAGGCTTTTGGAAGCTTTGCAAAGCCTGACCATGCAGCCCAGCCACCATCCGACCCACACTGCTGAACAGGCCATTACCAAATCAGAACGGACCCACCCACAAACATCTAACCCAGACCTCTCCCTCTCCCCCTCCCCCACCCCCAACCCTGCACCCCTGCCTTTCCTGTCTATGCACCAGCCCCCCTCAGAAAGCATCTTTCCTCAGTGGGTGTTGCAGGTCATATGGAACTCAGTCTCAGCTTGGCTACTTGCTTACAACATACCCTTTAAGTAGCTCTTTGTGCATTAACGTCTGTGCATGCACAGGCACCAACACTAGAACTTGAACTCAAGGCCTCGTGTTCTCATTTCCCTTTTCCCACTCAAAGCTTAGGAGCGCTACCACTTGTGACACACTTTGACTTCTGGCTTTTTGCCTGGTTGATGGGACAGAAGAGTCTCAACAGGCCTTTCTGCCCTGGCTGACTTCGAATTGCCATCCTCAGATCTCAGCCTCCTGAATAGTTAGGAGTATGGGCATGAGCCACCAGCGCCCAGCTAGAGTCTCATTTTAATCTACAAGCAGGAATGTTGAAGTTGTTCTTGTATTGTTGGAGTAGGATTAAATAAGATGGTGTATTCTAAATTCTGAGTCCAAAGACAAGCAGTGGAGTGGGGGAGGGCGGGAGGGCAGGGACCCCTCCATGAAGGTTGGCCTCCTCCTGCCCCCTACCCTCTCCAGGTCCTCTAGCTCAACTCAGAGCAGGTTTCATGGGTGTTTCATTAAGAATTTGGGGAGACATCACACACTTACACACAATATCAGAGACGGTTTAATAGAACCTCCCCTAACCCAATACACCAGTTAGAATCTGCTCCCCGCCCCCAGCCTGCACCCATTTTCCCCCACCTCTGCCACTCTCAGCTGGGGGCTCATTTTTAGTAGGACTTCTTTGTTTTTACAAGTGCAGGTGAGCATCATCCATGCCTCCTTTTATGTGCCTAGGACAGAGCACCATCCACTAGACTATCATTTGAATAGTGTTCCTATCACTGGGCAATAAAACCCTATGAAAGCCTTCCTGTAGGATCCCCTCCAGTCCCTCCTAAGGCGCCCCATGGCATTATCGTGCCGATGTAACTGTAATCCTTCTGTACAGCATCTTTACAATGAAATAAAAATTTAAAAAACACAAAATGGTTAATTGGAGATAAGAATTACAGGGACTTTCTGACCTGGACAGGCTTTAACCACAATCCCCATAGCCCCATAGCATCTACTTGCTTTGGAAGCCCATTGCAATTCATCTATGCGTCTCTAAGCTCATCAAATTCTCTCTGTTGAGTGTGTGGGTGTGTATGTGTGTGATTTTCCAGCAGAATTTTATTCCCTGCATTGCCTAACACAATGCTAATTCACTCTGTGTATGTGTGTGCACACACACGTGCATGCGCGTGGATCTGTGTACATAAGTCTGTGCAGTGGTCCTGGGGCTTGAACTCAGAGCCTCACACTCTCAGCTTTTTTTTTTTTTAAACTCAAGGCTGCCATGCTACCACTTGAGCCACACCTTCACGTCTGGCTTTTTACTGGCAAATTGGAAATAACTGTCACAGACTTTTCTGCCTGGGCTAACTTGGAACCATGATCCTCATCTCTCAGCCTCCTGAGCAGCCAGGATGAGGCATCAGAGCCCAGCTCCTAATTCACTTTATGTATCCAATGTTACCCTGATATCAAAACCACTTTAAAGCATTACAAAATGTTTTTTTAATTTTAAAACTATTAAGCCGTATGCATATTTTAACTCGAAATGGACCATAGAGTTACATAGAAGAAAACTTGAGAGAAAATCCTTTTGACCTAGGTTAAACAAGAACGTCTTAATTAGCAGGCAAAAAGCCTGAGTCATAAATGGAAGACCTGCTGTGTGGGACTTCATCAACACATCTGTTCTCTTATATGAAAATAAAAACATAAGCCACAGAAGACTGAGAGAAACAGTTGCCAAACAAATGTGATAAGGGATATCTAGTCAGAATATAGAAAGAATTCCCCAAACTTGATAATAAGACAAATGACACCATTTTTAATGGACAAAAGAACTGAACAGACATTTCATAGAGGATAAGCTACAGATGGCCAAAAAACGTGCAAAAAAAAAAATGTTCAACATCACTAGTCATCAGGGAAATGCAATTTAAATCACAATGAGATACTATTAAACATCGATTATAATGGCTAAAATTAAAAAGACTGACAATGCCAAGCACTGGCAAGGTTCTGAAGTCACAATCACTCCCGTCTACTGATGGCGGGAAGGCTCACTGTGGCGGCCACTTGGGAAAACAGTCTGGCCATCTCTTATAAAGTTCAACATGCACTCGTGACCCAGCCATTCCACACACCCCTCCTCCTCAGGCATTTGCCCAAGAGAAATGAAAACATATGTCCACACAAAGACCTATATGTGAATGTTCACAGCAGATTTATGCATAATGAACAAAATTTGGAAACAAGCCAAATGTTCATCACTGGGTAAATGAATCTGCAGATCATGACACATCTGCACAAAGGAAGTTATCCATATATGTGACAATATGGCTGAATCTCAAGTTCTTCATATCATTATTCTTGGTATTTCTTATCATCACTCTAACAGATTGCCACGGACTTAGTGGCTTCACACAACACAAATGCAGCCAAGTGCTGGGGGCTCACATATGTAATCCTAGCTACTCAAGAGACTGAGATCTGAGGATCACGGTTTGAATTGCCTAGGGCAGACAAATCTGAGACTCTTATCTCTAATTAACTATAGTTCCATATTTCCAAGGGAGGTAAAGAGACATTTCAATGATAAGTAAACTGAGATTCTGGGAAAATGACTATCTCACCCCATGTTCAAGATGTGTTAAAAATCACGTTCAGCCAGCAGTGGTGGCTCACACCTATAATCCTTGCAACTCAGGAGGCTGGGATCTGAGGATTTTGGTTAAAGCCTGTCCAGGCCAGAAAGTCCCTGTAATTCTTCTCTCCAATTGACCATTTTGTGCTTTTTTTTTTTATTTTTATTTTATTGTAAAAATGCTATACAGAAGGATTACAGTTACATCAGCAAGGTAATGAGAACATTTCTTGTCGAACATTGTTACCCATTTTTGTTTTTGTTTTTGTTTTTAAGCCAAAGAAGAGCTGTGGCTCAAGTAGAAGAGCACTAGCCCTGAGCCAAAAAAAGCTCAGGGACAGCACCTGAGGTCAAGCCACAAGACTGGCCCAATAACAGTGATAATAATAATCATAATCATATTAAATGTTCAGTCTCAAGGTCTCTTCAATCAAAAGAACGTTTCTCCCAGTTTCTGTGATGCCTTGGACTTTTCTGTCTTGACCTTGGAAGCTTTAGCTGGACTTTAGGTGACTCTACCATGACCCGGAGCCATGCATACCTTCCCCAGTCCTCAGGGGAGGTCAAGCTCTGTGCACCCCACCAGCAGCATCTCCTGTAAGCTAGGTATGACCCTGGATCGCCTGTCTGTCCACCTGAGGCAGCCATACTGATTCCCAGCCCCATTATAATGAAACCTGCACCAAGCTGACACGTGCAGCCCACATCAACCCACTAAACAGACACAATACTGACACAGCCAGTGGGTCAAAGCCAAGATCCCAGCCCCTGGACATTATATGTACTGGTAACACATACAGCAGAACTTGGAGCACTACGTAGGTCTAGCAGAGCTTCCTCTCGTCCTCATCTCTAGGGTGGAAAAATGTGCCCTGCCCATCTCATCCCATAGAAAGGAAGAAAAAAGAACAGAAGATATGTGTGTGTGTGTGTGTGTGTGTGTGTGTGTGTGTGTGTGTGTGTGTGTGTGTGTGTGTGTCAGTTCTCTGGGAACTTGAAAATGCTTCCAAATGAGAAAGGGAGGCCTCGGAGTATGGTTCAAGTGTTAGGGCACCTGCCTGGGTAAATGAGGAACTTTTCTGATTACACTCTCCAAGAATGTTAGTTTCCCCTGCAAAAGTAAATCATTTTCAAATCTCTTAAACTCCATCTTCCCCACCTGTTGTCTTTGTTTCTAGTTAAAGTTCAGCCATTCTGCCCAATATTTTCAACCTGAACCACAAGGTCAATCTCCAATTCCTCCTTTTATCTTGCTACACTCTGAAATCAAGAACTGACGATTGCCACCCCCACACCCCACCCTCAGCCTCTCTGCAATCAGTCCCTCCTTAAAGCTGGAAATTGCCACACTCTAATCAATCAGAACCAACCTATGCTCTCAGGCCTGCATGAGGTAGGGGTCCTCCCCAGGCTTCTCTTTCTGACTCCAGATGCCCTGCTTCCTTAATAGCTCTACCTTCTTTCCACTGTTATGTACCCACTCTGTCTGGAAATGCCTTTCCCACTATTCAATCAGCTATGGGGGAATGTCAAGTTCAACCCTCACTCTGACCTAAGCCTAAAAGTATTCTAAGTGAATCAACGGATTGAGTTTAAAAAAGAAAGAGAGAGCTGGGAATGTGGTCCGGTGGTAGAGTGCTTGCTTAGCATGCATGAACCCTGGGTTCGATTCTTCAGTACCACATAAACAGAAAAAGCTGGTAGTGCACTGTGGCTCAAATGGTAGAATGCTTGCCTTGAGCTGAAGAGCTCAAGGACAACACCCAGGCCCAGAGTTCAAGCCCCAGCAAAAAAAGAAAGGAAGGAAGAAAGGGAGGGAAAGAGAAAGGAAGGGAGGAAGGAAGGAAGAAAGGGAGGGAAAGAGGAAGGGAGGGAGGGAGTGAGGAAGGAAGGAAGGAAGGAAGGAAGGAAGGAAGGAAGGAAGGAAGGGAAGGAGGGAGGGAGGGAGGGAGGGGAGGAAGGAAGGAGGGGAGGGAGGAGAGAAAACGAGAAAGAAAGAGGAAAGAAAGAGGGAAAGAAAGAAAGGAAAGGAGAAGAAAGAAAGAAAGAAAGAAAGAAAGAAAGAAAGAAAGAAAGAAAGAAAGAAAGAAAGAAAGAAACAAAGAAACAAAGAAAGAAACAAAGAAAGAAAGAAAGAAAGAAAAGAAAGAAAGAAAGCAAGAAAGCAAGCAAGCAAGCAAGCAAGCAAGCAAGCAAGCAAGCAAGAAAGCAAGAAAGAAAGCAAGAAAGAAAGAAAGAAAGAAAGAAAGAAAGAAAGAAAGAAAGAAAGAAAGAAAGAAAGAAAGAAAGAAAGAAGAGAAAAAACAAAACCAGGCACTGGTGGCTCATGACTATATTTCTAGCCACTCTAGAGGCTGAGATCTAAGAATCACAGTTCAAAGCCAGCTTGGGCAGATAAACCAGACTCTTTATCTACAATTATCCAGCAAAAAAGCATAGCTCAACAGTAGAGCATATAACTGCAAGTATGAGGCCCTGAGTTCAAGTCCCAGAACTAACAAAATGGAAATAAATAAAAACCTAAAGTAGCCAGCCACTGATGGCTCACGCTTCTAATCCTAGCTACTCAGGCTGAGATCTGAGTATTGAGGTTCAAAGCCAGCCCAGGCAGGAAAGTTCATGAGATTCTTATCTCCCACAAGCCACTCAGAAAAACCCAGAAGTAGAGTTGTGGCTCTAGTGGTAGAGCACTAGCCTTGAGCAAAAGCAGCTCCAGGACAGCACCCAGGCCGAGAGTTCAAGCCCCAGGATTGGCAAAAAACAAACAACAACAAAAAAAAAACCTTAAAGTGAATCCTAGAATCAAGTAAATGCTAAAATTATACAAGATTCCTAGAAGAAAATATAGGAAAAAAAATTTTCATGGCCTTGTAGGCAAAGATCATTAAAGCATAAAAACAAGAACCACAGAGGCTGGGAAGGTGGCTCAGTGGTAGAGCGCTTGCCTTGCATGCCTGAGGCCCTGGGTTCGATTCCTCAGCACCACTTAAGCAAAAAGAAAAAAGCCAGAAGTGGCGCTGTGGCTCCAGTGGTAGAGCGCTAGCCTTGAGCTGAAGAGCTGAGGGATAGTGCCCAGGCCCAGAGTTCAGGCCCCACAACCGGACCCAAAACAAAAAACAAAAAAACAAGAACCACAAACAGAAATAAATAATTCAGACTCCACCAAAATCAAAATTCTCTCCTCTCTTCCAAAGACACTTGATACAGATAGAGGAGATAGTTGGATAACCTATGAGTATAATTAATACTACTAAATTATACCATTAACATAACTTTTTTCTTTCTTTTGTGTGGTGCTAGAGATGGAGCCTAGAACCTTCCACCACTGACCTATATCCCCACCCAAGTGCAACATCTTCCATATTGTATATATTTTTATTGTAACTTCTTAAAAATACACTGTAAACAAGATGCCTAGGCAAACCAGAGACTGGGAGAAAATGTTCACAGATCACATATATAATTATGCATATGTACATAAATATAAAGAGACATGATACAGGCACCTAATGCATGTATATATTCCACATGTCTTGTACCTGTACATACATGCATTTATGACAGAGGTCTTCTATCCAGCATATATCAAGAAATATGCCAACTCAGTAATAAGCAGACAAATGGCCCAATAAAAAATAATGGGCAAATATTTGAACAGATCTTTCCCAAAACAAGACAGACAGCCAATAAGCACAAGAAAATCTGCTCAGCATCATTAGGCATCAGAGAAATATAAATTAAGATGGCAGTAAGATACCATTCACACTGATTCTAATAGCTAGAAATGTTTTTAATCAATAACATTAACTGCTAGTAAAGATATGTAGCAACTAAAATGCTCACATAGTGCTCATGGGAATGTATAATAGGGAAAAAATTGGAAAAAAAAAAACCATAACACTTGCTTCTACAGAAGCGTGTTTGCCACATGACAGAAATTTCACTTCTAGAATTAAGAGGAAAAAGTTATATGCAAAAGAGATATATACCTTAAGCATTAATGAAACTTTATTCATAATATTTCAAAACTGGAAACCACTCAAAAGTCCATCCACTGGGGGCGGAGGGGGATATAAGCTATGGAAATAAAATAACAAACAATAAAAAGAATATTCTACTAACAAGCACAACACCACCAGGCACCGGTGGTCACACCTGTACTCCTAGCTACTCAGGAGACTGAGATACAGAGTATCAAGGTTCAAAGCCAATTCAAGCAGAGAAGTCCTGTGCAAAGATTTTCATAATAAATCTTCAATAACCCACAAAAAGCTGTGCTAGAAGCATGGCTCAAGTACAGCTGTGAGCAAGTTAGTCGAGTAAAAGCACAAGCCCCTGAGTTCAAGCTTCAGTACCACAAGAAAAAAGAGAGACAGAGTGGGAAAGAGATGCTAAGTAAAATAAGGTAGATTGAGAGACCATAGTGTTTGATTATGTTTACATGAAATGTTTAGATCCTGCAATACTAATCTATGATGACAGGCCAGAGATGACCCTTACTACAAAGCAGCAGAGGAAACTTCTTGGCATAATGACAGCATCCTGTTGCAGTGGCACAAGGAACTGTCACTGGGCAAACCTCTAAACTACAAACCTACAACCATATATTCCATATTTTTTTTTTCCCGGTTGTGAGGCTTGAAGTCTGGGCCTGGGCACTGTCCTTCAGCTTTTCAGCTCAAGGCTAGTGCTCTACCACTTAGAGCCACAGCACCACTTCTGGCTTTTTCTGCTTATGTGGTGCTGAGGAATCAAACCCAGGGCCTCATGTATGCGAGGCAAGCACTCTACCACTGAGCCACCTTCCCAGCCCACTAACTAAAAACATTTTTTGAATATTACAGGCTCATGCCTGTAATCCTAGCTACTCAGGAGGCTGAGATTTGAGGATCACAGTTCAAAGCCAGCCCGGGCAGGAAAGTCCATGAGACTCTTATCTCCAATTAACCACCAGAAAACTGGAATGGTGCTGTGGCTCAAGTAGTAGAAGACTGGCCTTGAGCTGAAGAGCTCAGGAACAGCACCCAGGTTCAGATTTCAAGACCACCAAAAAAAAAAAAAAAAAAAAAAAAGCTGGGAAGGTGGCTCAGTGGTAGAGCGCTTGCCTTGCATGCCTGAGGCCCTGGGTTCGATTCCTCAAGCACCACATAAGCAAAAAGAAAAAAGCCGGAAGTGGCGCTATGGCTCAAATGGTAGAGCGCTCGCCTTGAGCTGAAGAGCTGAGGGACAGCGCCCAGGCCCACAGTACAGGCCTCACGACCAGACCCAATAAAAAAGAAAAAAAAAAAAAAAGCATAGGGCTGGGAAGGTGGCTCAGTGGTAGAGCGCTTGCCTTGCATGCATGAGGCCCTGAATTCGATTCCTCAGCACCACATAAGCAGGAAAAAAAAACCCGGAAGTGGCAATGTGGCTCACAAGTGGTAGAGCGCTCGCCTTGAGCTGAAGAGCTGAGGGACAGCGCCCAGGCCAGAGTTCAGGCCCCATGACCAGACCCGAAAAAAAAAAAAGCATATATTATAAATGTATAATATTCTATATATATCATATATAATATGTACTATACTATTATATTATTAATATAAGATGTATTATATATCATATAATATATAATTGTATATATTATATTGTATATATTATATATAATTACATATTGTGCATACAATATGTTTATATTGTATATAAGTGTATTTAATATATATTATATACAGTTATATTTTATTTTCTATTATTATCTTTAAGTTCTTTTAACAGAGGGGTTTCAATTCAATGAGTACAAGGCATCCCCATTGACCTTACCGCTTTCTTCATTCTCCCGAGGCAAAAGTTTTTGCTTCAGACTTGTTTATACCAACAAGAAATAATTTAGATAAACCACTGAACAGAGTAAACACTGATAAATCAATATGATGAAATATCAAATATTTGTCCATGATGAGTACTTAACAAAGATTTCATAATACACTCACTCTATAGACTAAATAAGAACAACTTTAGGAAGGAGAGAGAGGTCTTCAAAACCTGACATTCATAAGTACAGAAAGGTATAGACCATGTTTTTCACTGCAGGAAAAATTTGGCAATCATCTAAATATCAGCACAGGTAAAATTAAGTAAGTCATGATATACCCATACAGTAAAAAAAAAAAAAAAAAACAGGACAAGTGAGTGGAGTGTGGCTCATGTGCAAAACCCAGGGTTCAATCCTCAGCACTGAAATTGATTAATTAATAAGATGCTAAAAAGGGCATTTAGAAAGTAACTCTTTGAAAGGAGGAAAAAAAATAAAAGGATAGAAACACATTTGCCCTCATTGATCATCACAAAGATACAGGGAAGAAATAGAATGGGTAATTCTTCATTTAAAAACAGGAGCTGGGCTCATATGTAATCCTAGCTACTAAGGAAGCTAAGATCTGAGGATCACAGTTCAAAGCCAGTCCAGGCAGAAAAGTCCTTGTGACGCTCTTATCTCCAATTCACCATTCAAAAACTAGAAGTAGAGCTGTGGCTCAAAGTGGTCAATCACTAGCGTTGAGCAAAAAGCTCAGGGACAATGCTCAGGTCCTGAGTTCAAGTCCCACAACTGACAAAAAAACAAACAAACAACAACAACAAAAAAAAAAAACAGGGTCTGAGTGTGTAGGGACAAGAGTGAGATTTTGATTTACTTTTCCTTCCATTTTGCCCAATCCAGTGTCTGGAATCCTTACAGAAATGGAAAATTTGCCCAGGTACTAGTGGCTTACACCTATAATCCTAGCTACTCAGGAAGCTGAGACCTGCAGCCAGCCCCAGAAGACAAATCTACTTCAATTAACTACAAAAACCTGGAAGTGGAGGTGTGGCTCAAGTTGTAGACTACCAGCTTTCAGTGGAAAAAAGCCAACGAGACATGAAGCTCTGAGTTCAAACCCCTATGCCAGCACTTAACAAAAAACTACACACAAGAGAGAGGAAGGAAGGAAGGAAGGAAGGAAGGAAGGAAGGAAGGAAGGAAGGAAGGAAGGAAGGAAGGAAGGAAGGAAGGAAGGATGGGAAGGAGGGAGGGAAGTAGGAAATGAGGGAGGGAGGGAGGGAGGGAGGAAGACGTATCTATAGGAAGAGGAAGGCAGGGATGGAGTGACACTTCCACAGTCCAGGGAGTGGCAGTGTGCTGGGACCCCGCAGGACTAGGAGAGAGGCCTGGAACAGAATCCTCCTCACAGCCCTCAGAAGGAGCCCACCCGCCCACACCTCAACATGGGACCTCGGGCCTCTGGCTCATGAAGCAATACGTTTCTGTTGTTCAACTGCCCAGTTTGTGACATTTTGTTTCAGGAGCCCTTTAAGAACCCAATGAGGGGGGAAGAAAATAAACATGAAGTCAAATAAAAAACAAGATTCACAAAGATCCCAACAAGTATCCTCCTAAGAACATCGCCAGTTCCTTGTTTCATAGCCAACTCGCCATCTAACCCCACTCCCATGCCTGTAACTAAGCGGCAGCACTGCACATATGCCTTTAGGCCTCGCTCCTTTCTTTCTTCCTCTCTCCCCCCACCCTCCAATGTAAAACAACAAACAAAGGCCCCTAACTTTATTGCAGGCCCAAGGGTGAGTCCTCTGCCACCCACCTAAGGGGAACTGAGCCTTTGCCCAGAAACCTATGATGTCCAATTACACCGAAGAAAAGCACTGCTGGCAACCCAGCTTTGGTCTATCTAATGGGAATTATCCATTCTTTCAGTGCCCAAGATGCCCTCCAAAGGGCAGCTCTACCCTCTAGCAGCAGTCTGCAGTTCCGTCAACAATCAAGGGTTCTGTGGGGAGAGTAAGGGCGGTTGTACACTCGACACAAGCGGCAATAGGCAAGCAAGAGCAATGAGACATGTTTCCTGCACTTCCTGCTTGTTCCACAACTCCAGTGCAGGCTCCAGATTCCCATGGAGGCCTCACCCCATTTCCCAAAAGCCCTTTCTCCTTCCAGGAGTTTCTCTCCAGAGGCCTCTTCTCAGTATTGCTACCAGGACAAACAGCAAACTCTAGGTGAGAAAAACCAAGTAAGATCCAGGTACCAGTGGGTGGTTCACACATGCAATCCTGGCTACTCAGGAGACTGAGACCTGAGGATGCCGGTTGGAAACCAGCCTGAGGAGGAAAGTCCATGAGACTCTTACTTCAATTTACCACCAAAAAGCTGATATGGAGCTATGACTCAAGTAGTCACTGGCTAGCTTTGAGAGAAAAAGCTAAGGGATGGAGCCCAAGCCCTGAGTCTAAGATTCAGTATAAAAAAGAAAAAGGAAAATAAAGGAAAGGAAAAGAAGACAAAGAGGATACCAAGAAGCTACCAAGAGCTTGTCACAGAGGTTTCAAAATGGCAGATTGCTAAATGCTGCTTGCTCTAAGCCTGCCTCCCACTCTCCAAGGAGTGCCTGTAATCACTAGCCAGCCACCTGCAAGTACAGAATCCGAGGGCTCCCTTCTTTCAAAGATTACAGAAGTGAGACCAGAAAGACTAGTTCCCAATGTCAGAGCAAAGGCTGCAGGGGAGGGAAAAGGGGAAACAGGAGACCTTCACCACCGCGTACAAGGACACGCAGTCTCGCCCCTTCCCCTATCTCAGCTATTATGAATTCCCAACTGGCTTGGCCAACATCCAGAGAGACTGGAGGCTGGTGAGTTGGTGTATGTGAGGCAGAGATAAGCCAGCCTGCCAGGGGGAGCCTGCCCGCAGTCATATACAGCTGCCACGGCTGCTAGAGTACAGAGGCCCCAGGCGTCTTCATTCCCAAGGCATTTTCCACTCAGTCCTGTTTCCCAAGATGAAGAATTCTCTCTCTTGGCTTCCTCCCACTCACAGGATTGTAACTAAGCAGTTACCTTGAGAATATGAGAAGAATCCAGGTGGGCTGGTTGTATAGATTTTTAAATATAACTTGTTAAGATCCTGTTGACCCTGGATAGTCTTTGCAGCAGCACAGAGAAGGGGGCTCTGGGCTCTCTTTTATCTATGGGACAGCCACCATTTTTGACAGACAAGGAAGAGCTAGAGTCTGGTCTTGTCCCTTAGCAGTGGACATGTTTGGAAGTCCAAAAATGGTGTGCTCCCTTCCAGCTGGAGGGCACGATGAGGGAACCACGCAGGCAAAAGCTAGGGAAGGAGGATTCTTGCCCTGGCAAAGAGGCGTGGGGGAAGGGCAACTGTGGCTCACGCTTGTAATCCCAGCTACTCCAGAGGATGAGATTTGCAGATCACGGTTCAAAGCCAGCCCAGGCAGGCAAGTCTGTGAGACTCTAATCAGCAAAAAGCTAAAAGTAGAACTGTGACTCAAATCGTTGAGGGCCAGCCTCAAGCAAAAAAGTTCAATGTCCAGGTCCTGAATTCAAGCCCCAGAACTAGCACTAAAACAAACAAACAAACAAACAGTCATACAGAAGCTGGAGGATCTGATGCTGGAAGCTGATCTCCCTTTACCAATTCCAGGGTCCCCACTAGTGTAGCCACGAAGAAGAGCACAAGTCCAACCACAAGGGGCACTAGCCTGATCTGAAGACAAGGAATGTGCACCCCCAGCCTTGCCCCAGGGTTAGACGCCTGGAAAAAATTCCTGGGATTATTTGGTGTAGTCTGAGATGGATTTGGAGCCACGGTGACTGGAAGAGATGGCGCTGAGGACTGTGCTGCCACAGGACTGGTCCAGGCAAGCGAAGGGCACTGTCCCGACCTTTGCAAGGATCACCTTTAACCCCTCTCTTCCTTGTTCACTGCAATCCTCTCAAATCGCCCTCGTGAAGCCCTTCTGATCCCTTATTTCATCTTATCCTCAATCAGTCTCACTCCCTCCCTGTGTAAACCCTCAGAGACCTACAACCAACTCTCTTACTGGTTTTTGAACCCCAACTCTGGAATTCCTTCCTCCTCCCTGGGGCAGCTACTGCATTGAATACACCGATCTACAAGGGGTTGTGTGGTCCTGGGAGACATTTTTTCATTCCTAACTTTCATTCATTCATTTGTTCATCAAACATGTGAATACCTAAGGTTTGCCCAGCTCGGGTGTACAATCTCACACAGTATACTTGAAGGCATTAAGCAATAGGTTAAAAGTAAGCCCAGCACTGATGAAGGGCTAGTTTTCAGGCCTAAGAAAACCCCATGAAGACCATGAAGCTATATATATATGCTAGGACCCTTGCAGAGTGTTGAAGGCTCCATCCTGTTTGTCTTAACCTATCCAGATGGAAAACTCTACCTATACCGCCCTGGCTAAGGGTAAAGCCCTCCAAGGGTTGGTCCAGTCCACCTTAGTACACCATCACAGAAGATGGCCAAGGGAAGATAACCCAGTTCCCCTGTATCACAGAACATTAAGGAAGGAGGCAAGGACTTCAAGCAGGGCAAGAAACTACAAACAAGAAGATGACACAGTTGATCCTAGAGGTGGGAGGATTCGCCTGAAGGCCATGAGAAAAGTCTGCCCCCACAAAGAAATTGATACTAGCAAAGTATATGAGAAGCTGGTGTGGTAGGAGTGAGGAAGAGAGGAGACAGGTTAGGGGCAGTCATTTTATCTCAAAGGTTTCTTCCCGGCTCTGAACACTGTAGCATTCTAATCAGAACCTCCCTGCCAACAACTTGAAAAAAGTTGTCTGCGATCAGGGACATTTGGAGAGAAAGTTGAATAGCATGTCAGATAATAAACCAAGTAGAAATTCTGAAGTCAAAACAAGGGATCCATTTTCCTTATCTCTCTAAGACACGCATCAAAGCAGCTCACTGCTGGCAGCCCAGCCTGGGAAGGTGATAATGGTTTTTAATGGCCTGTAAACAATAACACCAGCCTTTGTAACAGAATTGAACCAATTAATCCTTTAGGCTTCCTCCCAGCACTCTGTCTGCTCTGTCTACCCTTTCTGAGCTGGGGCAACCTTTAAGAGTCCCGAGAAGAGTCAAAACCTCAACATTTAATACCTCTTAGTCCTCAAGTCATATCTAGAGTCTGTGGTGTGAAAATGAGGATTGTCCCTTCCTTCCAGGAGAGGGAGGGAGAGAAAAGAAGGGAGGGATGGAAGAAGGGAGACAAAAAGGGGGAAAAAGAATGAGAAGGAGATGGTACTAGAGGTCAACTTCATTCTTACACAGTGAACTCATTATACATTTAGCAAACATTTGTGGACATCCACTCTATATGCAAAGCACCTAGAGGGTGCTTTGTACCTAGAGAGTACAAAAGTATACAGGGATGCTGAGTGCGAATGTCTCATGTCTATCATCTGATCTCATCAAGAGGCTGAGTTCTGAGGATCAGAGCTCAAAGCCAGTCCTGGCAGAAAAGTCTGCAAGAATCTATGTCCAATTAACCAGCACAAGCACTGGACTGAGTAGTAAAACAGTAAAAAGGCTGAGCAAAAGTGCAAGGCCTGACAAGCAGCTGTGTGTGCACATGCACACATGCACACAGCTACACACACAGCCACAAGGAGAAACAATGGCCCTCAATGGAGTTCCAGCCAGAGCTAAGAATGTTGGGAACAGGGAAGAGGGTTGGAGTGCCACAGTAGAATGCATACTTTGCACATGTCAGGCTCTGAGTTCAATTCCCCAGCCCCTTTTCAAAAAGAAAAAGGAAAGAGAAAAAGAACACTAAGAAAAAAAGTTAAAAGAGGAAAAAGAAGATGGAACACCAAAAAACAGAAGACCAAACCAGGTCATCTCATCACCCATGGCTCTCTCTACATGCAGCCTAAATTCTAGAAAACAAAAGGATCTGTTGTCTCTGAAGGCCTCGGGGCAGGCAGGTCCAGGCCACTAAGTCAGGATTCCAGTCCTGTTTGTTTTCCACATCAACAAGGTATATTTTTGCTGACTTGCACAAAATTCAAGTCATGTGGTCTCTGCACTTGGAATACCAAGTCCTGGTATTCAACCATCACTTTTTTTTTTTTTAAAGAAATACAACGTGTAATAGAGAAAACGATGGCTTTTCATCCACAGTTCAAAGTTTAGTCATCTCTACTTTTGAAAATAATTATGAATCCTTCTATCTGTGGAGACCTTCTCTTACCCATCCGCCCACCCTTTTTTTCTTGTTTCTTTTCAAAGTTCTTCAATAAATAGCTCATGTTTGTACCTTGAGGGATGAACATTATCATTTCCACTTTAAAGTTTTTATCTTTTGTCCAGTTGTTTTCTACTCAATAAACTTTGTTGGACATCTGCTATGTGCATACCAGGTTGGGTATGGAGTCTCCGAGACAGAGCAAGGTAAAGTAGGTCTACAAACCACTGACAGAGAGAAGCTTCCAGAGAACACTGATGAAGTTTGACTTTGCCAAACTGCAAAGAAGAGACAGGAGACCCTAGCAAGGTGGGTTAGGAAGTTATGCTCATTGATAAGTGAACAATCTGTGTGTCCAGACCATGGGGTAAATGGTAGGAAAGGACAAAGGCAGGAAAATCTTGATAGGCAGGTGGGCAGGCAAGCCAAGAATGCCTTGCCAAGGAGTTTGGACTTCACTCTCTGGCAATGAGGAAACCAGTAGAGGTTTTAAACAGAGGTTAGAGGTGACGTGGTCAGATTTACATTTTAACAAGATTATTCCAGCTGTTGAGAACACCTCAGAATGAGACAGGACAGGGTTGTCTCCAGAACCATTTCCAAAATAGAACCAATAGGTCTGGTGGCCTACTGGAGAGAGGAAAGAAAGAAGACATGAGAGATGGCTGCTACCATCCAGACTGAGGGTCCTCACCCAAGATAGGAAACCAATTAGAAAGCAAGAGTCATTAAAAGTGCCATGCCTGCCCCACACTGGTGCCTCACACCGGTAATCCTACACACCTGTAATCTCAGGAGGCTGAGATCTGAGGATCTCACTTCAAAGCCAGACCACATAGACAAATCTGATACTCTTATCTCCAATGAAAAGCAAAAAGCTAGAAATGGAGCTATGGTTTAAGTGGTAGAGTACCAGCTTTGAGGGGGGAAAAAAGCCAAGTAAGAGCACAAGAGTTCAAGCCCCTGTACTAACAACACAAAGGAAAAAGAAAATCCTTGAGCCGCCATGTTTTTCATCAGGCAGTAAATAATTTTTTTCATGTGTCATTTGTTATTGTTATTATAAGGTGAAGTACAGAAAGGTTACAGTTATGTATGTCAGGAGCAAGTAAATTTAAGCAACCTTTGCCAAGCTTTCTTTGGTCCCTTCTTAGTGCTTGTTCATTTTCTGCCACATAAAAATCACTGGAATCATCAAGATAAATTCCTTTTATTTTGTTTTCATTTGTTTGAGACAGAGTTACACTATGTAGCTCAGGCTGGCCTTGAACTTGACATTCTCCTGCTTCAGCTTGCCAAATGCTAGGATGATAAGTGTGCGACACCACACCCGACAAAAATAAGCCTTTGATCTTCCTAAGCCCTAACACCATTCTAGGCACTGAGTGTCAACAAATACTTTCTATTAGGTTAAACTCCAGGAGCCTTGATAGTTGAGTTCTCTTAACCATTGTCCTAGTTGCAACCTAAGGCCCCTACCTTCTTTAATCCCTAAGCCGGATTTTTATAAATAATTCCTAGATCAAGTATTTCCTAGATGTTTAGATTGCACAATCCAAGAAATCTTTAACAAGAACAACCACAAAATTAGAAGGATCAACAATAATCTTGCCAAACTTCTTTTTTTTAACACCACTAAGAAACAATGAGTGAACATTTACACTCATGGCCTTAAGTAAAGTAAGCCAGGCACAGACTGAAAAGTCCCCAATGTTCCTGCTCCTATGGGGAAGCTAACAAGACTGAATTCATGGTTGAGGCGAGTGGTCAGTAGAAGTTAGGAGGAGTAATGAGAGAGAGGGTAGAAGGTCTGATAGCACAGATCAAAACAGAGTTTGAGAAGTTTTCATGTCCATTGTATGTCCCTCCCCCACGGTATAACCCCTGTTTTCACTGTATTTGATGTTGGTATAATTTGGAAAGGGGAAGGGAAAAAACAAATTGTTCAAATAGGGATACAAGTGGACCCATTGCAACAATGAAATGTACAAGATGCTATGTCGAAACCAAACTTTACAACTTTGGGGGGACGGGGTGTGTAGTCGGGGAGATGGGAGGGCAGGGATGGTAGGGGAAAAACTAAGTAGGAGTCAACAATGCTTAATAAGAAATGTACTCATTACCTTACTCATGTAATTGTAAACCCCCCCCAAGGTGTTTTCACAATTAAAAAAACTTATTAATTTAAAAAAAGTTCTGGAAAAAAAAAAGTTCTGGGAGGCTGGGAAGGCGGCTCAGTGGTAGAGCTCTTGCCTTACATGCTCGAGGCCCTGGGTTCGATTCCTTAGCATCACATAAGCAAAAAGAAAAAAGCCAGAAATGTCGCTGGGGCTCAAGTGGTAGAGCACTAGCCTTGAGCTGAAGAGCTGAGGGACAGCACCCAGGCCCAGAGTTCAGGCCCCAGAACCAGACCAAAAAAAAAAAAAAAAAGTTCTAATATCATGGGGGATTATAGTAGGAAGATGATGGTTCACAACTCACTATAAATTTTATAAAGAACTAGAAGAAGAGATGACCTCAAGGTTTCCCAAGGCAAAGAAGTAGAAATGCTAATTATCCTGAATGAATCATTCCACATTGTATATACATACTGAATGATCGCACCATCATTTATATGTATAAAGATGAGTTAACCAAAAAGATTTCTTGACCAATATAAGGAATACTTAAGACATACACCTAAAGTCAGAATACTATAAATTATAAGTTTTAAGATTAAAGATAACCCTTCAGTGCAATCAAGAGTCCTCCAGCTTAGCACTACTGACACCTGGAACCAAGTCATTCTTGGCTGGGGCTGGGGGGTGGGGGGAAGGTGCCTCTCTCGAGCATTCTCAGGCATGTTTAGCAGCATCTTTGGCCATTCTCTAGTAGCATTCCCCAGTTGTAACTACCAAAAAAAAAAAAAAAAAGTCTCCAGGTATTTCCAAATGTCCCCTGGGAGCAATATCAGCCTGGTTCAAGACCACCGGATAAAACAAGTTGTGCTTATTACAAATCTAGTTCCATTGTCTTTATGTGTGGGACCAATGGAAAGTCTACTGAGTGGGATCAAGCTATAAACTCGCTTTGGGGAACAGACACAGAGATTAGGAGTGTGAGGCTAGAAATCACCAATCCCAGTACTGCCTCTTAGTCACTGCTTGACCTTGAACAAGAGGCTTCTCTGCCTAAACCATCCCACCCTGGCAGACAGAGGAGAAGGCAGTGTTACTGGGAGATTAAACAGCACACATAGTATGCCATGGCCAAAGAGAAGGTAGAGCTCTGTAGGACCATTCTGTTACTTCTATCAGTGTGTAACACATTGCACAGTACCAGCTACGTATTGGTGTTGGCTACCCAAACTGAATACTTTCTGGGTTTAAAAAAAAAAAAAACTTTGCGTGCAATACATAGCATGTCTTCATTAAATGAATAAATGAATCCCAGTCACCTCATTCTCACCACTTCCTGCTCAACCCTGACCCACCTAAGTCCTTTCCTCCCTTACCAGAATGTCTCAAATCCTACTACAGGGAATTAAACTTATAAAATGAGTGTGGCTGATCGAGGACCTCTGCCCTGGGCTCTCTGGGTGGGAAGGAACATTGTGGAAGGCTCCAGCGCCACAGACACTTGGGAGTGTCAGTTCTATCTAGGAGCAGGCAGCCTTTCTAAGTTGCTCACTCCTCCAACATCTTCAGGCTGCTGCTATCTTGAGATATTTAACCTGGAGGTGGGCCAGGGACAGAGAAAGGAGGTGGCAAGATCCTTGAACAAAAGTAGCTATAAAAGGGTGTGGGGGTAAGCAAGGCAAACAGCAAATTAAACAAGGGGCTGACCTCAAAGAACTGGGAGGCAGACTATTTACTTGGCAGTGAGCAGGTCAGAGTTCCTGCTCCTTCCAAGGCCCCACCATCCAAGCCCACCGCCCCTCCTCCACAGATAAAGCACAAGGGGGGTGGGGGTGGACTACTCCTTGTTATAAACCAGACACCATCCTGACCAAAGCCCAGCCAGAGATTCATTTCTGAGGTTCATTTCACAAGTACATCAAGTCTCTTCGAATCATTTCCCAATGGACTGAGGGGTTGGGGGCTCTCCCTAAAGTCCTGGAATGTTGAACACAAGATGAAGTCATAAAGAGCAGGTGGTCCACACCCTCATTCTACACATGGGGAAACTGAGGCTTGAAAAGAGGAGACCACCTCCTTGGGGGCTGCAAGTGTGATCAAATCAGAGGCAGTACTGAGCTGAGAACTCAGTTACAGAGTCTTGCCAGAGGCCTGAAGACACACCAAGAAAAGCCAGGTGTGTTGTGACACCATCCCTCCCTCCTCCTGGAAACAGAGATGATGGCACCACAGCCTTCTCTGGGAAGATCCGGCACCTGTCAGCAGGGCCCGGGGTCAGCCCCAGGCGCCTCCATCCATCTTGAATCTGCAAGAGCAAAAGCATAGCTTCCCCAGGTGCATGCCACAACTTCCATCTTCTCTGCACCATCCTAGGTCACATCTCCTCAAAGCTGCAATAGAGACCATGTGGGGGCTGTGTGTGTGTGTGTGTGTGTGTGTGTGTGTGTGTGTGTGTGTGTGTGTGTGTGTGTGTGTGAGACACGTGCATGCGCACATGCACATCACATTACCATCTTCTCCCAGTTTGGCAGAAGGTCTAAAACTTTTCCAAGTAAACATGTAAGGAAAAGAAAAAAGTGCTAAGTAGCCATGTAAAGTAAGTTTAAATTTTTTTTTAATTCTACTCAATAGAGCTGAGCTTTGGTGGCTCACACCTGCAATCCTATCTACTCAGGAAGCTAAGATCTGAAGATTGTGGTTCAAAGCCAGCCAGGGCAGGAAAGTCTGAGAGATACTTAGCTCCAATTAACCACCAAAAGTGCCAGAAGTGGAGCTGTGGCTCAGGTGGTACAGCACAAGCCTTTAGCAAAAAGAAAACTCAAGGACAGCACGGAGGCTCTGAGTTCAAGCCCCAGGAGCAGCAAATCTACAAAAAGACTAAGAGCCTTTCCTTCTGTTCAATTAGCACAACCTATATACCCAGCTCAACACGAGCCACGGTAGAAGTACAGGCTCAAAGAAGGCACGTGAAGAGAGGCGGGCTATGTGTGCATCAGAGAGGAATTGGATTCCCCCGGACCAACCAGGAGAGACTGGAGTCCACCTCCTACTTTTCCTTCACTCTCCAGGGACCAGCTTCCTACCACACTCTCAAAGCTACCCTGGATAGTAACATAACAGAACACAAGGGCTCTGAGGTACCACTCATTCTGGAGAGATTTGAGGACAAAGCCTGGGCCACACTGGCCATTGGGTAACATGCCAGGCAGCTCCCGCCTGCCCCAGCAGGGAAAGTTGCTCGGTGAAACCCAGTCCTCCCTTGGGGTTCTGACCACCTCCTGGGGAGATTATGATCACCCCGCAGTTGCCATGCCTACTGTGATGTCAGGCCTCATCTCATTCCATCTGGGTGGATTTCTTCCCCCTTTTCTCTAAAGGACACTGTCCTATCCATCCCAGGAGTCTGCTGGGAGACCAGCTCTCTTCTTCCCTGGCTTTAGGTAAACCACACTGTCTGGGGACCTCAGACGACTCCACAGTGCTCTTGGGAGCATCTCCGGGGACTCCCAGGCTGCTCAATGCACTGAGCTGAAGCAGAAGCAGACAAAACACTCTTTACCATCCCTCTCAAAAAGGGAGAAGATAAAACCAGGCACCCCTGGCTCATGCCTGTAATCCTAGCTATTTAGGAGGCTGAGATCTGTGGATTGTGGCTCAAAGACAGACCCCGGGGTGGGGGGAGGGGGTCCATGGGACTCATCTCTAATTAACTACCAAAAGGGCCCAAGTGGAGCTGTGGCTCAAGTGGTAGAGTAGTAGCCTTGAGCAAAACAAGCTCAGGAATAGCACCTAGGCCCTTGAGTTCAAGCCCCAGGACTGGCACACTGAGAAGAGGAGGAAGAGGAAGAAAAGGAAGAAGAAGAAAGGAAGAAGAAGAAGAAGAAGAAGAAGAAGAAGAAGAAGAAGAAGAAGAAGAAGAAGAAGAAGAAGAAGAAGAAGAAGAAGAAGAAGAAGAAGAAGAAGAAGAAGAAGAAGAAGGAAGAAGAAAGGGAGGGGGAGGAGGAGGGGGAGGGGGAGAAGAAAAGAAAGAAAAAAGGAAGGAAGGAAGGAAGGAAGGGATGGAGGGAGGGAGGGAGGGAGGGAGGGAGGGGAGGAGGCAGGAAGGGAGAAGAGGAGGGAGGGAGGGAGGGAGGGAAGGAGGAGGGAGGGAGGGAGGGAGGGAGGGAATGTGTGGCTAGGGCCCATCCACTTGACTTAATTGGCCAGAAGGGAATCACTTTATAAGGAAAATAAGAGGAATGGTGAATGGTAGAAAGATATATAGATTTCATACCTGATGATTCAAAGAGGAATACAAAGAGAAAAAAACACCTAAATGATCCCTTTTCACATCATCTACCCACAGAGCCTTAGGAAGTTCCATATGCTGGCGAAAGCATCTTTTTGGAGAGCCCTGATACATACCAGGCACTGTACCAGCTACTGTAGACACAGTTCCAGCTTTCAGGAATGCCATATTGTCATAGTCATGATAATGAAGATGTCAACATGGACTCATTAAAAAAAGAATGTGGGCCTTCCAAGAAGATAAACGGAGGCTGTCTAAAAGACCAAGCCAGGAGGCTCCAACTATAATCTGTGCGTGAAGAACACCAGTGCTGGCAGTGGGATCCACCATGACTTCCACATGCAGAAAAGGCAGGCAGCAGGTGCTGCTGCTTCACCTCAGCAGGGATGGAGGTCATCTGCTCCAGAGGGGACCGGAGGGTGCAGGACAAGCTGTGCCAGCAGCCAGCTATATTCTATAGCTGAGTTAACCTTTCCAACACAGGACTGCTCCTGGAAGCCATCAACCCCATTGCTAAAACACAGATCCTTATGGAAGCGTGGCCCAGGCCCTGGAGATGCCCAGGTATACTAAATGAAAATGGCAATTGGGCACTGTGACTAACACCTGTAATTCTACCTACTGTTTTTGCAGTTCAAGAACAAGGGGTGAGAAGATAGTTCATGAGATTACTTCTCAATCAACAAAAAAGCTGGGCAAAGCCAGGCACCCATGGCTCATTCCTATAATCCTAGCTACTCAGGAGGCTGATCTGAGGATCACAGTTCAAAACCAGCCCGGGAAGGAAAGTCCATGAGACTCTGATCTCCAATAAACCACTAGAAAACCGGAAGTGGTGCTGTGGCTCAAGCAGTAGAGCATTAGCCTTGAACTGAAGAGCTGAGGGACAGCACCCAGGCCCAGAGTTCAAGCCCCACGACTGATTAAAAAAAGGGCACAAGGGCACAAGCCTGTCATCCCAGCTAAATGGGTAGCCTAGGCATAAAGCAAGACCCTACGCAAAACTTAACAAAAGCAAGAAGAGCTGGAAGTGTGACTCAAGGGGTAAAATGCATGCCAATACTAAGGCCCAGAATTCTAATCCCAGGACGGACGGAAGGAAGGAAGAAAGGAAGGAAGGAAGGAAGGAAGGAAGGAAGGAAGGAAGGAAGGAAGGAAGGAAGGAAGGAAGGAAGGAAGGAAAGGAGGGAGGGAGGAAGGGAGGGAGGGAAGGAAGAAAGCAAGAGAGAGAGAGAGAGATTGAAAACAGGGATTATTTAGTGTTGGTAGCACTATTATTTCCAGCCAAAACTAACATACAAATTTGGCTTTGTTTTTCTGATCTATGACAGGTCTCTTGCTTTTTAAAGTGTGTGTGTGTGTGTGTATGTGTGTGTGTGTGTGTGTGTGTTATTCTTTTAGTGACTAATAGGAGAAAAGTTAGATTTCTACTTTATGAATGAGAAAACCCAGGTACAGAAAACAAGAACTGGAAAGGGTCAACACAAGTGACATCTCTGCAGACCCGTGATTTTTATCTGAAGTGCTCACTTTTGGGGTACTTTGGGCAACAGCAAAGGCACCTAAGTGATGTGCATGGAAGTCACTTACCAGCCCACCAAACCAGCCCTACTCTCAGGGGGTCTGTGGTCAGGGCAGCGGTGGGCAAGGCGCTCAGCAGTGGAAGGGAGAGCCTGTGCCAGCCCAGGTACTTGCTCCCCATATGCCTAGGGACATGGTTCAGGTGCCAAGGGTCAGACCGGGTAAAAGTGTCCTCATTTTTAACAAGCCATCTGTGTCTCACCTGTCCTGAGGCAGCACAATGAGATGCCCTACTTTGCTGTGTTGCCTTGCTCTCCTGGGAACAGAGGCCGAGAAGCCGTCTCCCCTCACTCTAGTCAGAAGTTTTACTCCATCCAAACCCAGGATGCAGGTGAGGAGCACATACAGAAAACTCACCGTGGCATGGTTACTATCAGCAGCAAAGCACACACTTGTGAGAAAAGACCCTAAGTAGACAGCTGGCACCCAAGCCAGTCTACCTGCCCACCTTAGGAGACTGGCTCCAAGCTAATGACCTGAGCTGCACTCTCAGCTTCTGAAGGACCTAAGAACTTATTTCTCCTCAGCCATAAAACAGAGATAAAAATACCTCACTGTGGGCCCTGTTGGATCATACCTGTAATCCTAGCTACTAAGAAGGCTGAGATCTGAGGATCACAGTTCAAAGCCAGCCCAGGCAGGAAAGTCCATGAGACTCTGATCTCCAAAAAAAAAGAAAAAGCCAGAAGTGGAGTTGTAGCTCAAGTGGCATCACTCTAACCTTGCCCAGACCCTGAGTTCAAGCCCTAGGACTGGTATGCATGTGCACGCACATGCCACAAAAACACCCACCCACACATACACACACAAACTCATTGTGAGAAATTAGAGAATGCCAGCTCATAGTAAGCACTTTCAAAATGGCAGCTGTGAGTATGGGTTTGCTAAGCACAGCAATGTGGTCCTGCTCAGCCCTCCACTTGCACAGCATAACTGACCTGGAATTTCAAGGCCTCAAGTGCAGAACTGATCCAAGCAAGCTCAGTCTGCTCTGGTTAAAATTGAACTTCTGTCTGATCTTTTTCACTTATACGTAGTTATCCATTTCTTTATCCATGTCTATCCATATATGTGCATATATATATATATATATATATATATATATATATATAATTCAAATATCCCATGTACTATTTCCCCATACCCCAAACTCTCACATGACTATCCTCATCCCTGCTTTCCTAGCTGTCCTAGAGCCCTGCTGTCGTTTGTACTTTATATGTTCCTTAAAGGCTTGGCCCTCAGCCCATGATGATATTGGGAAGTGGTGGAACCTTTAAGAGATGGAATCTAGCTGGATGCTGGTGGCTCACGCCTGTAATCCTAGCTACCCAGGAGGCTGAGATCTGAGGGCCATGGTTCATAGCTAGCCTGGCAAGAATGTCCTAAAGACCCTTATCTCCAGACCCTTAATACAAGAAAACCGGAAGTGGTGCTGTGACTGAAGTGGTAGAGCACTCACCTTGAGCTGAAGAGGTCAGGACAGTGCCCAGGCCCAGAGTTCAAGCCCCACGACTGGCCAAAAAAAAACCTGAGAGATGGAGTCTAGAGGTAGGAAGGTACACCACTGGATAGTATGCTCTTAACGAGGATATTGATGCTTCCCAATGTCCTTTCCTCTCTTTTCACACCTGGCCACCATGAGTTGAACAGATTTCTTCTCCCATGTACTCCTGCCATAATAGGTTGCTATGCCACTATTGTCCAAAAGAACAGGGCCAATTAGTCACAGGCTGAAATCTCCAATAGAGTTAGCCAAAAGAAACCCTTTCACTTCGAGTTTATTTAAACTATTTGTTACAGTAACAGAAACCTGACTGACACACATCCATTAGCATCTTAGTTTTATATGGAAAACTAAACTGCTTTGTTTAACAATAAATGAAACTAAGCCAGGCACTGGTGGCTAACGCTCTACCACTGAACTACAGCACCACTTCCAGTTTTTTCTGAGTGGTTTATTGGAGATCAGAGTCTCATGGCCTTTCCTGCCTGGGCTGGCTTTGAACCGTGATCCTCAGATCTCAGCCTCCTGGGTAGCTAGGATTACAAGCATGAGCCAATAGCGCCCAGCAAGGCTGAGATCTTAGGATCGCAGTTCAAAGCCAGCCCAGGAAGGAAAGTCCATTAGCCTCTTTATTTCCAATAAAAGCACCAGAAAACTGGAAGGGACACTATAGCTCAAGTGGTAAATGTCTTGCCTTGAGCTGATGAGCTCAGGGACAGTGCTTAGGACCAGAGTTCAAGCCCCAAGACTGACCAAAAAAAAAAAAAAAAACCCTATAAGGAACTCTGTCTCTCTCTCATGTATATATACATATATGTAATCTTTTTATTCTACTATACAAAAAGTTATTTTAGGACTGGGAAGGTGGCTCAGTGGTAGAGTGCTTGCCTTGCATGCCTGAGGCCCTGGGTTCGATTCCTCAGCACCACATAAGCAAAAAGAAAAAAAGCCAGAAGTGGCACTGTGGCTCAAGTGGTAAAGCGCTAGCCTTGAGCTGAAGAGCTGAGGGATAACGCCCAGGCCCAGAGTTCAAGACCCATGACTGACAAAAAAATAAAAATAATAAATGTGGATGTCAAATATCTAAAGGGCCTCACAATGCGCTGATGCAACATATTACACATTGTCCTTTAAATTCTCCTTGGGAGGGAAGACCCTCAGCTCCTGGAGGTGCAAATCTCCAGACATGGGCTTCCAAACAGCAGCTCTTTGAGGTCCTAAGTCAATATCCCATACTCATTTTCCCATCTGTAAAATAAAATAACAACTGCCCCCAGGCTACTACAGGAGTTGAGAGTGCTTTAGAAAGAGATTTTTATGAGGGAACAGAGTATGAAATAATATTTTTGCCATTATTCTATAGAATGATGTTTGGGGCTTGTAGTTTGGAGGTCAGGAAAGAGGGCAAGCCAAAACTACCAGATTCAATTAAGCTCCTACTGAGGCACAGGGGCCCTTTTTACAAGGTATATGGGACAGTACAGCAAGGCCTTTTACCTGTACATTTCTGAAGCATCTGGCCCTGCAGTTATTTATAAGGGGAAGTTGGAAGCTAGATGGAAGAACTTTTGACTCTCCACTTGCCCAATGTCATCAGATTCCAAAGAGAGGCAACGGTAATCAAAGCTATGAGTGGAATGATACAATCATTAAATCTTAGGAAATCAGCAATCTCACAGGTACAAATTCAAGATTTTCACTCAGAAGGTCCTTACACTGCACATTTCATTCAGGAAAGGTAGAATTCCCCTAGGGGAAGATGGGTAGGACTTTTGCAGGGATTATAGTGATTGCATTTTCTGTTCTTAGGGGGAGGGGGAAGCCTAAAATTTTTCATCTTTCAACTGTCTGTCTCAAAAGAATCAGTTACAGCAATTTGAGTGAATTAAACTGGTAAACATATAACTCATAAAAAGCATGAAGAAGAGCATGAGAAAAGGGACAATCAACAGAATTAGTATGATTTTTGTTTTTTTGTCAGTCGTGGGGCCTGAACTCTGGGTCTGGGAGCTGTCCCTCAGCTCTTCAGCTCAAGGCTAGTGCTCTACCACTTGAGCCACAGAGCCACTTCTGACTTTTTCTGCTTATGTGGCGCTGAGGAATCAAACTCAGGGCCTCATGTATGCAAGGCAAGCACTCTACTACTGAGCCACCTTCCCAGCCCTCAAAAGAATTAGTATGATGGAAAACCATTAGAGAGCCTCTACCAAACATATGCTTTCTCATGACCCAACAATTCCTTTAGGGTGCACATAACCTTCCCAAAAGAGGTAAATCAGAAACTACCTTGTGCCCATCAAAAGTAAATAGATCTTGGTATATCTACAAAATAGTATATTATGCAACCATGAGAATGAACAAACTACAACTACAAACACTACGGATTAACCTCACAGATCCAGTGTTGAAAGGGGAAATACAGACAAAATAGAGAGACTAAACCTGTGATCTTAGCTAATTGGAAGGCTGACATCTGAGGATGCAGTTCAAAGCCAAGCCAGGGCAGACAAACCCAAGAGACACTTATCTCCAATTAACCACCAAAGAGCATTAGCCTTGAGTGAAAAAGCTTAGCTTCAGTATCCAGGCTCTGAGTTCAAGCCCCAGTCTCTCTCTCTCTCTCTCTCTCTCTCTCTCTCTCTCTCTCTCTCTCTCTCTCTCTCTCTCTCTCTCTCTCTCTCTCTCTCTCTCTCTCTCTCTCTCTCTCTCTCTCACACACACACACACACACACACACACACACACACCATCAAACAACCATGATTGAGGAGAAACTTTAACATTGTCCTGTCTACACAAAACCTGCTTAGAGATCATATCAGAGCCTCATTTGAAGGCTCATCTATAACCAGCTCCCTCAGCTCCCCAAATCCCCTACTAAGGTTTTCCTTGGGAAGGAGAATACAAGATAGAGCATGGTGATAAGGAAGGTCCAGCTAGGAAACCCTGAGATACAGGAGCTGGAGAAGGTATGAGTGAACAGGCTGGACCATGAACACCAACAGACCCAGGTGAATCAGGTGGAGGATCATTATGACACCTAGAGATCAAGAGGCAAACAGGACTTTCCTATTGGCCCATGAGCTAGGCCCTAGGATGCTTTGTCCATCCCTGGTGCTGGCCATGGGGTGGAGGAGGGGGTTCTAGCACATCAATCTTCCAGCATGTGTTGCCACTTCCCTCATCCATCCACTTCCCAGAAGTCAGTGAGATGCTTTGGGAGGTGGTGTAACATGGCCCCCAACACTCCTTCTGCAGGAGCATGAGGTCCAACTCCAAGATCTGAAGGTAAAAGGCACTGAAGCTCCTCAGATTCTAGGAGATGAAATGGAGCAGAAGTCTCAGGGGAAGCAACTTCCAATGTCCATTTGTTTTTCTGCTAAAATCTACCCACTGCATGAGTTACCAAGGACAGTCACAGTTCTTCTACTAAATCAAGGAATACTATGCATGTCCACATGACACCTGCAGAAGGTGGCAAATGTGATGCTTTATGCTTAGCAGAGGACACCCAGCTCCCTGTCAGAGGATACCCCAACTACTACCAGCCCAACAGCCAGAGTGGGGTAGCTTGTACACCAGATCCTTCCCCAAGAAAAAATTTCTTCTTTCAAATAATATCCAGATCTCTTTATCTGGAGACACACACGAAGAGGGGCTCAACTCTTCTCACAGACACCTGAAGATCATCCATTCAATTCATCTGCTGTGACTCGAGCTATAGCAAACCCAGCGGGCTCTTGAAACCTCCTCTCTATCTGCTCCCCTACCCTCATTCCCACACCTGGGTAAACACACGGATTCCATTTTTATCAGAACACCAGACCCTTCTAGTGGTTTATTTATCTTCATTAATATTCCCCACTGGTAAGCAGGGCCAAGGGTTCAACACCCCACTGCTGGCAAGCCACGCAGGTAGCTGTAAAACCAAGGAAGGTAGTGTGCAAATGAGGAGATCCCTAGTTCTCCAAAATCCACTGAATTTTTTTCAACATCTGCTCTCAGTCCCCACCTCTAATGTAAGGCAAGCACTCTACCACTGAGCCACCTTCCCAGCCTCAAAGAAATCTCATTAGATATTACCAGGTTTTGTTTGTTTGTTTCTTTTGTTTTGCTGGTCCTGGAGCATGAACTCAGGGCCTGAGTACTGTCCTTGAGCCTGTCTGTGCTCAAGGCTAGTGCTCTATCACTTGAGCCACAGCACCACTTCCAGCTTTTCCTGTTTATGTAGTACTGAGGAATTGAACGCAGGGCTTCATGCATGCTAGGCAAGCACTCTACCGCTAAGCCACATCCCCAGCCCAGTCTCTTTTTTTTTTTTTATTTAATAAATTTTATTTTATTTGAGAACATACTGTACAGAGGGGTTACAATTACATGGGCAGGATAATGCATACATTTCTTACCAAGCATTGCAGCCTCCTCCTTTGTTTACCCTTCACCTCCCTTCCCAGCCTCCCCCCTCTCCCCCACCCAATCATACCCCCCTCCCCCCCCCACACCGACATTGTAAAGCTGGTTTTGACATGACATTTTGTACTTCTTCTTTTTTATGATAACCCTCACCCCCAGTTTTCCTAAGCATGTGAGTATCTGCACAAAACTACATTTCCCAGCATTCCTTGCAATGAAGTATGGCCATGTGACTGGATTCCAGCTAATGAGGTATGAGTAGATGCTACTTAATGACAAGCTTCTTACCCTGGACTTCCTTGCCTCCTATTTCCCACATCCTGAATCAAAGAACTTAGAGATGCAAAATAGAAAACCACCTACTTTCCAGCCTAGAGTGATTGGACTTACCTAAGACATAAATAAACCTCACTTATGGAGCTATTCTATTTGAATATATCTGGGACAGCAACTTAGCCAACATGCTAGATTTAGCACCTAAAGCCCCACACTTCCCAAAGCCCTTTTTTTATGGCTTGAAACACAGTAGTTGCTCAACAAATATTGGATACTCAATTTTTTTAACTGCCATTATGCAGAGCCAAACAAATCGACTTATTCAAGCTCTGCAGATGACCCTTATTCTGGTGAGCACAATGTCTCCTGCTCTCCTGGAAAACAGGAGCTCCGGCTGGAGTCTGTTTAGGATGATGTTTGCAATGGGGGTGGGGAGAGGACAGTGAACTTGTATTGTACCTGTGGTCAGCGCTCTGCTGAGGCTATGGATTTTGTGCTGAACCACAAGTTCACTGAGCTTACTGCTTTTTTCATAATGAGCTCAATGTGAGTACTTACTATTCACCAGGTTCTTAACTAATCTCGTCTCCTACCTCATGGCATTCATTTCCACTAAGTCCTCACAATAACCTCACAAGGTAGGAATCATTACTATCTTCAAATGAGCCAACTAAACCCTCCCCTCCCCCAAAAAAAGGGGGAGAGTGAAGCTAAGTGCCAATGGCCTGTAATCCTAGCTATTCAGGAGGCTGCAATATAAAGATCAGGGTTCAAAGCCAGCCCTGAGGCAGATATAACCATGAGAATCTTATCTCCAATTTACCACCAAAAAGCCAGAAATATAAGTGTGGCTTGAGTGGTAGAGGGCCAATCTTGAGTGAAAAAAAAAAACAAATAAGAATGCCAAACCCTGAGCCCAAGCCCCAGGTACTGGCATTGTATGAGCCACATGCCACACTCATGCCACACACGCACACAGCTCCAGGGTCCATGCCAGCTTGTTCCTCCCCCCCTCTTGCCCCTAGATTGCCCCCTGCTGTCTTCCTGACCTTTGCACCCTACTGCCCACGCAGCTGCCACCCACAGCTCACACCTTTTCTCCTCACCTGCCTTCCCTAGATCTGCCTACCTGTCTCCATATACAATCCCCAACACCCCCACCCCCACCACCACAGCCCAGAGAGGTACATCTGCTCACCTAGCCCAGTGGTCCAAGTTTCACAACACACCATCTTCATCCTAAACAGCTCCTCTCCTTACAGTCTGGAGTCAGCAACATAGAGTCAGAGGCCAGTTGGGGGAAAACCTCATCACAGCTATTGCAAACCCAGAATGATGGGTCAAAAGTAAGCCCATCATTTGTTTCCTTTGGTCTCTCTGTGGTTATTGCACATCAATTCATTACACTTTAAGTTGTCTGATTATGTTTACAATCCTAGCTACTCAGGAGGCTGAGATCTGAGGACTGAGGTTTGACGCTAGACTGGGCAGATAAATCTGAGACTCTTATCTCCAGTTAACCAGCAAAAAGCCAGAAGTGGAGATATGGCACAAAAGGTAGAGTGTTAGCCTTGAGCAAAAAAGCCAAGTGAGAGTGTGAGACCCTGAGTTCAAGCACCTGTACTGGCTCAAAAAAATAAATAAAGCTGTCTGAGTTCATATACAAACCCTGATTTCAAACCTCTGCTAGACAAGCAGGACTCTTAGCAACACTAAGCCCACCATCATTTGCACATGGACCATGGCTGAAGTTGAACTTGAACTCCCATTGAGCCAACAAGAACTTCCCAGTTTACCACAGTCCCCTCCACTCCCTACTCTACTTCTCTAAGCCAGATTCTCATTCATGGCCTGCCTGGTCCTCTGGAGATCTGAGTTTGCAGCACCTTCTGGAGTGTCTTCATTTAGCCTGATGAGCAAACTGGGACGGGGTGATGAGAAATTAGTCCTCTAGCTCTCCAAGTTGAGTTCATCAGCAAGTTCATGCTGGCTATTGTCAGAGAATATCAATCAAGTTCCCTGATGTCTTGGGTTTTATCCAGGGGATCACAGAGGCTGAAATACAAGTCCCTTTGCCAAACTTTTTCCAGTCACCAAATTCATCCATGCTACTGCTCCAAAGCCCCTGGACATGCCAGGAAGAGCATCTCAATTTTTTAAAGACACAGGTAACAAATACTTCTTCTTGGGAATCAGGATAATCTGGTTCTCCTCACTTCACCCCAAGATTAACTCTTCTCAAATCTGTTGTTCAACCTGCTGAGGGGTGACCTTTTTCTAAGGTTAATCCCCTCTGAGCCTGAATCCTAGTGCATATACAAGCTCACCCAAGCAGAACTCACACATGCCATACTCTAGTAACACTCTTTCTCATTAACTTTCCAGACAGGTGTAGAATCAACTTTTGCCGAGTTGGTGAACCAGAAAGTGGCCATCCCTTTTACCTGTCTAAAGGGCAGTAGCTGGTGGTGGTTGCCTTGGGAGTAGGAAGATTCAGGATGGCCAGATGATTGGATTTTTTTTCAGGAAGCCAAGAATAATAGCTAGGCTATTATTAATAGCTAGGTGGACAACATCTGTAATCTTGGCTACTAAGGAGGTTGAGATCTGAGGATCACAATTCAATGCCAGCCTTGGGCAGGAAGGTCCATGAGACTCTTATCTCCAATTAATCACACACACAAAAATAAAATAAACAAAATCCCAGAGTGGAGCTGTGCCTCAAGAGAGAACACTAATCTTGACCTAGGTTCTGTACACATACACACACACACACACACACACACACACACACACACACACTAAGTGCTTGAAAGGTCCATGAGGATCAGATCAGGTACCACAGGGATGCTAGTACATAAAGGCTGCCCTTGGAACTTCCCACTGGAAAATACAGCCTTAGGGTCTCCATCCCTCTGCACCTCCTGGCACCCCCAGTGAGTCTCTCTGACTTGGCACACCAGCCTAGTGGCTGCTTCCCAATGCCAGGACAACTGAGCATGTCTTTCACTAATGTATTTGTCTTTAATTGTTTGGTTTGTCCTCAAAACAGATCTTTTCTTCTTTTCGGGTTTCTTTTTTTCCTTGTTTCTTTTTCTTATCCATCATCTCTTTAGAACCCTCAGTTTCTTAACTCACACTGTATTATCTGGATCTTTCTAGTAAGTAGGTTGCCCATTCCATGGCTCTGATTAACAAAGAGTTCATTGAGAGGAAAATGCTTATCTAGAAGCAGGTAGCATCCTTTTCCTCCCCAAACCAACCTGAAATTAACATATAAATGGCCTGACACAGGGACTCTTTGGGAAGTGGCAGATTATAACTACTCTCACAAAGGGTTTTTAAAAGAGAAAGAAAAGAACCACTTCCAAATGAGAAAATGTCACAGATGGCCGCAAACTAACTTCCCCTGCGAAGATCATTGATGCAAATACTCCTTCTCACAGCAAAATGGTGCCCTGAGTAACTGTCCACTTGAGGAACTCTTTATGCCTTTGGGGGCGATGGCCCCTTCTCCCGTGGGCAAGTGATAAGTCCAGGAAGGAAGCCACAGAGGAGCCCTCTTCTTTTTTTTTTTCCAGTTGTGGGGGGCTGAACTCTGGGCCTGGGTGCTGTCCCTCAGCTCTTCAGCTCAAGGCTAGTGCCCTACCAGTTGAGCCACAGCACTACTGGCTTTTTTCTGCTTATGTAGTGCTGAGGACTTGAACCCAGGGCCTCATGCATGCAAGGCAAGCACTCTACCACTGAGCCAACTTCCCAGCCCCTCATTGTATCCTCATTGGCCAGGCTTGCCCCAGTTGGAACCAGAGTAAGTTTTAGGGCTTGTTTGTTTGTTTGTTTGTTTGGGGGAGTACAGAGAGGGTTCTGGGTCTTTTTATTGTTTTTCTAGTAGTAGAGCTTGAATTCAGAGCCTGGGCACTGTCCTTTAGCTTTTTTTTTTCAACCCTACCACCTGAGCCACAATTCCACTTCCAGTTTTTTAGTGGTTAACTGGAAATAAGAGCCTCACAGACATTTCTGCCCAGACTGACTTCGAACCAAGATCCTCAGAGCTCATTAATAGCTAAGATTACAGGCATGAGACACCATCACCCAGCATTTTTGTTGTTGTTGTTGGTTGTGGGGCCTGAACTCTGGGCCTGGGTACTGTCCCCTCAGCTCTTCAGCTCAAGGCTAGCGCTCTACCACTTGAGCCACAGCACCACTTCTGGCTTTTTCTGCTTATGTGGTGCTGAGGAATTGAACCCAGGGCCTCATGTATGCAAGGCAAGCACTCTACTGCTGAGCCACCTTCCCAGCCCCACCCAGCCTTTATAAAACAAAACTTTTAGACTACCATTCCTTCATTTCTTTATGCTATAGCAGTAGAAATTACATCTCTATATTCAATTCATTAAACTTACCAGGATCATTAGTTCCAGTGTTTGAAAAGAATCTTTCACCTTTTACAGTCTTGTCTAAACAGAGCGATTTGACAGGTCTCTCTCTCTTTCTCTCTCTCTCATATTGAAGCCTAGAACAGACATCAATTAATCCTCAAAAGACTCTCTCAAAGCAAACATTATCTCTTTTGGAGTAGGAGAAGCTAAGCGAGGTGGCAGGTAGTTGGAGAAGGACAGAGAAGGGGATAAAAGGAACTCTGGGCTCTGGGCCTCTGATCTGGTTTTCCGGAGAGAGTCAAGTTGCAGAAGAAGAATGAATGCACATAAGGCATGCATACAAAGGAGAAGGCAGCCAAGAATCCACTGCAAGTGAGGGTGTCCCTCAGCACTTCCCAGTGCTCCAACCCCAGCACTAGGGCTAGAGGCCTGAGCAGACGGCAGTGTGAGCTGAGGCTGGAACCAGGGAGAGTGCCAATGACCTGAGCCGCCAGCTGCCTCCGAGACCCTTCTGTAACTCAATGCAACCCAGCCTCGGGGAAGAGAAAAAACTAAAATTTGGATCCAATTTGCCATCCAAGTCTGTCTTTCCTAAAATGAGGAGGGGCAGATTTGTGTGTACAAACAGACATAATAACCTTGTCTGGCTGTCTTGGCATCTTGAGAGAAGGGATCCATGTCCTGGTGTTTGTCTGCAAACATCACACATTCTCATATAACCTGTTTATTCAGCGCCTTTGTATTTCATTCTGAGACTCTCAGGAAAAGTGGTTTGCCACTGGTCACACATTTAAAAACAAGTATCAGCTAGGAGTCTCATACCTGTGATCCTAGCTTCTCAGGAGGCTGAGATAAGGATTAGAGTTTGAAGCCAGCCCAGGCAGGAAAGTCCATGTGACTCTTACCTTCAATTAACCACCAAAATGTTGAAAGTAGAGCTGTGACTCAAATGGTACAACTCTAGCCCTGAGCAAAATAGCTCAGGACAGGGCCTATGCCTTCAGCTCAAGCCCCAGGACCTGCACAAAAACAACTATCCACCTCTTCTCCACTGATTTGGGAAGTGATTGCCTTACTCGTGATGTCTGCATGTTTTCAGCCTGCATTTTGTATAACACTTCGAACTTTCCTTGCCACACTTATATTGTTGGCCTCACAACAGAGGTCTGTCATGTGCAATATGATAGACTTGTTGGAGATATTGAAGTTGTTTATAGGAAGGATCTTCCTAAAGGATCAGAATGGGATTTCTCTCCATTTACCAATAGTCAAAGAAATAAGGGAAACGACTTTAGGACTGATTTTTTTTGTTGTTCAACTAACAACTGCTAGTTTGACTATCTTGCATACACATTTCTGTGTTTGCAGAGGCAGAAGATACCGGAATGAATACACAAAACCTGTCATAGCACTGCCGGGTGCCGGTGGCTCATGCCTGCAATTCTAGCTACTCAGGAGGGTGTGATCTGAGGATCATGGTTCAAAGCCAACCCAGGCAGGAAAGTCCATGAGACTCTTATCTCCAATAAACCACCAGAAAACCAGAAGTGGCACTGTGGCTCAAGTAGTAGAGTGCCAGCCTTAAGCTGAAGAGCTGAGGGACAATGCCCAGGCCCAGAGTTCAAGCCCCATCACTCCTCCCACCAAAAAACAAACAAACAAACCTGTCACAGCAATGGAGAACGGGATACAAGTGTCTTCTTTACTTACAATGTGTGTGTGTGTGTGTGTGTGTGTGTGTGTGTGTGTGTGTGTGTGTGTGTGTGTGTGTGTGTGTGTGTGTGTGCCTGCATGTGAGCCAGTCTAGGTGCCTAACTCAAGGCCTAGGTGTTGTCCCTGAGCTTTTTTTGCTCAAGGCTAGCACCCTACCACTTGAGCAATAGCTCTACTTCTGGCTTTTTTGGGTAGTTCATTGTAAGAGTCTCATGAACTTTACTGCCTGAGCTGGCTTTGAACCATGGTCTTCAGATCTTACTTAGCCTTCTGAATAGTTAGGGTTACAGGCATGAGCAACCAATGGCTAGATCAACAATGCAAAATGTGTGTGTGTGTGTGCATGCTCACACATGTGTGCATGCAAATGCACATGTGCCAGTACTAGATGTGAATCCAGGACCTTTCATTTTCCCTTGCCATTTTTGCTCCCAGCTGAAGCTCTATCACTTGAATCATGCCTCCAGTCCAGAATTTTTCTGGTTAATTGGAAATAAGAGTCTTACAAACTTTTTCTGCCTGGCCTGGCTTTGAATCATGAGCCTCACATCTGCAGCCTCCAGATTAGCTAGACTCATGCATGAGCTGCATCTCCAACTATTTACTTTATCCATTAATTTACTTATTTCCTTACTCAGTTATTTTATAATTAGTGTGTTGCTTTTTAGTTCTTTAAGTGCTAGAGATTAAACCTAGAGCTTTGGACATTCTAGGCTACTGCTCAAGCTTTGTGCTACACCCAGCCCTAATGTTTAAAATACAAAATGAAAGAAAATACTCTAGGATCACTTATAGTTCCCAAAGTGTGTCACTTTGCCCCTCTCCTGTGCAACATAGACCAGTAGATTTGGGGAACATCTAGGTACCTTTCTTTCATTTTTCTTTTTTTTTTGTTGTTGTTGTTGTGGGTGGTAAGGCTTGAACTCGGGGCCTTAAGGTCTTTTGCTCAAGGATAGGGCTTTAGCACTTTGAGCCACAGCTCCAGTTCTTGTTTTCTGTTGGTTAATCGAAGATATGAGTCTCATGGGGACTTTTCTGCCTGGGCTGGCTTTGAATGTGATCCTTAGAACTCAGCCTCCTGAGTAGCTAGGATTATAGGCATGAGCTACAGGCACCTGGCCAAAGATCTGTGTGTGTGTCTATGTCTCTGTGTGTGTGTGTGTGTGTGTGTGTGTGTGTGTGTGTGTGTGTGTGTGTGTGTGTGTGAATACTGAGGTTTGAACTCAGAACCTCAGGCTAGCTAGGCCAGTGCTTTACCACTTGAGACCACTTGAGCCACACCCTCATCCCTGGATGCCTTTATGCATACACACAAAATGTCCACATTCATCACAATTCTGTGGACACTCAGGCATGTACCTTGGAGAGAGGAAAAGGCAGGACTACATGTGACAGGACACTAAGCAGATATGTGCATCAAAGACTTGGTGACAAAACCCTAGCTTTCTGCTCTCACACTTCTACTAGCAGACATCCCCTACACAGTGTGTGGATGTCATTGTGACATTTCCATACGTGCACAAAATATACTTGGATCAGATTCACTCCCCTATTACTTTTATCTCCCTCCCCACCCCACAGTCTTTTAACCTTTCTTGTAATTTTTGAAATGGGTTTCATTATGACCTTTTCATATATTCATATAATGTCCTATGGTCATATTCTCCCTCTCCCAACTCACCTTCTCTTTTTCCTCATCCACTTCCTGCTGATTCCAACCTCCTAGGTAGCTCCCCATGTGTGCTTATACCATTATTTTTTAGATCTAACTTCCCCTATGACTTTCTGAGTCTAGCTTAGGATGATTATCTTCTGTTCCATCCATTTCCCTGCAAAAAGCATAATTTTTCTTCTTTATGGATGAATAATATTCCAGGCTATTTGATCGAACTTCCTTAGAAGTCATTCTTCTTGTCCCCTTTGTCCACTACAAGTTCCCATCATGATCCTGTTCTCACTCCTCAGACCCTACAAATCACCATAACATGTGTTCTTACAAAACCAACCAATAGACTAGAATCTCAATTACTAACATCTTTCTCTTAGTCAAGCACCAGTGGCTCACAGCTGTGATCTGAGGGTTTTGAAGCCAGTCTAGTCAGTAAGTCCATGAGACTCTTAACTCTAACAAAATCCAGAAGTGGAGATGTGACTCAAATGGTAGATGGTCTTTAGCACAAAAGCTAAGCAACAGCACAAGTCCCTGAGTTCAAACCCTACTACAGGCACAGACACACAAAAATCTCCTTAAGACAACATCAGGTGATGTAAACTGCCTTGGCCATTTAAGTATTTATTTAGGCAATTTCTAGCTGGACAGGTATTTAGAAATGAAGTGAAAACAAGGTTGAAGTAATGATACCAATAAGAAGTAAAGATGCTGCCAGGCACTGCTGGCTCATACCTGTAATCCTAGCTACTCAGGAGGCTGAGATCACAGTTCAAATCTTTCCCATTCAGGAAAGTCCATGAGACTTGTATCTTCAATTAACCACCAGAAAACCAGAAGTGGAGCTATGGCTTAAAGTGGTAGAGCACTAGCCTTGAGCAAGAGAGCTCAGGGACAGTGCCCAGGTCCTGAGTTCAAGCACCACAACAGACATAAGTAGAAAATAAAGATATTAATTTATGTACAAAATTTTTACTTGCAGGCTGGGAAGGTGGCTTAGTGGTAGAGCTCTTGCCTTGCATGCCTGAGGCCCTGGGTTCGATTCCTCAGCACCACATAAGCAAAAAGAAAAAAGCCGGAAGTGGCGCTGTGGCTCAAGTGGTAGAGTGCTAGCCTTGAGCTGAAGAGCTGAGGGACAGCGCCCAGGCCCAGAGTTCAGGCCCCACGACCGGACCCAAAAAAAAAAAATTTTTTTTTTTGCTTGCATCTATTTTTCTCATGAATACAGCTAAACAGAATTATCAGAAAATTAAAGGTTTGGAATCAGAAATAAGGGCAAAGGTACACTCTGGGTGTCTTAGACTCCAAATCTGGCAGAGATGGCCAGCATTATCAAACTGTCCATTTAAGACTGACCCTGACATCAAATCCCTTTAATAGTCTCAGAAGTTGACACTTGTCATCACAATCCTAGAAGTCATCAGACAGAGCCCAAATCTGCCAGAAACCAGAATGTACTCCTTTGGGACCAGAGGTGTCCTCTGCCTCTCCTTCTGCCCTCTCTTTTCTAAGACTAGTTTAGAAATGAAGGAAAGTAGGCTCAGGAAACCCTCACCTTTAATATTAATAAGAAGTGCAGTCCCCGGGTGATCACAGCCCAGACTACATAGAACTTGAAAGAATGATCAAGACTTTGATATTGAATATGAAAAAGTAACAGGCAGGAGGGGTGGGGAGACAAATCTGGGAGGCTCAGGGCTCAGTTTCTACCACCTCCATCCCTGACTTTCACAGGGACAACCAGGCCTATTTATTAGGCCAGGATGATCTACACTTCTCTTCCCCCCACCTCGTATGTGGGGAGGTGGTGCATGGAGGGAGCTTGGCTTTTTCCGCTCAAGGCTAGCATTCTACTACTTGACTTGCACCTTTACTTCTGGCTTTATTATTGCTGGTTAATTGGAGATAAGAGTTTCGACCATAATCCTCAAACCTCAGCCTCCTGAGTAGCTAGGCTTGTGGATATGAGCGCTCTCTTTCTCTTCTCTCTCTCTCTCTCTCTCTCTCTCTCTCTCTCTCTCTCTCTCTCTCTCTCTCTCACACACACACACACACACACACACACACACACACTTCTTTATCTGTGAGAGGAGCTAAATGAAATCTCAAATGGTCTATTTGTCAAAAATGTAAAAAATTAAATTAAATTAAAAACATCAAAAAGAGGAAAGTAGGAGATGAGTCCACCCACACCTTCTCAAAGAGATCTCCCATGAGCCGTCTCCTCTTGATCCCTGGTGAACCATTAGACTGTTATTATTCTCTCCTCTACAGAAAAGTGACTGAGGCCCAGAACAGTGACTGGCCTGGTGTGCAGCAGCCTTGCCTGTGTTACACAGGGTCATTGGTCTGAGCTGTGTCAAGGGGGCCAGACATGTGGTGAGAGGCATGTGCTGAGGTTTCTTTTGCCAGGCTGCAGCTCTCTCCTTCAACTCAACCTATTTTATGCAGTTGAGGGGTTTGGGGGAGGGGTTTTGTTGTGGAGAGTTTTTGGTGCCAGTCCTGGGGCTTGAACTCAGGTCCTGAGTGCTACCCCTGAGCTTCTTTTACTCAAGGCTCTATAGTTCCACTTCCAGCTTTTCTGGTAGTTTATTGAAAATAGAGTCTCACAGGCTGGGCACTGGTGGCTCATGCCTATAATCCTAGCTACTCAGGGGCTGAGATCTGAGGTTCATGGTTTGAAGCCAGCTGGGATAGAAAAGTCCCTGTGAAACTCTTATCTCCAATTAAACCACCAGGAAACCAGAAGTAGAGCTGTGGCTCAAAGTAGTAGAGTGCTAGCCTAGCAAAAGAGCTCAGGAAGAGCTCCCAGGCTCTGAGTTCAAGTCCTATACCCATGCCTGACCAAGAAAAAAAAAAGCCTCAAGGACCTTCCTGCCCAGGCTGGTTTCAAATAGCTATCCTCAGATCTTAAACCTCCTAAGTAGCAAAGATTACAGGCACGTGCCTCTGGCACCGAGCTTGCAGTTTCGTTTTTTTTTTTAATTTTTATTTTTTGTGGGTCCAGTTGTGGGGCCTGAACTCTGGGCCTGGGCGCTGTCCCTCAGCTCTTCAGCTCAAGGCTAGCACTCTACCACTTGAGACACAGCGCCACTTCCGGCTTTTTTCTTTTTGCTTATGTGGTGCTGAGGAATCGAACCCAGGGCCTCAGGCATGCAAGGCAAGCACTTTACCCCTGAGCCACCTTCCCAGCCCGCAGTTTAGTTTTATAGGGAGCTTTTTATTTATGTCAGTCTCAGAAATCGTCTGGTCAAGGGAATACAGAGGTTTAAAGTAGGATGGGAGGGGGGGCTGCAAAAGGTTGTACTGAGCCAATATGTAACTCACATGTAAATTTAGCCCAAAGCAACAAAGCTGGTACAACTCTAGTTCACCAGGAACAGGAAAGAGAGGATGGATGGAGGGCTGGGAAAAGGTGGGGGGGAGGGACCTCACACCTCAGGTGGCATGAGTGGTCACAAGAGTCTTATGTCCTGACTCTTGGACCTAAGTATCACTTCTACTCTTGGACAGATGATGTCTGAAACTTAGATTCTAGAATCTAGATCAATCACTGCTAACAAAGAGCTGCATGAATTTTCGGGGAAGAAGGGAGCATGTGCCTGGTGTGAGGAAGAGTTCTGGTGGGGAGGGATAAATAATATAGAAATGTGCTGTGTCTATGTAATGGGGGTGGGGGAAACACGGGCATGGCAATACCTCGGTCCTCTGGAGAATCGTCCCATGTGGTCCCATGTGTTCCCATGACAACTCTCCCCATCCTCAGAATGGGCTCTGTGGCTCCACACTCTTACACAGCGGTGGGCACATCCACCCCCCCCCCATTCCACTCCCAGCTCCCTTCTTCCAAGGAAACCACACCATGCCGTTAAGGCTGGAACCCCATAGACTCTTTCTCCATGGACCTGATCATGCTTCCTGTAGCCGGCAAGGCCCACAGGCAGAGCCCCCCATTTACTCAGAGGGACCTTGGAGGGAGAATAAGGAGAAAAGGAAGAGGAAAGTCAACATGGGAGCCTGGCACTTCCGCAAGCCATTTCCCAACCTACTATAGGAAGGTCCCAAAAGACAGAGATCCACCCATGCAAGGGGCTGCATGGATCCCTCCCTGCAGGAGGGAGTATTCTAGAAAGAGCACACCTGTAAGCAGCTAAGAAAAGCCCCTGTCCCGCATAGCTGTTTCCTCCCACTGATCTTCTTTCCCCCTTTCAATTGGAGCAAGTAAAAGGCGACCCACCCCCAGCCGCCACGTGAACAAGGCCCGAGGCCTCCGGGGCAGGAGGGCGCTGGAGGGCGCAAGCCCCAGCAGGCCACAACCCAGCCCTCTCACCTCCCAGGCCACAGCCCCGCAGTGGAGGCCCTGAGGAGCCCCCACCCCCACCCCCACCCCTTGCACAACCTCTGTAACCACCCAAGAGAAAGCCCCAGGAGAGGTCTAAAATGTGGAGAGAGGATTCATGAGCAGATGGACAGACAAGTGCCAGCCATCCTGGGGCAGACACCCACAGCAGGAGTGATTTGTTAGTCTTTTTCTTCTGGAGTTAATTTGCTTCCAGCAGATTCCATTAGTGACCTGCCAGACCCAGCTCCTGGAGGAGGGGCGTCAGAGGAGCTGCTGAATCAGCAGCGGGAAGGGGCAGCCGGGGAAAGGCCCCATGTCTTGCACCCAGCCCTTTGCCCAGGGTTTCTATTTGACCAGCTTAGAATAACTATTTGCTAAGTCCATGCTCGCCAGCCACCACGTATAGAGAGAAGACCCGTGAACCTTGACCCCCCCAACACACACCTCAATGGCTAGCTAGGAACTGACACAGTGCAGGGAAAAGAATCTCACATAAAATAATTTTGTCTTCTTACTGGCAGGCAGGAAGCAAAAATCAAAGCTATAAACTTGGCCCTTTCTGTACCGAGGAATCTGGATGGGGGAGGGGCATGGAACTGTGAGTTTCAATAATAAGAAACTGCTACTACCATAACAATAACAGTAGACCTCTCTCTCTTTCTCTTTCTTTCTCTCTCTGTCTCTGTCTCTGTCTGTCTGTCTGTCTGTCTGTCTGTCTGTCTGTCTGTCTGTCTGTCTGTCTCTCTCTCTCTCTCTCTCTCTCTCTCTCTCTCTCTCTCTCTCTCTCTCTCTGCCAGTATCAGGGTTTGAATTCAGGGCCTCACATTTGCTTGACTTACTTGCTGGTTGGTGCTCTACCACTTGAGCCACACCTCCAGCATGGCTTTTTGCTTGGTTAATTGGACATAAGAGTCTCAAGGTTTTGTCTGCCTGGACTGGCTCCAAATCAAGATTCTCAGCTTTCAGCCTCCTGGAATAGACAGGATTAAAGGCATGAGACATTGGCACCTGACCCTAGAATATTTGTGTAATTTCTTACGTCTTATGTATCTTTTCTGGCCTTATGCGATAACTTCATGAATAAGGCAGGCTTACTGTACTGCTAAACAACACAATATACAGACATACATTTCAATGCTAAGTGAATATTTGATGACATTAAGGAATTATTATTAATTATTAATTGATCATATGAACTTGGATGAGATTGTGACTATTTTTAATAATCCTTATTTTTTATGCACACATACTGAAATATTTAGACAAAATGATGTCTAGGATTTATTCCAAAGAACCCCCAATATGGGAAGGTAGGAGATAGGCCATGGGTGAGACTAGACTGGCTATAGTTGGTGATTGTCTCTGTCACTTTGGTTTTTTAATTTTGTTTCCTTTTATTATTGTTCTATATTGAGCATGAGAAGGCTTGTTATATAAGAGAGTAATCCACTGCTATTTGGTGATTTTAATCGGTTATTGATTTATTTACATACACACCCTAGCAAGCAGTCTTCCACTTGAGCCACATCCCCAGCCCTTTCTGCTTTTACATTATTATCCAGATAGGGTCTCACTTTTCTTGCTAGCCTCAGTAAGTGATCCTCATTCTTATACCTCCCACATAGCTGCAGTGACAGGTACAAGCCACCATACCCAGCTTATTGATTAAGACACAGTCATGCTAACCTTTCACCCAAGCTGGCCTCAACCTACAATCTTCCTGATGTCCACCTCCCAAGTAGCTGGGATTACAGGTGTGAGTCACCACACCCAGCTATATGCACATCTCTAAATAATGTGTTTTTAACTGCTATTTGCCTTTTGAGTTTTCAACTTTATCATCTCCCCAGAAAGGAAGATTGGATTTACCTGTCTCCACCACACCCATGCTGTCTTTCCAGACCACTATTTTCCACTTGCCTGCCTGTAATCTATCACTTATCTTTCTGTCTATGTGTCTTTCTGTCCATCTACCTATCTATTCATCTAGCACCTTCCCTCCCCTCTCTAAGTCTGGGTATACTTTTCAATAGATACGTTCATTTCCTATGATTACTGTTTATATGACTGCAATTATGTAAACTTTATTTAGATTAGGTACTATACAGTATCACAGGTCTCAATACATGTCGGATAAATCTCTTGCCCATTTTGAGGATAGACTGGGTAAACTAGGACTCGTGTCCATGATGGTAGAAGTTTTCCTACCAGGGTACCTTACATGATCTTTGCAACCATCATGGGAAGATCTGCTTTGGTAAATCCCAACGATACTCAATAACCACTCAGAGCAGGAGGGCTCCCAATTCACATGTCTCAGAGGGGCCAGGTTCATAAGGGCTTCCCTGGCCACTTTATGGTACATTGTCGTCCCCAATTTCCCTGCTCTAGTTACCTCCACAGACCTAAACCAGCCCTCTGCCTGACTGACTTACTTCTTCATTTGGCCTATGCACTGCTGTACATCCAGAGCCCCAGAGAATATTGGATAATCAAGATGTGTTGAACTCATAAGCAGCTGGTTAAATCCCAGGGCTCCTGGAAATATTCTCACATCTCCAGGATGGAGGGAGAAAAAAGAAATTCTTTAAAGATACATGATGCCAGCCGAGCATCAGAGGCTCACACTTATAATCCTAGCTCCTTAGGAGGCTGAGATCTGAGGACCAGGCCTCAAAGCCAGCCTAGGCAGGAAACGTTCATCAGACTCTTATCTCTGATTAACCAGGGGGGAAAAAAAGCCAGAAGTGGAGGTGTGGCTCAAGTGGTGCCAGCCTTGAGAGAAAAAAACTAAGCAAGAACACTAGGCCCTGAATTCAAGCCCCAGTACCAGCAGAGAGACAGACAAACAGACAGACAGACAGATATATGATACAGTTCATAGCAAATGTGTGTGTGTATGTGTGTGCATGTGTGTGTGTGTGTGTGTGTGTGTCCTTAGGCTTCTCTCAAGTAAATAAGCTATGCCAAATTCCAAGACAGATGGACATCTCATTTCATTTTTACTCCCTCTCATCCACCCCAAGTCAGGGACCTCCTCTTAGGCCCAGGGCTGGAAAAACCTGCCCAGGAGACAGAGGATGGTGGGGGTGGGTTGGTGGTAGGTACTACCAAGCTGAAGGTTACTGCCACCCACAAATTTGAGAGCAAGAGATTATGGCAAAAGGGCAAGGAAACTAGCACATGGATGAGAAACAGGTTTAAACTCCATCCTGGGCTGCAGCCAGCTGAGGAAAGCTGACACCAGAGACAAATTAATTTCATGATGCTGCTGCTTTCATTGGGATTTTCAGGACTTTTTTTTTTTTTTTAAGTAATGGATGTATGGAACAGGGAATGTGTGCTTGAACACTCCCTGGTCTAGAACGATCAGGTAACAAGTCAACAGTTTGCTTCAAAAGTGCACTTGAAGCCGGGCACCGGTAGCTTACGCCTATGATCCTAGCTACTCAGGAGGCTAAGATCTGAGAATCATGGTTCAAAGCCAACCCAGGCAGGAAAGTCCATGAGACTCTTATCTCCAATAAACTACTCAAAAACCGGAAGTGGCGCTGTGGCTCAAGCGGTAGAGCGCTTGCCTTGAGCTGAAGAGCACAGGGACAGTACCCGAACCCAGAGTTCAAGCCCCACAACTACCACCACCAACAACAACAAAAACAAAAGCCTACTATGTGCCAGGCAGACCTAGAGATCTGACTCGATTCCTCCTGTGACCCTCAAAGGCATGGCTCCTGGAAGTCACCAAGCCATGAGTGCATGAACAGAGCATCCTGGGCCTAGAGAAGGTGCGAGTGTGGAAGATCAAGTAGAAACTGGTAAAGTGTTCAAGACCACAGTGTGGGAGTCAGGGAGGGAGGGAGGCAGAGGCAGATCTGGGAAAGTCCGCGGAGGCGTGACTGCAGCTCAGAGACTGGGGAAAGGGGGAGGCGTGGGATGCTGAAGGGGCTATGGAAGGAGGGAGTTCGATGTGTGTCTCTGAGAAGTCTGGGGTGGAACTGGCCTTCTCCACTCTGCAGAGCACACTGCCAGGTTCCCGCCTCCCACAGGCGCAGACCTGGCTGCTCCCTTGGGGCCCCTGCATGTGCCACCACGGGGAGGCATCTGAGACCCACGCGCATGCACCTCACCTCCCTCCACCATCCCCCAAAACACTGTGCTGTGTGTCTGGCCATGGCATCTCTCCCCGCCTCTCCTCTGCTCTATGCAGGGGTTCAGTCTTACTGACGACTGTGTCCCCCTTTCCCTACAGTGCCTGGCACAGAGTAGGAGCTCAATAAATAATTGATGGATGGATGCAGGAAAAGTACCTGTAATGCCTCAGTGATTTAAGTTGTTTATTGCTGTCCCCTCCTTTAAGATTAAAAATTGATATGAGAGGCAATCGTGTGTTTGCAGCTCTCTGCAGGATTAGCATTCAGTAAGTAGTAAGTGAGTGGATGGATGGATGGATGGATGGATGGATGGATGGATGGACAGATTCTATAATCGCTAGGAACCATTAAAGGGATAAAGAAAGTAACCTGGTTTGGGAGCGGGGAGGTTCTGGAGGCATGATTTAGGTGGCAGAATGCCAGCCAATAAGCAAAAGCATCAGATGCCACATTTGAGTCCTGATCTCTGGCAAAAAATAACTTAAGTTGAGGCATGTGATGCTAGCCACTCAGGGGGCTGAGATCAGAGAATCAGGGTTCAAAGCCAGCTTGGCCACGAATCTCCAATTACTCACACGCAAAAAAGCTGGAAGTGGAGCTGTCACTCAAGCAGCAGAGCACTACCCATGAACAAAAAAGCTCTGGGATGGCACCCAGGCCTTGAGCACAAGCCCGAGGACTGGCACATAGAACCAGAACTGGGCAAAGTTGTGACTGTGGAAAGGCCTAAGGCAGGCTGAGATCTCAAATGGGCAGTTCCCATCAGCATCTTCCTAAGCCACACAGTGGCCTGAATAAGAGGCAAACAGGGTTAGGGCTAAAGCTGGCATCCAGACACAAGGCTGAAAAGAAGTCAATAGACCTAGGGTCTAAACTTGAGGGAAGAGCCAAAGATGGCCCTAAGACTTGTGTGGATGACAGGGGTCCCTGAGGGGAACTTGAAGCTTTTAGGACCTCAGATGGGAGGGGGCACACTGGAAGCAGGAGGGTCAGGAAAAGGAAGGAGGAAGATTGGATCACAGGTACTGGGGGTGGAGCCAGGGCAAACCACTCATTCACTTAGCTGTTGAGTTCCTACCCAGCCCAAGGCATTTACTATGTGCTAAGACAGACCAGGTCTGCTGCCACAGAACTTAATCCCCAAAGCAAAGGCAGACAAAAGACAGCTGAGCAAACAAATACACACAGATTATCTCTGGTACTGTATTCACTGTGAAGAAAATAAAACGGGATCATGGAGCTGAAGACAATAAAACAGGATTTGCAGTGGCTCGAGCCTATAAGCCCAGCTACTTGGGAGGCAGAGATCAGAAGGACTGCAGTTCAAGGCCAGATTGAACTTACATTCAACCAAGATAAGTCAAATGGGGATTGGAAGGAATGAGGTTTAAGACCCGTGCTAGGGGGTGGGGAGGGGCGTTAAACAAGATACTACCTCAACAAATAGAGCAGACATGGGGCTATGCATCTATCACCCCAGGTACACGGGAGGTAGAGACAGGAGAATCACAGACCAAGGCTATCACCAGGCTAAAATGCAAGAACATATCTGAAAAATAACTATATAAAGAAAAAAAGACTGAAGGCTTGGTGTAAATGAGAGGGGAGTAGAGGGAAAGGGAGGGGAGAGGAGAGAGGGGAGAGGAGAGGAGAAGAGAGGTGAGGAGAGAAGAGGGGAGGGGGGAGGGGGGAGGGGGAAGGGAGGGGAGGGGAGGGGAGAAGAGGGGAGGGGAGGAGAGGAGAAGAGAGGGGAGGAGAAGAGAGGAGAGGAGAGGAGAGGAGAAGAGAGGAGAGGAGAGGAGGGAAGAGGAGGGGAGGGGAGGGGAGGGGAGGGGAGAGGAGAGGAGAGGAGAGGAGGAAGGAAAGGAGGGTAGAGGAGGAGGAGGAGGAGGAGGAGGAGGAGGAGGAGGAGGAGGAGGAGGAGGAGGAGGAAGAGGAGGAGGAGGAGGGAGGGGAGGGAGAGGAGGAAGGGGGAGAGGAGAAGGGACTCCTAAAGAGGTGATTTACCATGCTGAGGGAGAGGATGGTGACCAGGACGTTTTCCAGGGCCTTGATCTTCCTGACCATTTCTAGGGTGAAACCATCAGCTGTAGAGAGTTCCCAGGTAAGGGGAGAAACAATGAAACCATTTTTGGCTGCTGTAGGAAAGAAAGAGGAAGGGGGACCAATGGGGCCCAACATGGCTGAAACCATGATAGTGTAGGAGCGCAACTGATGCAGAGACAGCATGGCGTATTTTGCGAATAGTGTATTCTATCACCGTGCCTGGAGACTGGAAGCAGTACTCCATGCCCTGTTCTGGCTGGGTAGCAGACAGGTGGTCGGTCACAGGGGAGTGTCTGATTTTAATGAAGTGTGATAGGCTGTGCAGGTTGTCATTTCTTGGTTTAACCAGGCACAGACCCGCTCTGTCCCTGCCCATAGACCCCAGTCCCTTCCATCTGCTTCAGTTTCAGCCAGCCCACTCAGCAAATGAATCAGCACCCAGCACCTAGCACCCAGCCTGCTATAGCTTAAATAACCCCCCAGCACCTACCGACAAACACCAGACTTTTGGCAGAGGTGTTTATAACCAGATCACACACACTCTACCCCCTACATTTGTCACTGAGGTTTGAACTCAGGCAAGCTTTCTACCACTTGAGCCAGGACTTCGGTCATTTGCATTTCTACCACTTGAGCCAGGACTTCGGTCATTTGCATTGGTTATTTTTCATACTTTTTTTTTTTTTTTTTTTTTGTCGGTCGTGGGCTTGAACTCTGGGCCTGAGCGCTGTCCCTCAGCTCTTCAGCTCAAGGCGAGCGCTCTACCACTTGAGCTACAGCGCCACTTCCATACTTTTTATTTTTTAAATCTTGGCCTGGGATGACCTTAGACTGTGATCCTCCTATTTATGCCTCCTTCTAACTAGAAACACAGAAGTACAACACTAAGTTCGGCTTTTATTGATTGAGACGCCATGTTTTTGCACAGGCTGAGCCACTATACCTAGCCTGTCACACCCCCAGCCATGATGTTTCAAAAACCGAAACAAAGAAAAAGGGAATGGGAGGAAGAAGAAAGGAGGAGGACAAAGAAAAGAAAAAGGGAAAGGGAGAAAGAAAAGGAAAGAAACACATTTTGTTTTCTCAGCTATAAAAGAAAGTTAAACCAGGCACTGGTAGCTCACACCTGTAATCCTCTCTACTTAGGAGGCTGAGAGTTGAGGATCATGGTTCAAAGCCAGCTCAAGCAGGAAAATCCTGGAGACCCATATTTCCAATTAACTACTAGAAAACTGGAAGTGGCACTGTGGCTCAAAGTTGTAGCGTTCTCGCCTTGAACAAAAAAGAGCTCAGGCTTAGCACCCAGACCCCAAGTTCAAGTCCCACAACACACACACACATACATTCTAGATAGATAGATAGATAGATAGATAGATAGATAGATAGATAGATAGATAGATAGATGATAGATAGATAGATAGATAGAGATAGATAGATAGATATAGATAGATAGATAGATAGATGATAGATAGATAGATACAGATAGATAGATAGAGATAGATAGATAGATAGATAGATAGATAGATAGATAGATAGATAGATAGATAGATAGATATGGAAAAGTAAGAATTCAATATTGTTTACCTACACTATTCAGGGGGCTGCGTATATAAAAAGACAGAGCATCCTCTCATAGGCTTTGTTTGTTTATGGCAGTACTGGGTCCTGATCTCAGGGCCTCAAGCTCTTGTTTCGTGTTTTTTTTCCCCACTCAAGGCTGGCGCTCTACCACTTGAGCCACGCCCCCAATTCCCTCCTGTGGGCTTCAAAGCACCTCCAATTTCCTTATGATCTCACATTCAACATCAATGGCATGTTCTCGGGTTCAGGTTTAGAAAAGTCTGCGCATGTTCAGAAACTGCCTTCTTTTTTTTTTTTTTTTCTGAATTCTTCAATATGGTCTACCCTCCGTTGTCTGGTTGCATCCCTGAATGCAAACCCACCCCGCAATGGGGAGAGCGCCTTGTACTTGGGAGTTGGACATCTGGCATCGAGCCCTGTCAATTAGGGTGATCAAGTGGGCTGGGGCCCGGGGCCCCTCAATTATACCACTGTGCAGCCCAAAGGAAACTCTCTAGGCCTTCAAAGCACTTGGCACCCCGGGAGCCCCCACATGGAGTGTGTCATTGTTGGATGTCCAGGGCAGCCACGGAGCATGCGCTCTGCGTATCCAGGCATTAGCATCAGAAGGCACAGCCTGGCCAGCCAGCCAGCCCAGACAACCTTGCTTCAGGCTCAGCTGCCCCCTCCTGTAGTACCCTGCAACCCCATTATGAGAATCCAAAGGAACAACTGGAGCAGGCAGCGGGGAGGGGCTGGTGAAGGGTAAGTCCCTTCACTGAAGCCGCTGGGGCTGGAAAACAGTAAGACAGTACAGGGAAAGCCCTCTCTGCTGGTGCTTTGTCCTTTGTGCCTGGCTTCTATTCTTGTGTGTTTTTCTCTCTCTCTACATTTAACCCAGAGACACCTCTCCAGAACTCACTCAGCCTGACCTGCCCAGGCTCCATTGCTAAATCTCTCTATAGCTGCAAGGGAATTTTTAAGCACATGAGCTGGATCCAAGTCACTTCCTAATGTAAACGCTTGCACAGCTGCTTATTGCCTTGAGGATAAAGTTCACAATCCTTAAAAAATGGCCTACAAGGCCCTGCATGCTCTGGCCTTTCCTGAGCAATCCGATCTGGTCACAAGTCAGGCTTCCCTCCTCCTCTAGCATTCCAGCCACATGGCCTTCTCTTAGGTCCTCTAACCAGCCACAGGACCTTTGTATATGCTATTCCCACTGTCTGGCCTATTTCCCAGTCAAGGATACTTTCCCTCAACACACTATACCAAAACAGTTCCCCTACTACTATCTCTTATATTTTCCTGGAGTTTTTTTTACATAAACATATATCCCACTTTCATTTATCTATTTGTGATTATTCAACTCATATCTACCTCCCCAAATAAATCATGGGATCCATGAGTGGAGAGTTCGTGTTGGTTTGGTATGCCAGGACCAGAGCAGCTGGCACACTGTGCATGCTCAGTTGAGGTAGGATAAATGCCTAGCAGCAAACTGTCTGTAGACACAGGTGGGTGAAGAGATAAGAATGAGAGGTAGCCGGGCACCAGTGGCTCACGCCTCTAATCCTAGCTCCTGGAGAGGCTGAGATCTGAGGATTGAGGTTCGAAGTCAGCCTGGGCAGAAAAGTCTCCATGACACTCTTATCTCTAATTAACCACTCCACAACCGGAAGTGGTGCTGTAGCTAAAATGGTAGAGTGCTAGCCTTGAGCATAAAGAGGCTCAGGGACAGTATGCGGGCCCTGAGTTCAAGCTCCACAACCGACAAAAAAAAGAAAGAGAGAAAGAGAGATGCAAACTGCACATCTCAGAGCACACAGACGTGGATGGGGTGGGGGCGCCCTGGGATCTGAAAATCCTTCACTAGTGACTGACTGGCAGTCGCCAGACACCCCCAAGATCTGTAAGCCTATCCATAAAAGACAATGAGAAAGTGACTTACCTCTTGGGAACGGAGGGGGCTGCATAGGGGCCAGGAGAAAGAAAGGGCAGAGTGGGGAGCGTGCCCACCTTCTCCATGCCCTCCCCTTTATCTCCCTCACTATCTGGACGGAAAGAGAGGCAGGGAGCAGGCCCCAGGCGGCAGAGATCCTCTCGGGAGCCACAGACCCAGGCGGCTGGGTTATCGCTGAGCGCCTTCTCCCCCAGAGAGGCGTGGGGGGCGGGCAGGAAGATTAAGAACAGTCCACTCCGAAAACAGGCTGTCTTTCTACTCAGTTATCAGGCACATGTCCGTTCACGGGATGCAAAACAAGCTGAAGTTGAGATTCTCTGACTGAGCCACTGAGGCTCATCAATTACACCAGGTGGAAAGAAGAAGGGGAGAGGGGGTACTTTAAAAATAACATAGGGGTCTGGTGTTTGGAAGGTCAGGAACCTGGAATGCCAGCTTGTCAAGCAGAAGTGGGTCCTGGGAAGTTGGTGCGCATGCACGCCCATGCACACACACACACACACACACACACACACACACACACACACACCAACCAGTTCAGGAGAGGAAAGGATGAACGCAGTGCCAGCCTGTGGCCCCTCCCCCTCACAGTGGTGGCACAGCCAGCCTGGGAGGTCTGCCCACATGGATCACCTCTGCACCTGCACTTGCTTCCCTAACTGGGAGACAGGATTGGCAGGGGGAGAGAGGTCATTCACAAAGTACATGCCGATTCTTCTAAGGGTCTTAGGAACATTCATTCTTCTAACAACCTTACAAAGGCAGAAGATCTCTTTTCTGCTGTACGGATGTGGACACTGAGACACAGAGCTCATGAATCTCTGCCTTAGGTCATAAAGGTTGGACTGGAACCTAGAACCTGACTCCTGAGCCTGCACACAAGTCACAAGTCACCCCACAGCTGGCTTGTCATCCACCTACTCTTCTAGAATGGGGGAGCTCACAAGGACTATAGGACCCTAGAGTCCCCCAAAAACCTGGGCACACTAGCCTCACATGGAAGCTAGCTCTCTTAGGTGGGAGTGTCTGGGCTTATAGGTGAGCGGCTGGGGGAGGGGCTTATTCCTTCAGGGAAGTCTCCTCAGGATTTCTGGTACAGGAAAAAGCACGGAGTCTTACAAACCTGCAACATCCTGTCCCATTAGAACTAAGAAACCCATTCCTGGGCCACCAGGCCTGGAGCTACAGAGTCAACATTTCTGGATTCCTTCTTGATTCCATCTCTGTACTGTGCTTTATTTATACCATTTGTGGGCTCCATGTTATGTCCCCTCCCCCATCCCTCTGGCCAGTACCCAGCGCATCTCACAAAGGACTTCATTCCAGCCACTGGAGAGAGGAACAGTGGCCGAGCTGAGAACCAGCGGCTCATGCCTGTCATGTTAGATACTTCCAAGGCTGAAATCAGAGGATCACCATTTGAAACCAGCCTGGGCAGACCAGTCTGAGAGACTCTTATCTCCATTTAACCAGCAAAAAGCTGGAGGTGGCTGGGTGCCGGTGGCTCATGCCTATAATCCTAGCTACTCAGGAGGCTGAGATGTGAGGATCATGGTTTAAAGCCAGCCTGGGTAGGAAAGTTGTTGAAACTCTTCTCTCCAGTTGACCACCAGAAAGCCAGAAGTGGTGCTGTGTGGCTCAAAGTGGTAGAACACTAGCCTTCACGCAGGCCCCATGACCAACAAAAAGAGTTCAAGCACCAGGACCACCAACACCACCAACAAAAGCTGGAGGTAAAGGGACAGAGGAGGTCACGGGGTGCTGACCTTGACATGAAACATTTCATAATGACTCCTTTATTCTGGGCTCTGGAGGCCTTGGGGACACTTGACTAAGAAACAAAAGAAGAAAGAGAAAACAGAAGAGAAGTAAAAGTTAGCAGTAAGTTTTTCTGCGGGAGGATTTGAAAAGCCACAGCGGAGCCCATTGGAGCCCTGTTGAGGCCCGGAGGCTTGGCAAGGCCACGCCTCTAGGTGTCAGGGAGGGTGGGGAATGTTTTAAGAGTTTCACAATATCCAGACCAGCTCACCTGGGAAACAAAGCAGATAAGCACTTGGGGTAACCCTTGGCAATAACAGAAGACAGGACTAAGCCATCAGAACTTCTTTGCTTCTGTATTTTCCTGTAAACCGAACACATTCCACACAGATAAGAATGAGTGAATTGGCCCAATACCATTGAGCCTTCTCAGTTTGGCACACCATAAAATAATGAAACAAGAGTCCTATTATTAACTGGGAGCAGGTGGCTCACACCTGTAATCCTAGTAACTCAGGAGACTGAGATCTGAGGATTGTGGTTCAAAGCCAGTCCAGGCAGAAAAGTCTATGAGACTCTTACCTCCAATTAACCACGAAAAAGCTGGAAGTGAAGCTATGGCTCAAGTGGTAGAGTGCCATCCTTGAATGAAGAGAAAAAAAAATCTCAGGGATAGCACCTGAGTTCAAGCTGTAGTACACCCACATACAAAGAGGGAGGGAGGGGGAGAGGGAGAGAATCTTATTCTCCAAGAGCAGAAAAGTTCTGAAATTCAGACTCACAAACCAGCCAGGCTCCTCCTTCCCCTGACTCTGGCTGGGTTCTCCAGCTCCTGGTGGCAAATAATGCCCACTGGTGTTCTCTGGGCCAAGAAACCATGGGAGCTTTCCACACTTCCTAGAGCTCTGTAGATAAGTGTGCATCCCAGCTACTACCTTGTGCAGAACTGACCTAAAATTGAATGGTCCAGACCTGTTTGCCATCCCCCAGAGATGTGTGTAATTAGATAAAAATGAGGACAGAATATGTCTAAGTATCCGTCATACTGGGATGGCTGCCCAGAAAGGAAAATGTACCAGGAAGTGGACAGCCCTTGTGGTGTGCATCCTTGGTCCTGCAGGGCTAAGGGGGAGAGACATCTAATAGAGCAGGCACCAATGCATCACCACCTTTCTCCATTGGCAGACATTTTGGGCACAGTTCTGTGTCTGCCTGTATGTTATGCATCACCAGCATTGCCTGTGGCTTTCTACATTGAATGACAGCTAGCCGATCTCCTGGACTAAAAGTTGACTCTAAGAATCTATCTCCTCCTTAGGTCTTCATCTTCCTCTAAACACAGAGGCAAGCCCTTTAAAAGTGGCACCTTCAGCCAGGCACTCGTGGCTCACGTCTGTAATCCTAGCTACTCAGGAGGCTGAGATCTGAGGATCACGGTTCAAAGACAGCCCAGGCAACAAAGTCCGTGAGACTCTTATTTCCAATTGACCAGCAGAAAATCAGAAGTGGTGCTGTGGCTCAAGTGGTAGAGTGCTAGCCTTGAACCGAAGAGCTCAGGGACAGCACTCAAGACCAGAGTTCAAGCCTCACGACTGATTAAAAAAAAAAAAAAGTGATACCTCCATCCAGGTGCTGGTGGCACATGCTTGTAATGCTAGCTATTCAGGAGGCTGAGATCTGAGGATCATGGTTTTAAGCCAGGCTGGGCAGAAAAGTCTCCATGAGACTCATCTCCAATTAACCACTCAAAAACCAGAAGTGGTGTTGTGGCTCAAGTGATAGAGTGCTAGCCTTGAGCAAATAGTTCAGGGACAGTGTCCAGGCCCTGAGTTCAAGCCCCATAACTAACAAAAAAAAAAAAAAAGTGGCACCTTTTTCTAAACAACCTACCACAAAGAAGGATCTAGAAAGGGACTAACACAGCACAAAGACATACAGAAGTCACCAGATAAGCCAGGCACTGGTGGCTCACACCTATAATCCTAGCTACTCAGAAGACTGAGATCTGAAGATTGCAGTTTGAAGCCAGCCCAAGCAGGAAAGTCTTTAAGATTCTTATCTCCACTAAACTACCAAACAAGCTGGAAGTAGAGCTGTGGCTCAAGTGGTAGAATGCTCGCCCTGAACAAAAAGGTCAGGGACAGAGCACTGGCCCTGAGTTCAAGCCCCAGGACCAGCACAAAAGAAAGAGAGAGAGAGAGAGTAGAGAAAGGTCACAGAAGAGATCAGAACTGCTCCCAATATGAGAGGTAAAGGCATTGGCAGGGTCCAGAAAATCCTTTGTCTTGCTGTCCAGGAAGCCATCTACATTGGGCATGATTGGAACGCTGACTCTGAGAGCTAGTTATCCACGTAGGCATCTATACTGTACAAAGTACACAGCAGGGATTCTTAAAAAGAATATATATATAGCTGGGCACAGAGACTCACTCCTGTAATCCCAGCTGATAAAGAGAACTGAGGTTCAAGGCTAGTCCAAGGCCTCATCTCAACCAATAAAAAGCCGGGCACGCCGGGTGCCGGTGGCTCACGCCTGGAATCCTAGCTACTCAGGAGGCTGAGATCTGAGGATCGGGGTTCAAAGCCAGCCCAGGCAGGAGAGACCGTGAGACTCCTATCTCCAATAAAAAACCACCAGAAAACCGGAAGTGGCGCTGTAGCTCAAGTGGTAGAGCGCTCGCCTTGAGCTGAAGAGCTGAGGGACAGCGCCCAGGCCCAGAGTTCAAGCCCCACGACCGACAACAAAAAAAAAGCCGGGCACTGCTGGTTCACACCTGTTATCTCAGCTACTCAGGAGGTTGAAATCCATAGGATCACATTTCAAAGCCACCCGGCAAAAAGCAGGGCCTGCAACATGGTTCAAGTGGTAAAGGGTAAGCAAACAGGTCTTCAGTTCCAACCCCAGAACTGCCATAAATTCATTCACTCATTCATTCCTTTTTTTTTAAGCTGGGCACAGTGTGGTAGATCTATCATCCCAGCTATATGAGAAATGTAAACAGGTAGACTGCAGTCCAGGACAACTCAAGCAAAATAAAGATCCTATTCGAAAACTAATACAAAATATTTAAAAAGCACTGGGATGTATTTCCAAAGTGGTATAGTGTCTGCTCCAGCACATGACTGGACTAACTCTAAAGTTTGATAGAGCAGACAATAGACTCTCAGTAGATTTCAACCTTGGGACAAACCATTAAAGTACTCACATCTGCTGGTCTTCTTTATCTTAAGAATTAAAATTCCAAAAAAAAAAAAGGAGCCAGACACTGGTGGCACACGCCTCTAATCCTACCTACTCAGGAGGCTGGGATCTGAGGATCACAATTCAAAGCCAGACAAGGCAGGAAAGTTCTTGTGGTATAATAATACTCAGTAAAACTTGAATGGTTCTTCAGTAGCCATGCACACATACCAGAGGCTACTTCTTACCTCAAAGAAAGCAAGGCCAAAACAAAAAGATTTGGCTTCACTTCTGAGGACCAAAGCTGCTTGGATGTGAGGCTGCAGGGGACAGGAAGAGGCTGTGATGAGCGGGCACTACTCTCCTTCCTCCAGGGCGGCAGGCCCAAGCCCGTACCTGATTCCTGACACCTAATATTGAAGAGCCTCTGAAGGAATTCCACCACCTCTTCCAAATGCTACCCTTAAGGCAGAGGGTGAGAAACATGCCCATTCTAAAGGCAAATCGTTCACTCAGGACGGTCACACTTATTTACTAAACCTCTACTAGACTAGCTCCTAGAGAAAGGAAGGCATGGGCAGCCTCTGCCCTGGCCTCCCAGCACCTTACACTAGAATCAACCACAGACAAGAAGGTCTATGCCTGGCGGTGGAGCATGCTCAGGACTGGGGAGGCAGACGTGGGGCTCAGCGGGGCAGGGGCTCAGCGGGGCAGGGCAGGGATGGTCAGTACAGCCTAGGAGTCAGCAAGAGCTGCACTCAAGACATCAGGGGCAGGCTGGAGCTGGAGGACAGCTGAACTGCCAGCCTCCAAAAGCCACAAGTATGTTGGTGACGTGGCCATGACCAGAATGAGGGGCGCTGCCGGGATACAAAGCGTCCTTTCAGACTGACAAGTTCACCCCCACCTCTCCTGCTGAAGCTCTCATCAGATAGCCCGGGCATCTGTAGGGCACCCACAGATGGGCTCCTGGGGGACTGTGAATCTTGTCCACCACCACAAGCTGACGTTTGCATCTAGACGTATTTTTCCCCGCCTCTAGGGAAAGGATCTACAACTTTCCCTAAGATTCTTTTTGCTTGTTCGTTTGTTTCTCCCTGCTTTAAGTGCTCCACTACTTAAATCACAACCCTAGCCCTTTTGCTTTTAGTTTGTTTTTCAAATAGGATCTCACACTTTTACACTCTTACCTGATCTAGGACTGTGATCCTCCTCCCTTCCACCTTACGGGCATGATTCGCCATACTCACAAACTTTCCTAAGAGGGCTGGGAAGGTGGCTCAGTGGTAGAGCGCTTGCCTTGCATACATGAGGCCCTGGGTTTGATTCCTCAGCACCACATAAGCAGGAAAAAAAGCCGGAAGTGGTGCTGTGGCTCAAGTGGTAGAGCACTATCCTTGAGATGCAGAGCTGAGGGACAGTGCCCAGGCCCAGAGTTCAGGCCCCACGACTGGACCCAAAAAATAAATAAATAAATAAATAAATAAACTTTCCTAAGAGTCTAGAAGGAGTCTGTGAGTGCCAAGGAAGGAAGGATGAAAAAATACCCCGTGGCACACAGAGTATCCTGAGCACAAAAATGTAGCACCGAAGCCAGGTTTTCCCTTCACCATCTCCTGCGCACAGCTTAGTTCCTGACACAGATAGGTTATGTAGGTTTTCAGGGCTGGCAGAGCTAAAGGGAGGAGAGGTAAGGAGGTAGAAAGAAAGCCACCATTTTCATCACAAAACAGGCTTCTGTGTATATTGACTCTTCCTTGGGAACTAGCCTAGACTTTAAAAACCTGTACCTCTCTTCCTAGGACACAGGAAATGAGACCTTCCCAGAGCCAATACTGTAAATTGAACTTCCTAAATGTGAATACAAGTCACTCAGGGCAATTCATACAATCCCCCAGATCAGGCTCAAACTTTCCCTGGCAGTTGCCTAGCAACAGTTAACCCTGAAGACATATCACCAAACCAAAATGCCAAAAGGGCATTGTATAGGACACATTGGCCCTGAAAACCAGCCCCTATGTAGGCGCGTCTGCCAGACCTCTGTGCAGTTGTTGGGATACAAGTAGACTTGGCAGCCCAGTGGAGGATGGGACACAGAGTTGGGTTGTGTGTCTGTCTGCCACTAAGAAGCAGACATGAGAAGGGAAACAAGGTTGAAGGAGAAAGCAGTTCAGCTAGAAAAGAAATAGGCACCTCTTCACTTCTCCTTTCAGAGTATTCCAGCAATTACTCTCCCAAGTAGTTGCTAAGCAGATGCCAGCAGGCAGTGGCAGGAAGTTTTAGCTACACCCTTAATCAGCTCTGCCCTAAAGCCAGCATCCTGAAGCAGCTCTAGCACCCACAGTGCCAGGCATGGTGATAGATCTGTTGTCCCAGCTACTTGGGAGGCTAAGGCAATAGGATCACCCAATCAATTGGAAGACCAGCCCCAGGACACAGTAAGAGATGGACTCATATTAAAAACACAAAATAGGGGTTGGAGATTTCGCTCATTTGACTGGCAAATGCAAAACCATGAGTTGGGTTCTCAGCTTCACAAAGAAATATAGAAATAAATAAAAATAGCTGGTTGTGCCAGTTGTCAGTGGCTCGTGCCTATGTTCCTAGTGATGCGGAGGCTGAGATCTGAGGATCACAGTTCAAAGCCAGCCTGGCAGGAAAGTGTGTGAGACTCTTATCTCCAAATAATCATAAAAAGCCAGAAGTGGCACTGTGGCTCAAGTAATACAGCACTAGCCTTGAATACAAAAGCTCAGGGACAGCACCTAGACCCTGAGTTCAAGGCCCAAGACCAGCAAAAATAAAAATAAAATAAAAAATAGCCAGTTGCTAGTAGCTCATTCCTGTAATCCTAGCTATTCAAGAGGCTGAGATCTAAGGATCAAGGCTCAAAGACAGCCTGAGCAAAAAAGTCTGTAAGAATACCTCCAATTAAGAGCAAAATAAGCTGGACTGGAGGAATGACTCATGTGGTAGCATGTCAGGTGTAAGCAAAAACAAAGCCAAGCAAGAACATAAGACCCTGAGTTCAAGCCCTAGTACTGGTATACAAAAATAAAAAAATACTGGTTAGTCAACTATATAAGGCGGGGTAGACAGGATGATAGCCCTCAAACTTCAGCTCAGTATGAATTCCAGAAGCCACTTTTAGCCAACTCTTCAGGGCAAGCACATCTCTGGATACAGCAAGAAGAAAGAAAGAAAGAAAGAAAGAAAGAAAGAAAGAAAGAAAGAAAGAAAGAAAGAAAGAAAGAAAGAAAGAAAGAAAGAAAGAAAGAAAGAAAGAAAGAAAGAAAGAAAGAAGGAAGGAAGGAAGGAAGGAAGGAAGGAAGGAAAGAAAGAAAGAAAGAGTGGAGGGAGGGAGGGAGGGAGGGAGGGAGGGAGGGAAGGAGGGAAGAAGGGAAGGAAGGAAGGAAGGAAGGAAGGAAGGAAGGAAGGAGAAAAGAAAGCAGCCAGGTGCTGGTGGCTCATGCCTGTAATCCTAGCTACTCAGGAGGCTGAGATCTGAGGATTGCAGTGCAAAACCAGCCCAGGCAAGTAAGTCTATGACACTCTTACCTCCAATTAACTACTAAAAAAAGCCGGAAGTGGAACTGTGGCTCAAGAGATACAGCACTAACCTTGAGCACAAATGCACAAGGGCAGTGCCTAGGTCCTCAGTTCAAGTCCCAAGACCAGCTCTAACAAAAAAAAAAGCAAAGAAGGATTGGAGGCATGGCTCAAGTGCAAACCCCTGAATTCCAATTAAAGGCCCTAATTTTGTTTGTTTTTAAATGAAAAGCTCAGAAACTCCTTCAGCAAGTGTGAAGTGAGGCTGGCTTTCCTAAGACAAACTTTCCAATCCAAACCATCACTCAGACCAGCACTGGGCCGGAGGAGGGCTCCAGAGGAAACCTTTGAAATCCACCATCCCTGCCTGCCGGGCAAAGGGTCTTGGGACCAGGTGAAGGGGCCAATAAATATCTCAGTCTGCAGGAAGAGCAAATGCAGAAGTCAAACAACAACAAATAAGGCGGATATAAATCCAGATAAAATATTAAAATCATTAAATGGCTGCTGCTCCCTGAAGATTGGGAAAAATGAAGAGAGTTAATTAAAAGCAATCTCCATGCCCTGCTGAGCCGGCCAGCTCTGATAAATCAACAGCTGGGGCTGCTGTGGAGGGCAGGCGAGGGGTTTCAGGAAGGGGGGGCTGGCCAGCAGAGGGGGGTCTGCGACACAGATAGCTGTAACAGTGAATTGAACACAGTGACTGAAGTTGCATGTCCTATTAAATACTTTATGATGGCTGAATAAAGTTGTTCTTTAGAGAGGGAAAATTAAACAAAAGAATAGAGAGGTGAGCATGGAGAGTCATCATTTGTCTGATGGGGCCGTCACTTCTGACATCCATGTTTCTTCTTTCAACCTGATTGGCAAAGGTAGATGTGTCTTTTATCTTCTAAAATCTCTCTACAAAGGCTCAGGCTGAGCTGGATATTAAGGACTCATGCCTGTAATCCTAGCTACTCTCCTAACCACTCAGGAGGCTGAGATCTGAGGATAGAAGTTCAAAGCCAGCAGGAGCAGGAAATTCTGTGAGGCTCTTATCTCCCCTAAACTACCCAAAAAGCCAGAAGTGAAACTATGGCTCAAGTGGTAGAGCCTAGCCCTGAGCAAAAAAAAAGAAAAAAAAAACTCAAATGACAATGCCCAGGCCCTGAGTTCAAGCTCTAGGATAAATACACACACACACACACACACACACACACACAAAGCTTGGTCTATGTCTTTTGTCAGCAAGTGGGAGAAAACTCCCCAGTCAGGGAAAAGAATGGAGGGAAATTGGAGATAGAAAAAAAAAAAATCTTCAAAATTCCCATCCCTCATTCAGGCGAGACCTTTAGTCCAAAATTGAAAGGTCAGCAAAAATGGTAAAAACTCTTCTTTCTTTTTCTTTTCCTTCTTGCTTTCTTTTTTCCTTCTTTCTTTCCATCCTTCCATTCTCTCTTCCTTTTTTTTCTTCTCTTGCTTCCTCCTCTCTGAAGTCAAATAAAGTTGTTGTTTTTTTTAAGAAAAAAAAAAAAACCACCAGAATTTAGGAGCCCAGTTGGAAATCCAAAAAGACAGCAATTTTAGATGTGTTAGAAGGACAGACCTCCCTCTGTTCTTCAGGAAAGCCTGAGTTCTTCCTTGATGAAAACACAATCAAGAGAAATGATTGGGGGAAAGTGGTTTTTCTCCTCCATGGCGTCAGGATTGGAAGGGGAGTGGTGCATTGGGGGAACATAAGGAATTATGCATTTGGATATGCATTGTAATTAGGTGGACAGAGCAGCCGCCTGTTAATTTTTCTTGCTTGTTTCCACTTAGCATTCATCACAGGCGCTCCACCATAGAGCGCTCCCATGATAATAGATAGTTCTGCATTCGCTAAGTCCTCGGGGAAAATAATTAGCAGGAGAGAATATATTCTCTCCACTCCCACTGCCCCATCCACCCTGCCCTCCCCCAGCTCCAGCGGCTCATTGCCTCCCCACCCCCTCCCCTCTCCCTCCCCACTGACAGTGGCTTCCTGAGAGAGGCCTAGGGGAGCAGTCAGCCTTCTGGGTCACAAACACTTATTCGGCCCTGCCACAGAGCAAGGGTCTCCACTAGAAGGAGGAAGAGACAGAGCAGAGACCTTGCTGGAAACAGAAATCTTAGTGGCCATTCTGATGCTTGGTTCAGAGTGATTGGATGGCCAGCAAGATTGGCCAGGGCAGAATCAAGGAGTCTTGAACGCCAAAGTGGGTTGGGACTGGTCTAACAGAGTTCCATTCTAAGATGTGTGGAGAGACCTTGGTTGAGGACCCATGGGAGGAGTCCAAGATGACTTTGAACTTGCCTTGCTTTGGGAAAGTAAAAGGATCATGGTGGCTTCGCCAGCCAGATTTGAGTCTGAAGCATTTCCAAGGCTGGGAGCTAGCATCAAACTTGATAATTGACTTCTCAGGTCTAAACTGCACCATGGTATTCCTCATAGTCTACTGCTCTGAATAGATAGCATTTTCCCTACTGGCCTCTGTGTTTATGAGCAGATCCACATTTTAGCTCCCTTTCACCTCTTTTCTCTCTGCTGTCACGTGGGGGGGGGGGGGTCTGTGGGTCTGTGGGTCTGTGGGTCTGTTTCTATGACTGTGTGTGTGTGGGTCTGTGTCTATGATTGTGTCTGTGTGTGAATACTGGGGCTTGAACTCACTCAGGGCCTTGAGCTCTCCCTTGGCTTATTTCACTCAGGGCTAGTGCTCTACCTCTTGAGCCACACCTCCACTTCTGTCTTTTTGCTGGTTAATTGGAGATAAGAGTCTCATAGACTTTTCTGCCTGAGCTGGCTTCAAACCTCCACCTTCAGATCTCAGCCTCCTGAGTAGCTAGGATTACAGGTGTGAGCCACCAACGCCCAGCCCTACTGTCATCCTGGTAGGAGGAGGAGCCAGGGCCTGGGTGAGCCTCAAACCTGAGCCTCAGCTGAGCTTCTACATGTGCACACACCCAGCTCAGGGCTGGCCAGGAGAAAGGAAATGAGGCCTCTCTTGAGCTCATCCTCTCGCCTATTTGAAGCTCAGACAGTGGGGAGATCCCACGGAGATGCTGGGGCAGGATGAGGAAGATTTGCATTTGCTAAGAAACGAAGATGAGACAGAATGCCAGACACACCGCATTTGTTTTTCCTTTCATCTTGAAAATAATGCTTAATAGATTATTTAGCACTGATCCCTCTGAGAAGGCCACAATCAGCTCGAGGAAACTTTTCAATTCTCTGAGGAACGCCTCACGTGTGTAGATTCTGCCTTCTAGAATGTTTACATGTTTGTTACTTCATTTGGGTCTTTGAGAGGAGGTGGGGTAAGCAGAGCAAAGGGGCAGGGGAGAAGAAAGGAGTTTCTGGCCCCCTCATTGTTTAAAATGAAAGAAAGGCCTGCCTCACTCATTCTGGACTCCGAGACTGTCTGTCAGGTCGTCCCAGGTGCTCCGGCCCTGTCTATTGCCAGGCAGTAGCCCTTGATCTGCATAGGTTCAGAATCTTCATTCCAAGCCTCACCTTGCAGCTGCTACCACTCGGCCCCTGGAATCTCCTGAACCCTTCAAGAAGTCTTTGGGCTCATGGCAAGGTCTAAGAAAAGTGACCTTTGTACCTGAAGATGAGAGAGGTGAGCCTCTAGTTCCCCCTCCCCCGCCCCCCCCCCAATGGCATGCCTCCAGGAGGTCTGGGGAAATAGCTTACACCACGACTATCATCACTGTATGTTGTTTTCTTCTATATTGTCTGACCAGAATTTGAACTTGTTTGGTTGGTAGTCTACCATTTGAACCACACCTCCAGCCTGGCTTTTTGCTGGTTAACTGGAAATGGCATCTCAAGTCCTTTTCTGCCCAGGCTGGCTCTAAACCAAGATCCTCCAATAGCAGCCACGGGAGCAGCTAGGATTACAACCATAAACCACCAGTGTTTGGCTTATTTTAAGTTTTATAAGGTAGTAAGGGCCACCTGCACTATCTAGAAATATAGCACCTACATTTTAAGGAGTCCAAAAATAAAAGGAACCTAGGCATCTGCCCAAAGAATTAAAAACAGGAACTCAAGCAACTACTTGGACAAATGTTCATAGCAGCTTTATTTGCATTAGCCAAAAGGTGGAAATGGCCCAAGTGTCCATTACCAGATAAATGGCTAAACAAAAATGTGGTATATACAAACCATGACCATAAAAAGGAATGAAGTTCTGATACGTGCTACCACATAGATGACCTCTGAAGACATTATGCTAAATGAAATAAGCCAGACACAAAGGGACAAATACTGTAAGATTCCACTTATAGGAAGTACTTGGAACAGGCAAATTTGAAGAGGCCTAAAGCAAGATAGTGCCTCCTAGAAGCTGCAGAAAGTAAGGGAATGGGGAAGTGTTTGTTTCATTTGGGTACTAGAGGTTGAGACCAAGCCTTTGCCTATGCTAAATGCTACCTCAACCACTCAGCTATACACTTTAGGCCAGAAATTTATTGTTTAATGAGTACAGCCAAAGTTTCTAATTTGGAGTGATGAAAAGGTTCTAGAAGTGGATAGTGGTGATAGTTGTACAAGTGTATTTAATGCCACTGAATTGCCCACTTTCAAGCAGCACATTTTAAGCTATGCACAATTTTTAAATTTTTACCACAATTTAAAAAAAAAAAAGATAAGAAAAGTATGTCTGTCTGTGCTAGAGATCAAGGTGACTATTTGATTTTTCTTTTGGTTTCAGTCTCTTTCTTACACACTGGCTTCTGTGCATTCACTGGTGGCTTTTGCAACCCCATCTTCCTGTTGTAAGTGTGCCAAAAATTGCCAAGAGAACTTTTAATCAAAGCAAAACCTGATAATAATCCCTCTGTAAAGTCAGGAATTTTTGTTTGTTTTTATGTCAGTATCGGGGCTTGAACTCAGGCTTCACTCAGGCCTCACATTCCCCCTTGACTTTTTTCGCTCAAAGTGAGTGCTCTACCACTTGAGCTACATTTCCTCTTCTACTTATTTGCTGACTTAATTGGAGATAAGAGTCTCATGGACTTTTCTGCCTGGGCTGGCTTCAAACTTAGATCCTTAGATCTCAGCCTTCTGAGTAGCTAGGATTACAGGTATGAGCCACCGGTGTCCTGTGGAATCTGGGATTCTTTTTTAAGGTATGTCAATGAAGTGGCAAGGCTGTGCGGTTCAGTCTAGACACTGCTGATGCCCACACAGGTACAGGCCAATTCTTGGTCTTCACTGAGTATTCCCTGAGCAGTAACACAGACTACACTAGAGGACACTCAATGAGACATCAGTACAGGTCAGGCAGCTCCCTAAGCAATATTCCTACTGATGCACAAATGGAAGGAATATAAGCACTTTGTTTCCAGTTAATCAGGATATGGGTACCATGGCAGCGGAGGAAACCAAAAAGACTTGATATTCTTTCTTTCTCTCTCTCTCTCTCTTTCTTTCTCTCTCTCATTTACTGTGCTGGGGATCAAGCCCAGGGCTTTGTTCATGCTAGGCAAGCAGTGTGCCATTAAGCTGTTACTGCACAAGCCCTATTAAAAAAACTAAAAGAGGGCTCAGTGGTAGAGTGCTTGCCTTGCATGCATAAGGCCCTGGGTTCGATTCCTCAGCACCACATAAGCAAAAAGAAAAAAAGCCGGAAGTGGCACTGTGGCTCAAGTGGTAGAGCACTAGCCTTGAGCTGAAGAGCTGAGGGACAGCGCCCAGGCCGAGTTCAGGCCCACGACCGGACCCAAAACAAAAAACAAAAAACTAAAAGAATTTTTTATCAGAAATACTAGTGTTTTTTACAACCAAAAATATTACTTGGATGCTTTTAAACATCAAAATAATCCAATTGGTCTCCCAGTCCCTCTCCCATCTCTTCCCAGTCCAAGGTTGCAGTGCTAATGAGAAGGAAAACATTCAACAAGAAGAATCAGAAAAAAACCCACATCCTAAACAGCCTATTACCTGGTCCTCAGCCTTAGGCCTTGAGAAGGGATAGAAAGTTCCATCCAGGTTTAAACCCCCCTGTGGCTTCTACTTAGGAAAAGACGGAAAAAAAAGATGGAACTGCAGAAAGGATTCCCAGTGTTATGATTCCCCATTGAGGGCCACACTTTAAAACCAAGAATCCATTCATCTACTGAGGGGCATCTGGGTTCCATATCTTAGCTATTAGCATAAAGGTTTAAGAAGTATTCCCTTATAATGTTTTTGTTTCTTTTTTTTTTTTTTTTTTTGTCAGTCATAGTGCTTGAACTCTGGGCCTGGGCACTGTCCCTCAGCTCTTCAGCTCAAGGCTAGTGCTCTACCATTTGAGCCACAGCACCACATCCAGCTTTTTCTGCTTATGTGGTGCTGAGGAATTGAATCCAGGGCCTCATGCATGCGAGGCAAGCACTCTACCACTAAGCCACCTTCCCAGCCCCTGTTTTTGTTTCTTTGTATGTTCTTCCCCATGATCCAACCCCTGTTGTCACTGTATTTGATTCCGGTGTCCTGCATCTTATATATACATTTTTCTAATTTGGGGAGGGGAAGGGAAATAACAAAATGCTAAATAAGGATACAGGATGATCCACTGTAACAATGAGATGTACAAGACAGTATGTTGAAAACGAACTTTACAACTTTGGGGGGAGGGAGGTGGGAGGAGAGAGGGAGGAGTTGGAGAGGTGGGGAGGAAAGGGATGGTAGGGGAAAAATAAAGGAGGGTGTAACAATGCTCCATAGGAAATGGACTCATTACCTGTTCATGTAATTGTAACCCCTCTGTATAGTATCTTTATAATAATAATAATATATATATATTTTTAAAAACACACACAAGAATAAGCTGGTGTCAGTGGCTGATGCCTGTAAGCCTAGCTACTCTGGAGACTGAAATCTGAGGATCATGGTTCAAAGCCATCTGGGGCAGATAAATCCAAGAGACTCTTATCTCCAATTAATCAGCAAAAAGCCAAAAGTGGAGGTATGGCTCAAATAGTAGAGAATACCTTGAGCAAAAACACTAAGCAAGAGTACAAGGTCCTGAGTTCAAGCCTCAGTGCCAAAATGAAAGAAATTAAAAAGGAAAGAAAGAAATTAAGAAGGAAGGAAGGAAGGAAGGAAGGAAGAAAGAAAGAAAGAAAGAAAGAAAGAAAGAAAGAAAGAAAGAAAGAAAGAAAGAACAGAAGGAAAGAGAGTAAATTTGAACGCTGATCACTGATTGTCTTCTTTGTCCTAATTGACCACAAAATGAACCAGGACATTTTTGACTTGAAGGGAATTTTAAGGTTCATCCTCATCTGAAAGGAGCGGGAAGCTCAGTGAGGTTACACCTCCAAGATCATGGAGCAAGTTGGCAGGTTCAGAGCTGAGATGGAGCTCTGGATGCCACTCCTGAAACCTTTTCTCTGGCATCACTCTGAAGCTTTCACCAAGGCTTCTGAAGACTTCCGCTGGTAAGAAATGTACACGGAAGAAAGAGCTTGGGACAGGGCCACAGCGAATGGCAGGTAAAAGTTGGGGGAGACTGCTCATAGAGATTTCCATCGCAGACAACATAAACAGCAGATTTTCGAGATGAATAACAACAATTTAAACACCTCTCCTTTCACAGCAACCTGAGATGACTACCATCCTGACTTCAGAGAGGGAGGGGAGGGGGCGAAAGGAGGATTAGACATGTGTCATTATTGTTCGCCAGGCCTGGAAGGTACAGGCCCCCCTGTGGGCTATTTGAACCCCACTATTAGGTGCTCGAAGCCTAATCCCCCTGCCCCTCCCTGCTCCCACACGGTGCCCCTGAATCCCAGCTTCCCTCTCTTACCCTGCCAATACCCTCCAACACACATGACTGCCATTTACAAACACACAACCTAGACATTCTCCATACTCAGGGTCTTTCTCCCCGACTAACACCTCCTAACCACTGCTTTTAAAACTCTAATGCAAATCACAGGCTTCCAAAACCTTCCCTGGTGACAGTTTTATGACACTAGCTCCATTCATCCATATGGTTTGACAGACTGTGAAACTCCAGTAACTGGACCAATAAGATAAACAAATCGCAAAAACCACCAGTCACTCACACAACTAGAAAACTTGGGAGCTTGTAATGGGTCACAGTATGAATCTCTTTTGTAGTTCCACAATCATCTTTTCTGACCCCCGAGGCCAACTTCTTTATCTTTCCTAGTTAAATACCTTCATATTTAAAGACTATTTTAAACTAGGGTCATGCTTACATAAGACTCCTGATGGAAAATGGTGGCTGGGTAAAAAAATATTTCAATGATTGTGGGAATTTTTTTGGCCAGAGGTTTGCCACATTTGGCTACATTTCCATCTCCAAGTGACTTTCAAAACACTCAAAAACCACAGAAGTTACTTTACAGAGATTGAAATAATAAACAGACCTGGATTCTGGTACCTTTTATAACCTAGCCTCCAACCACCATGACAATCAGCATAGCTACACTTTGAAAATTGAAATATTGGCCTCAGTTTCCTTTTATTTTTTTCCTTTTCTGGTACACTACCAAAACATGCTGGCCATGGGTGTGTGTGTGTGTGTGTGTGTGTGTGTGTGTGTGTGTGTGTGTGTGTGTGTCATGCTGGCCATGGGTGTGTGTGTGTGTGTGTGTGTGTGTGTGTGTGTGTGTGTGTGTGTGTGTGCACATGCGCACACATGCACGCACCACAGGGCTTGAACTCAGGGAGTGGAAACAATCCCTGAGCTCAAGGCTAAAGCTCTACCACTTGAGCCCAAAGTTCTGCTTCTAGCTTTTTTTGGTGGTAAACTGGAGACAAAAGTCTCATGGACTTTTCTGCCTGGGCTGGCTTAGAACCGTGATCCTCAGATCTCAGCCTCATGAGTAGCTAGGATTACAGCCATGAACCACCATAGCATTTTAGATTTTGCTTTGATCTGAAAAGGCATTTCAAATAGTTTGAGCTGAGATTGTTGGTTTTTTTTTTTTCCAGATGCATCCAAATTCCAGCTACGTGCAGGACTCTAAACCAGTCAGAGAATGAGAAATCTCCCAGCAGGTGACTGCTGAAGTTTAGCCCATGTGGTAGGTCTACGCAGCTCCCACCCACAGCCAGTCTCAGATGGCCCCAGCTGGTCTGCTCTTCTCTGAGGTTTACTCTGTGACAACATCTCAAACTGGGTTCTGCCAGAAATTAATCTCTCTTTTTTTTTTTTGGAGGGGGGGTCCAGTTGTGGGGCCTGAACTCTGGGCCTGGGTGCTGTCCCTCAGCTTTCCAGCTCAAAGCTAGCACTCTACCACTTGAGCCACAGTGCCACTTCCGGCTTTTTTCTTTTTGCTTATGTGGTGCTGAGGAATTGAACCCAGGGCCTCATGCATGCAAGGCAAGCACTCTACCACTGAGCCACCTTCCCAGCACAAATTAATCTCTTTTACTATGGGTATGTCATGAAACCCAAGACACTCGTGGAAAAATAAGTGGATGAAGTTTGGTAGGACTTGTAGCCAGTGGCAACCCAAAAGCTGATAGAAAAGGTGGTTCTTAGGCATCTTTTGGCTTCAAATGTGTGAGGATTCTTCTTCATCAAGAGCCAAAATAATGTCCATAAAAGGCTGCAAGTCCCACTGCTCTTCGCTTAGTACCTACCACCCCCTCCCTCCACACACACACCTAAATTGAGACAGCCCAGAAAAGATTAAACCTGAGAATGTGGCCCCAGCCTTTTCTCTCCTGTCAACAGAGCTAAGCTGAGGGCTCACAGCAAGCGTGAGGTCTGGCTTCTCCCTTTCACATGTCTCCAAACCACTTGAGATTAGAACGCCAGGGTGTGCAGGGCAGAGAAGGGAGACAGAAAGGGTTTCAGCCCAGCTATACAATGACCCCTGTTTGACCTTGGCTAAGTAAACCAAGGTGTACTTCAATCCACATTGTGTCCTTCATAACAAAGCAGGGATGCCAACACACACATCCAAGCAAGAGAAAAGGTTGTTTCTGTTTTTTGTTTGGTTGGTTTGTGTTTATATGGGGGGAGGGTTCTTTTGTTGTTGTTGAGGGTTTGTTATTGTTGTTTGTTGTTGTTGTTTGGTAATAGAGGAGTTTGAACTCCAGCCTAGGCCTAGACTAGGCAGGTGAACTATTACTTGAGCCACACATTCAGTGCTCAAAAGTGACACAATTATGCATATGTGTGTTCATCATTATGAGCATCACCCAATAGTTGGCTTCATTTCATTTTTTTATAAATAATTAACTTGAGGTAAAGCTCTCTAGGTTTACATGGAATTAGTCAAAAATAGTAAGTTACATTTTTAATACACAGACTGTTATAATACTAGATACATATGTGCATAATCAAGTCTGGCAGAAGGTGGCAGACATTCCCTGTTAAGTACATACAAGCCAGAGTTTAGATAATTTGCAGAAAGAGTAAGTTGTTGAAAGTGATGTTAGTAGACTTGGAGGAAGGTGGTTTAGGTGATTTACTAAAGTAGATCAAGATTAGAATTTATATTAAAAGCATTGCTTCCTGGGTATACAGAAATGAACCAGAATACAAAATGTCAGGTGACTTACACACAGACCTTTACCAAATCCATACTTCAAGTTACCTACGTGTGTTCATTTTGCTATATGGCTCTCATTTGCTTGTGTTTAAAAAAAAATGGAGATGACTCACACATCTCTGCTGAGACAATATAGTTGCTAAATTAAATGATGGGTCATGCACATTTACACATCAGACATGTCCCTTGGTGCTTTTAAATTCTATTTGTCCAGATGTGACTGCCTGGTTTGTGGGGCCACCTGCTGTGTCCCCTTTGTGATCTGATCAGTCGGGGCAGCTCCAGTTTCTGCCTCTAACACCCTGTTGGGCAGTAATAAGATGTTAAAGGCGACAACAGAGAGCCAAGCCAGGCTGCCAGCTTCAGAGAGGAAGGGGGTGAAGGGTACAACAAGGAAGAAAAAGACAGGGAGTTGTGGAGAGATCAAAGACAGCCAAGAAGAAAGCCAAACTGCTAAGAAAGAGTAATGTGGCTTCAGGAGCTCAGAGCCTTTAAAAAAGATCCTCCCCCCCACCCCAAAGCAAAGAGATTCCAATTGTACCATCCAGTTTCCCCCCACTGGGCTAAATGAATTATGGGATGTCCCAGATGGAATAAACTAGCATCATGAAAAATAGTCCATCTACTTGGGTGTTGTAGGAAACCTGATCTGGTTTTATACAACCTCTACTTCATCCCCAAACCCAGTGGAAATCTTTGTGTGACCAGTTTCTGTAGGGGGCGTTCTTGATGTTGGCTTTTTTTTTTTTTTTTTTTAGGAAGGGGGGGTGGAGAGGCTCAGAAAGCACACAGAGAAAATGCTAATGTCGCAGCGCTCATAAGCATAAAAACATAGTCTCCAAACCCCCTCTCGCTCCCCCTCCTCCCCTCCCCGCTAGCCAGCCCAGCCCGGCCGCTCGCCCGCGCCACTGCCGCTTTGTTCTAATTTATCCCATGCATAATTTATTCACGTGTGTTTTGTTTCCTGATCAGCAACTTCTAAACACAAATGAAATAGAAAAGGTGTTTTACTAAACACGTTTTCTTTAAATAAATAAATAAGGCAGAGGCGTCCACCAATCGCAACGTGTGTGCTCCTTCCTACAGAGTTTAATAGTAATAATAATAATAATATAATAAATTAAAAGAAATTCCTCATGAAAAAAAAAAAGCCTGGCGGAAGGGGGTATTGTTTACAACCCCCCGGCCCCTAGGGAAAGAGGCTGCGGTGGCAAACAGGATGGCTAATTATAAATGACCACCCAACTCCCCGCCCCCCCAGGGAAGCGCGCGCGCTCGGCTGGAGGAGGAGGGAGTGTGCGGGGTGCGTGCGCCACGAGAGAATTACGCACGCATCCCCGTTACAAATGTTTCTAATGACACCCAGTGCGAATGTAATTCACAACTAATTCCAGTAACCAGGCTGGATTTGGTCACCTTCTTCCCACCTCTCGCTCCCCGCCCCCCGCCCACACACGCACCCACGGTGTGTGTGCGTGGGGGTGTGGGATGGGGGTGGAGCGAGCCGGGGGAACCCCGGAGCGCCAGATGCTGCGTAAGCCGGTTGTGGATAGTGGGGGGGGGGGGAAGGCCGGTGGCGGCGGGGAGGGAGGCGGCAGCCCGCGCGTGGCAGCCCCGCACACACGTGAACTAGATCCCCGGAACTTTCCGTTTGCCAGGGTGGCCTCCGCACACGTAGAGCTCGGCGGGGTGATTCCGGCTGGGAAATGGGGAGGGGAGGAAGGGAGAGTGGCAGGGGATGGGGGGAGGAAGCGGAGAGGGAACATCGCACCTCAGCGATGGGTTGGGTAGAAAAACTCGCCGCCTGGGCGGTGTGGCGGGCGCGGCGCGAGCGACCCCGGAGCGAAGAGCAAGGCGAAGTTACGCCCATTTATTTCTGCCAGAAAACATTAGCTTCCTCGGGTTTGAAATGCAGGAGTATCTGAGCTTCCGAGCGAGCACGGAAGCCCCAGGACTCCTCTCCGACCACCCACCCACCCACCCACCCACCATCCATCCATCCATCCACCCACCCACCCACCATCCATCCATCCATCCATCCATCCATCCATGGCTTCCAGCGTCCTCTGGATGGCGACGTCCGTCATGAACTCCGCGACCTGGGACATGGCTCCCCGGTGTCTGGCTGCTGGCAGAGGCGCCGGTGCGAACTCGCCGCCGGGTTCTCTCTCCCCCGAGCGCGCGCGATCCTCTCTGCCTGGGGGATCCCCGCGTCACCCACCCCACCCCCGCCGCTCCCCACTGGGACCCCGGATCCTGGGTGCACAGCTGCCCACCCAGCGGCCGGCGAGGAATTCGGGAGGAAGCCCTCGGTCCGCACCTCCCCCCTCCCGGCCGTGGGAGTCCTGGGTCCAAGGGGCGCTGACCCCGACCCACGACACCATGCTGCCCCGCGGTCCGCAGGGAGCCACCCTCGTCCCTGCCAGCAGCACCCCTCTTCTTTTTCTTCTTTTTTAAAACAGCAACACTAGTTTTCCAAGGCCAACCCCACCACCACCCCCCACCCCCACGATCACAAGCGGACTTGGCTGCTTAACAGTTCCACCGAAGGAAGGAAGGAAGGAAGGAAGGAAGGAAGGAAGGAAGGAAGGAAGGAAGGAAGGAAGGAGGCAGGCAGGCAGGCAGGCAGGCAGGCAGCAGAAATTGGCTGTGCGACCCAGGGTCTGGCCCCCGCGAGTCCTCCCCTAGCCCGCCCCCCTCCCCGCCTCCGACCGGGGATCCGGGCGTCCGCTCCAAGCCTCCCCGAGGCGGCCACTGGCACCTGCCTCTCTGGCTGAAGCCGGGAGCAGACGCTGCCCGCCCCACTGGGAGCCCCCAAATCGCCTCTGCGCCCGCCTCGGCTTTGCACCTAGAGGCTGCGAGAGCACCAATTCCTAAGACCTGCCTGCCTTCAAATCTACCTCAAGTTAACCCGAGTCGTTCATTTACTACAGCCAGTTTGCCCACAAAAAAAAAAAAAAAAGAAGAAGAAGAAGAAGAAGAAAAAGAAAGAAAAGAAAGAACAACGCCGACACACCGGCGACCGCCCGGAGCGCTTTCACCATCCGAGCCGCCGGAGCAGAAAAGCCCGGGGCAACCACCTGGGCCCCAGGGCTCCGGGGACCCGCTGCACCCCCACCTCCCCACACCCCCCTGTCGTCCTCCCAACTCCGGAAGGTTTGGCACAAACTCCCGGAGAGAGATCGGAAAGCGGAGAGAGCGCCCCGCAAACTCCGGAGCTGCAGCGGGCTGTGCGCTCTCCGCTCGCCCCCGGCGGACGTGGAGCCGGGCGGGCGGGCGGGCGGGCGGGGGGGGGGGGGCTGGGGCTCCCGGGGCTGGATGGGGGGAAGGCGGGGGCAGGCTCACCGCCAAGCGCACCCGAGCGGCCCCTGCCCCGCGCTCCGTCCCGGCTCGGCCGCCCCCCACACACCCCCACCCCCGTCCCCATCCCGGTCCCCGGCGCGGCACTCGTCTCCCGGGCAGGCAGGGGACTCGGGGGACCGTGCCGTCCCCGAGCTACCCACAGACCCTGCGAGCCCGGGAGCGCAGGAGCGCCCGGCTCACCACCCACCGGTGCCCCCTCCACACACACACACACACACACACACACACACACCCCTGCGCGGTCCTCCTATGAAACCCTACACAAATGTAACAATCTTCTTTTTGTTAATTGCATCTCCTGACATTTCTGCGCGCTGGGAGGAAAATAAAGCAGATGAAGAAGTAAGAGCAGAAAGAAAAGAGAGGAGCCCCGCCGCAGCTGCGGGCGCCGGCCAGCGCCGAGCACCGGCGGCGCTCCGCACGCAGAAGGCGCCTTTTTTTTCATATTGAAACCACGCGGAATATGTACATTTTTTAGTCTTACTTACGCTTTCAGGGGGTTGTGAATGACAGTCGCCATTTTGCTACAATGTAACAGAATATTGTCTGTCTCAGAGTTCTAAAGGTTCGCTCAGGGGAAGCGGCGAACCAATCAAAGCACGGGATACCGGCCCGCCGACCAATCGGCGCGGCTGGTCGCCAGGTGGGCGGGGCCTGCGCGGTGGTAGTTATTAGGGGAGCTGTCAAAGCCCAGAGGTCACTCCCTTTTGTAGAGGCCGTGAGCGAGCAGGTCTTAAAGGGGCAGTGCCTCGCTAGCAGTTGATTCTCCGATTGGGACCAGTGAAGACCCACGGGAGAGTACTCTAGCTTGGTTTGAGTCCCTACTTTTTAAAATAACTGGAGTGTTTGCGCTCTTGGATAGAAATATTAACATAATGCCCACGAATCATTGAACTCTGTTGATTAGCTTTAGACTTTGCATATCACCGGGTTTTTATTTTTTGTTTTTTAACTTCCATTCCCCTCCCCCCCCCCCCCCGCCGGTAAATCCTTGGGTCCCAGTGCAAAAGTTGGAAGGCTGCCGTTTTCTCCCAGAAATTACTATACGTGCCCTGCTGTTTACTAATGCTCTGGGTCCTTTGGCTGTTTAGTATTCTTGTCCCCCCCCCCAACTGTTTTATCTCCGGCCACCTTTCTCTCGGGGTTTCTTGGAACTGCCACCCCTGTTCCTGGAGACTGCAGGACAGCAACTCCCCTCCCCCTGGAATGTCTCACTGTCAGGCTCCGCTCTCGCCGGCAGCCAAGGCTTTCGTTATGTAATTCACGGGGGTCACTCTGCACGATCCCCCTCGCCCCCGTGCGTTATCCCTCACCAGAAATTTCCGAAGTGATCAGACTCCCGGCCAGCCGGAGAGCTGGGTGGTACCTGGAGCGCTGAAGGGTGGGAAGATTTAAGGCAACTTTTGGAAAGGCTCTGCAAGTCACTGGGCAGAAGTTGTAGAGCCCCCGACTGGAGGTTCCCAGAGTTTCTTCGGGGAGTGGCACGAGGTATTCGGGCGCCACCTTTCAGTATTTAGATAGAAGGTGAAAAGAATTTGGTATAGTGATGTGACCTGAGCCATCCAGCGAGCCCCACGTCTGCCTGGAGAGAATGTGAATATCTAAATAACAAGTCCTTGACACAACTGGAAGGCTACTGCGAAGTCAGGCAACCTCCCGCCACAGAGAGGATCCTCATGGATGAAATCGCACTAAATCCCATAAAAGAGCAGGGTCTTCATTAGCGGGCTGGAGTCTGGCTATTATCCCAAAGCTGCTTAATCAGGTCAAATAGTTAAGATTGTGGGGAAAGGGCAGAGCGTAGGAACCGGAGGGTAACCAGAGGGTAAATAGTTCCTCAGGCAGCTCTTTGTCATATCTCTTTGCTCCTCTCAAGGCAATGAATAGAATAAAATAACTTTTTTTTAAGTATCCTGGATCCTTCAGAGTTCAACTTCATGCAGGAGTCAAGTTATGAACAGGCAGAACAAGACTATGTTTGTAACCCACTTGAAGTGTGTGTACACTGGTGCTAAGGCTTGAACTCATGCTGTCACATAGCTGCTCACAGCTGGTGCTCTACCACTTGAGCTACACCTCCACTTCCAGCATTTTGGTGATTAATTGGCGATAACAGTCTCTAGGACTTGTCCCTGGACAGTGTTTTTTTTCCCCCTTTGGGTCAGTCCTGGGGCTTGAACTTAGAGCCTGGGCACTGTCCCTGAGCTCTTTTTGCTCAAGGCTAGCACTCTGACACATTAAGCCACAGCTTCACTTCTGGTTATCTGATGGTTAATTGGAGGTAAGAGTCCCACAGACTTTCCTGTCCAGGTTGGCTTTGAACCATGATCCTTGATCTCAGCCTCCTGAGTTGCTATTACAAGTGTGAGCCACCAGTGTCCTGGCTCACTTGACATTTCTAGTCCTTTTTCTCTGCTTAGTATCAGAGTCAACTTGTATAGATTTCTTTGTAAACTTTCTGTAGCATCTTGGCTGAGATTACAGTCTGAAAAAGCCATTTCCTTTTCTCAAATTAAAGATTGAAGAACTGCTTGCTTACTAATTTATAAAGGGATTGAAGCCGGGCGCTGGTGGCTCACGCCTGTAATCCTAGCTACTCAGGAGGCTGAGATCTGAGGATCGCGGTTCAAAGCCAGCCCGGGCAGGAGAGACCGTGAGACTCCTATCTCCAATAAACCACCAGAAAACCGGAAGTGGCGATGTAGCTCAAGTGGTAGAGCGCTCGCCTTGAGCTGAAGAGCTAAGGGACAGCGCCCAGGCCCAGAGTTCAAGCCCACAACCGACAAAAAAAATAAATAAATAAATAAAGGGATTGATTAAAAAACAAGTATTTTGCCCTGGATGGACATGATATCACTAAGAAGTAATATCACACACAGGAAGTCTGAATTGGGCCAGGCACTAGTGGCTCACTCCTGTAATCCTAGTTACTCAGGATACTAAGATCTGAGGATGGAGGTTTGAGGCCAGTCCATGCAGATATATCCAATAGGCCCTTCTTTCCAATTAACCACCAAAAAGCAAGAAGGTGGGGTGTGGCTAAAGTAGTAGAGCACCAAAAGTTTAGGGAAAATATGATACACTGAATTCAAGCCCCAGTTCTCTCTCTCTCTCTCTTTTTCTCTTTCCTTCTCTCTCTCTTTCTTTCTCTCTCTCTCTCTTTCTCACACACACATACACACACACACATCTGAGTTGAAAGCATCAGTCAGAACTCTCACCTCAGAGAGAGATTATCATCAAAGGCACAGCAATTCAAACTGGAGGACAACATATTTTAACATATACAGCCTGCAAAGGAAATAGGAAGTTTAAGAGGCTTCCTTGAATGAAGCTTATAAATTTAATGGGAGAAGAGAGGAAAAGCAAATTTATACTACATTAAAAATGCATGCTCTACACATTTTATTTATTAGGTTAAGGCCCTGATGTAGAACCTAGCATAATCTCCTGAAAATGGCAGATTGGTGGCGGAGCTTATGCTTGATTGAACTTAGTTCAATTGCCAAAACCAACAATCCATCAACCAACAAATGAAAAGGAAAATGGCACATCAGATCTACCTTCACTTTGAGAAACTTTAATGCAAAACTTAACTAAGAGCTGGGTGTCAGTCTCTCATACCTATAATCCTAGCTACTCAGGAGGCTGAGATCTGAGGATCCCGGTTCAAAGCCAGCCCAGGCAGGAAAGTCCATGAGACTCTTATCTCCAATGAACCACCAGAAAACCAGAAGTGGCGCTGTGACTCGGGTAGTAGAGCCACTAGCCTTGTGCTGAAAAGCTCAGGAACAGTGCCCAGGCCCAGAGTTCAAGCCCCACAACCAACAACAACAACAACAACAACAAAAACTTAACTAAGAAGTAAGCCACTGAAAGCCAGGCACCAATGGCTCATAACTGTAATCCCAGCTACAACTAAAGATCCAAGTTTGAAGGAGCCTAGGCAGGAAAGTCCATGAGGATCTCATCTCCAATTAACTAAAAAGAAAAAATTTGGAAGTAGACTGTAGCTCAAATGGTTTAGTGCTAGCCTTGGGCAGAAGAGCTCAGGAATAGCACCCAGGCTCTGAGTTCAAGCTCCAGGACCAGACACACACACACACACATGTAAACTTCTAGGCACCAGTAGCTCACACCTATAATACTAGCTACTCAAGAGGTCTGAGGATTACTGTTCAAAGCCAGCCCAGGCAGGAAAATCTGTGAGACTTTTAATGCCAATTAACCACCAAAAAGCCAGAAGTGAAGCTGTGGCTCAAGTGATAGAGCACTAACTGAACCAAAAATTTTAAAAAAACTCAGAGATTGCTTCCAGGCCCTGGGTTGAAAGAGCTGGCACAATTTTAAAAAAAGGAAAGGCAGCTCTTCTTAGAAACAGCCTGATTCAGGTAGGAAGAAGTTGTGAGTCTAGAAACCTGTTAAGAAGCTAGCTGCAGTCAGGACTGAGGCCTGGGAGAGAAGGTAAGTTCTAGAACTTATGTGACACACTGGCCCAGTGGCTGTAGGCTTCATTACAGGGGTGCAGGTTGATGCTCCTGGGTGTAGGCACTGGCCTGCAACCCTAGACTAAAGAAACAGGAAGTCATGGCCAAGGCCAAGGGCTGGGAGGCCAAGGAAACACTGAGACTTCCTGTTGGAGGTAGGAGGGGGGAGATGGTTGTTTTTCCAGAGGACCATAATGCCCCTCCTCTCCTCCAAGTTGGGTTAAACACTGGTGGCCCCAGCCAGGATTCCCTAGAGCCCTGCCCTACCCAGTTTTCCCCTCTGCATTGACTCCACTTCCCAAATCCCCTCCCCTTAGTCCCTTCCTTTCCCTCTCAACAGACTCTAAAATAGCTAGGGAGTTTCCTCCTGGGGAGTCGGCCAGCCCATAAGTTGGCATCTTAAGAGCAGATTCTAGGACACCTCAAGGCTTCATGAGATCCGGCCACTAATGGCTCACATCTGTAATCTTAGCTACTCGGGAGGCTGAGATCTAAGGATTGCAGTTGGAACTCAAGCCAGGCAGGAATGTCTGTGAAACTTTTATCCCCAGTGAACCACCAGAAGTAGAGATGTGGCTCAAGTGGTAAAACACCAGCCTTGAAGAGGAAAAAACAAACAAAAGCTAAGGAGAAATTGGAGACCCTAAGTTTAAGTCCCAGTACTAGAGAGAGAACCACCCCCTCGCTCTCTCTCATACACACACACACACACACACACACACACACACACACACACACACACAATGGCTGGACTACAATCTCAGGCACCAGGTAAGACAGTGGATGGAATATTTCTACCTAAGAGCTTTCTCCGTGCAGCACCTGGGGTGATCTTCCTCTGCTCTGAGGACCAGCCCAGCCCTTTTTCCAGCACACAAAGGCCAGCCCCTCCTCAGGGGGCCTCAAATCTCTTCCCAGTACTAGTTACAGAGTGCTTTGTGGTATCTATTTTTTAACTAGCTAAACGCTACTCTCTTTGCCCTCCTCTACCTGCCAAGTCCTCCCTTGGCCCAACCACATGGGCTGTGTGCAGATGAAATCCTGGTGGCACTACATCCCACACTGAAGCGACTGCCAAGCCTCCTGCAGAGAACACTGCAATGGAGTGGAACAAACTGTTCGCCATTCCCACCATGAGTGGACCAAGAACAGAATTCCCTAAGACTGCACACACGTGGGAAGGACACGTGTGTCCTGAGGGCCCCCCAAAGAGGGCTTTCCTGACAGTGTTGCTTTAAATGTGGGGACACTCCCAGACACCTGTCTCCCTCACTCAGCCCACTGACCTGACCTCGGGCTTGTGCTGTCATTAGGCAGGAATCAGCCAGCCAGCCATGAGCCAAGCACAGCAGGCCCTATGCAGGGTGGTGGTTGTGAAGATATTTACACCGCCATATAAAAATAGGTGTCCAGCAGCAGGAGGGATGGATAGAAGCCCATAGGACCTAAAATGTCCCACAGCCTGGCAAAGAAGGGGACTGAGGGCTGCTGGATTCGAGCAGGTGTTTTCTATTCCCTGACGGCTGCAGGCAATGAACTCTGGCCTGCATGACCGCAGAAGAACCTTGGCTCCATGTTTATTTTACTCCAGAGAAAAAAGAGAAGAAGGAAGAGAGAAAAGATTCCTGACCACAGAGGGTTTAGTGCTCTTAAATACACCTAAGACACTGCGGGGGGGGGGGGGGGGGGAGGAAGGAGGGAGGGAGGGAAGAAGCCAGCCAGGGAAAAAAGACAACTTCTCCATTGTAGCATGGGGTTCTGGGACAGAGACACAACCTAGAGCCTCTAGAACCCCAAGAAAAATAAAGAATAAGCCCAGTGTGGGTGGTTCATGCCTGAAATCTACCCAAGAGGCTGAGATCTGAGGAGTGCTCTTCAAAGCCAGTCTGAACAGAAAAGTCTGTGAGTCTCTTACCTCCAATTAACCAGCAAAATGCCAGAAGTGGAGGCCTGGCTCAAGTGGCAGAGCACCAGTCTTAATTTCTGTCCCTATAGGTCAAAGGGTAATACTACTTACTTATTTCAGCCCCCTACAACTTTGTTTAACAGCCCTATTAGTGTAGTTGGGAGTTGATGATAATTCTTGAAACAGGGGCTGTTATTTTTTTTAGATCCACGTGGCTTAACACCAATTCCCCAAATCGTCACATTCTGGAAGGGTTTTCCTGACACTGATATTAAATAATTTAACCTTACCATTAAGCAGCTTGAATTTAATCCTATTTGGATTAAATGGATGTCAAGTTAGTCCCTCACTACTTTGGGCTCCTGGGGACTTGGATCCACAGCTCTGTTAAAGTACTCATGTGCTTTGGTGAATCTTGTTTTCTGTCTCCTCGCCCCACAAGATATGGAGGGCAGGAATGGCAGAGTTAATAACTCATAGCTGAAAAAAACTGCATAAAAACCACAAATTGCCATATGCCTATACTCCAACTATAAGGGAGGTAAAGGGAGGAGATTCACAATCTGAAGCTGGCCTGGGCAAAAGTGAGACTCTATCTGAAAACTAACTATAGGCAAAAAGAGCTGAGAGCATAGCTCAAGTGGAAGAGCTCCAGTCGGGCAAGTATAAGGCCCTGAGTTCAAACCACAGCGCTGGAAACAGACCAATACATCTGGTAAGGTAAAGTCTATCCTTCTTTAAAAAAAAAAAAAAAAAGTCGGCGCTGGTAAGGTGGCTCAGTGGTAGAGTGCTTGCCTTGCATGCATGAGGCCCTGGGTTCGAATCCTCAGCACCACATAAGCAAAAAGAAAAAAGCCGGAAGTGGTGCTGTGGCTCAAGTGGTAGAGCGCTCGCCTTGAGCTGAAGAGCTGAGGGACAGCGCCCAGGCCCAGAGTCCAGGCCCCACGACCGGACCAAAAAAAAAAAAAAAAGTCTCAGGTAGACATCAGTGGTTCATGCCTGTAATCCTAGTTACTCCGGAGGCTGAGATCGGAGAGTCTAAGTCTGAGACTATTATCTCCAATTAATCAACAAAAAGGCTGGAAGTGGAGCTGTGGCTCAAGTGGTAGAGTGCTACCCTTGAGCACAAAAAGCTCAGGGACAGCGCCCAGGCCCTGATCTCAAGCCCTGGGACTGTCAAAAAATAAAAAGTCTCTATTCCATACCTGTTGAGATGACAAGAATCAAAAATCAACAAAATAAACACCAGAAAGCTGAAATGTGTCTGGAGTGAGGGGGAGGGGGAATTAGGGAAGGGAGGGGGCAGAACAAGGAAAGAAGAAACGGTGGGTGAATATAGTTATAATATCCCAAGTACCGATGTAAGAAGCAAGCTGGGAAACTTGAGGCGGTGGGTGGGGAGATGGTAGCTGGAGGTGGAGGAAATGCTGAACAGAGTCCCACTCACCAAGTGCATTTGTTTTTGGTTTTTTCCAGGGCTGAGGACCGAACCCAGGGCCTTGCATGCACCGGGCGGGCGCCCTTCCGCTGGGCTAAACCCCCAGCCCCACCGAGTGCACTTGTGCACATGAATAAACATGTTAAATTGAAGCCTCCTCAAGTATAGTTGAAATGTGAGTAAGGTGCCACCGCACAGGAAGATTCCGCACTAAGTGAGAGAAGCAAGTCCTAAGGCCACGAGCTAGAGGATTTCATTCACATGACATTCCAAAAAAGGGAAATACAGGGGAAGAGAAGGCTAACACACGTGGAGCTGCAGGAGACTAAGAGGGTGATAGAAATGGATCCATGTAGATTTCCCTACAGGTGATTAAAAAGGCTCTCAAATTAACTGGGAAGACAAGCACCCCTATCTCTGACTATTCTAAAACCCATTGAACTTCACTCTTTGAAGATAACATTATAAGCTGTATGAATTATATCTCAATCACTGTTAGGGTTTTTTCTTGTGCTGGTACTTGAACTTGAACTCAGGACCTCGAGCTCTCTCACGGCTTTTTTTGCTCAAGGCTAGTGCTATCTACTTAAGCCACAGCTCCATTTCTGGTGTGTGTGTGTGTGTGTGTGTGTGTGTGTGTGTGTGTGTGTGTGTGTGTGTGTGTGTGTGTGTGTGTGTGTGTGTGTGTGTGTGTGTGTGTGTGTGTGTGTGTGTGTGTGTGTGTGTGTGTGTAGTTAATTGGAGATAATTGGAGATAAGAGTCTCATGGACTTTTCTACTTGGGCTGGCTTTGAACCTCAATCCTTAGATCTCAGCCTCCTGAGTAACTAGGATCACAAGCATGAGCCATCAGCATCCTGCTAAAATTGCTTTGTTTTCTTTTCTGTTTAAAATCATGGCTCACAGGGCTGGGAAGGTGGCTCAGTGGTAGAGTATTCGCCTAGTGCACATGAAGCCCCAGGTTCCATTCCTCAGCACCACATACACAGAAAAAGCCAGAAATGGTGCTGTGGCTCAGGTGGTAGAGCAAAAGAAGCTCAGGGACAGCACCTAGGCCCTGAGTTCAAGCCACAGGACTGGAAAATAAAATCACAGCTCATAACAAGTGCCAGAAACCCATAAACCTAGAAACTTCTATGGCTGTTTTCTCTTTTCTCTTGCAAACTGTGTTGGGCATATGGGTGACGTGGAGTATTAGAGAGGACTTGATTTCCAATTTGGTGATTTTTGTTCTCATGTCAGCTTTCTGTTTTATAGACACATAGGCAGAAATTGTCACCTAGAAAAACTGGAACTGCTGTCACTATGAGTCAACCACAGGTGTCTCACGCCTGTAATCCTAGCTACTCAGGAGGCTGAGATCTGAGGATCATGGTTCAAAGCCAGCCCAGGCAGGAAAGTCCATGATGTTCTTATCTCCAATTAACCATCAGAAAACCAGACATGGGGCTGTAGCTCAAAGTGGAAGAGCACTAGCCTTGAGTAAAAGAGCTCAGGGATAGCCCCCAGGCCCTGAGTTCAAGCCCTATGACCAACAAAAAATTAAAAACTTAAAAATTAAAAAAAAAACAGGGCTGGGAAGGTGGTTCAGTGGTAGAGTGCTTATGTCACATACATGGGGCCCTGGGTTCGATTCCTCAGCACCACATAAACAGAAAAGGCTGGAAGTGGCGCTGTGGCTGAAATGGTAGAGCTCTAGACTTCAGCTGAAGAGCTGAGGGACAGCGTCCAGGCCCAGAGTTCAAGCCCCATGACTGACAAAAAAACAAACAAACAAACAATCATTCTGGAGTCCTTCAGGTCTCTAGAAAGCTTTTTTGTATTTTTATTTTTTGAGTCCAGTCATGGGGCCTGAACTCTGGGCCTGGGCGCTGTCCCTCAGCTCTTCAGCTCAAGGCTAGCACTCTACCACTTGAGCCACAGCGCCACTTCTGGCTTTTATTCTTATGTGGTGCTGGGGAATTGAACCCAGGGCCTCATGCATGCAAGGCAAGCACTTTACCACTGAGCTACCTTCCCAGCCCCTCTAGAAAGCTTTTTTTATAAAAGCACTTTGACATGCTAGTCACTCTGGAGAGAACTTCCAAGGAGAACTCTCATAATACAAGGACTGAACATGAACTTCTTTCCTGAAATAATCAAAGGTCCTTCCAGTCCAAACTGTAGAGTCTTTTTAATTCTGAGACATAGGAAGGATGGGAGGAAGGCTTCACTAGAATTAAAATCCTTTCTCACTTTTATGTCTTTACCCAATTTTATCATGAATTTTAATTTTTTAACTGTCAGATGATAAAAAACAAAGAATATCACTAGATAGATAGATAGATAGATAGATAGATAGATAGATAGATAGATAGATAGATAGATAAATAGATAGTCTGAGACACAACACCATAAAAGAATATGAAAGTCTATTAAAGTCAGGTCATACAGAAGAAATCACAATCTGAAAACTTTAGAATGAAATCCTAGCTCAGTTATTTACATGGCACACAACCTCCAATGCGTGATTTCATCCAGAGCCTCAGTTTTTGGGGTTTTTTTTTTGTTGTTGTTTTGGTTTTTTTGTTGGTCATAAGGCTTGAACTCTGGGCCTGGGCGCTGTCCCTGAGCTCTTCAGCTCAAGGCTAGCACTCTACCACTTGAGCCACAGCACTCTTCTGGTTTTCTGGAGTTTAATTGGAGAATAGAGTCTCATGGACTTTCCTGCCCAGGCTGGCTTTGAACCGAGATCCTCAGATCTCAGCCTCCTGAGTAGCTAGGATTAAAGGAGTGAGCCAACAACACCCAGCTCAGAGCCTGTTTTCTTGTCTGCAAAGTGGGAGTATATATACCAGCTTCTACATAGGATAATGTAAATAACATAAAGCAAAGTAACAGATGCACAGTAAGCCTTAAGAAATGCCCCCCTGCTTGTTAGAAGAAGAAAGACTAAGTACTGGTAGGTGCTAAGGAGACACGAGGAAAGGAAAGGACAGAGACATGAATGGCTAAAGGAGGAGTAGGAGTTTCACAGATTGCAAAGCATTATATCAGATGAAGCCAGGTAATCCTGGGCCCAAATGGGAGATGAGACCTAGTCTAACATGAGCGCAATGCGGGGAGAAGGGGCATTGGACCAAACTGGAAGAAAAATGGTGGCAAACTGGCCTGTGCATAAACTCCTTGAGGCTTAGAAAGGAGCCAGGGCTTTCAAAACTTTCCTTTGGGGCATCAGGGAACTAGATGTAGATGTGTCAGAGAACAATAGAACTGGATTAAACATAACAAACATCCTGGTATAAAGTCCGTGGTAAATTATTCACTGTTGGCAGGAATATTTCAGAAGAGTCGGTTTTGATAAAGACTTGATGGAACTCAATGCCTAGACCCCACCAGAATCTTTTTTCCCTCCCACTAGAAGGATGGAGTTGTGACATAGTTCTTTACAGCAAAGAGTAAAACCAAAGTTCTGAGCAAGTGCACAAAGTTCCTGGGCCCAAATTTGTTACTGGCAATTGATCGCCCTCTAGTGTCAATGAGTAGAAATACATCCTTGGAAAAAGTTTTTAAGCTCGTGGAAGAAACTGCCTTGTAAGACAGAAAAAGATTGAGAAAGCACAAATATGGTCCACACGGTGCTTTTGGGAGAAAGTTCTTGAACAGAGTATGTATTCACAAGATATTTGTTGAAGGGATGGATGGATGGATGGATGGCATTGGCTCCATGGTAGAGTGCCCAGGATTAATTCCACCAACAGGTGTTGACCCATAACTAAGATACCACCTGTTAAGCTAATTCAGCAACGAAAAAGTTGACTGCTCAGATATTAAGATTCTGAGCTGGGCACCAGTGGCTCACTCTTGTAATCCTAGTTACTCAGGAGGCTGAGGTCTGAGAATCACAGTTCAAAGCTAGCCGGGGCAGGAAAGTCCCTCGGACTCTTATTTCCAACTAACCACCAAAAAGCCACAAGTGGAGCTATGGCTGAAGTGATGGAGTGCTAGCCTTGAACAAAAAGGAACTGTGCCCAGGACCAAAGTTCAAGCCTCAGGACAAGAAGGAAGAAGAAAGGAGAAAGAAGGAGAAAGGAAGAGAAAGGTGGAGGAGGAGGGGGAGGAGGGGGAAGAGGAGGTGGAGGAGGAGGGGGAGGAGGAGGAGGAGGAGGAGGAGGAAGAGGAGGAATATATGGATACTGTCTTCCAAGTACAAGCACTATTCTAAATCCCTTTATCTCTGAAAGTCATTTAAGCAAATCTCTTCATAAGACATGTTCACAGGATCCTCATTGTACAAGCAGAAAGATTTCCCTTGTTTTCTCCACTTTCAAAATAGACTACTCAGGAGGCTGGGATCTGAGGATCACAGTTTGAAGTTTAACATAAATGCCTGTGAGGCTCATCTCCCAATTAACCAAGAAAAAGACAAACATAGGGCTATGACTCAAGTGGTAGAGCATCAGCCTTGAGCAAGAAGGCCAAGCCAGAGTACAAGGTCCTAAATTCAAGGCCCAGCACCAGCCAAATACAAATAAATAAATAAATAAATAAAGATGATAGAGTAATAGCAAACTGGATCAATGAATGAGTTTTCCATTCCAAATAACTCAATTTTCAAGTTCAAAACATAAGAATGAATTCCATTCTTGAGTCCAAGACTTGCTAAGTTTGTAATATTCCATCAGTTATCTTCCTTAGCTCTCTGAAAAGCAGGGAAGAGACCTTTTCCTCAACCTAATAAAATGGTATACCTTCAAAGTAGCATGCATCAGGGAACAGGATCCCCAGCTATTGACGAGGCCCCCATCTTTTACTTGTACCCTTCCGTTTCCTCAAAACCATCCTACCCTCTCTGGGTTCTAGACCCAGGAGGATGAGAAACTTAAACCAGTTTGCAGCAGTACATGGCCCATAAAGAAGAAAAAAAACGTAGGTGGAAATATCAAACTTCTACTCAAACAAAAATTTAAAGCTTTCCCAGGGAGCACATAAATCTACCGATTCCATAAAGTCATCCAAAAGATGTGTCATAACAAATACATGCATGGCTTTAAACATTTTCCCAGCTGTCGCGTAAGTGGCAATGGAGGTGATAGTTGGGGGCAGTCGGTGCTCCCAGTTGGTGCTCCCTATGTTCATTCCTTTCCATTGCTTTTGCTGGTGGAGGCCCCTCAAGGCAGCTATCAATAAGAATGTGTGCATTACTGAGTCATGTTAGTATTATGAGTTTGAGGCTTATCGGGGTCTTGTTGTCATTTTATTTCTGAAGTGAAAATAAGTTCATCTTTTCCGTGGACATAAAAATACTGCATGTCCATTGTAACGAATTGGGATAAAGGGCTGGAGATTTAGCTCAGTGGAAGAGCACCTGACAAGTGCAAGGCTCTGAGTTCTGGGGTGTGGGGGAGGAATGGAACAATATATAAAAGATGTACCCATGAGAGTCCAGGTGCTGATGGCTCACACCTATAATCGTAGTTACTCAGGAAGCTGATCTGAGGATCACAGTTCAAAGCCAGCCTGAGAAAGAAAGTCTGTGAGACTTATCCATGAAAAAAGCTGAAGTGGAGCTGTAGCTCAAATCGAAGAGCACTCACCAGAGACAGCATCCAGGCCCTGAGTTCAAGTCCCGGACACACACACACACAAACTCCCTCCTCTCTCTCCCCTCTCTCTCTCTCTCTCTCTCTCTCTCTCTCTCTCTCTCTCTCTCTCTCTCTCTCTCTCTCTCTCTCTATATATATATATATATATATATATATATATATATATATATAAAACCATGAAAATAAAAGTCTGAAATCGCACCACCCTTACAAGTAGCAATGAAGAGAACAACTTCCTGTGTGTGAATGTACACCCACATGACAAAGTAACTACACAAACATCACCACAACTGTCAGAAATGGCGTCCGATTAGCCTTGCTGGGTTTTCTTAGTCTGTTTTTGTTTTTGTTTTTATGCCAGTACTAGGGCTTGAACTCAGAAGCGGATGCTGTCTCTTGGTTTCTTCTGCTCAAGGCTGGTGCTCTACCACTCGAGCCATAGCTCCACTTCTGGCTTCTTGCTGGTTAGTTGGAGATAAGTCCCACAGACTTTTCATCCTGGACTGGCTTTGAATTGGGATCCTCAGATCTCAGCCTCCTGAGTTACTAGGATACAGACCTGAGCTACCAGCACCTGGTTCACTTGCTGTATTAAGGGAAATTCTCTTTTCCTCTTAGTAATAACATTAGCAAACTAGAGTATATCCAGAGATGCATGCATGTGTATATATAATATACACACTTTGTAATCAGACATGTCCACTTTCATATTTTCCTATATCCCAACTCACACAGGGAGGATTTTTGGTTTCTTTACAATGAAGGAATCTGATTACATCATTTGGATCTTACTTTTCTCACTCACCAACCAGCATCTCAGACATCTGGCAAGGCTATAATTCATTCCATTTAATGGTCATATAATATTCCATGGAGTAATATATTTTAATTTTTCAGCCATTCCCTGATTATTGGCCATTCACTGTGTTCCCAGTTCTTGGCAGCTCCAAACAAGGCTGCAATAAACATTCTCGCACACATGTCCTTACAAATTATAACTCTGCATTTTATGGGGTAAATTCCTGAGTGTGGGATTCTGGGGTCAAGGGGAATATGTATTTTTAATTTTAATAGATGTTGCCAGATTGCCTTCCTCCCCCCCCCCAAAAAAAAAAAATCTAGGCTGCATTACAACTCTACCAGCAACTGACAAGAGTACATGCTACCCGCCTGCCCTGGCAACAGGTGTTACAATTCTTAACTTCTTACGGATTTCATGCATTGTTCACTTTTATATCTCTGTATCTGGGCCATTGCTTATACCGTGCAGTCTGGGCCTGGGATGATAGGGCTGAAATCTAGGCCACAAATGGTGTGCAAAAGCTAACATCTAAATGTGTCCAGTGTGGAAGAGGAACCCAACCACGTCTAGTTTATAAGAAGGGCTGTCAATGGCCTTGCCCTCCCCACCAAGAGATGTGACTCTTTCCATGTGACTAATGGATATTTGCACTTGCTCTTCTACGTCTTTTCCTATCTATTATCAACTTTTCTATTGGAATACCATTGAAAATTATCTATTTGATCTCTATATTTGTTTTCTTGTCAGTTTGTGACCTTAAATTTGTAAGATTATCTGTGTATTAATTAAGCATGGTAATGCTTACCATGTAATCTCAAGTACTCTGGAGGTAGACGCAGGGGAATTGAGAGCTCCAGGCCAGCCTATGCACAATTATGGAACCCCATCTCAAAACAAAACAGAGGGGCTGGGAAGGAAGGTGGCTCAGTGGTAGAGCGCTTGCCTTGCATGCATGAGGCCCTGGGTTCGATTCCTCAGCACCACATAAGCAAAAAGAAAAAAGCCGAAAGTGGCGCTGTGGCTCAAGTGGGAGCGTGCTAGCCTTGAGCTGAAGAGCTGAGGGACAGCGCCCAGGCTCAGAGTTCAGGCCCCACAACCGGACCCAAAAAGTAAAATAATAATAATAATAATAATAAAAACAAAACATAAAACAAAGCAGTTGGGTGTATAGCTCAAGTGGTAAAGCCCTTGACTAACATGCTCAAGGCATGTTGAATACAATTCCCAGTGGAACCATCCAAGGTGCCTAACAACAGATGAATGGAAAAAGAAAACATAGTTCACATACACTATGGACTATTACACTGCCATAAAGAAAAATGAAATTGAGTCATTTGCAGAAAAATGGATGAAATTGAAGACTATGGTATTGAGCAAGACAGGCTGAGCTCAAAAAGCCAAATATCACATTCCACTTATTTGGAGAAGCTAGATTTAAAAGACACACATTTTCATAGATAAGTAGACAGACAGACAGACAGATAGACAGGAACAGGTTTCTAACTATAGAACTATTTAGGGGATGAGAATGAGGGGAAAAGGAAAAAGTACAAGGTAGAGTGACTAATTTCAAAATACATTTCAACTATGTCTGAAAATGGCATAAGGAATCTCAATGAAAGCGGCTGGGAGCTGGAGAAAGAAAACAATAGAGACAGTTATTCTGATTAGAATATAATAAGTACACACCTGAAATACCAGGGTGCAACCGCATGGTACAATGAATAGACATTGAAAAAAAGTGAGTGACAAAAAAGCGAATCAGGCTCTGATGAGAGCAGTGGGAGAGGGGCGGACAGACAGGTGGGCAAACGAGGAAGAAGACAGTCATTTTGCTTTTTTATACTTTGTTTGCATATGTAAAAATAGAACAATGAAACTTGTTGAGATTGCTTTAGAAGAAGGTGATAAAGGGGTGAGTTTGATCACGGTACATACTATGCATGTATGGATATGTCCCATGAAGCCCTTCTTAAACTATTCATGTAAGCCAATAAAATAATAAAGGTCAAGATGATTCCATTTAATTTAGAAAATCTCTATGAGCATTCTAAGTGGAACTGTATTAATAAAACTCTTTTTTTTTGTCAGTTGTGGAGCTTGAACTCTGAGCCTAGGCACTATTCCTGAGCTCTTCAGCTCAAGGCAAACACTCTACCACTTGAGCCACAGCACCACTTCCGGTTTTCTGGTGGTTTATTGGAGATAAGAGTCTCAGGGACCTTCTTGTCTGGGCTGGCTTTAACCATGATCCTCAGATCTCAGCCTCCTGAGTAGTTAGGATTACAGGTGTGAGCCACCGGCACCTGGCTTTAATAAAACATTTTTAAGCCAGGCTCTGGTGGCTCACACCTGTAATCCTAGCAATGTAGGAAGTTAAGATCCAAAGCCAGCCCAGGCTGGAGAGTATGTGAGACTCTTATCTCCAATTAACCTCCAGAAAACCAGAAATGGAGCTGTGGCTCAGAGTGGTACAGTGCTCGCCTTTAGTGAAAAGAGCTCAGGGACAGCACCCAGGCCCAGAGTTCAAGCCTCACAGCCAACCAAATAAATCAATAAATAAACCCCACATTTTTAATATTTCCTCCATATTCAAGAAAATGGTAAGGGATTAGAGAGAGTAGAGGGATAGCTCAAGTGGTAGAACACCAAAAGTGCTGCGGGCTAAACTGAGTCTCCAAAATTGAGGGAAGTTCTAACTCTTACCTCCAAGCATGCCTATAGGGTCTTTAAAGAAGTGATTAAATTAAGGAAGGTCATTAGGGTGCGACCTGATTCAACATGATGCCCTTCTTAGAAGAGTAAATTTGAACACTCAGAAGAAAGGCTATAACAAGCCAAGAGAAGGCCTCAGAAGAAGCTAAACTGGTCTTGAATGTCTCGCCTTCCAAACCAGGAGAAACAAAAAATTCTCTTGTAGTTAAAGCCACCCATCTAGCCAAAAGCAACCTCATCTAAAACCAGGACCTACAAATGTTCTGTGATAGGTTAGCCTGCCTTCAGCACGCTGAGAGCCAATCTCTACAGTTCGGTGGCAATCTTATGGTGCATATAAACCCAGTGTTCCCTACCAAGCAAGGGTCAGGCGATGCCCAATCTCAGCGAACCTTAACACTTGTTTGGAACCTCAGCATGCAAAGATGATGGATTTGGTCCTACCATACATGGTGCATGGTTAGTACCATGATGAGCCCTCTTCCCTTGGATGATGTTCCCACTTCTATACCCAGTCTGCAGCACCTACAGCTTACCAATCAATATGAAAATTTACCCAGGCACTGATGGCTCATGCTGTAATCCTAGCCTCTCAGGAAGCTGAGATCCAAGTATTGCCATTCAAAGCCAGCCTAGTCAGGAAAGTTCCTAAGATTCTTATATCCAATTAACCATCAAAAAGCTGGAAGTAGAGCTGTGACTCAAGTGATAGAGAATCAACATTGAGCAAGAAAGCTAAGGGCTTAGTACCAGGAAACAACTGAGCTTAGCTTGTTTCTCAAAATAGGGCATAGCCCAAATTTTGCTCTTTCAGAAGAGAGTTTTAAATGGCCTCACCCTATTACTTACTCAGAATTGCAGACATCTAAAAAATGCTGCTGCCAGGCACCAGTGGCTTCACCTGTAATCCTAGCTACTCAGGAGGCGGAGTTCTGAGTATCACAGCCAGCAGGGACAAGAAAGTCTGTGATACTCTTATCTCCAATTAACTATCAAAATGCCAGAAATGGTGCTATGGCTCAAAGTGCTAGAGCATTGGCCTTGAGCACAAAAGCTTAGGGACAGTGCCTAGGCCCTGTATTCAAGACTAGGACCAGCACCAAAAAAAAAAAAAGCTGCTATCTCAAACACACACACACACACACACACACACACACACACACACACACATACACACACAGAGAGAGCGCAAGCAAGCCTGTGTCTCACCCAGTTTTATTCCTTGTGGAATTTCTGGCCTGACTTTGTGAGTCTGAGGATGATTGCTCCTGCTGCCTGCACCGCACGAACTACCCGGGGCTGGGGGCCCCAGCTGCGCTTTCCCTGCCTCCCACACCTCCCCTGGTAATAAACAGGACTCTGCCCGGCTTCCCTAATGACTCCTGCAGCCATGAGCAACACAGCAGCTCATTAACTGTGCCACTAGCACAATGGGGCTGATGGGAATGTGTTTATTTGGTCCTAGAAAATGAGCCCACCTCACCATTAGACACTGTCCACAGAGGCGCAGGAGAAGAAGCTGTTTGTGGAAAGTCTTGTTGGCTGAAATCTCCACCATTCAGAAGAGGTGGCTAGAGCTTCAGCAGCAGAGAGGCCCTGGCTCAATCTCAGCCTTGGGAGAAGGAACTACCTGTGGAGATGTGATGGTTCAAGACCAGGTCTAAAACCTACCTTCTGCCTGTGTGTGTGTGTGAGAGAGAGAGAGACAGACAGACAGACAGACAGACAGAGACAGAGACAGAGAGAATGTCATGGAGCTTGAACTGTGGGCCTGGACACTGTCCCTCAGCTCTTCAGCTCAAGGCGAGCTCTCTACCACTTGAGCCACAGTGCCACTTCCAGTTTTCTGGTGGTTTATTGGAGATAAGAGTCTCATGGACTTTTCTGCCTGGGCTGGCTTTGAACCTTGGTCCTCAGATCTCAGCCTCCTGAGTAGCTAGGATTGCAGGTATGAGCCACCAGCACCCAGCTCGGTTATTATTATTATTATTATTATTATTATTATTATTATTATTATTATTTTATTATTACCTTCTCCAGGGGAACAGCTAGGCTGCCAGGCTTCCGCCATGCTGATGGAGGAAGGGCATCTGGATTCCCTTCCAGGGCACTGGCACGTGCACAGGTTGGGTCAGCACTGACCCAGGTACACTTCATCCTCACCCTGCAGTGGATCCCTTGCTACCCTCACCTTTCAGAGGGGGAAATCTGAGGCTCCGAGAGGTCAAGTAACATGCCCAACGGTCCACAGCTAAACTGTGAAGAAACAGGAATTTGAATACAGGACAGCAGACACCACAGTATCTGTATTTGGGATGACCAATAACAATAATAATATTCATGGTGTCCACAATCTAGTATACAAAATGCTTAAAAAAGAAGTGGTCTGTTTATCCAATTTGTCTCAATGCCTCTCTTTCTTCCTTTTTTTTTTTTTCTTTTGGTGCCAGTACTGGGGCTTGATTGAACTCAGGACCTGGGTGCTATTCCTGAGCTTTTTTTCTTTAAGGCTAGTGCTCTACCATTTGAGCCACAGTTCCACTCCCAGCTTTTTTTCCCCCTCTTTTGGTTGGTGGCTATTTGGAGATAAAGTCTCACTGACTTTCCTATCCAGGCTGGCTTCAAATCAAGATCCTCAGACCTCAGCCTCTGGAGGAGCTAGGATTACAAATAGGAGCCACAAGTGCCTCACTCGATTGGCTTTTTTGTTCGAGGCTGAAGGTCTGCCACTTAAGCCAGTGCTCCCCTTCTGGCTTTTTGCTGGTTAACTGGAGATGAAAGACTCACAGACTTTTCTGCCTAGGCTGGCTTTAAACCATGAACTCTCAGATCTCAGTCTCCTGAGTAACTAAGATTATAGATGGGAGTCACCAGAGCCCAGCTTTACATCTTTCAATGTGTAACAGAACCGGGCAGTCACTCTGGGACAGAAGAAATGAATTTTATGAAAGCAATAAATACACATCAGTGTTAACTCACATGAGAGATGGGGTGGGAAGGGGCACCCATGGGGGCTGAGGAGGCTCCTTACTTTAGCCCTCTTGGTGATCCCAGAAAAATAGATGTGATCACCTAAGTGATCCCAGAAAAACACAACCGAAAGACTTGCTCCAGTGCTGGGCCCTCTCCTGGAGTCAGGAGCAACATCCCCATCAGATATTTGGACTTCCAGGATCATGTACATAGCACTTCCCTAATGCTACAAATGCTACACTGACCAACACTTCTGACTTCCTCCCTCTCCTCCCTGTCCTCCTATCAGTGTTAAACAGAAATTCAAATGCAGAAGAAACCAAGGAAGTTTGGACTAAATACATGCCTCCATCTGTCCCCACTGCTTTTATGCTACAAGATTGTCCCCTTTCTCTCTACTTTTGCTTTTCATGTTTAGAAAGCTGTTGACACTGATAAAGTAGTCTAGGAAAAAACAACCTCCTTCCACTGTTCTCTTTTCTTGTGGAGGAAATGAAAGCTGCCATCACCAGGGAGTCTTCTACACTCCCCTCCTCGTTCTCCAGTCCGCACCATTCTGGGAAGACAGCCCAAACTTGCAAACGCAGGGGGGGAAAAGTGTCTTAAATTATTTGAGGAATCTCCAAGTAAAAGCACAATGTTGGCCCCAGCCCTTGCAATGGCTTTGTTCCTGTATCCAAGAAAGGGTCTTCACAGACTTCTAATGACCCAGATGCCTCACTGCGGCAGAATGCTAAAATGACAGCAAGAAGAAGTCTAAAGTGAGTAGCAGCGGCTCCCACCTGTAATCCTAGCTACGCAGGGGGGATGAGATCAGAAATCTGAGGATTGCAGTCTGAAGTCAACTGTGGGCAGAAAAGAAATGACACTCTTAGCTCCAATTCATCAGTAAAAAGCCAGAAATTGAGCTGTAGCTCAAATAGGAGAACTCTAGCTTTGAGCAAAAAAATCTAAAGGAGAGCACTGAGGCTCTGAGTTCAAGCACCAATATTGACTCACAAAAAGGAGAAGGAGGAAGGGGAGGAGGAAGAAGAGGAGGAGGAGGAGGAGGAGGAGGAGGAGGAGGAGGAGGAGGAGGAGGAGGAGGAGGAGGAGGAGGAAGAGGAGGAGGAGGAGGAGGAGGAGGAGGAGGAGAAAGAGGAAGTAGTAGTGGCGGCAGCAGCCAGGCACCAGTGGTTCATACTTGTAATCATAGCTATTCAGGAGGCTGATAGCTGAGGATCTCAGTTCAAAGTCAGCTGAAGCAAGAAAATCAGTGTAGAGCTGTGGCTCAAGTAGGAGAGTGCTAGCCTAAGCACTCTAGCCTAAGCAAAAGGAACTCATAGACAGCACCCAGGCCCTGAGTTCAAGCCCCAGGACGAAAGAAAGAACACAAGAAAGAAAAAACAAAAGAGAGAGAGAGAAAAAAAGAGCGAGAGAAAAGAAAGAAAGAGAGAAAGGAAGGAAGGAGAGAGAGAAAGAAAAAGAAAGAAAGAAAGAAGGGAAAAAAGAGGGAAAGGAAGGAAGGAAGAGAGAAAGAGAGAAAGAGAGAGAAAGGAATGAAGGTAGGAAGAAAGGAGGGAAGGAAGGTAGGAAGGAAGGAAGGAAGGAAGAAGACAGAAGTCTAATCTGTCTCACAAAGAAGCAAAACATGACATTACTGGGGTAATCTATATTTCAGACAATGTGCACACCCCTCTTTCTAGCACACAACCTAAGACACATAGCTCCTAAGTCAGGTCAGGACAGGAAGCTAACCCATTCTGCACTCAGAAAACTGCTGGCTCAATGGCGCAAGCCTGTTACCCTAGCTAGCTGGGAGGTGGAAATCAGGGAATTGTGGTTCAAGGTCAGCTTGGGTTAAAAATTTAAAAAAAAAAAAAAGTGAGCCAGGTTCTGGTAGCTCATGCTTGTAATCCTAGCGAATCAGGATGCTGAGATGTGAGGATCAAGGTTCGAAGCCAGCCAAGACAAAAAAAAAGGCTGTGAGATTCTTTTTTTTTTTTTTAATTTAGAGAATACTTTATTAGTTTCTGTAATCAAACCCACATAGATAAGACCTTACATATTTAATACAGTGCATTTACACCTGTACAAATGGAAAAAAATTAAGTTTAACACTTCTAGACCAATATGGCTATTAATGCCAACTCAACATGGTAAACTGGGATACTTTTTCCAAAGTTGACAGCACAGCTAAAGTTTCCAAAAATTCAAATGATATATATGTATATGGCTGTGAGACTCTTACCACCAATAAACTATTCAGAAAAAGCCAGAAGTGGTGTTGTGGCTCAAGTGGTAGAACAACAGCTTTGAGAACAAGAAGCTCAAGGACAGCCCAGGCCTTGAGTTCAAGCCCCAGCACGGGCCAAAAAAAAAGTGAGACTCCATCTCAACCAATGGTTGAGTGTGGTAGCCCACATGTTATCCCAGCTACAGTGAAAGCAGACTGCTGGGGCACAGTGCTGACCGCAATAAAGCACAGATAAAATAATAGCAGGCCAGCCTGGGTGTGGCTCAAGTAGTAGAGCCCTAGCCTTTAGCAAAAGAAACTCAGGGACAGTGCCCAGCCCCTGAGTTCAAGCCACTAGACTGGCAAAAAATTTTAAAAAGTGAATAGATAAATAAATCTATGTATGTATATGAAGACTGCTCCCAAACTTTAGCTAATTACAAATAATGCTCCATGTATCTAAGTGAGTTCATATATAATTAAAGATATTTTTAGGATAACTTTCTAGCAGGTCAAATTTCTGGGTCAAAGGTTTGTGTATGTTAAATTTTTGATAAGTTTATGGAAATTTTTTGTCTTTTGGAGATTAGATGAGCATCTCACTCACTAAGTATTTTTAAACTTATCATGAACACTAGATTGTGTCTATGAAAAGGAATATCAACAAAAAAAAAAAGAAAAGGAATATCAAATGAGCCAGGGCATGGTAGTACATACCTGTAATCCCAGCTACTCAAAAAGCAAGAAGTAGTACATGCCTGTAATCCCAGCTACTCAAGAAGCAAGAAGATTGCCAAGATATGTGTGTACATATATATGTATATATATATATGTGTGTGTGTATGTGTGTGTGTGTGTGTGTGTGTATTTCAGAAGAGTATTAAGCTATAATCTCCTTACATTATGTGAGTCTAAGCATATTTCTTTTTCTTCTTTTTTTAGATGCAAGATGGTCTTACATTCCTACCTTAGCTTTCAACCACAAACCAGCATGCCTATACTTTCCATGTATTGTTTATAGCCATTGTTCATTTTCTATCAGTTTATCCATAGGATTATTTTTATGCATTATTATTTGTTATTTGTATACATGTATGTGATGTATATTTATTGTGTATGTTAGGAAAATTAGCCCTTTCCTATGATATGAAGTTGCAAATGCTTTATATCATGCTGACATATCCTCCAGCTCTCACTGTAATTTGCTTGAGAGCAAATTCAGGAAACAGACTGCCTGAGTTTGAGTCCCAGCTCTGCCACTCCAGTGCCTTATGTAACCTTGCTTAAGTTTGTCACCTGTTATTCATCAATAAGGCAGTGATAGTAACAGTACATACCTCACTGTGCTACTTTAATTAAGAGACCGAGTATATGAAGGAGGATTAGGAAATAGATGGTGAAAGATAAGGACTAGAAAATTCTTCTTTATATATTTGGGTTTTTTTGTTTGTTTGTTTTTTGTCAGTCATGGGGCCTGAACTCTGGGCCTGGGCACTGTCCCTCAGCTCTTCAGTTCAGAGCTAGCACACTACCACTTGAGCCACAACGCCATTTCCAGATATTTCTGCTTATGTGGTGCTGAGGAATCGAACCCAGGGCCTCATGCAGGCAAGGCAAGCACTCTACCACTCAGCCACCTTCCCAGCCCTTCTTTATATATTTGTATGTAGACAAATTTAATGTTGATTCATTCTAGATCCCATTTCAAAGGAAAAAAAGTGTCTTTGCCTTGCCTTCAAATTCTGAAAAATTTGAATGGGATAAAAGAAGTACTTATTTTTCTTTTGGGGGTGATATATGCCATCAGACATGAAGCCAAATTCCAGATTCGTAATAGAAGATGTTTGATCAAAACTAAAGACTGGGTGAGGTGCTTTGTCCACAGTATCTTATCCTCATTTTACCTGTGAGAAAACTGAGCTGAGAAGCCACATGACTGGGCTGAGGCCAAGTGTCCTTTGTGGATTGTGGGTTGGTCACAGGACTCTAAGGCATGTCTAGTGCTACCCACTAAGGCTCCTCTGGTTTTCAATTCACTGAAATTCACTGAGTGGCTGTTTGCCAGCTTCTTGGATTTCTCCAGTGATCCCAACTCTTTCGTACAGGCTCCTGCTTTGTTAAATTTCCCCCTGAACTGTCTCCCATCTACCCTTCCACCTGGCTGCAACCCCCTTCAGAGCTGATTGTCTTTCCCAAAGGGCTGTTGTTCCCACCCAGGTAGCATTCCCAAAGCACAAAACAAGTTGTCACACTCCATCTCTGTAGCCTTCAGAGCCTCAGGCGGCTACTCATAACCTGCTTCTGAGGCCTTACCTTATGAAGCCCCAGACACTTTTCCAGACACTTGCCAGCTATGCTTCCAAGACAAGATGACCTCCCCACCAGCTCAAACCACTGCTAGCACAGGCCCAGCCATGTTGTTTGATCTGCACTGAACTTCTCTCTCTGCCTCCTCTTTAGGACAGCTGTCCAGAAGCTGTCCTTCTATCTAGCTATTCCCATCTGTAAACTGCTCCTTGCCAGGAGTGCCACTGGTAAACCCTACCACCTAATTTCTAACGGGTCCAGCCAAGCACAGAGTCCTGAGTTAACAGAGTACATCATAATGTTCTCATCAAGCCTGGACTATTGGAACTTAGCCCTCCTCACAAAACTGCCACTTGTGACCAAGTGCCTGTCACAGGCTTCCATTTTCCTAGTAGAGCCTCTCAGGGCTGTCAGCGGATGTCTAGAACAGGCATCATTCTAGAAATCTGGTTGTATGAACAAACTGAGCTGGCAAAGCCATCCGCGCATCACGTCAACCTACAGCAGAAGGCACAGAGAAGGGAAAAGGCTCGCCCAAGGTCACACACTGCAAGTTGGAAACAACTCGACCTAGATCCACAGCTCACCCAAGCCCAGTTCAGGACAAGGCCTTTGGCAAGCATTCGCTCAGCAGCCTCAGCCAAGGGAGTCTCTACCTACTCCTTTATCTCTCCCTCATCTCAAGAGACTCCTTTGCCCTTTCTGCAGTCTCTCTTCTTCCCCCAAATTTAAATGATAACTCTTGGCCTAGGTACCGGCCCCACGTGGCGTGAGCTGCGGCCGGAAGGACAACCTACCGCCTGCGGATAGGTTAGCTGGTTACCTGGCTCCTCTGCGCACCTCACAGCACCCACCCGCCCGCCCGCGCGCTCGGCCACGCCCCCAGGCGCACCTGGGCCTAGACTTGTCCGGGGAAGGGCCGGGCAGAATCTCCAAGCCCCGCCCTCTCCGTAAGATCGTCCTTATTGACGGCCACAGAGTGAATCTGTGTCCAATGAGAAGGCAGAGCCGTCCACCGTAGCCCTATCAGCTGCGACAACACAAAAACGGACTCACCTATTGGTTGACGCTACATGTTCGGTCTTTCCGGGTCCTGGCACGCCTGGCCTCTGCTTCAGCGGAGCTGTTGGCGGGGAGCGGAGTGGACGTGCTAACCAGGTACACCTGTGCTGACCGTAGCGGCG